>NC_090319.1:390066409-390730604 GCF_040869045.1 Eurosta solidaginis
GGGCAAACTCCTGTAGGAATGAAAACGGCGACCTTGTAACTGATGTCCAGAGAGTGCTTAGATTATGGAGGGAACACTTCTCTGCTCTCCTAAATGGAGGCAGCAATTCACCGCGCAGAGATGAAGAACCCGATCCCGCAATCGATGATGATGGAATATATGTCCCCCCGCCCGATTATGACGAAGTTAGAATAGCAATAATCAGATTGAAAAACAACAAGGCCGTGGGCGCTGATGGATTTCCTGCGGAGCTATTCAAGTTCGGCGGCGAGGAGTTGGTAAGGCGCATGCAGCAGCTTCTTAGCAAAATATGGGCGGACGAAAGCATGCCCGACGGTTGGAATCTAAGTGTTCTTTGCCCAGTCCACAAGAAGGGGGATACTGCAAAATGCACTAACTATCGTGGAATCAGCCTTCTTACTATCGCATATAAGGTCCTTTCAAGTGTATTGTGCGAAAGATTGAAGCCCACCGTGAACCGGCTGATTGGACCTTATCAGTGCGGCTTCAGACCTGGTAAATCTACCATCGACCAGATTTTCACAATGCGCCAAATCTTGGAAAAAACCCGCGAAAAGAGAATCGACACACACCACCTCTTCGTCGACTTTAAAGCCGCCTTCGACAGCACGAAAAGGAGCTGCCTATATGCCGCTATGTCTGAATTTGGTTTCCCCGCAAAACTTATACGGCTGTGCAAAATGACGTTGAGTAACACCATCAGCTCAGTCAGAATTGGGAAGGACCTCTCCGAGCCGTTCGAAACTAAACGAGGTTTCAGACAGGGTGACCCCCTATCGTGCGATTTCTTTAATTTGATGCTGGAGAAAATTATACTAGCTGCAGAACTTAACCGCATTGGAACAATATACTATAAAAGCGTGCAATTACTGGCATATGCTGATGACATTGATATCATCGGCCTAAACACCCGCGCTGTTAGTTCTGCTTACTCCAAGCTGGAAAAAGAAGCGGTAAAGATGGGTTTGATGGTGAATGAGGACAAAACGAAGTACCTGCTGTCATCGAGCAAAGAGTCAGCGCATATGCGCCTTGGCAACCACGCTACTATTGGCAGCCATAATTTCGAAATAGTAAAAGACTTCGTTTATTTGGGAACCAGCATCAACATTAGCAACAACATCAGCACTGAAATCCAGCGAAGAATCAATCTTGCCAATAAATGCTACTTTGGACTAGGTAGGCAATTGAAAAGTAAAGTCCTCTCTCGGCGAACGAAAATCATACTCTACAAGTCACTTATCGTACCCGTCCTGCTATATGGGGCAGAAGCATGGACCATGACAACAGCAGATGAAGCGGCTTTGGGAGTGTTTGAGAGAAAAGTTCTTCGAAAGATTTATGGACTTCTACGCGTTGGCGATGGCGAGTACCGAAGAAGATTTAATGATGAGCTGTACGAGCTATACGCAGACATCAACATAGTCCAGCGAATTAAAACGCAGCGGCTGCGCTGGCTAGGCCATGTTATGCGAATGAAAGATGATGCTCCGGCCAAGAAAGTGTTTCTATCGGAACCCGCCTATGGAAGCAGAGGTAGAGGGCGGCCCCCACTCCGTTGGAAGGACCAGGTGGAAAACGATTTAAACTCCCTTGGTGTGACCAATTGGCGCCGGTTGGCGGAGCGAAGGAGCGACTGGCGCGCCTTGTTGGACGGCCATAACCGTTTAGACGGTTAAGCGCCAATTAAGTAAGTAAGTAAGTTGAGAATTACAAGCACACTTAATGGCTAATGAAACAAACGAACGAAAAATGTTCATAGTTTAAGTCACTTAAACATTGACTAAGTACTGAAAAGCCGGTCCTTCACGGTTTAATGCTTTGACGAAGTTCTTTATAAGGCCTAGTTTAATGTGAAGAGGTGGCAGCAAATTGTCTTGTGGATTTACAAGTGGTTCAGCGGAGACGTGTTGCTATCCAGGCTCATATTGAGTACGACTTTGCCATTCTTTTCTCACATAACGAGGTTCAGTTGCGCGGCTATCCCACAAGCATAAAAAACAACAAAATTTGGTGAATCCAGATTGCAACCCAGTTAAGATACCAATTACCTGTTGAAATAAATTTTGGTATTCATGACTTATGAGTGTCTGCTACTCTGAAACCAAAGTAGTGCAGATACGTATCTTTGAGGGCATTTGTTATTATTTTGCCACTTTTATTAATCATATAACAACCACAAACGTAACAAAAACACTTTGAATCAACTTTGCAACACTGTCCCTGCATTTTTATTTGCTCTAATCACTTATATTATTTTCCAGTTACAGTTGAAATGACTTATCAAGCAGTGCAACTATTTAAAAGCTGTTATAACAGCACAATGGTGCTATCATGCGAGAACTCGGAAACTAGAATCAATCTTAAATATCTGAATGCAGATTCGAATTCAGCATATCAAATATAGTTAAGAATCGTTCTTATCTGCTCAGATCCAAAAGTTGACCTGAATTTGTAAACTTGTGTTATTTAGCATTTTCAAATTTATTTTGTGTTCCGCTTGTGTGAAAGTAGTCAGGTTGGATGGGAACATTGTGAAAATTTCCAGTCATACTCTTTTCATTTAAATTTTAAAGCAAATAGATTTTGTCGCAGAAAGTTTGCCAGTGCTTCATTTACACTGCACCTAATGCTTCGTTTATGGTTAATTATTCTAAATAAGACGAATTTCCTCATAAAAATAAATTACCGGAATGGCTACTTTGATCTCTTTTCATCGCATTTGGCATTTAAATGCGACCGACACATGCGATCCACACACCCTTTTGACATTTCTTTACTAAAAGAAACTCCTCAAGAACTTAATAGGTAAACGACGTATCATAATCTTAGTGCTATATCTGAGCTAAACGTAGCAGTTTAAACTAGTTTTTTGAAGCCAAACTGACAATGTACCCGAAATTTTTTTGCTATTTTTGATATTACCTTATTTTATCACACATTTATTCAATTACGTCTCGCGTCCTGGCAGTCGGGTCTTATAGGGAAGGTTAATCAAAATGCAAATACTTTCAAATGACTCATTTGAAAACCCATTAAAAGGCCAGTGGAAATGTGATATAACGCACGACAAGAAAGCAGACAAAAAGCTACTCAAACTTTTATATTAAAACTGTTGAGAATAGTTTTATACTAATTTAATTCGCAGAGCTAATGCGTTTATTGAATTGATTTAACTATTTATTTGTTTGTGTGATGCAATAAATCGAATTAGAAAACCAGATATTGAAATCTAACAATGTGCACAATAGGGCGGGCGGATTTAAAAATCGCTCATTGCTCTGTGAAAATAGTATTCTAGGGATCAAAATAAGAAACTTTGCCGAAGGAACCATACCTCTAAAACGAATTCTGATGTTCCCCCCACCCCTTTGGGTCGAACTTTTCGGTAGGGGCAATTTCAATTCTACCTGCTGTGTCTTGTGTGGTGGCTTAAAAAAAAGCAACACAAGCAATTTTACGATCTGCAATTGTGTCACAGTGATACCTTCATTTTTTAAAACGGTTGAATAAAAAACCCACACAACTATGTTTACGACATGCAAATGCATCACAGTGATGCATTGGTTTTAAAAGGGGGTTGCAAAAACGCTAATTTCTAATAATTTTTTTTAATTTCTTTTCAATTACTAAGTTAAATTTATTTTTTCATTTACATATGTTCTGACTAAATAAATTTCTAATGAGAAAAATAAACTCCAAAAAGAAAAAACATAGGCATTTCAAAGTGGGATATTTCAAAATTTGCCCCTACGACCCAAAGGGGGGACATCAGAATTCGTTTTAGAGGTATGGTTCCTTCGGCAAAGTTTCTTATTTTGATCTCTAGAATATGATTTTCACAGAGCAATGGGCGATTTTTTTGCCTCCCCACAAATCGACCAGGCCTAATGCACAAACAGAAAAACCGGACTTGCGAAAGATTTATAAAGCTTCCCAAGAAAAAACTATGATGTATCAATTTTAAAAATCGGGTGTCAAATAACCGAGTTACAATGAAAAAGAAAAAAACACAATAACGGCTGTATTTGCAAGAATCGAACAAATTTAAAATATGTTTTTCCGAGATCCTCTCAACTTTGTACTTAGGTACGGACTTTTGCTCCTTTTTTATCTCTTATAAGGACTCACCTTGTCCAATGTTTATTTAACTTATTCGAAAATCTTCGTATATTTAACGGTAATTCCTCTTAAATTTTATAGTATTGCCAGCTATATGCAGTGGCGGAGTAAAGGAGGGGCTAGCAGGGGCTATAGCCCCGGGACCCAGCATCGGGAGGGCTCCGCAAGCTCGAATAAATAATATCATATTACGTATTTGCGTACGCATAATTTAATTTTGCACCTCAAAATTTATATACAATAGTAATGTGGAAAAGAATACACGCACTCGTTGAGAATAAGTTCAGAGTTCGGGCTATAGTAAGTATATCATGACATATACTCCTTGTAATCTGAAACATCAGATGAATTGGAAACTAAAGCAACAAATTTGATAAAAGTTTGTTCGGATGATTTGCAAAATGACTTATTATTAGAGCTCAAACAGTTTATACCCCGCTTAAAACTACAGCCAAAAGGTTTTTTCTCTAATAGAACAGAAAAATTATATAAGCCCTTTGCAAGTTCTTAATTGGATTGTAAATGTGAACATGATCGAACTATTCCCGAATATCTACATCGCCTACAGGATTTTGGTTACGATTCCAATAGCAAACTGCGAATCTGAAAGGTCATTCTCGCTTTTAAAAAGAATAAACTATGTTAGATGAACGGTTGGCCGCATTGAAGTTGATTTACTTCGAACGAATGATTTTGATGATTTGATAAGTGACTTTGCCAGAGCAAAATAAAGAAAAATATATTTTTAATTGTATAATAATTTATGGTTTTTAATATATAAGTACCAAAGAAAAAATATATGCGAGAATAAATTATAAAAATAATTATAACAGTTTTTATATAAAAAAAAAAAAAATGATCATATTTTGCTCCTTTAAGTGGACCCCATATTCATTTTAGTCCCGGACCTCGTAAATCTTTAATCCCTTTAAATTCGAGGTCAAGTGGCATTACATTTTCCAGACAGTAGGTACTCATTTGTTTGAAAATTGTTTGCCAACTTTTGAGAGATTTGCCTCAAGAGCCATATTCTTAGCCACAAACTCAATTAGTTATAAACTTATATACAATAATATTTGTATAGTGCAGATGTTTTCGTGTGCAAGGCAACTCACAGTGGTCGACTTGAGCTTTATTAACCGTATTCGCGAAATTCGGGAAACAAATATTAACAAAATTATACGGAGGGAGTCATAAAATTATTCTGAAAGCAATCCTCAAATTATCCCGAAAACAACCTCAAAATTATCTCAAAATAGTAATATGATCTTTAAAAGAAATCCAAAATGGTCCTAAATAGAATGACGATAAAATCGATGGCTGAATAAATTTCATAGCAGTGGCCTGTAAAAAAACCACAATAGGTTTGTAGCAACAAAGAGAAGCAAGGGAAGAAGTTATAAGTAGCCAACAAACAAAGAACCCCCTAAAGGATTATCTAATAAACTTTAAATTGATTCAGTTCACCTGGATCCGCACAACAATCCGGTCAATGTCTACTTTCCCAAAAAAACTAAATATTTTACCGCAATAGGGAAATGTACACTTTAAACACTTTGACAGCTCGTTTAGCTAACTAATCAAGAACTTAAAGATGTAATTGCTTTAGCTGTTTGCATTTTACAATCAATGTATGTAAAAAAAGTAATAAAACAAAAAACAGGAAAACGATTGGAATTCAATAAGACAAGAATTGCAACAGATTTATGTTTCAAATTGCTTGTTGGCAACTAAACCAAAGAGCATAAAAGAGTCGTTGGCAGACACACGGACAAACATATGTAAATACATTTGAACAATAGCAAAGTGGCAGAAGGAATATGCCAGGACGGCACACAGCATGTGGGTTGTCTCAGCAAGAGCGCTCAAATGGGGGGCACGGAAAATGTAAGGGTAGAAGTGAACGCAGATTAGAGTAAGATTGTCTCGATGTGCAAGCAACCGTAGAATATTAGACTAAATGCATGTGCTTCATGGCCTCTCATTTTGATAGCGTTGTTGGACGCAATCCAGCACATTGGTAAACCAACAAAGAGTATAACCCAACAGCAGGCATACTGAACAGCTTCTTCAAAAGGCAACAAAAGCTATTTGGTTATACCTGTGCCACATTTGGCGCAGCTAGAACGTCTGCCAAGTATGCGAAATTAAATTTGTAAGTTATTAGAGCCAAGGAAATCAGTAGAAAATTTGAGAATCACTGCGTGCGGTCCAGCTGTGGTTAGAATTTGCATTTTCTGGCCTTGATTTAGTCTTTCAAATTACTGCTTAAATTGAGAAAGATTTTTTTTTTAACGAACAGGTTGTCGTGACTTTGATATTTTGATTAGTTTGGTGAACTTTGTGTGGTAGCTTTATTAATAATTTTGGCAAGCTAAAAAGTAAAAAATATAATTAGTCCAGATCGAAAAGACTTTCAACAACTGGCCTTTAAATAAAAAAAGGTTACTAGGGGGGAATTTGGTATGTATTGGACCGCATGGGGAAAGCATTGGCGCTCCATTTAATGATTATTGTAGAAGCTGCGGCAACGAAGAAGAGCCTGAAACTGTTAGGCATCTACTCTGTGAATATTCAGCGCTCGGTACAAGAAGGCAACGTTTTATGGGCAAGATGTTTCTCGTAGATCTGACTGATATAGCTGAGGTCAATACACGACGCTTAGTTAGCTTCATAAACTCAACGAAGTGGTTTGATTAGGAGAGTAGGAACAAATCCGTGTGGTTTCACAATGGGCCTATACAGGCCTAAGTGTGCCGCTCCAATGTGCACGGCATCCACTTGAACCTAACCTAACCTAACCTACCAGGGGGGAAAAATTGTTCAGAAGTAGTCGGCAAATAGCCCCTATAAAACATTCCAGAAGCGAAGAATTTCGAAAGCATCGCTTAACAGCAACTGGTCATAAAATGATTCGGACATAGCTTTAAAGTGATATCAAAACATTTCCAAAACTATCACTAAAATTTTTTTAACTGATCCCGAATGCAACTCCGACATTTTCAAATGTAGTTCTGAAATTATTCTGGAAATAATCTGGAAATAATTACTTAATTTGCATGAAAACAATTCACAAACTGTTCCATAAAATTCCTTAATTATACCAAATACAATCTCTTAAAGATATTTTAATAGCTGGTTAATGATCCGAAAAACAAACTCTCTTCATTCTTAACTGCAAAAGAGTTAAAATATAATTTCGACAAAAATCGAAATTATCGTGGTATAGCCTGCAAAAGATCTCGAAAAATATCCTGAAATTATGCGGAGACCGTGCAAATGATCTCGAAATGTTTATCAAATATTGCCGATACAATTCCGAAATTATATCGAAATAGCCCCAAATCATCCAACAATTATCCAGGAGTAGCCCCGAAATTGTGCCAAAGTAGCACCGAAATGATCCGGAGATAGTCCATAAATATACGCTCAAATTTTCAAAATTGTTTATTATAATGATTAAAAATAATAAAGAAGTAAGTGTTTCCAGGAGCGTGGGACTCTCTCTTCCTTTTTCAAAAAGCAATGGTTGGTATACCCTTGAAAGGTATTTGGTTATTACGTATGTCAAACTAACTCCAAATATCTTTCACCGTTCTTGCGTGGTTGAATCACGAACATCTGCACATCTAGACAGCTAAAATACTCTTATTTTAAAACAAAACGGGGTTACACTTGCCCTATAACAGTCTTCGACATATACTATAGGATAATTTTCGCTATTCGGAAATATGGTAACCTGAATGATAGATCTGTGGCCTGTGAGAACCTTGGCGAATTTTTGCAATACTCTGGACACTTCCATATCCGTGCGAGCTCAGGGCTCAACCAACATGTTCAAATCCGAATTCTTCGTTATTCAGAAGGCATACAAGGCAATATTGCGTTCCGATAGTACTGCGTGCGTCAGTCACAAATTGCAAAGTCGAGGGGGTTTGATCAGTATAGAGACAATGCCATAAACGTTGCTAACCGTCGTAATGAACCTCCTAAGATACAGGAAAAAAAGATGGACTAATTAGTTATTTCGATGTTAGTTCGCTTTTGTCAATTCCCTGTCTTCCAAGCTTGTCAGTTTTAATCACCTATCACATTGTCGAATACTTCGCTTATGTGGCGGCATTACCTCCTTGGTTTGTATGCACTATTGATTTCGTTCCTCTATATAAAGTGTATCTCTGTGACTACTTACATTGTCGTTGTTGTTGTAGCAGTTTTGCCTTGCTTGCTTTTGGATTTATAACGTTCGTACAATACAATTCGCACACACATGCATATATCGTACGCTAAGATTATAAACCTTATAAGTACCATTTTTTCTAAAAATTACTTTTTGTTGCAGTTTAACAGTGCAGGAGCTAATGCATCAACCAGGTAAAACAGTAACCTCATGTAATGACCACACGCAAAGTAAAACAATTAAATAACGAGCTTAACTTCTTTGCTTTCCATGAGAAGTTGAAAAAGTATTTTCTCTGCCGTGTAAACTTGTTTATGTCTATTAGCCGGTTTACAATCTAGGCCCATGATGTACTCATTTTTGCATATGTGCATTATCATTTGCATGAAGATATATGCATTTATGTGTGTATACTTAAGTCATACACCTGGAACATACTGTACTGACCTTTCAGAACGTTCTTTCGGTATCCTCCTGTCCATCTCTGACCCAACCTTGAACAAGTTTACAAGATGCCCACAGAAGCGCGCCGGAGGCTTGTAGCGCAGAGTTCATCAGTGTTTTTAAGTTAACTCTAGCTTTATTTAAGGTCAACCTCACGCCTCACTAAGTGTGCATCGCCTGTGTATAATTGGGTCTCATCTCACAGGCGCTCGCTAATTTTCCTTCCATATGATCGAGAGCGTTGTGGTCAGTCGTATTTCAATCAGAACAGAGAACCCTTTAACAAAAGTTCATATGTATATGAGTATGTATTAATCTAAATGTTTGAGAAAATCAAACAATTTTTTACCACTGCATTTTAAAATCTAAGAATATGGAATTATATATAATTTAGTTTTTCGTTTTGTTAAAAACATATATAAGATAAACCACTAATAAATAGACAGACTGTTTCCAAATAAGTAGCTTCATCTTCCATTTATAACAATTATTGGCATTGCTGGTTTTGATGGTATCCGTGCGAGAATCATTTATCTAAATATTTTATATGGCCTAATTTGCAACACACAACATAAACAAATAGTTGGGGGAATGATGAGCGAAATGTTGTTGCATAAAATACATGAAATTAGCAGCCCATTTCTAAAATGTTGCTCATACGCAGTGTATACACCACTGAAATGACTCCGTTAAAACTTACTGATATACATACATATAATGGAAAAAAGTAGTAAGCAATCAAATAATGTCCAAAAATAGTGTAATGTTACTGAAATCTCAGTTATATACATTCAAAGCACTGTTACAAGAAGAAGCAAAAGAGAAACTATTTATGTGACGACAGGATCCCATAAAGAAGCAAGTATGGTATAAAGTTAATCTTAAAGATGTTGAGCAATACTATTTAATATTAATTTATAGGTTATGTATTTAAAATAATTAATTTTAATTAACTGCAGCATTTTAATTATAATTACAGATTTGTTTTCTTTTTTTGCAGTTCCTTTAAATTTTGAAACATAACAACACACAGCAACTGTTAAAATGGCTAAAGAGTTGCGTACACTTGGCTGGGATTACTTTATGTTCGTGGTCTTCATTTTGATCACTGTATTTGGCCCACTATGGAAAAGAATTTTCGGCAAGAAAAAACAACGCAGCAAAGCGGATTATGTTTTTGCAACAGGCGGTATATCGATTATCGCAATCATGTTGTCAATCGCGCGTGGAACATTGGGTGTCCGCACTGTTCTAGGTAAGTGTAATATGGGCAAGATTTATTTTTACAGCTTACCCACAAGTCATAGTCACATTACCAGAAGCATTGATATTAGGTCGATAAAAGCGTTTCAGTTCAGAGGCTCCAGAGACTTTTCAGTGTTTTCTGTATAGTTATGAACTTAGATTTGCGAGCATTTTCTTGAGAGGTAGGCAAGTTCATTCATACACGGATTAAACCTCTTACATTGACTTCCTTAGAAAAAATACAAGTGCTTCGGCTTCCCGTGTTTCGATAAGAATACGATCCTTAAACTCCTCATCGTATCTTTTCAAGAGAAAGGTGCCATAAACTGCTAGTATATACATTTGTATGGACGAAAGTTAACCGATATCGCGCCATCGATATTTCGATAGGATTTGGGCTCAGAAAAAAACAGTTCCACTACGCATACCCAAAAAAATAATTTTCGAGCCTGCGAAATATCATTTTTTTACTTTTTTTCGACTTTGATTTTTAAGGTTTTTTTTCATGACCTTTTAAAAAAATTTCAATATGTATACTCTGTCCGACCCAAAAATGGTCGTATACATGAAAATCTTACAATCAAATGAAAATTTTTTAGTAGGTCATAAAAAAAGCTTAAAAATAAAAGACGAAAAAAGTCAAAAAAAAAAATGAAATTTCGCATTCTCGAAAATTATTTTTTTGGGTATGCGTAGTGGAACTTTTTTTCCTGAGCCCAAATCCTATCGAAAAATTGATGGTGCCATATCGGTTAATAAATCGACCCAGTCTAATACACATATTTACATATCTACAAAAAGTAAAAGCAACCACATCATATAAAAAATACTTACCTCAATAATTCTTACAATATATTTATAGCCAGATTCGCAGTTAGCAATCTCAATTCAAATGTTCTACACCTTTTTACAGTATTTTTTGAATTCTTTTTTTTTCATTTTGTCCAAATAAAAATTGAAAGACACTCCACTCACTTGGACGTAAAAAATAAGTGGATGATATATTTATTTACCACTTCTTTGTCACACACATTTTCTGGACATTTTTGATTTTGTGCGGTATAGTGAATGAAATCGCTACAAAACCAACTCCAAAATAGTGAAATATATTACCGTATTGCTTTAAATATTGTTTAATACATTGTGCTCTTTTCAATAACAAATCGATATTTTTTCGATAGCAACCCGATAACTTTTCAATGGCAAATCGATTTTTAGATAGGTGAGCCGATAAATCATCAATAAAAAATTTAAGACAAATTTATAGCACTTCGCTATCTTCTTCGAATCCGGTTGCGGTTTCGGTTTGTATTCTCATTCACTTTCCTTTGTTATAAATACAACTACACTCCCTTACCGTTACATTCTGGAATTTCTGACACCGGGAGCACAGACATATACACGTCAATAAATTAACGGCTTACTCGTCGAAAATAAACCGATAATAATCCGATAACTCATTGATACCGCGATAACGAGTGTTGTCGATAAAAAACCGTTAAGACTTCGATTCCAAACACATAGCACGCATCCGTTTTCGGTTCAGGTTTCGGTTCTTTATTTTCCTTATTTCTTTCTTTCACTTCTCCCACACATCACCGCTTACGATTTTCTTATACTTACATTTGTTACCCACCCCTACAGTTGGTAGTAAGTAGTTTTTATATTATAAACATAAATATTTCCTAAGCGTATTTATGAACTTTTAAATTCGTTTGTTTTACTTCTTGCAGGCTATCCCAGTGAACTTTTTTACCGCGGTTCAGCAATGTGGGAGATCATTTATGGCATGATTAGCGCTTACCCCATTGTTTGTTTTGTTTTTGTGCCAGTTTATTTCAATTTGGGCATAACATCCGTCTATCAGTACATAGATTTAAGGTAAGAGATATGGCCATTAAATTATAAAACACTAAACCCCACTTTCATAAAAAATAACAGTGACAATTTTTATCAAATTTCGCCAACTAAACTTTTTTTTTAATAACTAAGAAAAAAGTTCTATGAATTTTCTTACTGAAACTATGCAAACCAATCTCAAAAACATTTTGGAAAAAGACAAATATTCCGAAAAATTCGAGGTCTGTATTTGCAGCTCTCTGAATTTTCCCAGTATGGAATTTTGTGTTCCAATTCCAACCACTTTTAGCCTGACAGAGTAAAACTATAGGTCTCTTGAAATTCGCATTGATTTTTAATAATACTTTTCTTCCGATGGGTATGTCGGATTTTCTTATGTATACAAAATAAAGGTTCACGCTTTCTATGGAGGAAACATCCTTCGAAAAAAAATTATCAAAAATCAATGCGCACTTGTACTTTGTTAGACTATAATTGATTGGGCTACAAAATTATGAAATTCAGAGGACTGCAAATAAAAATTTCAAAATTTTCGGAAAATTTTCTGAAATTTTCGATTTTTTTCGAAAACGTTTTTACAGATGAGTTACAGAATTTATAGAAATTTTATTTTTAAATATCGAAAAAAAAAGAATTTTATTGACGGATTTATTAATTTCATAAAAATTGCTACTGCAATTTTTCCATTCGCTGTTGTATATAATAATGTTTAAATGAGGGGTTACTGAAGCCTGACAAAAAATATTGAATTTTTACAATTGCGTCGTTTTTATTGTGGCAACGAAATATTTATTGAATGAAACTATCAAAAGTCCGAAAAAGGTGATAACCTTCACGGAAGCAGCCATTCTTAACGACCACTATTAAAATACAACTACTTGATGCAATTATGGAAAAATTCTTCATAAAATCTTCCTAATTAATTTCTTTATTTCAAAAGATTGACTAAACATTACTGAAATTTCGCAACCCTTTTAGCGATATTTGCCTGCCTGTTATTTATATTCGTAATTTTATAATCAGTTATTTTTACTAAATTATAGAACAATACCTACATTTTTTTGATGGCATTAGCTGTGAAGTGAGTTTCCTTCCATTTATACTCAATAAAATTATCAATACGTCAGCGACATAATAACGAAATTGGTGAATAGGACAGTCGTTGTTGCAAATGAAAAATCTTAAGTTAAACTTTTAACTAAAATTTGTCGGTGAAAGTGAGTAAATTTACCTATTGGTCAACAATAAAACGTGGTTCTCTTTTGCGAAACTAATGAACTTTCTCGTGAGTTTCAGTTTCGTCGATTAATTACATCTTGACGAAATGCGATAAAATTATCCTCCAATTATTGTCAGAGCTAAAAGCACGTTTACGTTCGATGCATACCTGATATGTTATTTAAGAAAAATTTTAGTGTGAAAATCATAACCAAAATATGCTAAGAATGATGTGATGATGTGCGATCAATCAACTGCGTGACACACCCACATTCACACAACTCTAACTCATTTCAACACGCAGCACACTCTTACAATTATTATTAATATCTCACCACGGGGTTGCAAAAATATTCAACTATATGCGCTTAAATTGACACTAATGGCTTAAAGCATCAATTTCCGTATTCGTTTCACGCTTCACTTCCGCTTAATGGGCCAACGATCGGTCGGCTTTCGTTCAATAGGTTGCACGCGTGCTAAGCCATTCATACAAGCACGGCTGCCACACCATGTTTTCATTTGGGACCAAAATTTATAGAAAAAAAGGACCAACTCTCAAAGAAATGGACTAAATTTCTGTATTCCTCAATTGCTCTAAAAATAATGCGGCAATTCGCATTTGTGTCGAATTCGTTGTAAAATCTTAAATTTCAGGTTGTGGTAAAGTACAATGTCACACACACTTAAAATTTAACAAAACGCCTTATATAAATATATGTGTGTTTTTAATGAAAAACCTTAGAGGAAACCCCGTTCTCAAGCCAAACTAATACAATTTTATTTAGATACAAATCTTCTTTTTAAACCAAATTTCTCCAGAGCTCGGATGTATGAATTTTATCATAAAAATCAGTCCTAAAATAAAAAAAAAATTTGAATGATTAGCAAATTTAATTCTTTGCTCTTCCGTCTACCAATTCACCCTCATACTTCAATTTTCCCATCTATGGCCTCGATTCCGTAAATGAGAGTGAAATGTACACTTTTTTTCATATAACTTGTTGTAGAGAAAAATGTACATTTCAAAACTAACATTTATTGAATCTAGCCACAGTCCTCAGATCAACCATTGTTCAAAGGTTTCACCTCTGTAGTATTGGAATTTTGATCACATTTAATTAGGTACGAGAAATTCGTTAACAATGTTATTATTAAAGTTTCTGAGTTTCTACTCTCCAACGGGAATAATTTGACACAAAGCGTTTATATCAATTCTACGTTGGACATTTGAAGAGTTATCGCGTTCAGAAAATATTTCCGCCTTACTTCCAATAAAAATATTCCTTGTTTTAAGATACTTAGTATTCTAAATTATATACACACAAATTTTTTAAATACTCAATAATCACTAATAATAATAATCATTCAAAATGTGTTTCATATTGATGGTATAATAGCGACAGACAAACATTTTCCGATTGAACTCTTTATGGCAAGCCGGAAATATGTGCATATATGTAAACGTTTAACTCTGTAACTGATATTGAATTTGAAAGTTGTATAGAAGAAACGCCATTAACTACCAGACATAAAAATTTTAAATATAAGCCGTATAGCAGTATGAGGCGTATGCAAGAAGACACTTTCCAGGGTGAGCCAACGAGTAAAATAAATGCCTATTATCTTGCGTGGCTTTACACGACAATAGTCTTGGGATTCCTTTAACTCATTAATTTTCATTAGATCTTTGGGCTGTGTGAGAATAATTTAAGTATCGACATCCTAAACGAGAAGTAACACTTTCAGAATTTTTACATAGGATTTCTTAGTAAAAATGTTTGCTTTGAACAAAATTTGGGAGATGGCTACTTTTTAATATCAGATGGCGCCAGTGTCGCTCATTCTACCGTTCTCTATAAAAATACGTGCAATCTACTCATAATGCACAAGCTTGTGTTAAACTCATCTATATGAAAAACTGGTTATGTGTCGGAGCTATAAGGGAGTGGCAAGTTCACTTAATACAAAAGAAATTAGCCTCATGCTTTGATTTAGTTTTTAATTCAAGGATGACTGCATCAGTAGCAAAATCCGTCAAATTTCTTTGAGGTGCACGTGCATTTGTAACAACTTTTTTAAAGATCGAGGAGCAACAAAAATCTCTCACGAAGAGTGTTTGACAACCAATTGAAATATCTAGCCACCAAAGCAAGATCTTTTCTTATTAGCCGCTTGTTTCATCAACAATTAACGAAAATTGTTTTGCTTCAAGATCAAACACTTTTCTAAACTATCTACTAGGTGAAGTGCCATTGTTCTGCATTTCAAGTACAGCAATTTTTTTCGTAAGAAATCCATTGAAGTAAATTGAAAATTATATAAGGGTTGGTGAAGGTGCGAAAAATTTTGTGGGCAGGGTTGTACATTTTTACCTCAGTGAAAAAAAAACCAAAATCTTGATTACAGCCTAAAAAGGACCAAAATTGAAAAAAGGGACCAGCGGACCAGCGGACCAGCGGACCAAATGGGATTAGAAAGGACCATTTTTGGTCCAAATGTACCAAAGTGGCAACCGTGCATTCAAGAATACAAACGCTATTGCTGTGTAAATGTATGTAGCTGTGTGTGAATGCTTTGAAACTCAAGTGCTTGCAGTAATTTTGTATTGGTTGCACTTTGTCTAAAGGCAAATGCATCAAAATATTTGCAAGCGTAGAAGCACTGTCGTATGCACGGAAATATGATGGCATATATAAATATTTACAAATATCAACAAATTTTACAAAAAAAGTACTTTAAATTCTATCTTGAAATATAAACAGTTTTATATTTTAATGTTAATAGGAAATTTGGTAATTATTTAAACCATTTTTTATATTCATTAACCAAAATTTTTTCAAGCGATTTGCATATTTATAATTTTGCCTAATTATTTGAGTTTTTTTTAACTCTTTAATTTTGCATGGATGGTTTTTTTAATTGATATTGTGCAGTTTTAATTAGAAAATGGTTATTATCTGGTTTGGTGTACAAACCACTTTTATTATCCTTATCAGTTCACATTAATCAACCATTTTATACGCAATTTTCCAGTTGACGTAATTTTATACGGACATTTTATTGGTTATACTGATTATACTTCAAATGTGAAATAAAACAAGTAAGGAAGGCTAAGTTCGGGTGTAACCGAACATTACATACTCAGCTGAGAGCTTTGGAGACAAAATAAGGGAAAATCACCATTTAGGAAAATTAACCTAGGATAACACTGGAATGTGTTTGTATGACATGGTTATTAAATGGAAGATATTAAAGAGTATTTTAAAAGGGAGTGGGCCATAATTCTATACGTGGACGCCATTTCGGGATATAGCCATAATGGTGGGCCATGGGTGACTCTAGAATGTGTTCGTACGATATGGGTATCAAATTGAAGGTATTAATGAGGGTTTTAAAAGGGAGTGGTCCCTAATGTGAAGGCGTTTTCGAGATATCGATCAAAATGTGGACTAGGGTGATCCAGAACATCATCTGTCGGGTGATTTCGCCCTGCAGAACTTTTACAATTTGTTTCTAAAGTTATATTTTGCGTCAATAAACCAATCCAATTACCATTTTTCATCTCTTTTTTCATATTTGGTACAGAATTGTGGCATTTTTTCATTTTTCGTAATTTTCGATATCGGAAAAGTGGGATTTCGGCCATACAAGTACGTGAACTAAGTTTAGTTAAGATATATCGTTTTTTGCGCAAGTTATCGTGTTAACGGCCGAGCGGGAGGACAGACGGTCGACTGTGTATAAAAACTGGGCGAGGCTTCATCCTATTTCGCCCATTTTTAAAGAAAACAGTTATCGTCATAGAATCTATGTCCCTACCAAATTTCACAAGGATTGGTAAATTTTTGTTCGACTTATGGCAATAAAAGTATTCTAGACGAATTAAATGAAAAAGGGCGGAGTTACGCCCATTTTGAAATTTTCTTTTATCTTTGTATTTTGTTGCACCATATCATTACTGGAGTTGAATGTTGACATAATTTACTTTTATACTGTAAATCTATCAAATTTTTTGTTAAAATTTGACTTTAAAAAAAATTTTTTTTAAAGTGGTCGTGTTGGTCATCCGATTTCGCCAATTTTTATTTAGCACACATATAGTAATAGGAGTAACATGGCTACCAAATTTCATCATGATATCTTCAACGACTGCCAAATTACAGCTTGCAAAACTTTTAAATTACCTTCTTTTAAAAGTGGGCGGTGGCATGCCCATTGTCCAAAATTTTTCTAATTTTCTATTTTGCGTCATAAGGTCAACCCACCTACCAAGTTTCATCGCTTTATCGTTTTGGTAATGAATTATCGCACTTTTTCGGTTTTTATAAATTTTCGATATCGAAAAAGTGGGCGTGGTTGTAGTGCGAAGATGAGCGCCCAGGAACCTATATACCAAATTTCATCAAGATACCTCAAAATTTACTCAAGTTATCGTGTTTACAGACGGACGGACGGACGGACGGACGGACATGGCTAAATGAATTTTTTTTTCACCCAGATCATTTTGATATATAGAAGTCTATATCTATCTCGATTAGTTTATTCCGTTACGGATTACCGTTATGCGAACAAAGTTAATATACTCTGTGAGCTCTGCTCAGCTGAGTATAAAAATAAAGACAGTTTAACTACAGATATCAGCAAAGCTATTTTAATTTTAATTCATGTTAATTTCGTATAGCAATTCGTTCTTCCAAAAACGGTCATGAAGGACTAAAATAATATATCTGTTTAAAAATGCGTGTATTTCTTTCTATGCTAATGGTTGATCGGTTAGAAAATGAACTCTGAAATCTGAATATGGTGGCTGTGCTGAATATATGGTTGGGTGCGGTGGTGCTGATGTAGGGGTCTCACAGTCTCACAGTTTACCGAAAGAAAGATGCAGAACACTGCGTGCACAGGCGCCACCGGAGTTTCGAGCACTGGTCGCACAGTCGATTTATATCCTGCTTAACCTGATTTCGATCGACTGGAATAAACTATATACATCGGCACAAACCGCACTGATTTAAACTTACGTCATATCGAAGTGTACTTCAAACAAAAATCCTCGCAATTCGGCAAGCGTATAAATAACTTGAGGAACGAAATATATTTTAGATAACACCTTCGGATAAAGGGACTTGGAATATTCCCGCAATTGTCGTGATGTCAAATAAGATGTTAGATGGTCGGACTAGGATTCTAATATTGATAATTTCCGGAACGCCAAAATCTTCGGAGATGTCCTTAATATCTTTATCACTACAAGAAGAAGGAGAAGAAAAAAATGGGAACATAACTGGTAAGGTAACTATCTTCTCTCTCAAACAGCGCTAAAAACGTTAGCTGCTCTTAACTTTAGCTCAGATTCAAAAAACTTTGAGCTAGTCTTACCGACGCATAAAATCCAATATATGGATTATCGAAAGAAATAAGATGGCTGATAAGCTAACAGTACCTCCACTAAGTTTCTCATATATCACCTTTGTACTAATAAGTTCGAGCTAAGTATGAAAAATTTCAAATAACTTGTCTCGGCCTTTTTTTTGTAGTTCATTCCAAAAAAAAAAGTTTGAAAGTGCTTGACATCGGTTTAAAATCACGTTTAGATTGTTTGCCTTCATAAATAATTTGTGAAGATGGCATTGCCACCGCCTATTTTTCAGTGGATGCATTCATTCCTTTTCGCGGGCGATAACCCGTACCTCCATGAAGATATTAATAGAAATGGGCACACATCTAAGTATTACAATAAAGCATACTTTTTCTGAAAATTAAGTAATTCCGTTGGCGACTACGCCCATTTTCATTTAAGGCCGTATTAACGATGCTATATAGTTAGAAGACTTTAAACTGAATACCACATTGACAAAACTTTTTGATGTTTCGTTTCTAGAATTTGCCAAAAGGACGGAGTTAATCTATAATTGGCACCTACGTATTCGTTTTACTGTATGATGAATGATGTTGCTGTATTACAATGCTTCCAATTAATACTATAATATGCGACAAAATAAATGTTGTGCGGCTACCGTGGTGTGATGGTAGCGTGCTCCGCCTACCACACCGTATGCCCTGGGCCAGTGGCGTATCCAGGATTTTGCCAAGGGGAGGGATGAGCAATAATTTATGTTAAGTTAAATAGAAATTAAGACACACAGTAACTAGGTTTACAATCTGTGTGTATTTCTTTATAAATAAGCAGTACTGACCATCATAAATATATGTAACGAATTTAGGGCAATTCCGCTTATTTGCAACCTTCTACTAACGTTCGAATCACTAAACTGTTGAATAAGTAACTCAGCTATCCAATAATGCAAAGTGGCCCTTATTAAAGTACTTCACAATAACACTTCTACCTCAACAGATAGCGTGCTTAAATCAAAACTGATTCCTCGTACCTAAGCTGCCGCTGCTTTTATACTTTTTGGTTTCCTCGTTGACATATTTCTAGGCATTTCTATTTCTAGAATTTGCTACCAGCTCTAACATAACTACAGATGCACGTTATAGCTTCTCATATGCGCGCGTATATGTGAGTGATACTTCCACATATAATTGCCTACTTTTGGGAGCATCTCAGATAAGATATATACATGTGTTTGTGCGTCTCTCTCCGCTGCGTGTAGGTACATATGTGTAGAGATAATGATTGATTCGTTTATGTATATACAAGTGACTGTCTGTTTTATTGTTGTTGTGGTTTCATTTACTTAGCATCAGACTAGTGATGTGAGTCTTACTTAATGTCACTAATATTCGTCACACATATATACATGCATATACTTATGTAAAATCGTTTACTTCAAAGGAAATACTTGGATTATTTCAATTAATATGTGTTATTATTAATTTATTTCAATTAAATTGAAAAGCTTTATTTAAAACTTTAATTCTGTTTGTTATAAAACGAAATTTAGTCTTCGCTCCTTAACACTCAATCTCTTAATCTTTTTTTTGCTAAAATCACGTGCACTTTTGATTTAAAATATTTGAAAATTGTTTAAGTGATTATATCGTTGGTTCCATGGAAGACTATCTCAGTTCAAATTGCATCGAAGACTACCTTAGTTCGTTTTTATTTTTTAAACTAACACGTTTCGCTTATTTGCAAATTTTGTATTATTTAGTTTAATTTTGTTTATTTTTGTGTTAATTACTTAGGTTTTAATTTTTTGTTAAAAATAAATAAAATAAGTTAAACTAAAAAAAAAATAAAATAAAATAATACAAAAATAAGTAAATTTAAACAAAAAAATACAAAATTAGCAAACAAGCGAAAGGTGTCAGTTTTTTATAAATCAAAACGAACTGAGACAGTCTTCGACGCAAATAACGAACTGAGATAGTCTTCGTTGGTTATCTTCGGAGGTTATCGCGCCTTACATTTATTTATTTATAAATGTTGTGCTTATATTCGAAGCTCTACTGCCGCTGTGCACCTCTGATCAAAGAAGCTGTATTTTTAATGTCATTAACATGTGCATACATTTTGACGCCAGATAAAAGCTTCCATCGTCATTTGTTCTCAATCTACAAATTTGTTTTTTTTTTTTTATTTTATCTTAATATTGGCATGTTGACTTTTTCTCCTGGCATCTAATTTTGCTACCATTATTTCCATTATTTTACTTTGACAGCTTGTCCTCCTTTCTCTTTCATAAGTACTCCTACCATCTCTTTTGAAATAACATGTTCTTTTCTTATTATACTCGAAAGTTGCTCATTATACGCATATATATATTTAAATTAGGCGGGAAACGTGCTTATTAGGGTTTGCTTATTAACATATGATTAACATATGACACGTAGTGCTAAAGGCTAATCATGCCAACCTATCTTATTAATCAACGTCTAGGTATCACGACGCCATGACGTTTATTTTTTTTACACACACAGATGGCTATATATGTTTTTTTTTTTTTCTAAAAATGTGGGGACTCCAGTCCGGCGGCAGTAACTCTCTTTAACATATTAATCCTTATTATTATAACGGAACAATTTTTGTACAGTTTTCGGGATGGTTTCGTGGCTGGGGACTATTTGGAACTGTTTTTCTGATCGATTCTGGAATACTTTGAGATAATCTCATGCTATCTGGATTATTAAAGGGTCATTCACGGACCATCTCTGGAATAATTTTGGATTTATTTCAATATCTTTTCGGGACCATGAATCAGTTTCGAAGCAATTTTGATTATTTTTGGATAACTTCGGGACTATTTCCAATGATTTAGGGATTGTGTTTCTTATTTAATTTCATGACCCCTTCGAAATAATTTCAAGATCATTTCAGGAGGATTTTCGGTTGTTTTTGGGGCTATTTCTGTTCTTTTTACGGCTCTTTCAATCATTCCCGACCAATTTTTGCATGTCATCGGGAATTTTTAATGGCCATATCGGACCTATTTTTCTGTCATCTTAGTATTGCTTTCTTATCATTTCGGGGTCACTTACGAATAATTTCGAGATTGATTTTAGGCAATCCTGTGACTCTTTTATGTAACATATCACTATTTATGGTTTTCGGAATCACTCATTTTAATTCGAATATTTCTGTACACATTAAATGGTTATTCCTCTTTATATGTGATAATAAATTAGTATATATGTACTTCCATAGCATTAAAAAACTACGCGGTTGAAAATTGTATCTTACAATTTAAATATTTTTGAACTACTTACATATATGACTATTGACGACGGCAGAGTAGCCAGGTCTCAAGGTAAAAATTAAGCTACGTCCTAGAAAACTTCTAGTATTTGCCAAGATTAAAGTTCGTACATTTGGTAGTCAAACAAATTCTGGCAACACTATGGACACATTCAGTCTATGTGAAATCTTACTGACCAGCCAGTTCAACCTAACCTATATATACGACCAAAACAAATTGAGTTTAAATTTGAAATCTTGAAAATCTTTAAGTAAAAGGCAGTTCTAAAGTTAAGCAAAAAATTTTTAAATTTTCATCAAAAAAAAATCATAAAAAAAGGTTATTCTATCAATATTTTGATTATTAAATGGTTATTCCTCTTTATATTTGATATTTTTAATTTATTGAATGTTTTTATATATTGGCCAGCTAATTGAAATTTTTTCTAAGCGAGCAGAAACAATTTTGAAGCATAGCAGTTATGAATATGCTCGGTAATGGTAATTGGTCAGTTACAAGTATTTAGTAATTAAAAAATTTAAGTAACAAGTAAAATTACTTTTTCTGGTACTGGTAATGAATACGTCTTTTTCCGATTTCTGATCAATTATTTCAAATACTTTCAATTACTATCAATTCCTTCCAGTTGTTTGCTAATATCCGGTAAACAGATAGGTACAGAAAATAGTACTTCCGTTCAATATAATTATTAGTTTGCCCTCAAAAATGATTTTCAAAATGAGTTATTCATTTCATAATGGCTTGAAAATAAAAAATTTATTGGGTTTTAAACCGAATAATTGTCGCTTCACATATGTATATATACATACATACATATTAAGTAACTATTGAGAATTGAACACCCTTAATACTCGACGATTTATTCTTTACACTCCAAGAGGCCGCATTATAATTTTATAATTGCTCGATTCAAAATGCAGTACCAAAGGACGTCAAACCTACCTTTTATTACTAAAATACAACCACCCTTTTAAAATGTTTTTCACAATGTTTTTGCGAGTCTTGGACTATTCAGAAGTAATGACCGCGAACTTCACGTTTTTTAACAGTGATCATCGAATTCGAGCTTAATATTGAATTTCCAAAGACTGTGCCCATTCGTAGCTTTAGGACATTTCACGAAACGGTTAAATTTGGCAAGATCGCGATCATCCCAACGCGACCTATTATAGTACCTATAGTCTCAAAACATACTTTCTATTACAGAAATGTAACCCAATGTGAAAGAAATATGTGGCTTTTATAGAAACTTTTTCAAATTTTCCATAGGGCCTCTTGACCTAAAAAGAGGTGGTGACCGCGAATGTGCGCTATTCAGAGGTCTGACCATGAAATTCTTGTTCTTGTTTTACCTCTAATTTTCCACACCGAGCATTTAGGGCCCAGAAAAATTAAAAAGTAGCAGGACGCAAATTAAAAGAATAGCTCCGAGGTACATTACGCCAAGTATTTATTTATTCTGAAAAATAACATGGCTATTATTTAACAAAAAAAATTATATTTGTGATATGGTGAATTGTTCCAACTATATAACCATATATGTATGTAATAATCCTATATTGCTATTAAAATATGCTGGTAATAAGTTTTGAATTCGAAAGCAAAAAAAAACAAGTAAGGAAGGTTAAGTTCGGGTGTAACCGAACATTACATACTCAGTTGAGAGCTTTGGTGTCAACATAAGGGAAAATAACCATGTAGGAAAATGAACCGAGGGAAGCCCTGGAATGTGTTTGTATGACATGTATCAACTGAAAGGCATTAAAGAGTATTTTATGAAGGAGTGGGCCATAGTTCTATAGGTGGACGCCATTTAGAGATATCGCCATAAAGGTGGATCAGGGTTGACTCTAGAATTTGTTTGTACAATATGAGTATCAAATGAAAGGCGTTAAAGAGTATTTTATGAGGGAGTGGGCCATAGTTCTATAGGTGGACGCCATTTAGGGATATAGCCATAAAGGTGGATAAGGGTTGACTCTAGAATGCGTTTGTACGATATGTGTATCAAATGAAAGGTGTTAATGAGTATTTTAAAAGGGAGTAATCCTTAGTTCCATAGGTGGGCGCTGTTTCGAGATATCGCCATAAAGGTGGACCAAGGGTGACCCTAGAATTTGTTTGTACAATATGGGTATCAAAAGAAAGGCGTTAATGAGTATTTTAAAAATGAGTAATCCTTAGTTCCATAGGTGGACGCCGTTTCGAGATATCGCCATAAAGGTGGACCAGGGGTGACCCTAGAATTTGCTTGTACAATATGGGTATCAAAAGAAAGGTGTTAATGAGTATTTTAAAAGGGAGTGATGCCTAGTTCAACAGGTGGACGCCGTTTCGAGATATCGCCATAAAGGTGGACCAGGGGTGACTCTAGAATGCGTTTGTACGATATGGGTATCAAATGAAAGGTTTTAATGAGTATTTTAAAAGCGAGTAATCCTTAGTTCCATAAGTGGACGCCGTTTCGAGATATCGCCATAAATGTGGACCAGGGGTCACCCTAGAATTTGTTTGTACAATATGTGTATCAAAAGAAAGGTGTTAATGAGTATTTTAAAAGGGAGTGATGCCTAGTTCCACAGGTGGACGCCGTTTCGAGATATCGCCATAAAGGTGGACCAGGGGTGACTCTAGAATGCGTTTGTACGATATGGGTATCAAATGAAAGGTTTTAATGAGTATTTTAAAAGCGAGTAATCCTTAGTTCCATAAGTGGACGCCGTTTCGAGATATCGCCATAAATGTGGACCAGGGGTCACCCTAGAATTTGTTTGTACAATATGTGTATCAAAAGAAAGGTGCTAATGAGTATTTTAAAAGGGAGTAATCCTTAGTTTCATAGGTGGACGCAGTTTCGAGATATCGCCATAAATGTGGACCAGGGGTGACCCTAGAATTTGTTTGTACAATATGGGTATCAAAAGAAAGGTGTTAATGAGTATTTTAAAAGGGAGTAATCCTTAGTTTCATAGGTGGACGCCGTTTCGAGATATCGCCACAAAGGTGGACCAGGGGTGACCCTAGAATTTGTTTGTATAATATGAGCATCAAACGAATGGTGTTAATGAGTATTTTAAAAGGGAGTGGGCCTCTTCAACGACTGCCAAATTACAGCTTGCAAAAGTTCTAAATTACCTTCATTTAAAAGTGGGCAGTGCCACGCCCATTGTCCAAAATTTTACTAGTTTTCTATTCTGCGTCATAAGCTCAACTCACCTACCAAGTTGCATCGCTTATTGCGTATTTGGTAATGAATTATCGCACTTTTTCGATTTTTCGAAATTTTCGATATCGAAAAAGTGGGCGTTGTTATTGTCCGATATCGTTCATTTTAAATAGCGATCTGGGATGAGTGCCCAGGAATCTACATACCAAATTTCATCAAGATACCTCAAAATTTACTCAAGTTATCGTGTTAACGGACAGACGGACGGACGGACATGGTTCAATCGAATTTTTTTTCGATACTGATGATTTTGATATATGGAAGTATATATATATCTCGATTCCTGTATACCTGTACAACCAACCGTTATGCAATCAAAGTTAATATACTCTGTGAGCTCTGCTCAACTGAGTATAAAAAGACAGCCTGCAAAATGTTTGTGATTGTAGCAACAATATAAGGGTGACAAGAAAACATTTGGTATATTCCCCTATCGAAAACAAGCACAAAAACATTTGAAAAGAAATACATCGACACTGATGTTTGTGACTGTACTCCCACGTTTTATTGTAAACAGAGGTAATAAAAAATTATAATTTTTGTGAAAACGCAAACAAAGATTTATTTTTTCATAAGGGTTAATAATAATACCCAACGGATTAATACCCTGCGAGGGGCGCATCAGCATGACGCACGGATTTGTTTTTGCCAAGTAGTTGATAGGCGGAGGTTTGTTAAGTGTTGAGATCTAAAACTGCCCAGATACAGAATAAAAATCATCAGCTGAGTATTATACATAACAGTTAGAAATTAAGTGAACATTTTATATAAATTTTTTTTTTTAATTTTATTTTCTTACGAGTTAGGATAGGATAGGACAGTTTTCTTTACGGTAAAAAGTGAATGCGTTATATCAAATGAACTAGAATGAGTGTTATAATCATGACACAAACACCGAAAAGGTTCATTCAATTCGAAATTATTTAGTTCTACCCTGTCTCAAAGGAAGGGGTTTGTAATATCTTGACACTCGTGATGGGACATTGAAGTTTACTTCGTTCAAAAGTAAGGGGCTAGAAATCAGTCCATTCAGTAGTTTTGCCATGAATAATACGCCTAGCATTTCTCTACGACCTGCGAGAGTTGGAAGATTGATAAGCTTCAATCGACTAGTATAAGGTGGAAAATTATACCCAGAGTCTCAATGAAAATTCCTTAAAGAAAAAAGTAAAACTTGCTTCTGTATTGACTCTAGTCTATCTGCATGATTGATATCGCGGATTCCAGACTATTGATCCGTATTCTAGTATCGGTCTAACTAATGTGGTAAAAAGGGCTTTAGTTACATAAGGGTCACTAAATTCCTTAGACTATCGTTTCACGAATGATAGAACACCTCTAGCCTTATTGACAGTAGCCATAATATGAAGGTTGAAACTAAGTTTAGCATCCATCGTAACTCTCAAGTCGACAAAATAATTTACTGATGCAAGAAAAAAATTATTAATTACATAAGAAGCTGCTGGCAAAGATCTTCGAGAGAGGCACATGAATTTACATTTATTAAGGTTCAGCGGCATTGAGTTTGCGTTGCACCAAGCAACTAAGCAGTTTAAATCCGCTTGAAGCATGGGACGTTCATCAATAGACGCATAGGACCTAAAAAGTTTTACATCATCAGCATATATTAAAATTTTGGAATATTTTATTGTGGTACAGATATCATTAATAAATAGCAAGAACAGAATTGGACCGAGATGACTGCCCTGTGGGACGCCAGAGGGAACATTGGAAGAGTATTTTTAAAAATCACTTTTTGCGTTCTACCGCAGAGATACGAAGAGATCCACTGGGTGAGACCAGGTTGGCAGCCAAGTCGATCAAGCTTTTGGATAAGCAAGGAGTGCGAAACTTTATCAAATGCTTTACTGAAATCAGTGTATATAACATCGGTGTGAAGATTTTCTCTAAATCCATTAAAAACATGAGTTGTGAATTCAAGTAGGTTGGTAATGGTAGATTTTCCTTTACAGAATCCGTGTTGCGGTTCTGCAATCCAAGTAGAAATGGACAAAGTTAGCTCATTGGCAACTACAGCTTCAAACAACTTGCAATTCCTCGATAGTTTTCTATACACGACCTACTGCCACTTTTGTAGAGAGGTATGAGAAAAAATTCCTTTCCAAGCAGAAGGAAAAACTCCACATTTTAGGGACAGATTGAGTAAATCAGTTAGAGGCTGATATGTCCGCTTTGTGGTCTTCTTAGGTATTCTATAAAAGTCAGCATAATCTCGTCAGTTGGTTATCTTTGTTGGTCATAAAATCTTAAGAAATCTAAATTTCGAGTTGAATCACTTTACAATAAAACGTATTTAGAAAAATTTTTTAAATTTCAAATAGTTGAAAGTAATTGGAAAAAAATTGAAAATTCGTGCATTATACCTGCATTATAGCGTATATTTATACCTGTTAGTTGGTGTTTTCAGTTACTGGGTATTTGTAATGGCAGTGGTAATTAAACTTGATTCTACTTATATTTAAATGTTTAATAACTTAAAAATTAAAAAGTGCTGCCCGCTCGATAATAAAAAATATAACACTCATGGTTTGCTGTTATTGCTTCTAAAAATAGCGCAGTACAAAAACCTGTTCACAAAGAACATAAGCCATCTAAAATTTACGAAGGAATATAAAAGCAGAAGGCTATTGGGATTGGGTTGTGTGCCAGCTGGTGCGAGATGTGGCTTTGGTCGTGACCGTTTATAAATAGACTGATCGTGGCAAATCAAATCCCACTCCCGGGAGGAAAGGCTTTGAAGAGATTTACAAGCTATAATTGAAACAGATGGCGCCTTGTCCATCCTGATGTTTCGTTGTATAAATGTTTCCAAAAAACAAACAATGAAATTAAATCGTGGTCTAAAAATGAGTTTGACAATACTTTTTCTTAACATTTTATTTCTTTTTTTTTCAAATTTAGATTTCAATATTAAGAATTTTTCCAGGTATGCTGTTCCCAAATTCGTCTTTCCCATTTCATTAGAAATTTTATTTATTCGTTTATTTTGGTTGCAGTTTTAAACTAAATTATATTTTAAAGAACTTATTAAATTTTTCGAGCTCAAGGCCACGCATAAATAAAAACCAAATATTTTATATCTTTCAATAAATATACTTGTTTAATGTTAATCGATATTTCGACCTCAATCTGAGATCATCCTCAGGACTGAAAAAATTACAAAACAATAAAAACATCAAAAAGTGCATTTTACGTACATCCTTATAACACAATTTACACTCTTGGCTGTGCCTGATCGACTAATTTTAAAAGATTACATATTAAACGAATATAAACAATATAATGTAAACAAATAAATACTGTAAATATAAACAAATTTTTACAAAAACAACCATGTACAAATTTCTCCAACTGTACGTCGCGCTCAGCATACATATATATGTACATATATCAGCTACAGGTAAACTGTTGTTGTCTAACATTATAATACGAATATTGGTGGGACATTAAACTAACAAATTACTCTCAAAGCGCTTTTTTGTTTCTGCTTATTAGCTGCCTATAGGCCGAAGCACAATTTTCCGTGTCTGTTTTAAAATTTATCCGTTTGTCGCTCTCTATATTAATAATATGAAGCATTTCAAGTATGTATCTCTTGTTATATTGCTTCTCTTGTTGCAAAATTCTCACATTGTCTAAATCTGGACAATGTCCCGTAGCGCTACAATGATGTGTTAAGGCTGTTTTGTTATCGTTCAAATTATTTCTGTTTTTTATATTCGACTTGTGTCCGGAAATCCTTGTCTTAAGCTTAGATTTAGTTGTCCCCACATATACTTTATTGCATAATGGGGACCCGTCACCATTGCAATTAATTTGGTATATTACGTTGGATTTCTCGTATTTTTCAATCCTGCTTTTCATGTTGCTGTATATTTGTCGTAGAGTGTTGTCGTACGTGAAAGCTATTTGGAACTTGTCCCGGTCATATATATTTGAGTTCTTCAGTCTGTTGGACAAGCCTGGAATGTATGTGGCTGTCTTGAATATTTTCTTGGCATCCTGTCTGATCTCAGTAGTATTCGGTCTAGCGTAAAAAGCTCGTATGTAGCTATTGATTAAAGATAGAGGAAATAACAGACAACGATTTTCCTCTATCTTTAATCAATACAAAAATAACAGACAACGATTTTCCTCTATCTTTAATCAATAGCTACATACGAGCTTTTTACGCTAGACCGAATACTACTGCGATCAGACAGGATGCCAAGAAAATATTCAAGACAGCCACATACATTCCAGGCTTGTCCAACAGACTGAAGAACTCAAATATATATGACCGGGACAAGTTCCAAATAGCTTTCACGTACGACAACACTCTACGACAAATATACAGCAACATGAAAAGCAGGATTGAAAAATACGAGAAATCCAACGTAATATACCAAATTAATTGCAATGGTGACGGGTCCCACTTATGCAATAAAGTATATGTGGGGACAACTAAATCTAAGCTTAAGACAAGGATTTCCGGACACAAGTCGAATATAAAAAACAGAAATAATTTGAACGATAACAAAACAGCCTTAACACATCATTGTAGCGCTACGGGACATTGTCCAGATTTAGACAATGTGAGAATTTTGCAACAAGAGAAGCAATATAACAAGAGATACATACTTGAAATGCTTCATATTATTAATATAGAGAGCGACAAACGGATAAATTTTAAAACAGACACGGAAAATTGTGCTTCGGCCTATAGGCAGCTAATAAGCAGAAACAAAAAAGCGCTTTGAGAGTAATTTGTTAGTTTAATGTCCCACCAATATTCGTATTATAATGTTAGACAACAACAGTTTACCTGTAGCTGATATGTATGCTGAGCGCGACGTACAGTTGGAGAAATTTGTACATGGTTGTTTTTGTAAAAATTTGTTTATATTTACGGTATTTATTTGTTTACATTATATTGTTTATATTCGTTTAATATGTAATCTTTTAAAATTAGTCGATCAGGCACAGCCAAGAGTGTAAGATGTGTTATAAGGATGTACGTAAAATGCACTTTTTGATGTTTTTATTGTTTTGTAATTTTTTCAGTCCTGAGGATGATCTCAGATTGAGGTCGAAATATCGATTAACATTAAACAAGTATATTTATTGAAAGATATAAAATATTTGGTTTTTATTTATGCGTGGCCTTGAGCTCGAAAAATTTAATAATTTAAATATTGAAGGCCGAAAAACAACAAATAAAAATTTTAAAGAACTGTTAACTGTTTAGAATTTAGTAGGAAAATATTTTAAAATTTGGTTAAACCGAGGTAAGGTTTAAAATCACGGACCTGCCAGTTTAGTTTAAAGTAATCTAGAATGTACACTCAAATTTCTAACCGTGTGCAATTCTATAAAATACATAGATTTTTGTTTCTGCGATCAAAAAATTATTTTTTTAGTTAGTTGTCATTAGGTTTAGTTGTTTTTGGCATATTTAAGTTACTCACGTCGAGTTTTCCATTTGAAATGTTTGGCTTTACTGGTTTCTCTCTTTTTGACACTGTTCAAGATGTCAGGTATTTTGACTCGCTACTACTAATTCGCCATTTGCAGCAGTACTCATCTAAATTAACGGGAAGTGCAATTAAAAATGGTACCCGATATTCAAAAATTTTGGTGCGTTAATTTGGCATTAGCATGGCAAAGAAAGCTTAACACGACACTGCACAAAATAATTGATAACTCGCTTTTGACATTGTGTGGGCTATATCACTAGCAAATTTAAGAAATTCTTACAAAAAGTCTAAATGTGAGTCAGGGGCTGTGCCGAAGAATTCATACCTTTCATGAATGGGGCTGAACAATAATCTTATTCCGTTCATAATCTCCAAACAATCGGATGTATAAGATAAGAAATATATAGTGAGCAGATGTACATACCTAAACGATTTTTAAGATAAATATAAAATAAAAAATGGCAAAAAACCCCCTTATCTGAACGATCGGGTGTATGGGATATATACTATATATAGCTCCGATCAAAGTAATTTTTTCAGAAAATCTTCTACGATATATTAAAATATATATTACCGAGTTTCATGTTTATACTTTCTAAATTAAGTGAGAAATGGCCTAAAATATTTCTATCTGAACGATCGGTTGTATGGGATAGCTATATACTATATACATATAGCTCCGGTCAAAGTGATTTTTTCAGGAAATCTTCTATGATATATTAGAATAAATATCACCAAGTTTAACGTTTTTATATTGGAAATTAAGGGAGATATGGCTAAAAATCTTTCTATCTGAACGATCGGTTTTATGGGATATATATTATATATAGCTCCGATCCAAATGATTTTTTCATGAAATCTTCTATGATATATTAGAATAAATATCACCAAGTTTAACGTTTTTATATTGGAAATTAAGGGAGAAATTGCCAAAAACTTTCTATCTGAACGATCGGTTGTATGGGATATATACTATATATAGCTCCGATCAAAGTGATTTTTTCAGAAAATCTTCTACGATATATTAAAATATATATTACCGAGTTTCATGTTTATACTTTCTAAATTAAGGGAGAAATGGCCAAAAATCTTTCTATCTGAACGATCGGTTGTATGGGATATATACTATATATAGCTTCGATCAATGTGATTTTTTCAGAAAATATTCTATGATGTATTAGAATATATATCACCGAGTTTCACGTTTATACTTTCTAAATTGCGGCAGGAATGACCAAAATCGTCTTATCTGAACGATCGGTTGTATGGGAGATATATGTTATAGTGGTCCGATCCTACCAGATCCGACAAATGTCTAATATAATACAAAAATACATCCTTGTGCCAAATTTCATTGAGATATCTCAAAATTTGAGGGACTAGTTTGCGTTCAAACAGACAGACGGACGGACAGACGGACATGGCTATATCAACTCAGTTCGTCGCCCTGATCAATTCGGTATACTTAATGGTGAGTCTATCTTCTATATTTCTCAACGTTACACACATCGGACCAAAGTTAATATACCATTTCATGTTCATGAAATGTATAAAAAATGTTGTCTTTAGCTTTAACATTAAAGTACGTGTATTTAGGATATGATATGAAAAAGGTTACATTAAAAACTCAAGCGCATGCGTCGGCTTATCTTCGCCATTTCATCTAAAACTTCATCAACGGTAACAATTTGATCACGGTGGATACTTAGTGATGCACAGCCATTCAATCGATTTTCACTCATCGTGTTTCTCAAATAGTTTTTAATCGGCCTAAGAGTTGAAAAAGATGCAATGTTTATATGTAGCTTGTCGCCGTGACGTAAGGGCAGAAGAATCATGCAAATATTCAGACGCATGTCTTTTCATTCCGATGAATGTAATCGCATGCAATAAGTTGGTTGATTTTAAATCAATGTCAATTATGTTCGTTTCAGCAAGTTGGATCATTTAACACGATCATGTTGCCGAATGTAATCGAACGTTGTTGTGTTCAATTTTTGCTGTTCTCTGATTTGTATGTAGATGGTCGTTAGACAAATTTATAAGGAAATTTCTTGGTTTAAACCCCCAAAACCCCCCGTAGCTATGCCCCTGATGTGAGTATAAACAAGCTATACATACATAAAAAAGAGGCTTCATCTGATTAATACTCTCAAAAAAATAGATTACCACAATATGACAGAGGAAAAAAGTGTTTCATCTAAATCTTAGCCAGATTGTTCTTGTAGGGCAGCTTATCGATTGCTGTCAATCGTTTGGTCTTAATGTCTAAAGGTAAAAAAAGTGAAAAAGTAGCCTGCCCAAATGGTAACCAGTTTTGGAAAGTAACCGGTTCCAAAAAAGTTATAAATTTTCGCAACGGTACCCTTTTTAAAAAAGTTACCTGTTTCAAAATGTAAACGGTTTTAAAAAATTCGCCTGTTCCAAAAAATAAATAGTTCCGGAAAGTAACCTTTTCCAAAAAGAAACCGGTTCCAGAATGTAATCTGTTCCAAAAGTAACCGATTCCAAAATGTTACTAGTTCTAAAAACGTCACCTGTCTCAAAAACGTGCCCTGCTTGAAAAAATATAGGGTTCCGGAAAGTAACATGTTCCAAAAAAGTTACAAGTTCCAAAAAGTAACCGACTTCAGGAAGTTACCCATTCCAAAAAAGTTACTAGTTTTAGAAACGACACCTGTCTAAAAAACGTGACCTGTTCCAAAAAGTAACGGGTTCCGGAATCTAACCGGTTCCAAAAAGAATTACAAATTCCAGAAACAGTACCCTTCTTAAAAAGTCACCGGGGCCATAAAGTAACTGGCTCCGAAAATCTTACAAGTTCTAGAAACGTGACCTGTTTAAAAAAGTAACCGATTCTTAAGAAGCAACCGGTACTAAGAAAGAAACCGATTCTAAGGAAGTAACCGGTACTAAGAAAGAAGCAGGGCCTACAGAGCGTAATTGACATCAAAAGAGCAACTGTTCCAACAAACTAACCGGCCGCAAAACATTAGCGGTTCCGAAAAACTGGCCAAAAAATGTACCCGTTCCAAAACCCTGTAAACAGTACCTCCAAAAGCAATCAATTCGAACAATCTGATCCAAAAAATGGCCTGTTCCCAAAGAAAGTTATCGGTTCTAAAAATAAGTAGCTAGTTTCAAAAAACTTACCAGTTCTAAAAAAGGAAACAGTAAAGTGGAACTTATTCCAAAGTTAGCAGTTTCAAAGAGGAAAATCTATGGAAATTTAAATGTTTTCAAAGAAGTAACCGGTGCTAGACAAAGCGGTGCAGGAAAAGTACAAGATAAAAGCGAAAAGTTAAAAAAAAAACCTGAACGGCTCAAAAAAAATTTTGGTGTTTATCAGTGTATCAAATAATGTTTATCGAAAAACCGCTTAGCTATATTCGAGCCCCAGCAAATAAGCAGTAATTTTCCCACAGAAACTTAATGGAAGCAAAATTTTGTTTAATAAAATAATCAATTTTTCTTTTTCACGCAGAGGAACCATTGACAAACATCCGTCATCAGCCCCAAAAAAATATTATGCTTTTTTCAAAAAATAGTTCAAATGTGCCTATTTGAAAAATAAAAAAAGAGAAAGTTACTAACCGCTTTTCTTAAAGCAATCAATTAAAATTTTAATATAATTTTTCAATATAATTTTCTTACTATCGAAATAGCCTTTACTGCTTTTATACAAATGCTGGGGACGGGACCTATATGTTATATGCCGACTCCGAACGGTAACTTTTAGGTAAATGCTTTTTCACTGAGAAGCTTTTCATGACAGAAATATACTCGGAATGTTTGCCAAACCATTTCCGAAGGCAACCCCGTTTAGAATAACTATTTTCTAATTGAAACAACTTCTTTTAAATGAAAAATCGGATGAAGTAGCTAACCAATTAAATTGGGCGAGATTGAGAGAAGGCGAGAAGTGCACATTATCGACAAAACGGGAAAGCCGTGGGCCCATACGCGGGGCTATCAAATGACAAAGATCATGTGTAAGTTTTACAACCTTAGACTAACAAATTTAGTCTTTATTATTGTTATCATTAACAAGTAAAAACGGGACTGTCTTCGGCTGTGCCGAAGACTTCATACCTTTCATGAATGAGGCTGAACAATAATCTTATCCCGCTCGTAATCTCCGAATAATCGGATGTATAAGATAAGAAATATATAGTGAACAGATCTACATACCTTAACGATTTTTAAGATAAATATAAAATAAAAAACAGGTAGGTACTTTGTGCGAGGATGCAAATTTTCAGGTTTTTTGTGGTCTGCGTGTAAAAACTATGACTACGGATCACGTATTTCAACAATATATGACGTAAACGTAATTATTTGATGAAATTTGATTAATTTTGAAGCTTCTAGCCGTAAAAAGGGGGCAAAAATTAGAGTTTATATGGGTTATATAATATATATACCACCGATCTCTATGATTTTTTCAGACAACAATATATGCTATATACGTAAGCATATGGTGAAATTTGAACATATCTAAACGATTTTTTAAGATAAATATAAAATAAAAAATAGGTAGGTAATCTGTGTGAGGATGCAAAGCTTCACATTTTTGTGGTCTGCATGTAAAAACTATGACTACGAATCACGTCTTTCAAAAATATATGACGTAAACGTAACTATTTGATGAAATTTGATGAATTTTGAAGCTTCTAGCCGTAAAAAAGGGGCAAAAATGACAGTTTATATGAAGTATATAATATATATACCACCGATCTCTATGATTTTTTCAGACAACAATATATGCTATATACGTAAGCATTTTGTGAAATTTGAAGCTTCTAGCTGTTAAAACGGGGCAGAAATTGCGCAAAGTTTCTTATCTGAACAATCGGTTGTATGAGATATATACTATGTATACCACCGATCTCAATGATTTTTTCAGACATCAATATATGCTACACACGTAAGCATTTGGTGAAATTTGAAGCTTATAGCTGTTAAAATGAGGCCGAAATCGCGTAAAAAATATATATACTATATATATATACTATATATACCATCATATATATATTATATATATCACCGATCTCTATGATTTTTTGATACAACAATACATACTATATACGTAAGCAATCCGTGAAATTTGAAGCTTATAGCTATTAAAATGGGGTAGAAATTGCGAAAAGTTTCTTATCTGAACAATCGGTTGTATGAGATATATACTATATATACAACCGATATCTATGATTTTTTCAGACAACAATATATGCTATATACGTAAGCAATCGGTGAAATTTCAAGCTTATAGCTGTTAAAATGGGGTAGAAATTGCGAAAAGTTTCTTATCTGAACAATCGGTTGTATGAGATATATACTATATATACAACCGATCTCTATGATTTTTTCAGACAACAATATATGCTATATACGTAAGCAATCGGGGAAATTTGAAGCTTATAGCTGTTAAAATGGGAGAGAAATTGCGAAAAGTTTCTTATCTGAACAATCGGTTGTATGAGATATATACTATATATACCACCGATCTTTATAATTTTTTCAGAAAACAATATATGCTATATACGTAAGCATTCGTTGAAATTTGAAGCCTCTAGCTCTTAAAATAGGGCAGTAATTACGAAAAGTTCCTTATCTGAACAATCGGTTGTATAGGATATATACTATATATACGACCGATCTCATCAATTTTTTCAGGCAACAATACGCGCAATATACGAAAGTTTATGGTGAAGTTTGAAGCTTCAATCTGTTAAATTGGGTAAGATATTACAAAAATCCTCTTTTTCTGAAAAATCGGTTGTATGGAGGATATATGCTATAGTGGTCCGATCCGGTCGGTTCCGACAAATGTCTAATCGGACACCCAAATACACCCGCTCACCAAATTTTATCAAGATATCTCAAAAATTGAGGGACTAGTTTGCATACAAACAGACAGACGGACAGACGGACAGACGGACAGACGGACATGGCTAAATCAACTCAGCTCTTCAACCTGATTATTTCGGTATACTTAATGGTGGGTCTATCTATTTTCCTTTAAGGACTTACAATTTTCGGTTTCGTGACGAAATTAATATACCATTTCATTTTCATGAAAGGTATAAAAAGGGACGACTGGTGGCTCATGATGGGTATTCTGTACCATTAAAAATTACAATATGTGCATAAGTATTGATGCATGTCGATGCGTCTCTTGCAATTAAAGAAAAATAGTTTAACAGGCCTCTGTCACTAAATTTATGTTAATAAGAAATGTCATATTTTTCTCATCCAACGCGGCCCATCATTTCATTTACTATTTGCCGTCTTCCAGTGAATTTTACAGCTCCGGCTCACGCTCAATTCTCACGGGAATGCTCTGGATCATTGAGAGACTTGAGAAGCAGATGTCGTGAAATTTTCGCACACGTGAAATGTGATAGGCAGATGTCGCCGCTGTTTTTCATTTAACTCATACGGCGAAAGGCTAAGCAACGACATCTATTTTTGAAAAAGTAGGTATATTAAAGGCCGCGCTGCCAACCTAAAAAGAAGTAATTAACAAATTATCTGGCTCACAAATTGAACCAGACTTCTATCTGGATTTATCTGGCTCAAATCGTTGTTGTTGCATTTGCATGCAAAATTATTTATCTGGCTCAGGATTTTGCCACCGGATGATAGCTATTATTTCACATTTCATTGTCATCATGCAGGCATTTCTCGTGTAAATAAAAAAATCATTTGGCATATTTTTAGCACTATTTCCAATTCGTATTCTGTTTAAATTCTTGGCACATTTATATAATGAAAAAATAATCAATAAATCTAACAATTTATAATGAAAAAACTTTTAAAAAACTTTTAGTGAAATTACTTTTTGGTGCCACAACATAACTCAATCACTGCAATAAGTTTATAAATAATTTACTGTTTGCGTTACAAAGGTTTTTGAAAAGCTGGGGGTGCGTGATTAAACATGCAAACGTACATTTATGACATGTCCAACATGACAAAAGCTCGCCCCTTGAAATTAACATAACCCACTGATACCAAATATTTTCTATAAAATTTACATTCCCCCCCCCCTCCCCCCCATTTATGCACATTGGTGCTAGTGAATGCTGCAAGTGGTACAAACGCCATCGTAAGTGCGTGGAACTACGACCTCACGCACACACATAAAATGCGATTATATACTTAGGCAATAACGAGCTCTACATTACTTATCTATATTTTATTTATGAATGCAAATCTTTGTAATGCGTGCAAAGTAGTTGACATTAGGGGGGATGAACAATTATCTTAAATTAATTTGACATTTAAAGAAATTTAACAGAAAAATAAATAAGATAGAATAATATTCAAGACAAACTGACCTGGCGAACCTTGTTCTGCTTAAAATTAACTTCTATTACTTCCATCGGAAAAACTCCTTATAAATCAAACTAACATTTTTTTCAGCCTTACTCCCTCAAAAAGTCATACTAAACTCAAAAAATATTATAAATGCAAATATATTTTCATTTATCAAATACCTAAAGTCGATAATACTCCATTTAAAAATATCAAATATTAATTTTGCTTGAACACGCTGAAATGGGCAGCACTTTTTTCATCCATGGAAAAAATCCTTACTTTGATCCCATTCCGACACCCGTAAGCCGCGACCAAAATATATATGTGATATTGCGGACCTTGGTATTACTGAGAGGGGTGGTACTGGAAAAAACGTTATTTGAATTTATAAGGGCCACTCTAATATAAGTACATACTTATGTGTGTATATAATAATCTCATGCGACAATGTATGTGGGAGGCCTTCTCCGAAACTTCTCAACCGATTTTGTAAAAATTTTGTATTCGCCTGGAACTCAGCCCATATAAAGAATTGTTTTGCCCATAGGCAAAACATTTTCCCTAATTCATAATTTTTACTTTACGTTAAATGAAAACGGATAGAGAGAAGAAAATAGAGAAAAAGAAAAGAGGATAAATAAAGAAATTAAATACAAGGCGCCACATACATACTTCCAAGACGGGACGTCCTACATGTTATATGCCGACTTCAAGCGGCAACCACTGAAAAGCTTTTCATGGCCGAATGACGGTACCACTTAGAAAAAACGTTTTCTTTAGTATTTTGAAGCTGCCTTTGTCTTGAACGTCGGACCTTCGGTATAATAGGCGACTGCGCTACCACCACACGACGGCACCCGAAAACGAAAAACCTTTTAAACAAAAAGGTAGTATTTGGAAAAAAGTTCTATGCAATTTAGGAAAAGTTGGTGGCTACGGATATTTCAGTCTAATTCGCTATATCTTCCCAAATATTTCACCAATAATTCTTTCCTTTATATACCGGAGACGAAGGGATTCAAGGGGTTGTGTAGCGCAACATATAGCTTCTCCAACCCAATTGTCAACCTCACCTTCGAGCGGCGAATCCCGTTTCACTAACAGACGAGGCTCTGGCGACCCCAAGCTCCTGATGGAACTTGGGGGTGGGGAGGGAGGGATGGCCTGAAGGTTCAATGTGGCCATATAAAGCCTTCGGGGAGTAACCTAATCGCTACAACAACAACAACAACAGGAGGGAGCTCAAAGTGGAAAATAAATAATAAGTAAGAATGAATAATAAATAACGAGCTAGGGATGAAATGAGGGGTAGAAAAGGGATAGTAAGAGAACTGAGAAAAGAATAAAGTGATAAAAGAGCAGGATAAAGAGGTGAAAAACTTACCGAAATATGTTGCACAACGATATCTCTGGAACTGAAGACTATCAACGTGAACCTTTCATGGTACACATATATGGCACCTCTGTCTGGTGGAAGGAACATTACGGTCCACACAGAGAGCTGAAAAACAGAAAAGGGCAGTGGTACTGACCTTTGCTCGAAACATCCGTTCGCTAATCAGTTTTACTGACTTTCTGGCTTTTTGCAATGTCTTGCAGTCGGAGATCTGCGCCATAGATGGAGCAGCAAGATAGTTCCTTTGATACACACTCAGAACTTGATAAACTCGAATATCGTACGGAGGTGTCAAGTCTCGTTGCCATCCATTTCTAGATCTCCGATTTAAATAAATCTATGCGAGGTGAACAGCTTCGCAGTACCATAACTGAGTTATCTCTTGAGAAAGGATCCAAAGCTACGCTCTTAGGTCAACAAGTGTGATGTAGACCAACTGAGATGAGGTTCATATGACCATGTTAGATGGGAAAATACAAAGCATCAGCTTACTTACGAGTCATCATATTTCACTTTTTTAATGCAACGGTTGCTCTATGATGGAATTCACCAGCAAGCTTCCTCTGCAGAAGCAGTCAGTGTGTGGAGAGAGAGGAATAGATTCATAACTTTTTCTGCCGATTCTTCTCGATTTGTAAAGTAAAACTCAAAAAGAAAAAATTAAAATCAATCCATTTAGCGATAGTCCACATAGGTAAGAGAACTCATTGGTAAAATGCTTATCGTCGCTGTGCTAACGGAAACAGTTATGTGTTTTCAAATTTGCTTACCCAGGGACATCCAGGTATGTGTTTTCTACCAAATACTTACCCAGGGACGTCCAGTCGCAGGGCCACAACAGCAATTGCGTCCTGGCTTCCCTCAAATCAGACGTAGTCACCTATCACTTACCCCCAGAGTGACGACATCACCCCCGGTGCACTTCAGAATTCTGTAGTTAAACTGTTATGGATTAACTGGGAAGATCACGGGGATAGTTGGTTTCATGAAGCGGCATAACATCCGCATTGCAGCGATCCAAGAGACCAAACACACAGCAAGATCTGCTCTGCAGACCTGCTCTGGACATAACGTCCACAGAAAAATCGCGAGAGCGGAAATGCAGGCGGTCTCGCGTTTATCACCCACCACACAGTGCAATATAATATATTTGATCCCGACATCTGCATTACGCTACCGACTGTCGTACATCCTAAGAGCTTGGGTGTGACGTTCGATCAGGATCTACATTTTGGATTATATCGAAAATCCAGAGCCGTAATAAGATCCTAAATCTCCTTCCTTGGGGTAAAAACCAAGAAACGCTCATTACTACTTACAAAACAGTTGGCCGGCCGATTGCATGCTACGCGTCCCCGATATGGTCGCCAAGCCTAAAGGTTACTCACTGGAAAAAAATGCAGGCCTGCCAAAATACTGCCCTCAGAACCGCTACGGGCGGGCTGTCCTTCTTATGTCCCCAGAACTCCACGTACACAATGAGGCGAGAGTACTCCCCATTAGGGAGAGAAATGAAATGCTAAACGAACAGTTTCTGTTGAATACCCAGAAACCTGGGCATCCCAACAGACATCTGATTGATGAAGCTACACCTCCCAGGGGCTTAAGGGGTAATGTTCATAAGCATTATGAGGAATAACGGCAAGAACTGCATGCATTTCCCTACCACCAAAAGCAAATATGAATCATGCTTGAAAACAGCTATGTACTATAAAACGGCGCAAATATTTATCACGTCTTAAGGGGTAAAAAAACATGATTTTTTTCTTCACACATCAATAACGTACTTTCCATAAAATATTTAACAAATACGACATTTGCACAATTTTGCAAATGGACACCAGAAATAAGTTTTTTGATCTCCTGAAAAGTTACTGAAACACCTAACTGTTTTTGTGAGCGCAGCGACGTTATGTAGGTAGCATTACCCTTTCACTGGTTTTTTTTTCAATTTGGACCAGCAACAGGTTTTTGCAACCCTTCGTAAAACTGTAAGTACCAGTAATAATCTTTGTTGCTTTTCAAGTCATATTATTACTCATACGACATGGTGTCCAACATTGAAGACCATTATACTGTTTTCACACAGACGGCTTATTGAATAATAAAGGCAGTTTTCTACATTAAGACGCTTATTGAGCTCAATCTTCCCTACAAAATTCGAATCTATTATTATTTCGAATATAATCGAATGCCTAACGAAGTCGAAAGCACAATGCAACTCTGTTGGCAGCGTTCCGCTTCCGTTTCCGCTTCTTAGTTTTCAAAGCAAATGTCATTGTCTGCATGGCGGAACGATACAAGGTGGCCGCATCGAACAGCTGATTATAACCTTTTTTATTTGATTTGATACATCAACTACCGGCGCAGTACGATTTTGACATTTGTCCATCGAATTTACAAGTACATGGAATTTTTTTTGTTTGTAGGTATGTCACCATGCTCCCACCTTGTATCGTTCCGCCATGATTGTCTGTCTCATCCTTCATACTAATCGAGCAGTTACTTCTGTGTGAAAGCAAAAAATTTACGATTTCATTAGCAGGTGAAATGAGATCATTAAGTTTCTGTGTGAAAACAGTATTACTCTTCGTATTATGTATTATTAACAAACAAGCCTTCCAGAAAACTTTAATTAATTGACATTAAAATGAGCGGGCAGCACAAGCACAAAAAGTTGACAAAAAAACGACGAATATGTATGCACGCATGTATGAGTATGTATTTGTGTAATCAATTTATCAACCCAAAGGGGTTTTGCTCAGTTTAACGCCTACGAACACTCGCTGTTGTTGCTTGTAACGCTGCCATAACTATAAGCAGCATATCAAAATTTTTATTTAAAAAATGTCACAATACAGATAATTGTTTATTATTTCTTTTTAATGGCAACATAAGACAATGAATGCAGCCTATGCATGCTCTAATGATGTAAATATGTATATGAACATGATAAATATATATATGTAAGTACATACAGTGGCTCACGAAAGTATTTTGCATTCGAAGCTGATTATGAAAATCTTTGATTTATTTATATTTTATTATTTATTCAGTAAAAACTTTCAGTTGTATTAAAACTAATGATTAATTTAATATTAATTTAATGAAACAAATTATTTAAAATTCAAAACATATTTTCTATTTTCCATAAACTAAACAAAATATTAAAAATCAACACTTCTGTGCTCACAAAGGTATTGTAACCAATTTAGTGCAATTCCTCTTATTTGCAACCTTCTACTAATGTTCGAATCACTAAACTGTTGCATAAATAACTTCATTATTCAATAATGCAAAATTGCCTTTATTAAAGTACTTCAAAATAACACTTCTACTTCTCAACAGATAGCGTGCTTAAATCAAACTTATTCTGATTCTCAGTTTTACCTCCTTTTATACTCTGTGATTTCTTCGTTCGCATACTTCTAGGAGTTTCTATTTCCAGAATTTTCTACTCGTTTACCAGCTATAAATTTCCCAGCTATAACTACAGATACACGATTGTTATAGCTTCTCGCATAGCCCATGCGCGTGTATATGTGAGTAGTACTTCCAAAGATGATTGCCTACTTTCGGGAGCATCTCCGATAAGATATATGCATGTATTTGTGCGTCTCTCTCCGCTGCGTGTACGTACATATGTGTAGACATAATGATTGATTCGTTTATGTAGATGCAATTGACTGCCTGCTTTATTGTTGTTGTGGCTTCATTTACTTAAAATCAGACTAGTGATGTGAGTATCACTTAGTGTCACTAATATTCGTCACAGTATTTTTCTCTTTGTAAAAAACTCTAAGTAAATGCTATTTAATACTTTATGTCCGATTTTTTCCCCACTCTTAAAGAAAAGCAGATTTAGGGTCACTTTTCAAGGAAATTTTATGTTTCCCCACTTTATTTTCCAAATTGGACCAAAAATGTGCTATGTTCTTGGGCTCAAGGTATTGTGATGAATATTACCATCTCTAAGATGTTACTAAGTAAATGCACAATAACAAAAACATTAAAGCAAGCTACATAAACACTTTAATCATCATTTACCCACATACATACAAGGCAACGAAGAGATAACTCACACACAGATGTAGTCATCAGTCGAAGTAGTGCTCATATATATACACGCATATGGCTATGCGAGAGGCTATAAACTACAAATACACATGCATATAGCTGGTAACCAAGTAGAGAATTCTAAAAGAAGAAACGTCTAGACATTTGGGGCAGAGACTATAAAAGCAGCACAAGCTAGTAGAGTAGTCAGTAAGCAGTTTGATTTAAGCACGCTATTGGTTGTGAAGTATAAGTGTTATTGTGAAGTACCCTCAAAGTAGTCTAATAAAGACCGTTTTGCATTATTGAATGTTGGAGTTATTTATTCAACAGTTAGCGATTGGAACGTTAGCAGAAGGTGGAAAAAGCGGAATCTGTTACAGTAGCTGTGTTTTTTTACTTCTATATACGTTTACGCTTAAACTTTATATATACTGCTAAGCGTCAAACTTTAAATACACCTCTGAAATTGCTGCGCATAAAATTTGTCCTGCTAAATTTCAATACGCATTATACTCAGATGTTACTTAAATATGTGTCTTTGTTTCACCCTCTACACTAATTCTATGTATTCTATTGCCATCTTTCAGTGAGTTTTACATCTCCGGCTCACTCTCAATTCTCATGGGAATGCTCTGGATCATTGAGAGACTTGAGAAGCAGATGTCATGAAATTTTCGCACACGTGAAATGTGATAGGCAGATGTCGCCGCTGTTTTTCATTTAACTCATACGGCGAAAGGCTAAGCAGCGACATCTATTTTTGAAAAAGTAGGTATATTAAAGACCGCATTGCCAACCTAAAAAGAAGTAATCAACAAATTATCTGGCTCACAAATTGAACCAGACTTCTATCTGGATTTATCTGGCTCAAATCGTTGTTGTTGCATTACATGCAAAATTATTTATCTGGCTCAGGATTTTGCCACGTGATGATAGCTATTGTGTAGAGTTAAAGAAGATTTCATAAATCGTTTCCATATATTTGGCTACTAAATATACAGTAGCGAACTGAAAATTAGCTTTGGCAACTTTTATCAAATTTAAATCAGGGATGGAAACTATTATTTCTTTTATAATATAATTCCTTGCAAAACTATTAATTTTGGACTTTTAATATATTTGGATCAAGATAAAAATTATTTTCCGATTTTTATTACCTGAGTCCGATAGAACTAGTTGAGCTCGGAGTTTTAAAAATAAAAGTCCGGAAATAAAAGTTAAATCCGGACTTTTATTTCTTAAGGCCAAAATAAAAGTCCGGATTAATAACAAAGAAACGGCTTATCCGAAATAAAAAATTTGTTTTAATTAATTATTTTTAAGAGTCCGAGTGTAACTAGTTCTATCGAACTCAAAATACAGACTTTATTTTTATATGTGGACTTTTATGGAAAAAGTTCGAAAAATAAAAAGGATGCATGATTTGACATGATATTGCTATAGGGATACCTGAGAACTCAAACATTTTCACCTAGGACAATTTTTTGACCCAGACTTTTTCGACTCCGACAAAAAAATTATAATTAATTTCTGTCCCTGATTTAAATTTCATCAATTGAGTTCTTCTTTTTATTTATGATAATAAATAAAAAAGCTCTATGAGCTTTGTAATTTAAGCCATGCAAAACAATTTGAAAAAACGTTACGAAAAAATTAAAGACATTATACGAACACTTGGGAGTTTTCTGAACTATTTTGAATAGGCAATATTGTAGTCCAACGAATTTTAGTCGAACAAAAAACCTGTTATTGACAGACTTATAACTAGTGTTTTGTTCGAGTAAAGTTGATTGAATAAAACTGCATGCTCAATTCAATTCAGAGAACTCCAAATAAAAAGGATCTAAAAAGAAGAATTTAATTGACGAAATTTGATAAAACTCACCACTGCTGTTTTTCTGTACGCTACTGTATATATATTTGTATAGACCAATAAAATCTGGATCTTACCGATGTTCCAGTGCTGAAGAAAATGTATTACTTATTAAAATAAAGAGCCCGAAATTTATTGCACCAACTAATCATTTTATACGAGGACAAAAGTGGGACTTAATGAAAGCTTCGCAAATATCACAAGAAACTATTATACTTATATGTGCGTGAATCTAAATATGAAACATATATAAACTTACATATTGTAGTCGCGACTTCTCTTTTCCCACGTTTTTATTTGAATAAACTAATGACGCGTTTCTTAACTAGTGTCGACATACACTTATCGAAATTCCGATACTTTATGATACTTTTACATTAGGGCTAGTTCACATGGTAAGCTAAGGGATAACTTAAGGGTCATATACACTATGCGACATGGCAACAGAATCATACACGGTTAGCCTACTGTACATGAGACGTAACTGTAATCTGTAATATACTACAGTTCGGCCATCCTGACCCTCAAATTTTTCTATATCTGACCCGGTAAACGTTTCTTCAGGACCACTTTCGAGAACTAAGTCCGCTGAGCTAAAGACCCATTTTTGAGCTTACTAGCTTCAACAACACCATTGTATGTTATTTGTGTGATCTGGCAACCGTCGGCTTCAGAAAACTCCATAGCACCACCACCGCGCTAAATGCCATTCGCACCCAGATAAATTGCGGTTTAAATCAAAACCCCCACCATAGAACAGTACTCGTTGCGCTAGACCTATCAAAAGCTTTTGATATGGTGAACCATGGCACGTTACTGCAAGACCTGGAAGGGTCTACACTTCCCCCATGTCTTAAAAGGTGGACCGCAAATTATCTGGATGGTCGGCAGGCATCGGTGTAGTTTAGAAACGAAACATCAAAACCAAAAAGAACTAAACAAGGGGTGCCTGCCACAGGGTGCAACAGACATCTGATTGATGAGCCAACACCAGTCAGGGGCTTAAGGTGTATGAAGCCATAAAATACAATCAGGTCCTCAGCGGACTCCACAAACAGGCGTCAGACCTTTATGCCAGGAATTGCCCGGTGAATTTAGTACTCAAAGAACAGTACCCAAAACTTGCTGAAGAAGAACGCATACTCCCCAGGGAAATGCAAGTCACTCTAGCTCAACTTCGATCTGGATACTGTAACAGGTTAAACTCTTACCTATCCAGAATCAACCCCGGCATACAAAATGTATGCCCGCTTGCAATGTGTCCCCACATGACACCAACCATCTCTTTAATTGTAATGTGGAACCAACGCCTCTAACACCCCTCTCATTATGGTCCACCCCTGTTGAAACTGCAAGTTTCCTTGGGCTCCCGTTAGAAGATATTGATGACAATTTGTGATCGGTCGAACCTATTGGATGGGGCGAAGCACTGCTACAACAACAACAACCAGTTATAGCTTGTTCGTTATCTATTACTATCAAAAATGTATCGATTTGCTATTGAAATATTGCCAATTTCGAGTTGTTATAAAAAATTGTCAACATGTTGTCCATTTACTATGGAAAAGTGATCGACTATTTATGGAATATTATTGATATTTTATTGTGAATTTATCGATTTAATATTTGAATTTTATTAATTGTTCAATTGTTTACGACAACGAATCTCATCTCAAAAAGTCCGAAATCAGTCGTTTGCGGTAAAGTTAACTCTGTTGCCGAGTACTTGGTACTCACGCCCTTTTTTCATATCGAATTGTCCTCGTTAGATACTTAAGTGTCTCGCATCTTACATGATGTGACAACTCATCTGCCTGGGTCGGCCTAGGGCTACCGTCAGGACTTGATTTAGAGCCGGGTACAACCTACGAACTTGTGCCGGTTACTTAAGCTTAGATTGCTTGAATGAAATAATAGTGAATGAGTACTACAAAGTTATGTCCTTCTAACAGAATCAAAATCTATTTTTTTCCTTCATGAATTTTTTCATTTGATTGAGAAAGTCTTTAACTCCCATACAAGTGTTAACGTTAACGCAAAAGTTTAATAAAGTGTACCCATAAATTATATTGCATCAGCACAGCTGCAATCCGAGTGTATATGCACTCAAGATATGATATCGAACTGACAGGCAGATGCTCCACACAGAATTCGCTTTTAGTTTATAAAATTTTATGTGCATTAACGTATTGACAGAAAACGGATATTTGATTAAATGGCAGAGTGATAAAAGGTGGGAAAATTTATTGCTTATGAGTTTTTGTTTCTTATTATTTCTAATTTATGCGTGCGTTTATACATATGTATGTATGTATGTATGTACATATGTACTTATGATGCTCATATCTGTAGTTACAAGGAATGACAACCTATATCTTATACTTTTACATGGGATTTAGCGGGTTATCCTTAATACTTCTCAAATACGCATACCAAAAAAAACAATGATGTAGTCCCAAACAACTAACTATATTTCATCCAGCCAAAGCTCGCTCTTAGTGTTTAATTTGCAAATGACAAAAAGGACCAATGAATAAAGCCAATAGAGCCCTCCAATTTTGAGGCTTACATACAGATCAGAGAACTGCAAAAATCACAATTTTCTTTATTAAATCAAACACTAAAACTTGCATTCACATTCAATCATGCGAATAAACTCATAATTAAATAAAATCATAATTGAATAAACTCAGCATTTGTCTTTACTAGACTCCGCTAGCATGATTGCGATCGAATGACCGAACAGGTTTGGCGTACGATTGTATTGATCAAAGGAAGGCAAGCAGAGAATAAAATAAAAGCACGAGAATTAGTATCGTTTAGTTCGGCAAACAAACAGAATCGTAAGCAATATTTATATGTATGTTTATATGTATGTTTATATGTAGCTTGTCGCCGTGACGTAAGGGCAGAAGAATCATGCAAATATTCAGACGCATGTAGTTTTCATATTTGTCTTTTCATTCCGATGAATGTAATCGCTGTTGAGGCAAACGAGCAAACGCCTGAATTGATTATATTCACGCATGCAATAAGTTGGTTGATTTTAAATCAATGTCGATTATGTTCGTTTAAGCAAGTTGGATCATTGAACACGATCATGTTGCCGAATGTAATCGAACGTTGTTGTGTTCGATTTTGCTGTTCTCTGATACAGATAAAAGTGCTTATGTCAATAAATGTAAGGCTCGCATTTACGTACATTTAAATATCTTTGCTTAGCTGAAAGTGAAAAGCAATGCCTGCATTTTGGTGGATTACACTGTGCGAATAGCAAATTGCTCTATGTTTGCAAATTTAATGGCGCTCACCGAAGTGCAAATAGACCCGAGAGTTCATACATTTAAGCGCTTACACGCTGCTGCGTTTCGCTCCTCTTAACCACAGTGGTAATTTAACTATGTAGAAAAGAATGAAAAAAAAATGTTCGCATTCGTTGCTTTTTCGCCACCATCATTGTCACCACGTACCACAAACACAGTTCACTTACGGTTTGCTCGCTGCCATGCATCATGTGCTTTTATGCTCTTTCCCAATTTATGCGCACCACTTTACGCGAAGCACTTTCCCCGAAATTGCATGCTGCGGTGCGTTTTCGCATATATGTATATCTATGGATCGATGCATACCGCAAGATATTTACGTCAGAGGGTGTGCAAATGTACATAGATACTTGCATGTGTGCGTACACTAACTCTCAGCTCTAGTATGTCCATTAGGGTGGTTCCTATAAAAGGAGTTAACATTTGTTTTCAGCCTCACCCCTTCAGATGCTAATACCTTGGTAAAAAATATCCTACACAAATTCTGCTCCCGATTGCTGACGGTTAATGGGTGGGATCGAAGTTATGATTTTTCTTTTGAGACTGAAAAAAATATTTTTTTATTTAACACTGTGATGTAAGTTAAGGTTTTAGTCTTTTGAGTCTTCAGAGAACGATCTGATCTGAGCCGTCTCCAACCGGGACCAAAATTTATAAGTGAGATTTTCGACCTCGGTATTACCGTCTGAAAACTGTAAAAAACCGATTATTTAATTTATAATGACCGCCGTAATGCACATACATATGTGCATTCAAGTTAAAAAAACTTATTTTACACATAAAAGTAGTACCGAATTAGGCCTGTATGGGTCCCATAGCAAATCCAAATAAGGCGGCCCCAGCATGATTTAAAAGCATGACAAATAAGGGCGGAACTATCTTCGGCTATGCCGCAGATCCCATAAATTTCATGAATGAAGCTGAACAATAATATGATCAAATTCGAAAAATTCATAAAATCTGAACAATCTCTTGTATGGGACATATGTTATACATACTACCTACTTGATAAATTGTTCAGACAACAATTCATACCTTATACATATGAAAGCAGCTTGTGAAATTTCAAGCTAAGTATTAGCTGTTAAAATGAGGAAGAATTAACGAAAACTTATCCTTGAAATCAGTTTGGAGATATATGCTATATTCGTCTGGTCGGTTCTAAAAAATTATTAATCATCAAGATATTTTAAAAAATGGGGGATTATTTTGCGCTCAAAAAGACAGACGGACATTGCTAAATCAACTCAGTTCGTCATCATGTTTATTTTGGTATACTTATTGGTGGGTCTATCTCATCTCTTTCAAAAACTTTCAATATTTGAGAATCGAACAAAACTTAATTTACCATTTTATTTTCATGTTGTTTTCAACAAGCAGATCAGTAAACCGTTGTTCCATCTGCAAAAATTTAAATGAATATAAATCAGCAAATAATATGTTTTCGAATATGTCAGTCCTTGCGGTTCTGATTACATCGATCTAATTGAGCCAAATCTCGGATACTATTGGTGATCTGTGATCGAATTAAATTTCTTAAATCGCAATATCACTAAAATGGTGATTCGGATGGAAGTAATACGTGAAATAGTGGCTACAAATACTTATTCGATACGTGATCGTATCTGAATCTGCCAAACTATTTATAAAAAATATAACATGGATCTAATGAGTACGTATGGTCACCAGTAAACACATGTTATTCAAAGTATGTATCCATCATTTTAGAGATATTGTGATTTAAAAAATGGATTTCGATCACGGATCGTATAAGACGATACGGGCGCTGTCTTTAAAACATTGACATTTTTTTTCATTTTGGAAAAGTTCGTATTTTAATTGAGGAAAACAATTGCCATTTTCGTATCTGAGGAAGTTTTTTTTAATTACAGGGAAGAGGTGGTGGCACTGCCCGGTTTTTTAAATTACTAACGAAGCTCACCCTTAAGGATGGCTTTTTATAAAATAAAAGACTATTTTCCTAGACCAAAGATATTTTGGATATCTTTCATGTACATATGGAACATTTCGGGATTATTCTCTTAGTTTCAGGGTTGTTTTTTGGAACAGTTTGATATGGTTTGGGTACTATATAGATTGTTTTTTGAATCAGTTCGAAGAATTTATCGGCTCATTTCGGAATTATTCTCATGTAGAAATTTTTATGTATCCGTCGGCATTATTTTTCAATAAATTTAGAATTTTTTACAGATTAGTTTAGGATAGTTTGGGGACCATTTTAGGACTGAAGGTTCGGACTTTTCGAAATAAATTGCGTTATTGTCACAAATCACACACACAAGATTGCGCATTGCGCATCTACACAAAAGGTCAGCTGTTTTTTATGGGCAATTTTTACGTCATTTTCCTTTAGCTCTTGTTTTTTCTCTCTTTCTTTCATTCGCTCAAGCAGTGAAGTGTGGCGTAGATGCGCAGACCGAAGCAATTTTAAACTCGTGAATGCGCAATCTTCTGTGTGTGATTTGTGCGTTATTGTGATTGTTCTGAGACCACTTCAAGACCGTTTTGTTATATGGATCTTTTCGTGACATTTTCCTTATTTTTTTATATAATTTTTGGATCATTTCGTAACTGCTTCGGAATAATTTCGTTATAAATTTGCGGTTATTTGCTACCAATTCGGGATCGTTTGGGGATTGTTTTCGCAATTATTTTGGAATCTTTGCGCGGTTATTTTGAAGTTGTTTTCGTGATCATTTTTGAATGGTTTGGTTGCTATTTTCGGATTGTTTCCGTTTGCTTCAACTCGGGACTGTCTCTCGATATTTCGAGACTATTTCATTTACTGATCTGCCGAATACCGAATCGTATAAATCTTTACGTATATCGAGGGTGCATACAGGACCTACATATGTATATACATACATAGATAGATTGCACCACTTACGCTTTCAAGTTTAGCTGCATAGTCATTCTATTTACTTTGTGTTTGCTTCTTTTTTGGTTAATTTGCATTGCATTAATTTAGCTTTGAGTGAAAATTTAAAGTTTCCTGTTTGATGACAACACGATGTTGTTTGCAGACTACTGAAGTTGTTGAGTTGAATTAAGCCGTGTAAGCGACATTAGTTAGCGGTAAATGTAATCCAATCACCCATAAATAAGATATGCACTGATTCATTTATATCGCCCGTAAATATTATATTTTTAAAGTAAACAGTCGACGGACTTAGTGCTTAATATGTTATCATAACACTCGGATCAGTCAAAAAAGTCAAACATAACCACTGGAAGTAGTTATTGAATTATAGTTTTCATTATCGCAAAGTAGTGTCACACTTATGGTTATGCCGTGGATTTTGTCGATCTCAGAGTAAGCTTCAGTTTGACAAACGAATGAGTCAATAGCCAGGTCGGGAAGGGTAGTATGAGCAGCAAATGATCGATGTGGTGGCGGTGAGCGGCGCTATGGCAGCGGACAGCACCGATTGCTTTTGAAGATTACCTTTTGGAAGAATGCTTCTTCGAAGGTGTCCTAGGGCGGTAGATACTCTCTCCGGTGCTACATACTTGCATCATCTGTAGATACTTCTCATTAGGACCGTGAAATTTTTGGTGTTGTACTACTGACTTCCCCTGTCTGTATAATTGCATCATGAAGAACTCCCTAGCATTGTTTGAGAAACATGAACATAACCATTCTATGTTGACGTACTATATATATAAATATCTTTATACATATATAGCTGTTGTTGTTCCATTAATAAAATTAAAAACAAAGCACGGAAAATGCTAAAAACGAAATACCCTCATAAAAAATGGTTTATTATGATTGGAAATAATAGGTTAAAATTTAAAAATAAAAATAATAAATATAAAAATAATAAAGCAGTTAGACAAACAGTACAGATCATAAGCGGGTTTAAACTTATCAAAAATATGACGATAATTATTTAAATTACACAAACTTTGTCATTTTGAACACTGAAAATGTTGTAAATTCATTTAAGGTTTTAGCAAGGCGAATTCAACTAATTCGCCGTGCAGATGAATGTCAAGTCAAAAGAAAATGTTCACTCATTTCGATTAACTGACGTATTGTTGTACAAGGTGTTGTACGGAAAATAATAAAAATGAAGTCGGGATAGCAACACCTGGTACTCAATTCACCTTGGCTTTTAATATACAGATTCACAACAGTAAACCTGTTAATTTTACCCTTTGGTATTTTTCACGCTTCAGTTGCTTTTATTCATGAATTTAATTAAGGTAACTTTATTCTATGAAACAGAAAAACCATCAACTTTTCTTAGTACATTTAATGTGGTTTTTATGGCCTCTTTCGTTATGGAAAATGTGTATACCTTTGCTTTCTTTGTTTTTTTTTTTTCAGATTCAAAAGTCGACTGGTACGCTGCTTAGCCTCTGCAACATATATTGTGCGACAGATATGTTCCCTGGGTATTACCGTTTACACGCCCAGCGTAGCGTTAGCGACCGTAATTGGCATTCCCTATTGGGCTTCAATTATAGGCATGGCAGTGATTTGCATATTTTTCACAATCATGGTAAGTTTAACGTGTGTAAATATGTTATTTAATATGTTGGTAGCACATCTTCCCGTTTCTGCGTTAACCATTTATCTACAAATGAGACAGTATTGAGAAATCGAAGAAAACTTGTCGCGTTTTGTTAGATACTTGGTGAATGAAGGATTTGAAAACCGTTATGGTTATTCTTTTTGAATGTTTATCACCTCGCCCAAGTCGACGTCTGATATGTGTATTCACATAAAAAGCCGAATTTCTTAAAAATTGTAGTTACGTGGTTTACGCAGAAACAAGAATAAAATTTGTTCCGCTAGAGTTAAGATATTTTACCCCCAAAAACATGTGCCCCAGTTTTGCCTCCAGCGGTGAGAGGTTTGCTGCTGCTTGACTGTTTTTACTAAAAATTTGTAGGCACAGGCGCAATTATATTTACTCGGCAGTTCTATGCAGCGACTTATGTCAAATTTTCTACAATATTTTCAAACCCATTAAATATTGAATTTGTTAATCCAAAATAAGTTCTTAAATTCAAAAAAATTGTCTTAATTATAAACAAAATGTATTTAACAAAGTGTGATTGATTTTGACAGTTCTCCCTTTAAGAACCGGACTATGATGCTAAATATTTGTATGATACTTTCATATTTGTAACAAGATTCCCCTCGTGTAGGCGAGGTTGACAATTTGGTTGCGGAAGCTGTAAGGCTATGAAGCTTTTTATTGCTTATGGACCCCTTGAATCCTCTTACAATTCCATTTAGGTCATAGAAGGTAGAAGTATAAAAGGGGACCAAGGTATGAAGATTGCGATGCGTGTTACAACAGCGAGGACAGCAAACTAGTCGGTTTTTTTTTTTTCAAAACGCCAGCTTGCGAACAAATACGGAAGCGATGGGAAGATAGCTGTGGGGTAGTTTTATCAGCTGCCCGTCAGATCTGGGCATTTACAAACGTGCTCGGTTGTATCTAGGAGCTGTTCCCATTCCAATTCAACCGAGTCTTGCAATTTGGGTGCAATTAAGCGAAATACCATATATATGTAAGTATGCTCGGCTTTTGAAATTCTCATATTATTTTCTTTGTAGTCATAAATAATGCTGTGACACTAGGTAAAATGCAAAAAAAAAAACAACAGAAGTGATAAAATGCTACACTACACAAAAACTGTTTTGACAGCGATATTGCAAGTTAATAAAGATATGAAGTACTCCGATGGGTTATGAACAATCTCGTCGTATATTCAAATCAGTTTTTTGTTCCAAACTTAATTTAAAAGTTAGATAAAGCTTTTTGTTATCCGAAGGAAAATTATTTGTTTTTATAATAAATTTTGTTGATAGAGGTTTTTGCAGAGCAAAGAAAATATTGGCTTTTGGTTGTAGCGTCTATGTTGAACCACGTTATAAGAATGACGCCTTGTAATAATGAGTATCTAAAAATCCTAGAGTTCCGAATCGAAGCCCATGGTGTTAGGATTCATGCAGGTATTATAAAAAATGTTGATCACGGACGACGTCGATAATATTGATGTACAGGAGTTTATATCTATCTCCACCCTTTTACACCATTATATCCCAAAGCTAGCCGATTAAATCTATAATACCTATGAAAAATTGTAGCTGGGAATAAAGATGTATGGTGGTAGGTGGTTTTGCTTTGGAAAAAACAAAAAACCTATTTGCTGTTAGAGAAATTCCCTCACTACAGCAAGCACCTTGTCGTTGGTGTGAAGGTTTGAACGGATTCCATACTGCCCGACTACGGGGCTGAGCTGTTTAGGGCCTGAATCCACACCGTTTCGCTCCTCCGATACCGAGCCTCGGGAAGTAATGACGGCCTTACCACAGCAAGGGGCGCTGTAAGCCGACGATGTATCATTGTGAATAAGACAGGTGTGATAACTTCTGCATAAACGTCATAATTACAAGTATAACCGATCTACCGATTGACTATATTTGGCCTCATTCTGTACCCCTTTCTATGACCCGCTGAAGATAGTCAGGCAGTTGACGGATAATATATCACCCTTGCTTTATCCACAATGATGTATTTTCACAGAAACGTGACGAAAACACATAAAAAGAAAAAATTTAAGCATAAAGCGTGCGATACAAATTCAATATAACAAAAAACAAGAATCTAATGCGCGCTTTAGTAAAAAGTCGAAATTTCACTCTTTTATTGGCACAGCTAAATCGCAAATTTTTGTCATCCATAGAAAATTTGTACACCTAATTTTTTCACTGAGTAAAATGTTACTCAGTAGGCGGCCGCCGCACAATGACATTTTTCATATAGAAGCGTTTAACACAAGCTTATGCATTCCAATAGCATCGCCACAATCAACCAAGATGGTGCGTTTGTAAATATGAAGGAACTTCAGACTTGGCAATTGAAGTTTATTAGGCTTTGCCCATTCACATACAAAATTTCGCGAAGCACTGTTGTAAACATTCTCTCTATCAGGCATGCTTAACCAACGAAACGATATCATTTCGTTACGATAATCAACGTTAATAAACGAAACGAAGTCATTTCGTTTCGTTTATTAACGTTAAGATCGTCAAATTAACGAAATGATTTCGTTTCGTTTTCTGCCATATCCAAACGAAATCAAATCGTTTATGTTGATTATTAATTTCAAACTATGCTGGCAAAGCTGATTGATGGCGGAGTCATTAAAGGTGAAAGCATTAGCCAAGCTGATGGCAACTTTTCTCATGAATTTTGACAGTACAAACATTTCTCAGAGCATTTTTGACATTACCACCAACGAATTACACAAACAAATTACATAGAGTTTGTGTGTGTATGTGCGCTCGTTGTTGCCACCTTACGGCTTCACCATGGCTATAGCATTGCTAGCACAATTCAAACATAAAGTATCACGTTTTTGTTAACGTTTTTAACGTTAACGAAAGCTTTTCGTTTCGGTTAAAAACGAGATACAATTTATCTTGATAATTTCTTTATCGATAATATTTCGAAGTGTTTCAACGGAAACGGTGGAAATTTTTTGATAAACGATTAGCTTAACGTTAAGGTGCATCCCTGCTCTCTATACAACAAAAATACTTGCTAACATATTTTGTGTCGTATTCGATTGTAATATTGCAGTTTTTAATTGTAAAAAATGTTAGAAAACTTACCAACCAGTTGGAAAAATAATTTCACTTGCAAAGTGTCCCAACACCCTTAGCCAAAGCAAATGTCAAATTCTTCTTCTTATGATTTGCTTGGAACAAAATTGGGGAGTTGGCTACTTTTCAATACCAGATGGCGCTAGTGTCGCTCATTCTAGCATTCTTCATAAAAATGCACGCAATCTACTCATAATGCATAAGCTTGTGTTAAACTCATCTATATGAAAAACTGCTTATGTGTCGGAGCTGTAAAATGTTACTCAGTCGGCGGCCGCCGCACAGTGGCATTTTTGCTTAGTTTAGACGTGAAAACGTAAAAATTTCCAAGTCAATTTTTTTTTAATTTGAATGCAGTTTGTTTTTAAAATGTCCACAGTATATAACGGTAATTATCATTTCTTATAATTATTGTTCTTCATTGCATTATCTGCTGTCAAACTATGATTTGTTGACGACGCGCTAAATAGTACAATTTACAGAAGTGAAATAATGCGTGGTTTAAATTTAAATAAAATGAAATAAAACTTTGTGGTGAAATAAAAGCTAAAATATTTTTGGGTTATTTAAAATCTACACGTAATTATATTATTTTGCAAGTGTTCAAAAGTTTTTTGGTTGAGTATTTTTCACGAAATTATGAGTTTTTAATGTGTATTATTTTTGTGCTGAAAATATATAAAACCGTGAAAAGAAAAGCCTGCCAAATATTTGAACCACGCTGTACCACAATAATTTTTGAATTTCTACAATAATTCAATATTATTGCATATAACTCAAATGATTATTCATCCCCGTAGGAACCCCTTTTGATAGAATGACGATCACAAAGAGGGAGTTGTATGAGGTGTGGGTTGCAGAACGTGGCCAAAAGCAAAACGATAAAGCGGTTTTAGACCACGTGTGTACCGTTTTAGGAGGGAGTAAATTAAGACGAGGGATTGTATGATGAATGCTGCAGGAAAGGTCGAATTTTTTATCAAAGCTTCGCATGAGTTGGATTCAAGTGAATTACACCAAAGTAAATGTTGTTGAAAAGTTTGCTTCATGGCTTGAAGAAGATAAGAAATTTAAATATAGGTATATTCAATTAAACAAAATAAGGAGATAAGGCTATAAGAAAGTTTTTGTTCTGGGGTAAATTCGAAATTTTTGGAGGGTGGTCCAACCGGAAGGACTCGTTAAAACAGTCGACTTATTCAACCCACTTAAAAACTCAGCGACGGAAAATAATAATTTTTTTTTCGGAGTCCAAAAAGTCCTGGTCAAAAAATTGTCCTAGGTGAAGATGTTTGAGTTCCCATGTATCCCTATAGCAATATCATAGCGAATCATGTATCCTTTTTATTTTTCGAACTTTTTCCATAAATGTCCACATATAAAAGTAAAATCTGTATTTTTATTTTTTGAGTCCGATCGAACTAGTTAAACTCGGACTTTTAAAAATAAAAGTAAGGAAATAAAAGTTAAATCCGGACTTTTATTTTTTAAGGCCAAAACAAAAGTCCGGCTTGATAACAAAGAAACGGCTTATCCGAATTAAAAAAGTTTTTACTTTTATTTCCGGACTTTTATTTTTAAAAGTCGGAGTTTAACTAGTTCTATCGGACTAAGGTAATAAAAATCCGAAAATAGTTTTTATCTTGATCCAAATATATTAAAAGCCCAAAATTAATAGTTTTGCTATGAATCTATCTATATAGTATATAAAAATAAGTGTACATTTTGATTGTCACTCCATAACTCGAGAACAGATAGAAAGATTGCCATGAAATTTTTAGGAAAGATACAGGAAGGAGAGATGATGGTTAATTGATTTTGAAATCCCAAATCAGTTTAGCCATTCTTGAGTTATGATTTTTTTTTAGAAAAGAGTCAGAGTGAGACGGAAAAGCTTATTAAAATGTACGCAGATAGACCAAATTTAGGGCAGAATAATGTCTGCCGGGTCTGCTAGTTATATTATAAAAGGAATAACGGTTTCGGCCCCTGTAAAAACTATATCTGTAATAATAAATTAATAAAAAAATAAATACGTATATCTTTTAGCGCACTGTTTCTTGAACGCTAATGATAATCACATTTGTTTTAACGTAATTCTTTTGCTTCTTTTTCATTTCACTTACATGGAAACAGGGCGGGCTTAAAGCAGCTATCAACGCCGATGTCATACAAACTGGTGAGTGTTATCAGGCCTCTGTAGCAACAGAAATCTGTTGACGATAAAACTATAAATTCTTCTAATGTTTTCTTTTTATTTTTACTCAATAATTTTCAATGGAAAATAGTAACGGTAATTGCGGTGACTTTAGCTGTTATTGTAAAAGGTTTTATTTCCGGTGGAGGTGTACAAAATGTTTACGAAGTCAATCGGGATAATGGTAAGTAGTATCGCTAAATTAAGTTAAGTATATTTATTTCATATTGAAAAAAGAAACTACATTGATTATCAAGTTGAGAACTAAAGATATTTCCAAAGTTAACATTTAAACATTTCAAGTGGGTTAAATTTGATTCGAACATGCGTCGTACCGCCATACATACAAGCTAACTAGGGAGCTTTAACTGTAACTTTTTCAAGCCGGCTTCTTTAACTGGCGCACGAATAGGAACCCAGCGAAAAAAGTGATTTGTCTAATTCTGAGTGATTGATGAAGAAAAAATAAACTTATTGGCTTCAGAGATTGCTAAGGCTTTTACCACCTTCGGTTTACAAAAAAGCAAGACCTTACCCAAATCAAAATTTATTTAAAGCTTTACATACCAATTAAATAATTTTGAATTCTTGACTCACCACCTTGGGGGATCTGACTATTTTTTGCGGCTAGAAAAAACCATAAACAATATTACACCTTCTTTCCAGCAAATAGATACAACTCAGGATCAGCATCACGTACACGAGTAACATCTTTCGCTCTGACCCCATATTTAATGCCAATAAGTAAATATGAAATGTATATTTTATGTAATTATAAATTTTTATACCTTTCATGAACATGAAATGGTATATTAACTTTGGTTTGTAACGTTGAGAAATATAGAAGATAGACTCACCATTAAGTATATCGAATTGATCAGGGCGACGAACGGAGCTAGTCCCTCAAATTTTGAGATATCTCAATGAAATTTGGCACAAGGATGTATTTTTGTATTATATTAGACATTTGTCGGATCCGGTAGGATCGGACCACTATAACATATATCTCCCATACAACCGATCGTTCAGATAGAAAGATTTTTGGCCAATTTCTCCCTTAATTTAGAAAGTCTTAACGTGAAACTCGGTGATATATATTTTAATATATCATTGAAGATTTTTTGAAAAAATCACTTTGATCGGAGCCATATATAGTATATATCCCATACAACCGATCGTTCAGATAGACAGATTTTTGGCCATTTCTCCCTTAATTTAGAAAGTATTAACGTGAAACTCGGTGATATATATTTCAATATATCATAGAAGATTTCATGAAAAAATCATTTCGATCGGAGCTATATATAATATATATCCCATACAACGGATCGTTCGGATAGAAAGATTTTTAGTCATTTCTCCCTTAATTTCCAATATAACAAGTAAGGAAGGCTAAGTTCGGGTGTGACCGAACATTACATACTCAGTTGAGAGCTATGGAGACAAAATAAGGAAAATCACCATGTAGGAAAATGAACCTAGGGTAACCCTGGAATGTGGTTGTATGACATGTGTATCAAATGGAAGGTATTAAAGAGTATTTTAAGAGAGAGTAGGCCATAGATCTATGGATGGACGCCATTTGGGGATGTCGCCATAAAGGTGGACCAGGGCTGACTCAAGAATTTGTTTGTACGATATGGGTATCAAATGAAAGGTGTTACTGAGCATTTTAAGAGGGAGCGGGCCTTAGGTCTATCGGTGGACGCCTTTTCGAGATATCGCCATTAAGGTGGGCCAGGGGTGACTCTAGAATGTGTTTGTACGATATGGGTATCAAATGAAAGGTGGTAATGAGTATTTTAAAAGGGAATGGGCTTTAGTTCTATAGGTGAACGCCTTTTCGCGAAATCGCCATAAAGGTGGACCAGAGGTGACTCTAGAATGTGTTTGTACGATATGGGTATCAAATGAAAGGTGTTAATGAGTATTTTCAAAGGGAGTGATCCTTAGTTCCATAGGTGGACACCGTTTCGAGATATCGCCATAAAGGTGAACCAGGGGCGACTCTAGAATGTGTTTGTACGGTATGGGAATCAAATGAAAGGTGTTACTGAGCATTTTAAGAGGGAGTTGGCATTAGGTCTATAGGTAGACGCCTTTTCGAGATGGCGCCATTAGGGTGGGACAGGGGTGACTCTAGAATGTTTGTACGATATGGGTATCAAACGAAAGGTGTTACTGAGCATTTTAAAAGGGAGTTGGCATTAGGTCTATAGGTGGACGCCTTTTCGAAATATCGCCATTAGGGTGGGCCAGGGGTGACTCTAGAATGTGTTTGTACGATATGGGTATCAAATAAAAGGTGTTAATGAGTATTTTCAAAGGGAGTGGTCCTTATTTCTATAGGTGGAAGGAAGCCTTTTCGAGATATCGCCATAAAGGTGGACCAAGGGTGACTCTAGAATGTTTGTACGATATGGGTATCAAACGAAAGGTGTTACTGAGCATTTTAAGAGGGAGTGGGCATTAGGTCTATAGGTGGACGCCTTTTCGAGATATCGCCATTAGGGTGGGCCAGGGGTGACTCTAGAATGTTTGTACGATATGGGTATCAAACGAAGGGTGTTACTGAGCACTTTAAGAGGGAGTGGGCATTAGGTCTATAAGTGGACGCCTTTTCGAGATATCGCCATTAGGGTGGGCCAGGGTGACTCTAGAATGTGTTTGTACGATATGGGAATCAAATGAAAGGTGTTACTGAGCATTTTAAGAGGGAGTGGGCATTAGGTCTATAGGTGGACGCCTTTTCGAGATGTCGCCATTAGGGTGGGACAGGGGTGACTCTAGAATGTTTGTACGATTTGGGTATCAAACGAAAGGTGTTACTGAGCATTTTAAGAGGGAGTGGGCATTAGGTCTATATGTGGACGCCTTTTCGAGATATCGCCATTAGGGTGGGCCAGGGTGACTCTAGAATGTGTTTGTACGATATGGGTATCAAACGAAGGGTGTTACTGAGCACTTTAAGAGGGAGTGGGCATTAGGTCTATAAGTGGACGCCTTTTCGAGATATCGCCATTAGGGTGGGCCAGGGTGACTCTAGAATGTGTTTGTACGATATGGGAATCAAATGAAAGGTGTTACTGAGCATTTTAAGAGGGAGTGGGCATTAGGTCTATAGGTGGACGCCTTTTCGAGATGTCGCCATTAGGGTGGGACAGGGGTGACTCTAGAATGTTTGTACGATTTGGGTATCAAACGAAAGGTGTTACTGAGCATTTTAAGAGGGAGTGGGCATTAGGTCTATATGTGGACGCCTTTTCGAGATATCGCCATTAGGGTGGGCCAGGGTGACTCTAGAATGTGTTTGTACGATATGGGTATCAAATGAAAGGTGGTAATGAGTATTTTAAAAGGGAGTAATCCTTAGTTCTATAGGTGGACGCCTTTTCGAGATATCGCCATAAAGGTGAACCAAGGGTGACTCTAGAATCTTTGTACGATATGGGTATCAAACGAAAGGTGTTACTGAGCATTTTAAGAGGGAGTGGGCATTAGGTCTATAGGTGGACACCTTTTCAAGATATCGCCATTAGGGTGGGCCAGGGGTGACTCTAGAATGTTTGTACGATATGGGTATCAAACGAAAGGTGTTATTGAGCATTTTAGGAGGGAGTGGGCATTAGGTCTATAGGTGGACGCCTTTTCGAGATATCGCCATTAGGGTGGGCCAGGGGTGACTCTAGAATGTTTGTACGATATGGGTAAATAACGAAAGGTGTTACTGAGCATTTTAATAGGGAGTGGGCATTAGGTCTATAGGTGGACGCCTTTTCGAGATATCGCCATTAGGGTGGGCCAGGGGTGACTCTAGAATGTGTTTGTACGATATGGATATCAAATTAAAGGTATTAATGAGGGTTTTAAAAGCGAGTGGCCCTTAGATGTATATGTGAAGGCGTTTTCGCGATATCGACCAAAATGTGGACCAAGTGATCCAGAAAATCATCTGTCGGGTACTGCTAATTTATTTATATATGCAATACCACTATCAGTATTCCTGCCAAGATTCCAAACGCTGTTGATTTCGCCTTGTAGAACTTTTTCATTTTCTTCTACTTAATATGGTAGGTGTCACACCCATTTTACAAAGTTATATTTTGCGTCAATAAACCAATCCAATTACCATGTTTCATCCTTTTTTTCGTATTTGGTATAGAATTATGGCATTTTTTTTTTATTTTTCGTAATTTTCGATATCGATAAAGTGGGCGTGGTTATGGTCGGATTTCGGCCAGTTTTTATACCAATATAAAGTGAGTTCAGATAAGTGCGTGGACTAAGTTTAGTAAAGATATATCGGTTTTTGCTCAAGTTATTGTGTTAACGGCCGAGAGGAAGGCCAGACGGTGGACTGTGTATAAAAACTGGGCGTGTCTTCCACCGATTTCGCCCATTTTCACAGAAAACAGTTACCGTCATAGAGTCTATGCCTCTACCAAATTTAAGAAGGATTGGTAAATTTTTGTTCGCCTTATGGCATTAAAAGTATTCTAGACAAACTAAATGAAAATGGGCGGAGCCACGCCCATTTTGAAATTTTCTTTTATTTTTGTATTTTGTTGCATCATATCATTACTGGAGTTGAATTCTGACTTAATATACTTATATACAGTAAAGATATTAAATTTTTTGTTAAAATTTGAATTAAAAAAAAATTTTTTTTAAAAAGTGGGCGTGCTCTTCTTCCAATTTTGCTAATTTTTATTTAGCACATATATAGTAATAGTAGTAACGTTCCTGCCAAATTTCATCATGATATCTTCAACGACTGCCAAATTACAGCTTGCAAAACCTTTAAATTACCTTCTTGTAAAAGTGGGCGGTGCCACGCCCATTGTCCAAAATCGTACTAATTTTCTATTCTGCGTCATAACATCAACCCACCTACCAAGTTTCATCGCTTTATCCGGCTTTGGCAATGAATTATCGCATTTTTTCAGTTTTTCGAAATTTTCGATATCGAAAAAATGGGCGTGGTTATAGTCCGATATCGTTCATTTTAAATAGCGATCTGAGATGAGTGCCCAGGAATCTACGTACCAAATTTCATCAAGATACCGCAAAATTTACTCAAGTTATCGTGTTAACGGACGGACGGACGGACGGACGGACATGGCTCAATCAAATTTTTTTTCGATCCTGATTATTTTGATATATGGAAGTCTATATCTATCTCGATTCCTTTATATATGTACAACCAACCGTTATCCAATCAAACTTAATGTACTCTGTGAGCTCTGCTCAACTGAGTATAAAAACGTTAAACTTGGTGATATTTATTCTAAGATATCATAGAATATTTTCTGAAAAAATCACTTTGATCGGAGCTATATATACATATATAGTATATACCTATCCCATTCAACCGATCGTTCAGATAGAAAGATTTTGGCCATTTCTCCCTTAGTTTCCAATATAAAAACGTGAAACTCGGTGATATATATTTCAATATATCATAGAAGATTTCATGCAAAAATCATTTCGGAGCTACATATAATATATGTATATCCCATACAACCGATCTTTCAGATAAGGGGGTCTTTTTCCTTTTTTTTATATTTATCTTAAAATCGTTTAGGTATGTACATCTGTTCACTATATATTTCTTATCTTATACAGGGCATTATTTGGAGATTACGAATGGGATAAGATTATTGTTCAGCCCCATTCATGAAAGGTATGAAGGCTTCGGCACAGCTTCGCTGAGCCGCCGATGTTGGGCATTATTCGCGCTAGGGCTCTATTAACTCTAGAAACTCTAACTCCCACCGCCCGAAATGTTCTTTAAAAGATAGTTTTGTGTCATTTTTTTCTCCTAAATATTTCAAGAAAGGCTTTGAATTTATTTCATAATCTCCTATGGTTAGGACTAACTTATCCACAGTCCACTTTGAGCTCACTATAACAACAACAACAACAAAAAGCTCACTAAAACCACTTATGCCTTATTGCTGGCCATTTCCAACCCCATGTTCGTCAGCCATTCCTTTATTCTTCCTACGGCCATTACCATTACATAATACTTGGAGCAATTCAAGTTTCTTGGCCACTTCTACTACGACAATATCATCTGCATAGCCGATCGGGAAGGTCGATTAGTAGCACACCATCATACATCGCATTCTATAGTGTTGGCTAGAACAGATCCCTGAGCGACGACTCCGATGATGTTGTGGTTTTTTGGTCCCACATCGGCATCAAAGAGGTGAACCCTGTCGCTAAAATAGCTACCGATTATTCTGACCAGATAAGCAGGTGTGCCAAAGTTTCGTAGCGCTGTCATTATCTGCATCCAGTTCGCGGTGTTACAAGTATTTCAAATATCCAAGTTTATCATTGCACAGAGCTTCCTTTTATTTTGGCATCCGGTTATAGCTCCGCGGGCTATATTGACAACTGTTTGTATTGGAGCTATCGTGAATCTTGATTTTCGAAATTCTAACTGACTATCAAGGGTATGTTGCAGACGCTCACTAATAATACGTTCTTTCCAATCGAATCCAACATGCAAAGTGGCCTGCATGAGTATGGCTGGTCCGGCATCTTACTGGGTTTCAGCAAAAAAAACTAGTTTTTGAAGTCTCCATGAGCGGATGATGACGCCTTCTTGGATACAGGCGCTAAAGTAATCCCTAAATACTGATGTTCTAGGCCTTATCGCTGATCTAAATGCTATAGTGCCGATGGGGACCTATTATCCGCAATTCTTTGTGTTGCATCCAAAACCTTCTGCTATATTATTCCTGGGATTTTCATATATTCGAGGTCCTAGCTTTGATAGGTCCAATAATCTTGTAGAAAAAGTGTTTCTAAGATTCTTCTCATTAGTATCGGGCATGTAGGCTGCTCTGATTTGTGCCCTTTAATTTTCTCCATCACTGTTCTGTAAGCCAATCCTCAAGGATCAAGATCGGCACTATCCATCAGTTCCTTGAAGCATGCTCTCTTGCTCTTTTTTATATAATTTTTCAGGACTGTTCTTTGGGCTGTGTAGCTATTGTGTGGCTTATCATAGTGTGGCAATGAGAGTGCCCTCTGTGCCCATCGTTGTGCTTTATGGTATTTTCTAAGCCCCTGCGCTATTTCCTCATTCCACTAATATACAGGAGTTTAATTCTATTTGGGCTACTTCTGGGCATGGCAGCATTACATGCCATACTTAATGAATTAGATAATTGAACCGACAGGTCTACCGTATCCCTCTTATTATGGCAAGATTCCATACAACATCAAATGTTTCTGGATCAAAAAAGTTTTGTTTCCATCTTCTTTTTTGAAGTTGATTGGAAGCTGTTCTTGGTGAAGTTTCCACCAACTCTAGGCTAATAGGTTTGTGGTCGCTGTGTGTGTGTACGTTACTGATGGCCCACTCTGGTATTCTTGCTATTTCGCTACTAGAAAACATATATCTATAACGGAGTGTCTATAACCAGTGTCGAATGTATATTTTTCTTGCTCATTTAGAGGTATTGGTAGTTCAACTAGTACCCCATACAATTAACCATGCATTGAAGTCCCCACATATTATAAGCGTTTGTCCTGAGCTTCTATGGTCGTCCTAAGAATCATGTTCTCAAAATCTGTGGTAGTAATGCTCGGAGGTACATAGCAACTAAAGTATATATTCCTTTGATTTTTGCCGACGTGAATGCAGCCACTGTCGGTGACATCTTTTCCTGCGGAAGAAGTTTTCTTGGTATCCAAATTGAGGCTTTCCTAGCCATGTCCGCGAGCCAGCCTTGCTTCTTCTTTCCTCTGTACAGTTCAGAGAGTACTGCTACATCAAATCCTCCTTCAAACATTGTTCGGGATATGAGGTCTTGAGCCGCTTCGCATTAGTTTAATTTAGTTGCAACACTCTCAGTGGACAATCTGGTTACTTCCTTCGCGTTGTGAGCATCTAAAACTGCCAACCGAATATTGTCCCTCACATGACGCACAATTTGGTACGTTTGAGCAGTTCGCGTCCCTATGTCCCTCCTGATCGTTTTTCCTGCAGAGTTTCGACCTATCTATGGTCTCTTTGCAGTTCTGGGATATATGTCCACAGCCCCAGCACTTATAATAGTGTAACGAATTTATTAAAATTCCTCGTATTTGCACCCTTCTACTAACGTTCGAATCACTAAACTGTTGAATAAATAACTCCACTATTCAATAACGCAAAATTGCCTTTATTAAAGTATTTCACAATTAACACTTATACTTCGCAACTAATTGCTTAAATGAAACTGATTGTCGTGCCTCTACTGTTGCTGCCTTGTATACTCTGTGATTTCTCGTTCGCATCTTCTAGGCGCTTCCATTTCTAGAATTAACTAGTTGGTGATCAGCTATAAAATTACTACGTTTATAGCATGGTTCAATTATGTACAGGTTGGCTCATTTCATCAGCTGATTTTATTTATGTCATTGCATGGTCGAAGGGATTGTCAAAAGGAGATGGCAAACTCAAAATGAAACCAACACATTGGCAACATTTTACTTACACATACAAAAACTGCTAAGTTTTATGTTTTCATTCCATACCATTCGCACCAACACCAATACACAGATTTTGACAATTTGAACAGACATATTTTGTTGCTTTACAGATGAGCCAACCTGTATATAGTTGAACCATGGTTTATAGCTTCTCATATGCGCGTGTATGTGTGAACACAATTATAATTGTATACTTTTGGGAGCATCTGAGATAAGATATCTGCATGTGTTTGTGCGTCTCTTCTCCCCTGCGTGTACGTACATATGTGAAGACATAATGATTGATTTAGTGATGTGCATACAAGTCACTGCTTAGCATCGGCTTAGAGATGATAGTATCCCTTAGTGTTGCTAATATTCGTGACACTGCCCTCCACCTAAGTCTGATCACCCCGATTAGACCAATCTCTCGATCTAAACGTTGCTAGCCTCTCCAAATGAACCACCCTTCTATTTCGTGGTTTCCGAATAGTTTGCATGCGGTAGATGACATCACCGATCTTCTTCACAACTCTGAACGGGCCTTCCCAACTGCACCGATATTTGGATGGAACACCTTTCTGCCGGTGAAGGTTGTATATCAGTACCAAATCTCCCTCCAAGAAACCTTCCGAATTAAAGTTCTTTTCGTGCCAGTGTTTCATCTTACTACTCATAATCCGGGATCGTTCCCTCGCACTCTGTTGTTTGGCGAATTAACTACTTTGCAGAGCTTTCTCTTGACGGATTGGCTTCACAAAATCAGTATCGTCTTGACGTTTCACAACAGTACTGCGCGCTGGCTTGAAACCACCCTTGCATTCTTTCTGGAAAATTCTTTCAGTCTTTTTAGTGCGTCCATTAGGGTTTGTCAATGCCAGTGTTTTTCTCGCAGGTACCTTCGATTTTGCTTTGTTTGGCCCATTCGTTCGATCAACCTTTACCTTCGACTTTCGTGGTCTTTGTCGACTCTTCTCCACCAGTACTCGATTAGTGCTGAGCCCTTTTTCCAAACTGAAGTTAAGTGACACATCCTGGTTCTCATAACGCATCACCCTTCTCTGCATATCGATTTTGATGTCATGGTCAACCAAGAAGTCCACTTCCAATATGACTTCATCAACGATCTCCGCCACAACGAATTTGTGTAGAACCATGACCTTCCCAATTAAGACTTCACAGATCACTTCTCCCAGGACTTGGTTATACTCGCCAGTGACCGTACGCAACCTCGCTCCATGTAATGGCTTTACTCTCCTGTTGACCAAATCAGATCGAATCAAGGAATGAGATGCGCCCGTATCTATAGTCAGTACACGTTCTTTGCCATCGATATTCCCTCTGACGGTAAGACTGCTTGATTTCCTTCCAATTTGCAACACAGATATCACAGGACATTCAATAGCTGGGGAAGTTTTCGATCTTTACATCTGACTCGCTCTTGCTTATCTCCTCCAGCTTTACGTTTACGACCAGCCAAGTCGGAACTACCAGGACCGGTGCTGCAATGACGTGCAATGTGCCCTGGCTTTCCACACTTAAAACATTTGGTTGCACCATTATTCTTCTGTTTCGTTCCTTTTAAAGCTTCCAAAATTGCGTCTACCCACTCTGGCTTTTCTACTTCCACACGGCGTGCTTTGAAAACTGGCTTACACAGAAGCAACGCTGTTTCCTGACTCAGAGCATGTGATACCGTTTCTGCGAATGTTGGCTTTGGGTTTGCGTATGTAGCTCGCTTTGTTTCGACGTCCCGTATGCCATTTATAAAGCTCTGAATCTTAACCCTCTCGGAGTATTCCAAGGGTGCGTCTGCATTTGCGAGATGAGCCAATCTTTCAACATCCGACGCAAACTCCTGCAAAGTCTCATTCTCTTTTTGGTAACGGTTTTGCAACTCAATTTGGTATATCTGTTTTCTATGCTCGCTTCCACAACGTCTCTCGACAGCGGCCATCAATGCTTCATAACTGTTCCGTTCGTACTCTGGAATAGTCTGTAAGATTTCAGCTGCAGGACCTTTCAATGCCACGAACAGTGCAGCAACCTTATCTTCCGCACTCCAGTTTTTCACTGCTGACGTCTTCTCAAACTGAAGCTTGAATACCTGGAAAGGAACAGAACCGTCAAAAGTTGGAGATTTTACCTTCGGATTGCTCGCTGGAACAGCTGGGCGATTTAGTTGTAACTGTTGCATAAGACCTTTCAACGCTGCTATCTCGGCATAAATTTTGTCCTCGAGTTGTAAAATTTTTGCATCCTGCTCTTCCAATTTCGCAAAGATCTGCGATGATACCTATTCCGAAATTTGGGTCGACATTCCAGATATACGTGCCCCTTGCGCTTCCAGTTGAGATGACATATATGTCTTCTGTTCTTCCAATTGAGATGACATTTGCGACGCCATTTCTGAAATGCGTGCCTCCTGTGACTCCAGCTGAGATGCCATTGTCGATGTTTGTGCAGATATTGTGATCGTCACTGTCTGCAGTGTTTCGTTTTTTTCTTCCATTTTTGTTGTTGTTATCAGAATGAAAAACATACTCCTCAGCATTGATTCCTTCAAATACCATAGCTACACTTAGTCGCCTTTGTAGTTGGGATTTATTGCCAAAAGTAGCAAATCCACGGACTTCTAACTTCTCCTTCAGTTGCTGGATCGCCAATTCACTCAACTTTGCCATGTCCAAGTTGTATTCCCAATCTTCGGAATTTATTCAACAATTCCTCTTCTGACACCAATTGTAACGAATTTACTGCAATTCCTCTTATTTGCAACCTTCTACTAACGTTCGAATCACTAAACTGTTGAATAAATAACTCCACTATTCAATAATGCAAAATGGCCTTTATTAAAGTACTTCACAATTAACACTTATACTTCGCAACTGATTGCTTAAATGAAACTGATTGTCGTGCCTCTACTGTTGCTGCCTTTTATACTCTGTGATTTCTCGTTCGCATCTTCAAGACGCTTCCATTTCTAGAATTAACTAGTTGGGTATCTTAATATATAAAAAACACGTGTCACAACATTTTTGGGCGCGGTGGACTCCTAAACTACTCAACCGATTTTGAATTTGTTTTGCACCCCGTGTGTAGCTTGATCTAACTTGAGAGATAGCATAGCTTATATCTCAGTTTATAGTCGCAATATTATTTTATTGTAAATTTGTATACTCAGTTGAGCAGAGCTCACAGAGTATATTAACTTTGATTGCATAACGGTTGGTTGTACAGGTATAAAGGAATCGAGATAGATATAGACTTCCATATATCAAAATCATCAGTATCGAAAAAAAATTCGATTGAGCCATGTCCGTCCGTCCGTCCGTCCGTCCGTCTGCCGTTAACACGATAACTTGAGTAAATGTTGAGGTATCTTGATGAAATTTGGTATGTAGATTCCTGGGCACTCATCTCAGATCGCTATTTAAAATGAGCGATATCGGACAATAACCACGCCCACTTTTTCGATATCGAAAATTTCGAAAAATCGAAAAAGTGCGATAATTCATTACCAAATACGCATTAAGCGATGCAACTTGGTACGTGAGTTGAGCTTATGACGCAGAATAGAAAACTAGTAAAATTTTGGACAATGGGCGTGGCACTGCCCACTTTTAAATGAAGGTAATTTAGAAGTTTTGCGAGCTGTAATTTGGCAGTCGTTGAAGATATCATGATGTAATTTGGCAGGAACGTTACTCTTATTACTTTATATCTGCTAAATAAAAATTAGCAAAATGGGAGAACGAGCACGCCCACTTTTTAAAAAAAATTTTTTTTAAATTCAAATTTTAAAAGAAAAGTTAATATCTTTGCAGCATATGAGTAAATTATGCCAACATTCAACTCCAGTAATGATATGGTGCAACAAAATACAAAAATAAAAGAAAATTTCGAAATGGGCGTGGCTCCGCCCTTTTTCGTTTAATTTGTCTAGTGCCACTCCCTTTTAAAACCCTCATTAGTACCTTTAATTTGATACCCATATCGTACAAACACATTCTAGAGTCACCCCTGGTCCACGTTTATGGAGATATCTCGAAAGGCGTCCACATTTAGAACTAAGGCCCACTCCTTTTTAAAATACGCATTAAAACCTTTCATTTGATACCCATATCGTACAAACAAATTCTAGAGTCACCCATGGTCCACCTTTATGTCGATATCTCGAAACGGCGTCCACCTATAGAACTAAGGCCCACGCCCTTTTAAAATACTCATTAACACCTTTCATTTGATACCCATATCGTACAAAAAAATTCTAGAGTCACCCCTGGCCCACCTTTATGGCGATATCTCGAAAAGGCATCCACCTATAGAACTAAGGCCCACTCCCTTTTAAAATACTCATTAACACCTTTCATTTGATACCCATATCGTATAAACAAATTCTAGAGTCACCCCTGGTCCACCTTTATGTCGATATCTCGAAAAGGCGTCCACCTATAGAACTAAGGCCCACGCTCTTTTAAAATACTCATTACCACCTTTCATTTGATGCCCATATCGTACAAACAAATTCTAGAGTCACCCCTAGTCCACCTTCATGTCGATATCTCGAAAAGGCGTCCACCTAAATTTCTGATTATTTTGCAGCTTCTGTTAGCATTCGAATCGCTGAACTATCGAATAAATAACTCAAATATTCAGTACGACAAAATGTTCTTTATTCACAACTCTGCTGTGGCAGTAGTACTTCACAATTACAACACTCGCGTACTTCACTAATAGCTTGTTAAACTCAAACGGATTCATTCTTCCTCAGCTTGCGCTGCTTTTATATCCTCTGTTGCTTCGTTGGCATATTTCTCCTAAGGCCTAGACTTTTCGCAAACAGCTGCTTATTTATTTATCCTTTATGTATCTGATATTCACGTTTGTCTTCTAGTTATACGAGTGTGTATGTGTGAGTAATAACTTCTCTTAGCTACTGCCTACATATATATATGTGAAATTATCTCTTCGCTCTTAACTTCCCTGTTTGCATGTATGTATGTGTGGCTGCGATGTTTACATGCACCAAAGAAATTGAAATTATTTCAATTTCTTTGCATGCACGTAGGCTTGGTTGCTTACTTTGCTGTTGTTGTGCATTTATTTACTAGCATTACATCACTGTGCTGATGTATCGAAGTTGCAAACATTCGTAACACAATTTTTATTATTAGAGCTTTCTAAGGCTGTAGGAGGCTACAAAATCTTTGGAGAGGGGCGGGGTAGTATCACCTCTGCTGTGGACCAACTGCTCATGTGGTTCGGTGATGGAACCTTGAAACTAACAGCGTACGCAGATGACGTTGCGGCTGTCATCAGTGGAATGTGCCTTCCAACAGGGCTTTGATGATCGGGTGCTTAGGGATATACATACCTGGGTATCTTATGGCGGGTTGAGCGCCAATGCGTAGATATGGTCGGGTTTACTACGAAGTATAAGGTCTCAAATGAGACTCGGTCTAGGCTAGGAAATCTTGTTTAAATTATGTAGGAATCGCTCTAGGTAGTAAGTTGTCGTGGAAGCTCAACATATTTACAGGGGCCTTGGTGCAGCTTTAGCGAAGACCACAACCCACAGTAGTATGGCGTCATCAAATATTGGACGAACATACTACCTAGTTTTCTAACTTCGCTTCAATGGGGGTAGAACGTTGGCACAAGAGCGCTGAAATGGTAGACGAGGCTAAAGGGCGGACCAGGGGCTGCGGTATACTGCGCTGACCAGGAACAGTAATACTTTTAGGCGGACTAAAGCAGTAGAAACACAAAACCGGATGAGCTAGCAGACAAAGGCGCATCTTTCGAAATTTCTTCCGTACTCATCCCAATCAGATTGAGAGATATTAGAAGAAGGCAAGAGGTGCACATGATCGACCAAGTAGGAAAGGCGTGGAACCAATCACGGGGCTGCAAAGTGTTGAAGATAAAGTGCAAGTCTTACAACCTAAGACAAACAAAGTTACTCTTATAATTGAACAGAGCGGCTGTATGCTCATTATGGGAATTCTGACTGGACACTCCCTCCTTCCTTACTCTTATCATTGAACAGAGGGGATGTATGCTTATTATGGGAATTCTGACACTCCCTCCTGGCTTCGCATGCTTCTAAACTTGGGCTTGTCAGTGGAAGCAGATATAGAAAGTGCGGGTTGGAAGATCAAACGATCCAGCACGTTCTTGTGCTCTTGCCCTACGTTCGCCAGGCCAAGACTCCTGCTATTAAATGCGAGACAGCATTCAGATCTAGAAGCAGCAGGTAGCAGAGATCCTGGTAATATTCTAGTATTTCTCAAGAGAACGGAATTATTTTATAACATAAGTCTTGGTTTCTGAGATTGTTTTTCAGTTTGGTCTTTGAGCAAACTGCTGGTAGCACTATGGCCTCATTCAGTATATGTGAGGTCCTCACGGACCGGTCAGTTCAAGCTCACCTAACCTAAGGGCCATAGATTTCTAGTCGAGGTCCGCAACTTTAGAGTCCAGTTTTCTCATTCACTGAACTAGGATAGGATAGGATAGGTTAGGTGGGAGCTGCCCTGATCAGGATAGCTCACTTGGACAACACAAAGGTCCGTTGTGATACCACATACACCAAAAATAACGGTGACTTAGATCTAGCTACTTAGAGAATCGTTGGGTAGCAACGATAAAGCTCCGAATGATACCGATCTCAACTTTGGATAAATCCTCGGGAGATCCAAGTGAGTCGCGACCGAAGTACTTTCGCCTAGTTCTGGCAAAAGCTGGGCAATCAAGCATAAAGTGATTTGGTGATTCCACCTCATCATCCTCCATACAGCTGCAGCAGGATGGAGTATCCAGCATATTGAGACGTACCGCATGGATACCCATGGACAGTGCCCTGTCAAAACCCCAATGACCATTGATAGGTGAGCCTTTCGGCCAGAAACGTCTTGCTACCCTGCAAGACGTGGTGTCCGCCCAACGTTTGCTGAGCTGATTGGAGGCCCAGCTATGGAGGAGCAATCCACAGGTGGCCAGCGGGATCCCGAAATCCCTACAGCCATCTTCTTCCGGTTCAGTTGTACCGATGCGGGCTAAGAGATCCGCTTGACAGTTACCGGGGATAACACTATGGCCCGGGACCCAGATAATCTTAATTGTAAAATAATTCGATGCAATCGTAAGCTAGGTCAGGCACTCCCAGACCACCCTCGATCGCACTGTAGTTGAGCTCAAGGCCTTGATAGCCGCTAAGCTATCAGAGTAGATGTTAAATTCCCTAACCGTAGTAGCACTGGATAGCATTCCATCCACCGCATCCTTAATCGCAGCAACTTTCGCTTGGAATACACTGCAGTCATCAGCCAACTTAAACTTGCGGCTTAAATTTAGCTCTTGACAAAAGACCCCCCACCAACCTTTCCATCCAGCTTCGACCCATCCGTGAACAAGTTAACCGGTCCCATGCCCCAGATAATTCCTCTTCCCCACTCCTCTCTCTCTGGAATGACTGGGCTGAAGGTTGTATAGGGGGCAGTTATCGGCATACAATAGACCGTTATGTCCGGGATAAAGTCGAAACTGGTAAGAAGGCTAGAGTGTCCGCGTTCAGAAAGTCCATATCCCATATCACGAAGCCTGACCAACGACCTTGCCGCGGCCGCCTTTCCCGCAATATCTACTGGGTATATGTTCAGCATGACGTTCAGTGCCAAGGTAGGTGTTGTTCTGAGAACGCCACTGATACCGATCAGCGCCGTCCGTTGCACTGATGCTAACATTTTGGAGATGTTCGCCGTGTCCAGCGCTTTCCACCAGACCAGCACCCCATATAACAGAATCGGTTTGACCACCATCTCATAAAGCCAGTGTACTACTCTTGGCGAGAGTCACCATCTCTTTCCGATAGCCCCTCCTCAGCAGTACAAGGCAATGGCGGCCTTCCTGGCCCGATCTTCCACATTGGGTCTCCAGGACAGTTTCTTGTCCAAAACAATCCCCAAATATTTAACCCTATCTGAAAGTACCAACAGTACCCCTCCAATCGAGGCAGTTCTAAATTCGGGCAACTTATATCTCCTTGTGAAAAGAACCAATTCCGTTTTTCCCGGGTTGACCGCCAATCCACATGATTCAGCCCACCTAACCACAGTATCCAGGTAGCCCTGCAGAACATCGCGCACGGTGCCCAGAAATTTGCCTCTGACTAGGATAGCGATATCATCTGCATAGGCAACCACCCGACAACCATTGGCTTCCAGCTCCACAAGACTACCACAACCCAGAGGAGAGGAAATAGGACACCCCCCTGTGGCGTACCCCTGCACACCTTCCTCTTAATTATGGCCCCTCCCCACTCCGCTGCGACAATTCTGCCGCATAGAAGTTTGCTAATAAATTCAACCAGAGCCGCCTCGACTCCTAAACCCACCAGAGCTCTTTCGATTGCCCCCGGTAAGACATTGTTAAAAGCCCCCTCGATGTCTAGAAAGGCACCCAGAGCATACTCTTTGTGTTCTAGGGCTCTATTTGCTTTACAATCGAATGGAGAGCCGTTTGCGTCGATCTGCCCTTGCAGTACGCATGCTGTGAAGCCGACAGTAACCCCCGAGGTATCCTTTCCCGTAGGTACAGTTCAATCAACCACTCAAACGTTTTAAGAAGAAACGACGAGAGACTGATTGGCCTGATATCCTTAGGTGATACATGAGAGCTTCTGCCGGCCTTCGGAATGAAAATGACCCTAACCGTGTGCCAAGACTTTGGGATATAGTTAAGCCTGAGGCAGTTAGTATAGATGATGGCCAACCAGCGGCAGGAAATCCCCAAAGACTTTTGAAGTTGCGCAGGAATGATTCCATCCGGGCCCGGAGACTTATAGGGCTTGAACGACCCTATAGCCCAGGTTATTTGACTTTCCGGTATTGGAATGGCAGGCACTTCTGCATGGCCAACGACCGCCGACCATGCAGACGAAGATCCCTGCGCAACTGGGACATCGGGAAAATGATTGTCCAGTAAAAGCTTTAGGGACTCCTCGCTACTCATCGACCAGTCCCCACCATCATATCGCAGATACCCCAGAGGAGCGGGATTCCTAGAGAGTATATTTCTAAGCCTCGCGGATTCATTGCAGCCTTCTACATTTTCGCAGAAGCTTCGCCATGCATCTCGCTTGGCTATCCTTATTTCATATTTATAAATCCCCAGACTCACCTTATAGAGCCCCCAGTCCGAGGGTAATTTACTCCTCCTGGCTCTGTTGAAGAGCCGGCGACTAGACGCTCTTAGGTCGTCAAGAGAATCCGACCGCCAGCGCGGCTTGCCCTTCCCCCTGTAAATTTTCAATGGGCAGGACAGCTGAAAGGCGCTATTGCTTGCCGAGGTGAAGTTTTCCACCAGAACGTCTATCTCAGATTCGGACAGGTCCGAACAAACGGTAGGCGCCGCAGGCAATAGCTCTCCCAGCTTCCTACAATACAAGTCCCAGTTAGTTCTTTTAGGGTTCCTAAAAGATATTTTACCGGGACGTTCTTCGTTCACCGAGAACTGAAAATATATCGGTGATCAGAGAAGGAGTGCTTGTTCAGAACCCTCCAGCCCGATATCCGACCTTCCAGTTCTCTACTAACCAGGGTGAGATCCAGGACTTCCTCCCTTACCGCAGTAATAAAAGTCCCTCATCTACAATAAAAGTAAATAAAGACTCACTGAGCTAACTCGTATATGAAATACTCTAAATAAAGGAAGGTTTTTCCTCAAATTATTGAAAAGCTGTTTACAAAAATAAGAAATTCTTACTGCTTTCATTGAAGTTTTCCTTACCGGCGTGTTCAACCTAAACTACGGCTTTCTAAAATCGTTCGTATGGTAGGTTGAGCTTTATGGTTAGATAAAAAGAATTTATCTTTCAGAATCTCTGAAAATCGTTAAATATATAGATTGTTTTCCTTAGTTGAGATGTTATTTCGAAGACTTTAACAAAAAAACATTTAAGGGCCGCTAACCTCCGAAGATCTTTTAAGCCGAGCTTCTCTTCCGATTTGCGTCGTGCTATTTTTATTTTTCCTACACATTTGTGGGACGGGACCTAGTCAGATGAGCTTTCACTGAGAGCTTTTCATGGCAGAAATACACTCGGGGTGGTTGCAAACTACTGCCGTGCGGCGACCCCGCTAAGAAAAATTATCTTCGAATTGGAAAAACTTGTTTCTAAAATTTTGATGTTGCTTTGCCCAGGGCGTGAATCCAGGATCATCGGTGTGGTGGGCGGAGCACGCCGCCATCACACCACAGCCAGAGTTTATAAAAAAATGTTTTATGTATATGATGTCAACGGACACCTCTCATTCGCAATGCACTCCCCCATTCATCATTTAGACTTTAATTAATTTTCGAATGACGTAAAATTTCATACAAATTCTATCTGAATTACGCCGGGAAATATGCTAAATTCTGTAAATATATAAAACTAAATCGCTATACCTCCGAGGCGATTTAGGCGGGGCTTCTCTTTCAATTTGCTTCGTGCTAGAAGCTTTTCGTGACAGAAATGAACTCGGAGAGTTTTCGAAATCACTAATTGTAAAAACTTTTTTTTTTTCGCTGTGGCTTTGACCGAGACTCGGGACGTTCGGTATGGTATGCTGAGAACGCTACCAACATACACCGACGGCCGCCCGCCTTCTGAAACATTTAAATACAACAAATCAAGGAAATATTAGGAAGATAATAATGTCAAACAAATTTTGACTCTGAAAAGTTACTGCAGGTTGTTGCAAAATTAATTACGAAGGCGAATTGCTAAGGTGCCGTGTGGACAACCTGTTAGTTAGTTTAACTTTTTAAAATAAGCCTACATACATAGGTATTTCCCATATTCACCCACTTTCACCTCTCTCTCTGTCTCTCGCTCTTATCGTTAGGACGTTTAAATTTTATGACGTTCAGCGGTGATATGACTGTACGCGTCGACACTCTCTCCGCATGGCTGGGTCAAATGTTTATGTCGCTGTCACAATTTGGTTGCCAGCAGAATTTCATGCAACGTTATGTCTCTCTAAAATCAATGAGTCAAGTAAAACGGTAAGTAATCAGAGTTTATTTAGTGTTCTTCCTATTATCTCCTGAATTTATCTACATAGTATTTGAAGTTCTACAAACACATAAAAATAATATCATTCATTAACCTTTTTAGCGTTATGATGACAAATATACCAATTGTCTTTATGTTCTTTTCGCTATCATGGATATCGGGTATGGTCATTTATGCTACCTATGTAAACTGCGATCCGTATGCTGAGGGCTATATTCGCAAGCCAGATGAGATTTTACCTTTCTTTGTGGAAGATCAGCTGGCGGATATACCCGGCTTTGTGGGCATATTTATGGCTATGCTCTTTAACGGTGCCTTATGGTGAGTACATGTACAAATATGTGTATTAAAAAATTGTCAGCACTCCCTTCCTTCTCAATCTTTTTTTCCTGCTGGTCTCATCCTAAATCACCATCTCCGACTGCCGTTGCTCTTTTCACTTTGTTATTCCTTGTTTCTCATTCACTCTCTCTTTCTTTCTCCGCCCTACACTATCTATCCCTCTCCCACTCCTACTTTCATCTTAAATATAAATTAGACCCTTCAATGAGAGCTCTCTTGATCAGTCGAAAACTGGCATTTGCATTCGTATTCACTTTTCGCGAAAATTATTACATTTAAATTTTAAAACATCCATTCTATATGTATATTGGATTGGTCCTTCTTTTATCAAATATCCAATTTTCTCCACTCTCACTTAATTTGAGACGGTTAATTGGTGTCACACAGAACCGAATTTGTGATTTTTATATGCAGACTCAAAGTCTTGTTTGTGTTATAATACACAAAATACGTAGTAATATAATCGGCGATATCATACACGAATTTGGGTCCGATTGGAAACGATTAATGATTACTCAAAATCAGATTACGCTGTGAAAACTCAATATATCAACATGAACTACTGTGCGACACACCTTAACCGGTCCCAATCAAAATTTATATACATATCATATCGCCTATTATAATATAGTAAATCGATTTTGTTTATAAGAAAACAAAACATTAATTTGAATTGTTTGAGCCTCCATAGAGAAATTTGAACATTTGCCCTTGTGCTACACTCCTTAATCGTATTACTATTTGAAAGGGTGAGACTGAATAAAATCGGTGACTAAGTTTAGAGGACCACCCTAATGTATATGTATATATGTATAAGTTTGCATAGCCTAACCTAACCTAGCATCAGCTACAACAACATCCATCAATTAATATATTAATAATTCATATTTTCTACTTAACAGCATGATGGTCTCGAATTTGAATTCATTGGCCACCGTTTGCTGGGAAGACTTTGTCTCACAGCTTCCACAATTCAAGGGACTAAACGACAAGCAACAGCTATTCATTCTTAAAATTATAACCGTCATTTGTGGCTTGATTATTATGGGTGTCGCTTTCGGTGTCGGGCTCCTGTCGGGCGTTATTGAATCATCGTTGATGGCATTTTCTGCCACATCTGGCCCATTATTGGGTTGCTTCATATTGGCCATGTTGGTGCCGATAGCTAATTGGAAGGTTATTATTTTTACAAATTTTCCTGAATATTGCAATGAAAAACAAAAAAAATATTTTTTAGGGCACATCTGCTGGAATGATTTCTGCTTGTGTTTTCATATTTTGGATCATCGGTGGTAGCGCAACATTGGACAAAACTGGCCAAAATCTGTTCTTGCCCACATCCACAGAGGTAAAATATTTGCTAAGATGCTGATGAGATATTCTTAACTAATAATCTTTTATTTTAGGGCTGCACTAACATTACTTTTTCAGAAACAATTACAAAACCGACAGATCTTGGTGCGTCATGGTTGATGACACATACCCTGACTAATGACACTTCACATCTGCAGCAAACAATAAAGGCGCCTGAACGGTAAGACAAAAAAGAGGTCCATACATTTACAACCATGATTAATCTCCGCGGCGAATATCCGTGGTCAAAAACTTCCCCCCAGCGGGTAAGGGTGTTTAGAATATACCCGCGGCAGGTATGCATGTGGTAAGAGGCCACTAAAATACCCAAATGATTCAAGGTGTTGTATAGCGCAACCCTTTCAAGGGGTTTCCAGTGCAATTTATAACTTCTCCAACCCAATTTTCAACCTCACCTACCCGTTGCGAATTCCGAGGACCCCTTGACTAGTTCATACCTGGATAACAATTTTCTTAGTCGTACCGTATCGCTAGAGCGTGATCAATCAGCGCGCCAGCCAGGGAATGCTTTTTCAAGTTATTCTTCCCCTCGAAGACAGCCGGAGTAACAGCGTTATCTCCCTCTAGCCGCTCCGAGAAGAGCGGAATATTAATGTGATCTCTCTTTGGCATATTCCCTACTCCTTTCGACCTCCTTGTTTGTTTTCTAACATCAATACTTCCTGTATATTTCTTACTTTCAGCTCTCTTTCCTTTTTACTTACAGCCACCCATGCCAGCTGCCCTGATCAGCTAGAGGGTTTTTTAACTTTCTCTCTTTCGTACCCTTCTTTAACCTCTCTTTTCTAGCTCTTTAGCTTTTCGCCACCTAAGCTCTCTACTTTGCGTGCAGTTAAAAACGAGCAACTACCCAACAAGACGGACTCATTATTAATAAAAATGATATATCACAAGAACCGTTATCTACCTAGGCGGTCTTCGTGCAAATACAATCTGATATATTGCCTTGCTGCAAATCTCCCAGTAGGCACGTTCCGCATAAAAACTTGGACTAAGCGGTTGACAGCTCTTGTGATGCTCGTTCGCTATGGAGTTCGGCTAAGCCCTCACACCAACGACAAGATTATTGCCCATAGCGAGAATATTGGCAGAGCACGAACTATGACACAAAGCTTCAAACATGATAACCAGATGGCAACCGGTTAGTGCTTGAGTCAGCTTTACTTTTGGTCGTCATCATAGTAGCAGCTGAAACCTAGTGCCCTGGGTAATTTTGCTCAACCATTGAGATTGGCACTATCAGCAGTTGGGATACTTGAAGCCACAATAAAATCACCTCCTGCAAATGTTTTGCTGGCCGGCGTCCGAGCTATATTCTAATTAAGTTTTGTTCAAAACTTTGATTTATGCTGTTAGCTTTCATGTTTGTCCAAATAGTCACCTTAAATATTTTCTTTAATTTTGTGCAGAACCCCTCTTCAGACGTTTTACTCTGTTAGCTACATGTACTACAGTTTACTCGGAGCCCTCATTGCAGTCGGTGTCGGCGTCATAATAAGCTTCTTCACACGTGATCCAAAAGACAAGTACGATGGACACCTTTTACATCCGGTAATATTGAGGTGGTGCGAGCGTTTTCCCGGCGACAAACCCTATATAATCAGCGCTACATGTGGTGATCTGAAAGTTGTTAATGGTGAAAAATGTGCCAAAGTGAATCATGCCTTCGAGGCACAAAACGAACAAAACATAATAATTGTATCAAAAAATGAGAAGGAAAAGCGCCATCCAATCGAGAGTATATTTACTAATGGGCAGAATGGTCAGAAAAATAACACTAACACTGATGAGCGTAGTATCATAACCTCCAGAGTCACAGAAAAGGATACACCACCAAGTGGTGGCGAGAACGGCACCTACCGTCAAATCAAGGAAAAAAACTCACTGTGACAAACATAATTAAGAAGCGTCAAACTAATGGCTATGCACGACAAAGTAACTTAAGCAAATTTACTTAATTCTAAAATTAGTATATACATACGTCTACATTATAGTTTTTAGTGCTAGTACAACGTGGTTAAGTCTGAAAGTTGCAAATAACTTAAAAGATTCTAAACTAACTGGTAGATATAGTTATGTAATACATATATGTCATAAATGATGTAGTATTAGAAGTTTACAGATGTATAATAAGTGATAAATATAAATAATATATCAATATTTATGTATAACGGAAACCCAATAAATGAGAGACGATTAGTGTGCGAATTATTTAATATGAAGACACTGTGATCATTAAATAATTTCTTATTACTAATTTATCTATATAATGGATTAATTTTTTGTATTAAAATGTATAAGTGCATAGGTATGTATGTGTGCACATTCGAATTGTATCAAATTTAAAAATAATAATAATAATTATTATGATAATAACGTGACTCGCTTTTCCTTCGAACAAAATTTGCATATTTTATATCGACTTCGAAAGGCAATGTTTCATTAGAATTGCCTGATACTGTTTAGAAAATTGTTCTAATGTTTTTTGACATATGAAATAAAAAAAATAAATGTAAGGCGCGATAACCTCCTTTTACCTTAACATATTTTCTCTTTTCTCATTTCTTTCAATTTTTTAAGTGAAATAAAAATAATTTGTTCAATTTTCTTTTTATAAGTTAACGAGTCTTTGCTCGGGCGCCAGTTAAAGGGTAGGCCAATTCACTAAGTCTCGCAACCAATATGGATTGTATGATTTGGATAATCCTATACCAAAATATATAAATATATGACAGCTCCTCGCCAAAACGCCAGCATTTCCTATATTTAATGAAATTGTAAACGAATTGATGTATATACAATGAAGATAATTTAAAAAAATTGATTGGCCCACCTAACCCAAACTAAAATTTTTTAGAACTGTTATCAGTCTTTCTGTTCCTCTGATGGTCTGGTCTGTATGTCTGTGTGCGCATCACTTATAAACCACTGCATTAAATTGAGAGCAATTTCCATTGTTGCATCAGACGAGGTTTAACTATCTGTTAAGATACATTTTTAGCGCCTAGGCCCCCTTCAGACCCAAAATGTGGACTGCGTTTCTATGGAATATGTTTTACATATACATACAAAATTAAATTGCTGACAAGGGTGTTAACAAAAAAGGAAATTCTTGGGATATCTTAAGCCGTTTAAGATGTATGTGGACCAAGAGTATTCACGGGTATACTAACAAAGGCTATCAGCTTGCTCAATATATCACTTCCTTTAACAAGTATTGACATAAATGTGAACTAGGCCTTCCCTAGAATATGTTTTTAGAATACAGGTATCAAACGAAAGATGTGAGCAGCGTCTTTCATATGGGTGTGCTTAGTATATCCTTATTTGCGAGGCATATTTAAATTACACCTTTGAGTGTTAAGACCACCCATTAGGGGGCACTGGCATCAACAAATACCTGGAAATTTTATTTTCCGGCGATTTCGTGCACATCTCAACATTATCTAAGTACACTGTTGACATACAAGGCTACAAGGTCGCCGTTTTCGTTCTTTCAGGAGCTTACCCCGGACATGAAACCTTTCGTTTTCCGCCGAACGTTTTTGTATAACTTATGGGCTTTATTCCTGGTGGCCAGCAGCTGGTTTCCTCACACTCACGCCTTTCTCCCCCTGTGCTTTGCCGCCTCTAAAGGCCTCTCACTTTCTCTCTCAACCCGCGGTAGCGTTCACATACTCTTCTTGTTGCATTCTCTAATCGTGGAAACAATAATAACACTGGAGGCAAATCGTCCCTCTGTCAGAATTCGTTTTAGAGGTATGGTTCCTTCGCCAAAGTTTCTTATTTTGATCCCTAGAATATGATTTTCACAGAGCAATGGGCGATTTTTTTGCCTCCCCACAAATCGACCCGGCCTAGTGTTTATATATCACCTACACGTTACGGCCCCTGTTACAAATGTGAGTACGTAGGCACATATTTTAACCAGGTTAGGCTTTATCCTTCGCAAGAACACTCAAAGTGGTGAAGAAAAAGCTTTCCCAATACAGTCGAACAAATGACCGGGTGTTCTACTACCCTAACGTAGGAGATAATCGAACTAGTCTGAAAACTGATGACGGTCATCCATAATGAGCTCTTATATCATAAAGTTGGAAACGAAGGCTATTGAATTCAATGTTTCGAACACAAACGTCTGCAAATTTTGGTCTACAATTAAAAACTCCACGGTCCTTGTAAAGTTTAAATTATGTAGATGTCCACCATCGCCCGTGTGTTACGCAATGATATCTACTTAGACTGCTTATGACTTCGAGGGCGGCATCCTTGGCCGAATAGTTACTCCCTAACGTTTCAAAGTGTTTCTTTGGTGTAGCTCGGAAGCATAGCGCGACAAAAACATCCGCCAGAAAGCCTTCGGATCTACACCTACAGCTTCTAGGAAAGTGATATCGACAAAGATATGAGTTCAAAGTCGCAGTGCTATAGCTTCTGTGCTGGCATATGGTATAATGCCCAGGATGCGTTGTAGCGGCTGGTGGTTGGGATTGCTACTGTTCGCACGGTCCCGCCACCGCCGCCGCCGATAAAGTGATCGGCGTAAACCTCTAGTTCAACCTAACAGACTTCCATTCGTATTTCCTTTCCCACCAAGAAAATACTACATTTTTGGCTGAACGGTTTTCACATGGTGTGCGATGTGCGATTTCTTTAAAAAAAAAAGGAACTTTTCTATCCCATTATAATCCTTCTTTCCTTTAGTCCGTGTCCATTTTCATAGCGAGCAGCTTCCTCCAAGACCTATCGCTCGCTTGCAGTTGCACGTTTTTGCGAACATACGCTGAAATCCCTTCTGGGTCCATAAGCCGAGTGACTGCTCCTGTTGATTGGCGAATCTTTTGTACCTACATTTCTTACGTTGCCCAGAGCACAGAAATAAGACATTGGAATAGAGTGTGACGGGGGACCAAGGAAGATGTCTTTTATAGTAGCCTGCACGACGGTACATCTCCCATATTAAAGATACAGCAAAGTGCGGCAGACATATATTCAGTGCTCGGAATGAGCGCTATTTACAAGATCTAAATATCCACTTGGGCATGTGACAGCTAAGATACACACAACCTATATGCAGAGAATAGAGTGCACGCAGTAACATATGGCAATGGTGCCGTCTAGAGGCTACTGACGAAATATACTGCTAATTACGACTGTACTCGGCTGTCACACCTGCACACTGAGAGTAACCCTCGACATTACTATCACCACTGACTGCGTACCGGTATGTCTTAGTATAGCGTTCCCGTAACATTTCAAATGAAACTGGTACGTTGCGATTACACGAATACAAATAGAGATACCTAAAAAGCAACGAGAAATCGAACGGCGTTAGTGTCAATAACTTCAAATACCGTTTGATACATAACGCTGGAATTGAGTTAAAGCCGAGCCAATGTTCTCACAAATTTTGCCTAACGTAAGACCAATTGACCCCGCCTCCTGGGTAAAATTGGTCGCGCTAAACCATCCAAAACAGTGGGCCCAGACCGCATAGCCATGCCGATGCTTAAAAGCCTAGGGAAAGAGGGTTTCAAATATTTAGCGCATGTCTTCAACCTGTCTCTTTCCACCTTTGTCATAGCCGAGAAATGGAAAAGTGCCAAGGTGGTCCCGCTACTAAAGCCTGGGAAACCAGCTAACATAGGAGAGTCGTATCGTCCGATATATCTCCTATCGCCAGTTGCAAATACACTTGAAGCCATTTTGCTCCCTTATTTCGAAGCAAATTTGCAGCTAGCCTCTCATCAGCATGGCTTCAGAAAACTCCATAGCACTACCACCGCGCTAAATGCCATTAGCACTCAGATAAATTGCGGTTTAAATCAATACCCCCACCATAGAACAGTACTCGTAGCGCTAGACCTATCAAAAGCTTTTGATACGGTCAACCATGGCTCGTTACTGCAAGGCCTGGAAGGGTCTACCCTTCCCCCATGTCTTAAAAGGTGGACCGCAAATTATCTGGGTGGTCGGCAGGCATCGGTGCAAGAAACGAAACATCAAAACCAAGGAGAATTAAACAAGGGGTGCCACAGGGTGGTGTCCTATCCCCACTTTTGTTTAATTTCTACATATCTAAGCTACCTTCACCACCGGAAGGAGTTACAATCGTTTCCTACGCCGAAGACTTCACAATAATGGCCACAGGCCCAGGCCCAAAGATCGATGAGCTATGCAATAAAATAAACGGCTACCTCCCTGATCTCTCCAGTTGTTTCGCCTCGCGAAACTTGGCATTATCACCGACTAAATCTTCCGCGACCTTATTTAAAACATGGACGTCCCAAATGTCGACCATTTTGAACATCCACGTCGATGGCACTACGCTACCGACTGTTCTACACCCCAAAATCTTGGGTGTGACGTTTGATCAGGATCTACATTTTGGTGAGCACGCAGACGCAATTGTTCCGAGAATTCAGAGCCGTAACAAAATCCTCAAATCTCTCGCTGGCAGTACCTGGGGAAAAGATAAAGGAACGCTCATGACTACATACAAAGCAATTAGCCAGCCGATTACGTGCTACGCGTCACCCATATGGTCGTCAAGCCTAAAAATTACCCACTGGAAGAAGCTACAGGCCTGCCAAAATACTGCTCTCATAATTGCCGCGGGCTGTCTTCTTATGTCCCCAGAACACCATCTGCATACTGAGCGAGAATACTCCCCATCAGGGAGAGAAATGAGATGCTGACCAAACAGTTCCTGTTGAATACCCAGAAACCTGAGCATCCCAACAGACATCTGATTGATGAACCAGCACCGCCTAGGGGCTTAAGGAGTCATCTCCGTAAGCAGTTTGAGGAAATACGGCACCTGAGAACCCATCCGTATGAAGCGAAAAAATGTCGACCATTTTGAACATCCACGTCGATGGCACTACGCTACCGACTGTTCTACACCCCAAAATCTTGGGTGTGACGTTTGATCAGGATCTACATTTTGGTGAGCACGCAGCCGCAATTGTTCCGAGAATTCAGAGCCGTAACAAAATCCTCAAATCCCTCGCTGGCAGTACCTGGGGAAAAGATAAAGGAACGCTCATGACTACATACAAAGCAATTAGCCAGCCGATTACGTGCTACGCGTCACCCATATGGTCGCCAAGCCTAAAAATTACCCACTGGAAGAAGCTACAGGCCTGCCAAAATACTGCTCTCATACTTGCCACGGGCTGTCTTCTTATGTCCCCAGAACACCATCTGCATAATGAGCGAGAATACTCCCCATCAGGGAGAGAAATGAGATGCTGACCAAACAGTTCCTGTTGAATACCCAGAAACCTGAGCATCCCAACAGACATCTGATTGATGAACCAGCACCGCCTAGGGGCTTAAGGAGTCATCTCCGTAAGCAGTTTGAGGAAATACGGCACCTGAGAACCCAGCCGTATGAAGCGAAAAAACACAAGCAGGTCCTTGGTGAACTCCATAAACACGCGTCGGACCTTTATGCCGGGAATTGCCCGGTGAATCCAGTACTTAAAGAAAAGTATCCAAAACTCGCGGAAGAGGAACGCATACTCCCCAGGGAAACGCGTGTCACTCTTGCTCAACTTCGTTCTGGATACTGTAACAGGTTAAACTCTTACCTATCCAGAATCAACCCCGACGCCATTGCCCCGCTTGCAATGTGTCCCCACATGACACCAACCATCTCTTTAATTGTAATGTGGAACCAACGCCTCTAACACCCCTTTCCTTATGGTCCACCCCTGTTGAAATGGCAAGTTTCCTTTGACTCCCGTTAGAGGATATTGATGACAATTTGTGATCGGTCGCGGCTGTTAGGTGGGGCGAAGCATTGCTACAACAACAACAACAACCCCTCCTCCTAGTGACTTAATATATAATAATAGTATCCGCAATCGCTATAAGGAAATAGTGCACATACAAACTTAGCCAGAAATTGCCCGGCGAACCCAGTTCTTAAAGATAAAACTCTTACCTATCCAGAATCAACCCTGGTATACATAATGTATGTCCTGTTTGCATCGTATCCCCATATGACACCAACCATCTTTTTAATTTCACTGTGGAACCAAAGCTTCTAACACCCCTCTCACTCTGATCCACTCCTGTTGAAACTACAAGTTTCCTAGGACTGCCGTTAGGATATCTATGACAATTTGTCACTGGTCGCACCTATTGCATGTGGCGAAGCGCTGCTACAACAACAACGTGCCATATGAAAATTTGCACTTTCAGAATTGTTTACAAAGAAACTCAATGTTAAAATATTTGAAGGTGCTAGTTTTCGTACGGCACGTTGAGATACTTCACAGTACACAATAAAAAGTCATAAGATTAGTTTAAAATAATACTTATTTTAAACATACTATATTTTTTTCTTATATATTACGTATGCTATAAAGTGAGGACTGTTTTATAAATTCATCTAATTTTACTTCAAATAGCTCCGATGTCACAGGAGTGCCAGGTGACCAGAGTGGGTCACGCACAACATACTCCACCCACACTTTGCTGTACAATTGTTTCAGCAGTTCTTTCACATTTAACGCTGCCGTGTCGGTGTAGAGCACAAATCTAAAAACAGAAGTAAATTATAATTACATACCTACATACATACTATGTATACAGCGTTTAATGTACGGGAGTTGTGTACTTACTTCAAACCAGAAGGTGTTTCTAAATAGTGGAGTGCATATCTATTAGTTTTGTAGCAGAGAAATCCTTCACGCGGATCATATGGAGATATTTTACTGACAAATGATTTGATTGAAAAGAGCATACCATAAGTAAGTTTTGCTTCCTACAAAAAACATTCTTTAAAAATAAGAAAAAGTTGGCACTTTATAAAATTGGTGGTAATTCTTTACTTTATCTCAGAAAAACTCGTCCACAAATATCAGTTGTTAAAAGGCGCGTTTTGGACCCTGGAGCTCTCCGAAACCGGCGGTGGAATCCATAGTATTTTCAGACCACCTTTCGGCATTGGCGGTTTGGTGAGCAAATCACTTTTACCCAGTTTTTGTATGGGTACCCCAAAATCATCAAAATTACAACCACATGAAAATTATCAGTTTCGTTTGCAAAAATCTCTGGAAAGAAATAAAACTTTCAATTTGCGCTTTCGGATTCGTGTCGTGGGGGTCCAAAGCGCGTCTTTTGCACCTTCTCCCGATATGTTTGACCGAGTTTTAGCAGTTGTGAACTAAAGTAAAGAATTACCAAATTGGTTTACTTCTTCTCGGCTGACGCCAGATTTTTTCGTACGGTTCCATTCTGCATAATATAGCATCGTTCCGAACTTGTCGAAGATATATAAGTGATAGATAGTCATTTATGAGTTTAATCCTATTGAATCGGAGAAACTATTTTTTTTATTTACCATTTTTATTTGCAATAACATATGTAAAACAGCTGATGGGGTGCACCACCAAAGAAATTGAAATTTGGCACCACTTCAAAATGCATAATAACATTATTGCCTATGTAAATATAAGAAGGTTGAACTCGCTGCTTCAAAATTCAGCGAGAAAACAAAAATTTTCTGAAAGAGCAGGTTAGTGGAGTTCACCATACTCTTTGGCTCGTCTTTCGCACCGCGCGGCGAAAACGAATTCTAATTGAATTTTCGTGATTTTCGTGTAGTTTTGTTTTGGATTTGGTCGGTCGCGTAGTTTTTGGTTTTATTTAAATAATTATTTATCAGTGAATAATTATTTAAATAAGTTCTAAAGTGTTGTTGAAAAGTGAAGTGCTTTAAAGGATTAAAAAATAAATTGTGATTAAAAAGTGAAGTAACAAAAGAAACTATGTGAAGTGCAAAGTTAAGCAATGTCGGCCATTGCTGAAAATAATAAGAAAAGAAATACCAAGTAATTGTTTCAAAAATGAATTAATAAGTGGTGATTTGTCGGTTTAGTAAAATTAAAGTAATCAAAGTAAAAAACCGTTCTGAGTGAAATAAAGAAATATGACGGATACGCGCTAATTTTTATGAGCGCCTGGTGAAGTCAAAATTTCCCTTTAAAATCTCTGGCAAAATAAATTAAAGAAAATTTGCTTAGGAGAGAAGTAAGTAGGAGGGAATGGAAGTTTTCCTCGCCTAAGTTATAAGATTGTGTTAGTTTTGGCCTATACGTACGAGACCAGACGAAAAGTTTGCATGGGTTAGTAGGAAGAATCAAATTTTAAATTTTGTCTGACTTTCTATTTTTTGTTCTTCCTCTTATGTTTGTGATTTTCAGAATGAGACGTTGGCGGGAATGTAAGATTTCCTCGGCAAAAAATTTAAGATTGTGTTAGTTTTGGCCTATATGTACGAGGCCGGACAAAATGTTTGAATGTGTTGGTAAGAAGAATCGACACAAAATCAAAATTTAAGATTTTGTCTCTGGTTTGACTTTTGTGCTTGTGGATGAGGCGAAGGCGGGTATGGAAGTTAGGAAAAATGCTTGCATATTTTAGCGACATTTGCTATTTTATATAGGTATTTTTATAATTTCAGCTAAAAAAAAAATAAAAAAGGATCAACTAGAGCGGGCTTTGAACCCACGAAATCGTACAACAATGTACTTGACTACACAGCTGTGCCACAACAGCTTGTGAAAATTAATAGCCTAACAGGTAGTTATAAGGATGAGTTTCAATCTAGTGAGTGGAGAATGATGAGTGAATGCGTGGGACATATATATAATTTCTAACTTGGAAACATATTTATATGTTGTACAAAGGAGATAGCTCTATTATCCTCTTTGGTTTGTATAGTACTTTTTACTTAGCAGCATTCATTAGAGATGCGAAATGCAATACTTAACCATGTACCATATGACGTAGGCGGGAATGTAAGATTTCCTCGCCAAAATCTAATGTTGTGTTAGTTTTGGCCTATATGTACGAGGCCGGACGAAATGTTTGAATGTGTTGGTAATAAGAATCGACACAAAATCAAAATTTAATATTTTGTGTAGAGTTTTGCTTTTTCGTTCATTTCAGAGATTCGAATCTTTCGTTCTTTTTCTGATGAACGAACAAGTTGTTCTTTTTGTTCATCCGTTCTTTTTTTTTCAAGCAAATTTGTTCACTGCTGCTTGCACCCGCGAAAAAAGCCAATAAGTATAGATGGGGGTGTGTATGCAGCAATGCTTTGTGTAAGAACTAAAAGAACAAATAGAACCGAAATCGAAGATCTAGTTCACTTGTTCAGTTGAGAGACCCGGTCAGTTGAACAAGTTCAGAACGAAACGACCCAACTCTAATTTTGTCTCTGGTTTGACTTTTGTGCTTGTGGGAGAGGAGAAGGCGGGTATGGAAGTTAGGAAAAATGTTTGCATATTTTTAGCGACATTTGCTATTATATATGGTCGCCTATTACCATGCCAGCTTTCGATGGCTCTTTTACCATTGAGAACAATTTCAAACAATTGAAGAAATTTCAAACAATGTTTGAATTTTGGTTAAAAAATGTTTCTTTGATATTGTGAAAACGCCTTATCGGCAAAATTTTGCTATGTTGTTTGGCGCATTTTTATAATTTCAGCTAAAAAAAAAAATAAAGAAAAATTAACTTGGCCGGGCTTTGAACCCACGGAAACCTACAACAATTTAGCAGTCTATACAGCTATGCCACATTAGCTGACAAATGCCATTGGCCAAACAAGCAGTTATATGCATGATGCTTGAGTTTCAGTCTAGTGAGCGGTGTGTGAATGCGTGGGACATACATACTAAGTAACGGTATTTCTGACTTCTAAACACATTTATATGTTGTACAAAGAAGATAGCTCGATTATCCTTTGGTTTGTATATTACTTTTTCCTTTGCAGCATTCATTTATGGATGAGTATTTTAACTTATATTTTTCTAACATACTCCAGTAACCCTACATATTTTTCTGATGGCCTGGTGTATTGGGCTCTTTTATATATTTTCGGGCTTCCTCTGTGGCCTTTGATGATTTTGGTTGTTGATTGATTGATTTTGGATGATTTAAAGAAGAAAAAATATAAAAATAAATAAAATGTGGTATTCGAACCCAGAATCATCAAAAGTTGCGCGCGCAGTGGGGCGAGGACATTATGAATTATGAATGAAAGTTTGTTAATTGCCACACACCTAAGAATTTAAGGCCACCACTGTTAAAATCAATTGGTGGAAGAGAACAAGTACCATAATTGCCTGCCAAAAAGCATCCCAATTTCGGCATAGATTGTACCGAAAGAGAAACAAAGTAGGCAAGACAATATGATTTTTATTCAATTTATTTGTATTTTGACATTTCTCACGTTATCAAACATTACGAATGAAATTTTGTTAATTGCCTCACACCTAAGAATTTAAAGGCCACCGCGGTTAAAATCAATTGGTAGAAGTAAACAAGGAATATAATTTTTTGCCAAAAAGCACCCCAATTTCGGCATACATTTTACCGAAAGAGTAACAAAGTAGACAAGATCTTAGACAAGATCAATTTTATTCATTCTATTTGTTTGTATTTTGACATTTCTCATATTTTACGCGGCGAAAATATGCTCGCCGCGGCTTGCATTTGGTGAACTTGGCAAACACGAAAAATAGTGTGTGGCATGTGGTGAACTCCACTAATTTGTTCTTCTGGACTCAACTCGCCAAAAAAACTCTTATACTGGCGTGTTCAACCTTCTTATAATTTTAATTTCTTTTTTTGGCGAGTTGAGTCCAGAAGAACAAATTAGTGGAGTTCACCACATGCCACACATTATTTTTCGTGTTTGCCAAATTCACCAAATGCAAGCCGCGGCGAGCATATTTTCGCCGCGTAAAATATGAGAAGTGTTAAAATACAAATAAAAAGAATGAATAAAAATGATATTGCCTAGAATCTTGTCTACTTTGTTACCCTTTCGGTAAAATGTATGCCGAAATTGGGGTGCTTTTCGGCAAAAAATTATATTCCTTGTTTACTTCTACCAATTGATTTTAACCGCGGCGGCCTTTAAATCCTTAGGTGTGAGGCAATTAACAAACTGTCATTCGTAATGTTTGATAACGTGAGAAATGTCAAAATACAAATAAATTGAATAAAAATCATCTTGTCTTGCCTACTTTGTTTCTCTTTCGGTGCAATCTATGCCGAAATTGGGATGCTTTTTGGCAGGCAATTATGGTACTTGTTCTCTTCCACCAATTGATTTTAACAGTGGTGGCCTTAAATTCTTAGGTGTGTGGCAATTAACAAACTTTCATTCATAATGTCCTCGCCCCACTGCGCGCGCAACTTTTGATGATTCTGGGTTCGAATACCACACATTTTATTTATTTTTATATTTTTTCTTCTTTAAATCATCCAAAATCAATCAATCAACAACAACCAAAATCATCAAAAGTTGTTCACAAGGCCACAGAGGAAGCCCGAAAATATATAAAAGAGCCCAATACACCAGGCCATCAGAAAAATATGTAGGCTTACTGGAGTATGTTAGAAAAATTTAAGTTAAAATACTCATCCATAAATGAATGCTGCAAAGGAAAAAGTAATATACAAACCAAAGGATAATCGAGCTATCTTCTTTGTACAACATATAAATGTGTTTAGAAGTCAGAAATACCGTTACTTAGTATGTATGTCCCACGCATTCACACACCGCTCACTAGACTGAAACTCAAGAATCATGCATATAACTGCTTGTTTGGCCAATAACATTTGTCAGCTAATGTGGCATAGCTGTATAGACTGCTAAATTGTTGTAGGTTTCCGTGGGTTCAAAGCCCGGCCAAGTTAATTTTTCTTTATTTTTTTTTTTTAGCTGAAATTATAAAAATGCGCCAAAATAGCAAAATTTTGCCGATAAGGCGTTTCACAATATCAAAGAAACATTTTTTAACCAAAATTCAAACATTGTTTGAAATTTCTTCAATTGTTTGAAATTGTTCTCAATGGTAAAAGAGCCATCGAAAGCTGGCATGGTAATAGGCGACCATATATAATAGCAAATGTCGCTAAAAATATGCAAACATTTTTCCTAACTTCCATACCCGCCTTCTTCTCACCTACAAGCACAAAAGTCAAACCAGAGACAAAATTAGAGTTGGGTCGTTTCGTTCTGAACTTGTTCAACTGACCGGGTTTCTCAACTGAACAAGTGAACTAGATCTTCGATTTCGGTTCTATTTGTTCTTTTAGTTCTTACACAAAGCATTGCTGCATACACACCCCCATCTATACTTATTGGCTTTTTTCGCGGGTGCAAGCAGCAGTGAACAAATTTGCTTGAAAAAAAAAGAACGGATGAACAAAAAGAACAACTTGTTCGTTCATCAGAAAAAGAACGAAAGATTCGAATCTCTGAAATGAACGAAAAAGCACAACTCTAGACAAAATATTAAATTTTGATTTTGTGTCGATTCTTATTACCAACACATTCAAACATTTCGTCCGGCCGCGTACATATAGGCCAAAACTAACACAACATTAGATTTTGGCGAGGAAATCTTACATTCCCGCCTACGTCATATGGTACAAGGTTAAGTATTGCATTTCGCATCTCTAATGAATGCTGCTAAGTAAAAAGTACTATACAAACCAAAGAGGATAATAGAGCTATCTCCTTTGTACAACATATAAATATGTTTCCAAGTTAGAAATTATATATATGTCCCACGCATTCACTCATCATTCTCCACTCACTAGATTGAAACTCATCCTTATAACTACCTGTTAGGCTATCAAATTTCACAAGCTATTGTGGCACAGCTGTGTAGTCAAGTACGTTGTTGTACGATTTCGTGGGTTCAAAACCCGCTCTAGTTGATCCTTTTTTATTTTTTTTTTAGCTGAAATTATAAAAATGCCCATATAAAATAGCAAATGTCGCTAAAATATGCAAGCATTTTTCCTAACTTCCATACCCGCCTTCGCCTCATCCACAAGCACAAAAGTCAAACCAGAGACAAAATCTTAAATTTTGATTTTGTGTCGATTCTTCTTACCAACACATTCAAACATTTTGTCCGGCATCGTACATATAGGCCAAAACTAACACAATCTTAAATTTTTTGCCGAGGAAATCTTACATTCCCGCCAACGTCTCATTTCGAAAATCACAAACATAAGAGGAAGAACAAAAAATAGAAAGAAGTCAGACAAAATTTAAAATTTGATTCTTCCTACTAACCCATGCAAACTTTTCGTCTGGTCTCGTACGTATAGGCCAAAACTAACACAATCTTATTTATAACTTAGGCTAGGAAAACTTCCATTCCCTCCTACTTACTTCTCGCCTAGGCAAATTTTCTTTAATTTATTTTGCCAGAGATTTTAAAGGGAAATTTTGACTTCACCAGGCGCTCATAAAAATTAGCGCGTATCCGTCAAAAATATGAAACGAATTTTTTGGTGTACGTACGGACACATGTATGCATCTCCTTTTACGCAAAGAATTTTACGCACGAGGGTGAGTATAGCCATCTCATATTTCGCCCTTTAGAAATAGTAGAAAAAATCCTCTTTCGTTCCCGCCTTCATCTGATCAACAAACAAACAAATTACAAAAACCCATTGATGCAACCAAAACATTTGCTTATTTATATGTTTTTGCACAGCTTTCATATGCAACTAATGCAAACAAAGTATAATTAAACACTTGTTTTGGCAATTGTTATTAGTTGTCAAACACCAAAAACTTGTCCTTGTTTTGGTATCTTTGTTTACTTTTTAATTTTCTCACACACTGCTTCACTATATATGTACATACATATGTACACAGTTCAGTAGCTTCACCTTTGTTTTGATTTGATGGAAAACAAAATATTTGCTTATTTATATATTGTTGCACAGCTTTCAAATACAACTTATGCAACATAAATATAATATAAACACTTATTTTGGCAATTATTTCAAAATTAAAATACAAACACTTCTTTGCTTTGTCACACTTTCACACTTCTTCCTTTTGCACATTTTTGTTTTGCTACATCTTTCAGCAATGGCCGACATTTAAATCAACAACACAACACAAATTTCACAACAAATATTTTTTCTTTCAGACCACTTTTTGATATTATTTACACTATTTCATATTTCTTTATTTCACTCAGAACGGTTTTTTACTTTGATTACTTTAATTTTACTAAACCGACAAACCACCACTTATTAATTCATTTTTGAAAGAATTACTTCGTATTTCTTTTCGTATTATTTTCAGCAATGGCCGACATTGCTTAAATTTGCACTTCACATAGTTTCTTTTGTTACTTCACTTTTTAATCACAATTTCTTTTTTAATCCTTTAAAGCACTTCACTTTTCACCAACACTTTAGAACTTATTTAAATAATTATTCACTGATAAATAATTATTTAAATAAAACCAAAAACTACGCGACCGACCAAATCCAAAACAAAACTACACGAAAATACGAAAATCACGAAAATTCAATTAGAATTCGTTTTCGCCGCGCGGTGCGAAAGACGAGCCAAAGAGTATGGTGAACTCCACTAACCTGCTCTTTCAGAAAATTTTTGTTTTCTCGCTGAATTTTGAAGCAGCGAGTTCAACCTTCTTATAATTTCAATTTCTTTGTTATAATTTCAATTTCTTTGTTTGATACAAGAGCTCTGTTGAAATAACATTATTGCCTATGTAAATACAAGATCTGTTATCATTTCCCCGAATTTAGTACTTTAATTTTTGCGCAGTATGGTAGGCCCAAGAAAGAAATGACGTATGAATTCACAATGGAAATGACCATCAGCTGAATTTGTATTTTTGCTAGTGTTGGGAACTATCGAATGAATTCAACTATCGATAGTTAGTTACTGAATGATTTTAACTATCGAACGAATTTTTTCATTCATTCATTCATTCATTTGATTTGTTCTTTAGCTTGCCAGAAGCCAAAAGAACAATCTCTGGATTGTTTTAGTTACCCCTCGGGGTAGCTAAAGAACAAACCTATATAAGACAAAAAACGTCGTGTTCCAATGAAACGTGATCCAGATACGGCTAGAGATTTAACATGCAAATGCGACAACAATGTGAACCATATGGATCAATTTGTTGTTGCATTTGTATGTTAAATTTCTATCCGTATCTGGATCACGCTACATTGGAACGTAACAAAAACGTTAAATATGACTAAAATAGTGTAAATTTTGCTTCAAGTAAATAATGAAAATATTCAATTTAAATGCCTTTGTTACATGTTATGCAAAGCGCATGAATGATATGCAAATGACCTTGGTTCGCAACCCACTGAGTTTTTTGGTCTCCCCAAACCTGTGGGGAGATTTTATGCCTCTACAACAACAACAACAGGAAAGAGGGTTACTTAAGATGGTTTTTTATCTGTATTATTCAAATCTGTTTCAGAGGCATTATTGATTGCCTTAACTTATACATAAGCTACTGTTTTTTTTTTTTTTTCAAAATTCAGGTCACGTTTAATTAATATAAAAATTGCACATTAAATTTCACTTATAAAAGAAACATAAAACAAATATTTCAAGCACTTAAATACTAAAAGTCGCTATAGTTGTTCTAGCCAAAATCGGATAGTGCATGAGGGTCTATATTAAATTTTCGCCGCAGAGATGGCAACTGATTGCGTTATTAAACCCCTAAAAAAATTGATTGTAAAGTAAATAACACAAGTATGTACATCGAGTTGACATGAAAAATACCTTCAATGTTTAAATTGCTGTTCAAAAATATTATCATATCTAGTTTATCTCCTTTAAGTCGGTTTCTCCTGTCGTTAATTATTTGCCCTGCTTTCGAGAAAACTCGTTCTGACGGAACCGATGTTGCGGGTATACATAAATATTTTTTCGAAAGCATATATAGTTCCGGAAATGTTGACTGGCTACGATTCCAATAGTCTAGGGGATTATTTGAGCGATCAACAAAATTTTGCCTTAGATATTGCTCCAACTGAATATTTGCATTGACATTGGGCGCGTTTTGACAAATTGTTTTTGCTTCAGCAACTCTTACATCGAGAAGGTCCCAGAGAGATACTTCGCTTTTATCGACCGATGCTTCTCTTGGGGTGTTGGTAGAAACACTTGTGTTTTGTTGCCGTATTAGGGAAGTTACTCCTTCCACTAGCCATTTTGTTGTATTATTTGCATTAATTTCATTACCGAACGCAATTTTTTTAACCCTAGGATCTAGGAATGTTGATTTGGCGCACATTTTGTCAGACTCCAACTGCCCTAATCGTATCCAAACTACCTCTAACAATCTGCTCTTCAAACTTTCTCCCTCTACAATTTTCATTTTGCGATTTCGTACTGCGTATTGAAGACCTCTGATCAGGGGGCACTACCAGTGACATCGTGGGATAATTTTCTCCTGACAATTCGGTTGTCATAGCCTCTACGGGCTTGAACAGATTAGTGTAGTCCAACAATGTTTCCCATTCTGATGAAATCAGGAGCATTTGGTAAAGAAGTTATTATGGCAGAGAGTGGTTTTTTTACCAAGCATATGCGCTCCATCATTATAAGGGTGGAATTCCACCGGGTAGGGACATCTTGTTTTAACCTCAGATCAGTAACGCCCATTTGCTTTTGCATATTTTTTAATTTTTCCGTCGCTTGAGAACTATGGTTAAAGTAAGTGACTATGGCACGACACTTGGCAGTAACTTGTGGAACAGCTTTGATGGCATCAATTACACATAAATTTAATGTGTGCGCTACACATGGGTGGTGGTGCTTCTGTAGCATTTCAATTATAGTCTTTTTAATATTAGCCCCGTTATCACTTACTACAGTAACTATTTTGTCAAAAACGGACCACTCATCAAATATTAACTTCAATTCTGTAGCTATATTTTGGGAGGTATGATTTCCTAAGATTTCCTTTGTTGATAACGATACGAAAGCCATTACAGACTGTTTCTTTTTCAGCATATCAGTGCAACCTAATGCCAATACAAAAGGGATACACAAGACCAGTGCGAACTTATATTACTTTAGGCATCGAATAAAATTAAAAACTTAAACTGCGATGAGTAGTAAAATTCAAGAATGCGTCTAAAGTAAACTGACCTCAACTTCAACTTCAGTTGAAGCTTTTATCGAAAAACCGGACATAAGTGGGAGAGGTGTTATCCATTATATAGTTGAACTGTAGGAACTTTGCGCACTTAAATGGGTTTCGGGTTTGATGAAAAGTTTTACAGTCACACTTGGAAGTGATCGTAATACTTTTAAATGTGTTTCGATCTCTAAAATTCCATTGTTCTTTCCATCTGCTCTGTTGATTTGACATTGAGAGTTGGAAGTAAAACATATGACCTTTTAATATATCATACAAACTTGATCAGAAGATCTCCCATAAGCTCTTGACAGTTAATTCATGATGTATTACTAATGGTCCCAAGTTATTATTTACTAAAATATGTCAGGGGATATAATAGGAGTCGGCCTAGAACCAGAAGGTGCTAATCCAAGCGAGCCGGATTCATATATTCTAATTTACAATCCATAACAGCAACATTCTTCTTATCATAGTGGTCTAATTTTTAGGCCAAAACAAACATAGTGAGTAACAATTTTTCGTAATTGTATTTAGAAATCCATTGTTTTAGCGAAGTGTTTACATAAATAAGGTGTAATACGATAGTTTTGTTGTTCTTGCACATTTTTCGAAAGTCTTCAGTAGCGCTGCACAGGCGAAAATCCTTGTTGGATATGACGCGAATTCAAATAGTTTGTTTTAACAAAGACCTGTTTCAAATTTTTTTGGAACAAATTAAACATACTTATATGATGGAAACATCAATAATATAAACGCAATAGTTAAGCACGACCTTACTTATGGAAGCCCACGCCAAAGATACCCAAATATGAATCTCTGTAATTAAATCCGGTAAAGGTCCATCGATATTCACCTACTGGTTTAGATGAAAAAATGACTAAAACTACCATATTTCACTCCTGAAAAATGCAAAAAAACCAAATTTTTCGGGGACAACATTGGTGAAAAATTTTCAGATAGCCGAATGATAGAACAAAGAAGAATTTAGAGCGAGACAATTGACGGCTTACTTCACCTGGTTATTACACCATGGTTCTGAGGAAGACGGATGCTTACGGCGTAGATGGTCATTTAAATTTGATGTGTTGCCAGAAAATTTAAAATTTTTGTTGCATATATGGCATTTAACTTCATTGCCATTTTTGGTAAAAACTCCCAAACGGAAGATCTCTTCAATTCAGGCCGTATTATAAATATCTACACAAATGAAATCGTTAAAATCACTTCCTCAGTTAAAAATATTTAATAATTACCATGCTTAAAACGTTTGTCGATTAGGTTGACGTATGCTAAATTTATTTTAATATCTTTTTAACACTGATATATGCACAGCAAAAATTTAAATAGAACGAACGATTCGAAGAAATAGTAATGAGCGAATCATTCATACCAAAAACTAGTAATTCGAAAAAATAGTAATGAACGAATCATTCATAACTAAAACTAGTAACTCGAAAAAATAGTAGTAAACGAATCATTCATAACTAAAACTAGTAACTCGAAAAAATAGTAGTGAACGAATCATTCATACCTAAAACTAGTAACTCGAAAAAATAGTAGTGAACGAATCATTCATACCTAAAACTAGTAATTCGAAAAAATAGTAATGAACGAATTTCAAATGACTATCGAATGAATGAAAATTAGTGAACTATCGAATAACTCGATAGTTTTCATTCGATAGTTCCCAACACTAATTTTTGCTAATTGTGATTTTAATCAGGGGGTTGGGCATTATAAACACAGATGACATTATAAAGGTAAACTGCGTATATTAAGGATTAAGTACACAATGACTGCGTAGAAAAAGTATTAAAGTAAAAAGGGTATTCATTACTTAAACACTTAAGCTCACAACTGCTAAAACTCGAAAGCAATAAGGGGGAGAGGTGTCAAAAGAAGTGTGTGTAATCCAAACGCGGAAAAGAAAAATTTTATCTGTCCGGAGATATTTGCAGTTGAATTTGACAATTTTCATGTGGTTGCTGTTGTTGTTGTAGAGATAAGGGCACTCCCACGAAGGTTGTGGGGTCTTTGCCGGATATAGATCTGATACGTTCCAGTAACAAGCACCATTAAGGTACCTTCTGGGGAACGATTTAGTATGATATATGGAACCTTCTAGGCCATACTACACACTAGATACATGAGGAACTGGGATCGCCAGACCCTCGGCTGCAAAAGAAACAGGATTCGCCACGGGTAGGTGAGGTTGATAATTGGGTTGGAGAAGCTATAAATATAAATATCCCCCAGCGGGCTAGGGGATCAGAATGTACCCGCGGTAGGTATGCCCGTCGTAAGAGGCGACTAAAATACTAGATTCAAGGTGCTGGGTAGCGCAACCCTTCAGGTTGCCAGCGCAATATATAGCTTCTCCAAACCCAACTGTCAACCTCACCTATCCGCGGCGAATCCTGTTTCACTAACAGACGAGGCTCTGGCGACCACAAGCTCCTCATGGAATTTGGGGCTGGGGAGGGAGGGATGGCCTGAAGGTTTAATGTGGCCATAAATCGTTCCCGAAATGGTCGGGCTAGCACCTTAATAGTGCTGTGGTACCGGAGCGTACCGGATCTGTATTCGGCAAAGGACCATCACATCGATAACACTCCCCAAAGCCTTCGGGGAGCAACCTTATCGCTACAACAACAACAACAAGAAGCTATAATTATTGTTGGCAGCCCCTTGCTACAGACCCCTTGAATAAATTTGGTAGTTTGGTCGCCTCTTACGATACCTGTCGTCTAAGCCCAATATCCCGCTGAGAATGATATGGTTGTTGTGATGTTGGTGTGCACAAAGGGATTTTACACGGATTTAATTTTTATCCCTCCCCATTAGTAGACCGGCCAGGATCCCAGTTAAAGAGTTGTGAGCTAAAGTAAAGTAAAGTAAAAAGGAGAAAGCGGAAATACATCGGTATGGCCACATTAGAGAAGCCAAAAGTGGTAAATTCATTCATTTGTTATCAAGTAGATAATTGTTTAATTATATAAAATTCCAGAAAACAAAGAAAGCAAAAACTAAACAAAAATCTGAAACACTATGTGCCAGTACAATTGAACGCAATTTGCGTCCAACTGAAACATTGGAAAATGCAACAAGTACATTTTTAGCTCAAGCGGATAATCGGTCCGCGGACTTTGACCAACAGAAAACTGCAGGATCACAAAATATTGTAAGTGACGACATAGACTGCAATGAGGCAATTGAAGAAAATTACGCTGAGTCTCTACCAGAGCAAGTGTCGTTCGCTGAACAGCAAACTGGCCAAGAGGTCACTGCAATAGCTACCAAACCACGAATTGAGGTGCTTTCAACAGCGCCGCTCATTGAAGTGAGCACAAGTATGCCAGTCTCTCTTGCACACGCGAAGATGCTGCCAATAGCACAGTATCCCAATATTGAGCCATTACAATATATCGAAACCACATCTAAAGTAATATATGAGCCAAAAAGTGTTGCAACACCAAAATATTATTTCGCCAACACGCAGTTACGGCCTCTTACTTGCGAACAACAAAAGGAACTATATCATTGCGCTGAGTTAGATATGGTCAAACAATTCGAGTTGGATTTTCTTATGAACTCTTTATTGGAGACATACGAAAATGACGCACTGTATGAAGCGCTGCTCGAGTATTGGATTTTGCAAAGCAAACTTACTGTTAATATGTATGATGTGGAAAAGGCAAAAACATGTGTAGAAAATGCACAAGAACACATATGGACTCAGTTTCAAGTTACAAAATCCTTTTCGGCTACATGCAGAGATGGTGTGATTTTGAAAGAAAGTGTCACATACAAGTAAGTGTCTAATACCATGTCGCGCTGTACTGCGCTGATATGGAAATATAAGCACTGTACATCAAGTTCGCAACGATGCAACAAAATATATAATTACTTTTATTGAATTTTTTATATTTCTAGACTTGCTCACGTTAATGGAAAAAATTTGGAAAGGACTTCCGCTGCTTTGGCTCATCTCTATGATCTAGTCTTTAACATTTATGCAACAAATCTCATCAAGGCAAAAATTACTAAAGTAAAGGTATTTATTGTATACATACATACATATGTATGGTCATTGAATTCCACACACATTACCATTTCTGTTTAGTTCATATTCCATTGAATTTAAAATTGAATTTAATTAGATCGACAGAATGATTGAGGATATAATTTCACCTAATTGCTTGGTAATGCTTGCACGAAATGAACAAATCGAACTGCGAAAAGTTCTTGATGCTGCTGTAATTCCTTATGTAGCACATTTAAGGCGCTCTATATCAATTTTGTTTACCTTCATGCGCAAATTGAGCCCTAATAAGGTAATTGTCCGAACAACGAACATCACTGCCTACAGATTTTTTATTTAACTTGATAAATATTTCTTTAGGACTTCTCAGACGATTTAAAAATATGGCTTGGCAAGCTGATTGCCTTGCACTTACTCATTGCAACTAAAGAGGATCACTGGTTTTTACTTTTCAATATTTTACGTTGCCCTAGTGGTGTTGGAGATTGGGCAACTGCATTTTTTCAAATTCCCGCTCAAGCAAAAGCTCAAAATATATATAGGAAAGGCATACAAAGCAGTGAAAAGCCAATGGATCTCAATTCGCCGGAGATGAATCACTGTGTAGCTACTTTGCAAATATTGCTTTTACCAATTAAAAAACGCAACGAATATTTAAAAGATTTTGATCAAGTTAGTGTTTGACCTTTAAAAATTATTTTGGCTCATTTAAAGCACTATTAAAGTTTCACCAGGAAATATCGGATCCTGCACGAGAAGAACGTTGGATAGTTATAGATTCAGATGGCGAGGATAGTCACAATCAAAATGGCGAATGTATCGGTCTGAAAGAGAGTGATTTAATAGCTCTATTGAATCAAATACCATTTGAGAGGATCTTTATGTGAGTGCTAAACTTAGAGATAAATCCATTTAAATGCTTTGTTAAATTATGATTTTATTTCAGTTCGGCATTAAAGATTGAAAAATTTCTTAATGACTATATAATATCACCAGACCACATATCTGCCAATGATATACTGCGCGTCATAATATTTTTTTCTAGATTAGTTGTAATTTTTGGTGAAGGTATGCTGACATATAACACTGAGCGCTACAAACAACTAGCCAAACGTTTGGGTCGTCTAATACGACATACATTACAATACTGTACGGATTATTATGAGTTGTATATGTAAGTTACTAAAACGCCAATAATAACAATCGAAAAGTTAATATTGAATTAAATAAAGCACATTTATTGTTCATAGACATAATGAAATTCCAAAGGATGCAAATACATGTGATCGCATTTCGGTAGAACTGAATGCTTTATTATTCCAGGCATGTAGCTACATATATCGGTCAAGAAATTTGGCCACATGGCAGTATTTTTCGTCTCTGCCTTTTCATGCGCTCGACAACGAAATTATTTGGAAACTGTTTTATTATTTAAACGTTGGTTTTCCTACCGAAGCATTTCCAGCAAATCAAGAAAGTACTATTATACTAAATATGAGTTTTATTGAAATTAAATTACTAATGAATGCCTTATAGACTATACAGAGATAATAAAAGCATCTGATTTCTGGAAAAAATTCAATGTTGCTAATGCGGACTCATCGGCCGAAGATTTATACTATCTGCTGCAGACCTTCTTTGAAATAGCTAATGCGCGTGACAGAACAAACGACTGGGATTTTATTAAAGTTATTTGTTTACATATTTTTAATGTAAGTTCGAATAAGATTATCCATATTACCAGACAAATAATTACTTGAAATTAATTTTAGATCGGATTTATAAATGTTAACACTCGTGAAACTTGTTACAAAACAGCGCGTGATATGCTTGTTAATTTAACATTGTCATACGAAGATCTTATCACATGCATCTTACTACAACTTAAAGTACATTTTAATGAAGTTGCAAACCATACATACCTGATTAAATCATTGCCATTGGAGAACTGGAAACCTGGAATGGATAGTTTTGAGATTTTATCAAATTGGCTACTGCACTTTGATTATACATCACAAGAAAATATGCTTGCGAGGTTGGTCGTAAGCCATTTGAATTGGGGCTTCGATTACGATGGGCGCCTTTTTTTGCCACATAACATACATGTGCGTATGGCATGTTTAATTACAGAATCGCTTAATAAACATGCTCCTGAAACTATTGGCTTATCCGGTATTTCCGAAAGCGTACGTCAAGTTTCGAAACTTATAGATTTATCGCAGTCAACAAAAGACAAATTTACCATTTGGTGCTGGACGATGATCTCACAACTCCGTTTACATTTAATAGATTTGGGTACTGAATCTATAAAAATGACACTTCGTAATCCAATGGAGCAAATACAATTCGTTCCAGAATTAGAGCATATCGAAATTATATACCAGGGCGTCACTGAAAATAGACCGCTTGCTGTGTATGTTGCAATATTGGTGACATTGCATGGTCATACGATACCTTTGATTTGTCAAAAAGGGTTGAATCTGATAAAGTCGCTATTGGATGATTATCGTCATGAAGCTGTTATACGTTGTCTTGAATTGATTGTTCCACTTTTCTTGGAAACACCAGACACATTAGCAAACTGTGAAAGGTGCGTTATTAGCCCGACACACCGTATGTGAATAGGATACCTATATTTTTAGCGAGAGGGTATTTTTGTGTTAGTTTTCTGATGAGTACTGGTTCAACATGGGAGGTTATAGTAGTTTTAAATATTTTCCTTGGCCTGATATGTACGTAGTATTTCCGAATCCATGAAACCTTTGGAAAAGCGTCTTTAGGTATTTTTTTTATGTTAATGTACACACTTATTTGAAACTCTAGGTCTTTTTGTAGAAACTTTCTATCAAATTCTTCGCATATGTATCTATAAAGTTGGCATCTCAGTATCCAAAAATATAAAGATTCGGCAAACTCGCCTATATTATAAGTGATAGAGTGTTCTTCATTTTCTCTTCTTTACAGCTTTCACAAAATTTTAAATACCATTTTAACTGCTGATCGAACTTATATAAAAATGGCTAAGGACATAGTTTACCCAAATTCAATTGGTCCAGTGCTAGTACTCCTTGACAACATGATACAACATCAAATAACCAGTTATACAGAGTACGATGAATCGTATAAAAACTGTTACTCTTCGACTATATATGTTAAATTCTGTTATATTTCTAGCTACGGTCTATCCACTCCAATGAATTTAATAAATGCTTGGTTAAATTTACTTACGGCTCTACCCAATTGGCAAAACACAAATGTGGTTTACCTGTTGGACGTAATCTTACGCATTGCGTATCAATTCTCCGATGCGCGCTCTCAAGCAATCGAATTTTTTCAAAACTATTACAAGGTATTGATTGCTTTCTTGCATTGGCAGCTATGAACCCACGTTTTATCATATAATAAAGAAGTAATTAATCTCTTTGGGAACCAACCCTTGTGGCAATAGATTACACAACTGAGAAAAAAGAAAAATCTCTCGATAAAAAAACATTTCTCTCTAATTTTCTAATAATATCCGTGTTGAATTCTGGCTTGGAATCATGGACGCCGTCACGAACATGTGAGATAATCTTTTTATTAATCGAGTAAAAAGTTCTCCGAAGGATGTGTATCCTTAATGTTCGGCAATGGCGGTATCGCGGCATGTTTAAAGATAAGCGGTTCGGTTTTAATGCAATTAACTATTTGAAACAATAGAAAATTGTGTCCTTTATTTATTCAACTTTTGTATATGGTGAAACGTGTGACAAATATACATTATTATTACATAAATACTAACCTATCTATATGTATATCTGAAAGGGTTGTTGTGATTGGAAGGGGGCCAGAATGTCTACTCTGAAAACACTTTTCAGCGGTGTGCAATCACGAATACCAATCATATCACCAATTCATTGTTGGCTGACGCTTGTACTGTTGGAAATAGAGTTCAAAACACAGGAAGCATACTTTTGGAACGAGTTTTTGCGTCAATTAGCTTTAGCCAGTGGCAAGGGATGTGTGGAGGCTGCCCTCAAAGTATGTAGATACATGTAAAGTATTTTTTTATAAATTTGAGCTCAAATTGCGTTTGTATCCCTCAAAGAAAACAACATCGGCGCTAAAAATGTCCAACACATTTCCACCGCAAATGCTTGTTATATACAAATATGCAAGCGTTATTAGTAATATAGACATCAGTCATCCAGTGTTTCCAATATTATGTCAAAAGTTCTTTGAATTGTATTTGAGCAGAGTTCCTTTGGAATACGATGAATATAGGTAATTAGTCGTCGAAATAATTTATATATTCGTCATTCCATAAAAACTTACTATTTTACAGCTTTGGAGGCGTTTACGGAGTATCAAATAAATTTTATGATTTCAATGTACCTTTGATGAAGAAAATCAGTACCAATCTCAAAGCTGCTAATATTTTCTATAGTAACGAAGCAACTAAATGTGCCACTGAAGAGAATTTAAGCCTGTTCTACAATGATTGTGCAAAGTAAGTACACAAAAGAAGTTTTTATTCTGGCCTGAGTAATGTGTTTGTTGTTCACAACTTAGAATTATGAAGTCGTACGAGCTTTGGCTGCATGATTCTTCCATAAATCAACATTCGAAAGATGATTGTAATTTTCCACCACAGTATAATAATCAGAAATTACGGGAAATTTTCCATGGAAACATTGTTCGTACTTTTTTATCACATACAATTTGAAGATATTGTATTCTTACTTTAATGTTTTCTCAGTCACATTGGACAGAATTTCTCTATTTGCCAGACATACGTAAGATGCAAAAATTTCAAGCAAATCAGTGGTCACAAAAATGTCATCGTTCAAAGTCAATCAAGCATTTGCGAACACCGTTGCCATCCAAAGAGCATGTTGAACCAATCGAACGCATTAAACGAAATTTATGTTCATATGATGCATGTCTTGAACCTCCAAAATATACAAAAGCTAGTATGAACCAATATCAAATTACAAAATCCACATATAAGGAGCTCCAAACGATACTGAAAACGATCAATAGTATGGCGAAGTAAGTAATACCACTCAAGTAAACAATAACTGCTGCACGAGCTTTCGAAGTTCGAAATTGGAACCCTCATTGATTAGAAATTATTCGTCCAGAAGTTTTATTTTAATCTTTTTATTCCTTGGTTTTATGTGTACCGGCTCGAGGTCAATATTTTGGTAATAAAAACACCAGTTTTTATTTTTTATTCCGATATATTTCGGTTACACATCGATAACTTTTTATTCCTTGTTTTTGCTATTTCTTTTGGTTTTATTTTATAACGTTATTGTTGCTACCGTTACCTTTGACGTTGCTTTTGTTGCGAATAATTCAACTAAAAAAAGCGCAATGTTCAGAAAACGAGGAAAACTGCCTGCATCTCCCTTATGCACCAATGCAATTTTTATTTTTCACGATGTTTTCTCGCTGGTTATTGAGGACATTCGAGTAAACAGTTCTTTATGTATTAAATTATGAAGCCAGGGAGGAACGCATAACTTCAGATGCTTTTTAATTTTCTCGGAGATCACGGGCTTTATAATGTAACTCGATTTGTAAGAAATTTCTCTCGCTTTTGAAAAAAAAGTATGTAATTTATCAGCTTTCGAATCGTATTTTCACCCATATCAAGTTCCAGAATAAGGCCCCTGATTTCGATTCGGCACAAAACCTGCAAAAAATGTTCCTGTTTTAGTTTTGGTAATATAAAATATTACGGTTGCAATTCGAACTTCGAAAACACGAAGAAAAATATTTTTTTTATTTTGACTTTTCGGCCCAATCAAGAAGCGATCTAGCAGAAAAATTGATTTTGCCTTAAAGTGTAATAATGGCTGCCAACTTTAAAAAATGCCAAAGTCGGAGATCTGCGTTTCGATAAAAGTCGAAATTCCAAATTTAAGAAGAGTTTATTCAAAATTGAAAAATATTCCAGACCTCATTTTATAACTTCTCAAATAAACAACAGAAACTTATTTAGGGTTTGAGAAAACATTAAGTCTCAATTTGATTTGAATAAAACAGCAAACGTTTTCTCAAAGCATATAGATCATATGTGTGCGAAAACTGGATTGTTGGCAGCCCTAAGTCTAATATAACAAAACCAAAAGATCTAATTTTCCTAGCGAAAATTAATTTAGCAAATAAACTCCAACCATATAATTTTGCTTATTTGATTTGTTGTTATCAAGAAAAATTATTCTACGATATAAGTCTAAAATAGTTTCAGGGTTCACAAATACCATTTTATGCAACTATGGTTTGAAATCAGTCTATGTGAGGTCCTCATGGACCGGCCAGTTCAACCTAACCTAACCTATGGTTTGGAATCATTGTAAATTAATCGTTAAGAATCCTTAACAAAAGGAATTGGAGCTATGCGAAATAGGTTGCCCGCCTAATATACATACATATCGTTAGCTTAATGTGAAAATGTGCTAAGTCACTTTTTTTGAAAAATTGTATTTTAATGCAGTTTTAAAACTGAACTCAAAATATATCGATCACAAAAAAAAATATTTAAATTCTTCATTTTTACGTGCTGTGGGCAATGATGTGTAAGTGTGCTAAGTCGTCAGCTATTAAAAAAAAAATGTGCTAAGTCAACCTGTCAATAATATCAATCTGAATTACTAGTCATTTCTTTGTGCGCGCATTTTATTTATTTATTTCATTCATTCAATCTAAAAGTACGTACTTTGTTGTTCTTGTTGTATTAACGATAAAGACACTCCCCGAAGGCTTTGGGTAGTGTTAACGATGTTGATGGCCCTTGCCGGATATAGATCTGGTACGCTCCGGTAAAAAGCATTATTAAGGTACTACTAGCTCGACCATCTCGGGAACGATTTATATGACCACATTAAACCTTCTAGGACATCCCGTCCTCGCCACCCCTAGTTCCATGAAGAACTTCGCCAGAGCCTCGGCTGTCAATGAAACAGAATTCGCCACGGTTAGGTGAGTTGACAATTGGGTTGGAGAAGCTATATATCGTGATGGCAACCCCTTTAGATGGTTGCGATCACAACCCCCTTGAAATTGGATTTACCCAATTGAGACATGCTTTTGGTGTATGATAAATGCTTTGCGCTGACTATAATCTACTTCAATTCTTACATGTCGATAACTACATGCTTTCTTACAGACTAGTTAAAAATAGAAAACAATTCAAGCTTAAACTTATATAAGCTGTTATTAAAATTAATAACACTACTGAATCGATTTGCTAGATGTATAGTCCCAGTTATAGGTTCATTCATAGCATAATTCGTTTTATGAGTTATTTCGATAAATAATCTATTATGCCGAAGATCACACAGTGGAATATATGGAATGAACAAAGTAGATAAATCAGAGCAATTCGTGCTAAATTTATTACATTATAGGCAAGCATGAGTGAGATAAAAGTTCCTCTGTCATGCAAAGCCTGAAGACCAAGCAATTTGTGCCTGCTAGTATATGATGGGAGTTAGATTCCTAGAAAGGATTCCATATTATTGAGCAATATTCAATACCACTTCTGACCAAGCATATATAAAGTGCATTCAACGCCATAGGGTCCTTAAAGTCACTGGTGTTACGTCTACTGAACCCAACCGTTGCAACAAATTTTGAAACAACGAAATCAATGTGACTAGAAAAAGAGACTTTTGAGTCAAAAATTACACCCAAGTCTTTACTCTCTTGACAACGATTAAGAGATTTAGCATTTAGTTTGTAGATAAAGTATGTGGCAGTTGTCTTAATGGAATAAGACACAACACAGCATTTGTTTGAATTTAAAAATAAGTTATTGTCTGCGCACCATCCGGCAAAAGAGTCCAGATCAGAACCGTTAGAAATAAAATAAATAAATAAATGTAAGGCGTGATAACCTCCGAAAAGATTTTTGGCCGAGCTTCTCTTCCAATTTACGTCGTCCTCTTTTTTTTTTAATGTTTCCTACAAATTCGCGGGACGGGACCTACTTGTTTTATGCCGACTCCGAACGGCATCTGCGAGGAAGATGAGCTTTCACCCGTATGAAGCAAAAAAACACAAGCAGGTCCTTGGTGAACTCCACAAACAGGCGTCGGACCTTTATGTCAGGAATTGCCCGGTGAATCCAGTACTCAAGGAAAAGTACCCAAAATTTGTGGAAGAGGAACGCATAGTCCCCAGGGAAACGCGTGTCACTCTTGCTCAACTTCGTTCTGGATACTGTAACAGGTTAAACTCTTACCTATCCAGAATCAACCCCGACATACAAAATGTATGCCCCGCTTGCAATGTGTCCACACATGACACCAACCATCTGTTTAATTGTAATGTGGAACCAACGCCTCTAACACCCCTTTCATTATGGTCCACCCCTGTTGAAACAGCATGTTTCCTTGGACTCCCGTTAGAGGATATTGATGACAATTTGTGATCTTTCGCGGCTGTTAGGTGGGGCGAAGCACTGCTACAACAACAACAATAACAACAACAGCTTTCACTGAGAGCTTTTCATGGCAGAAATAAACTCGGAGTGCATGCCGAACACTGCCGAGGGGCGACCTTAATTTTTGATGTTGCTTTGCCCGGGGTATGAACCCAGGGCATTCGGTGTGGTAGGCGGAGCACGCTACTATCACACCACGGTGGCCGCTAATAGTTAGAGATAGTTTGACAAACATGTAAATAGTATTTTTTGTGAAATATATAGTTTTAGTGTCATATCTCAATCATTAAAGGAGAGGAGTGATGGGAAAACATATTGAGTAAAAAGTGCTAAGTCAGGAGAAAAAATTTGTTTTGAGTGAGGAAATTGTGCTAATTCATAAAATAGCTGCTGAGTTAGCATACATGATTTTTATTTATCTTTTTCAAACTCAAAAGCATTGCAATTAATAAGGTATCCTCATTCACAGTTTTGAAAAAAAAGATTATTTCAAAAATTATTCAGTTTTTTCGTCTCCTGTAAAATTCGTAAAAAGTGACAGCACATTTTCACATGCTTCCTTTATTTTTTAGCAAGTTCTGCTACGATACGCAAGAGTTAAGTTCACTCAATCGGAACTATTTGGATATTGTTCCGAGTTTGTACAAAATGGTGCCTTATGAAGATGTGAAAATGAAAGGCTGTGATTCCATCATTCTAAATCGTCAGTGCACTGGCCCTGCAAGTATTGTCACAAAGCCTGAACAAATACGAACTGACAAACAGGTCGAACAAAAATTGCACAAAATTGTGGAACGTCGAAATAATATCGTAAATAGAAATCTCAAATTCAATGCAGAAGAATTTGGACGCTGTGTGGAACGATTAAATAACATTGTTCGGTAAAATGAGCTTAAAACATACATCAATTCCTAAATAATAATCTGTTCATTTCCAGCACCTTAATTGCAACTAATGCGACTCAGCAAATCACTGTAGTTATCGATATAGGCATAAGAGTATTTTACACTTTGGTTGAAAATATGAATGGCGTTACTATAAACTTTCAACCGACCAATGATTTATATACTCAATTATTATATGATTTGAATGTAAGCAACCGATAGCCATGGAAATTTTTGTGATTTATTTGGAACTCAATATTTTGTCTTTCCAGATCTTCGTGCAACAAAGCCAAGAAAAGGAGGGTATTAATATATTGAAACTAGCTTTAAAGCGCGCTGATTTAATAGAGCAATTAGCAGCTGCATTTGTACCTTACCGCACTGGTCCAGATAATTTTTTAAAAATGTATAAATTCTTAGTTGAATCATACTTGAAATGCAGTGATAAAAAAATACTTTTTGTACTACTGTCTAAAGTAAGTTGGCTATTTATTTTTCATATACTTGAATGCTATTTCACGAGCTCAAAGCAACGGCTAATACTAAATACTGCTCGAAGTTTTAGGAGCATTTTTAAATGACTCCATCTAACGTAAATTTTAGTTTTTATTTTCAACTGTGCTATGATGGAAGTATCCGCATCTTCGAATATCCGGATATTCATCCGAATTATCTGTTGGCACGGATAAAATCCGGGAAGTTTGGATATCCGGTTAATATTCGTTTGTAAAACTATCCGGATATCCGGATTTATGAAGATCCGGTTAATAACCGTTTTTTCGGATATCCAGTGGCAGCTATTAACTGATGTACCATATTCATTTATTTAACAGTAATAACAATACTTAAATACTGGCATTATTTGTTATTCCAACTAACGGTGATACAAAAAAGAGAAATATTCTATTTGATTTTGAACTATTCTTATTCTTATTTCTCTCGTTTTTGGCCGTTTGTATCTAGAATAACTAAAATTCTTCTTCTGGTGTAAGAAAAGAAGTACCAGTATCATTTACCGACTATAAACAATTACGGGTGAGACTTACTGCATTTACGGCATGGAAAATATCTTTTCAGAAGCTGTTGAAGTGGGAGGCACCGCAAGATATCTTGTTGCGAGTTTCGACAGATTTGGGAAATATTTTTTCATGATCTTGCCACAAATTTCAAGCACTACGAGTGGTTTATTCCACCCTTCCTAAGCAATCTCATTTTCATTAAGTATTATATCCATGGCCGCGAGATCACTGTTTTCCGGAGACGCTTGCTCTTATTCAGTATCCGGATATTCATGTATCTGGACGTACTAATATCCGAAATTCCGTTTATGTAGCCGGATATCCGGATTTCATGCATAGCTATCCGTATATTCAAAAATTCGGTTTATGCAACTAGTTCGAAAATCCGGATGAAACTCCCAGCCATAGTACTTGTACATAGGGTATTAAAACTTTACTCGGATAACCGTGAGTTTTAATGGTATAAAGGCGTTGAGATACGAGTGTTGCCTTTTATATTTTGCGCCTAATAATGAAAACACAGTTAAATATTACGGAAAATAGTTTTATTGTTTTTCAAAATATTCTCCATCCAAGTCAATACACTTATGCATTCGCTCGAACCAATTTTCAAAGCACTTTTGCCACTCAGAAGAGGCCACAGTTAAAACGAGCTTTTTGAAGACTTCTACAGCTCCCTCAGGAGTTGAAAAACATTGACCTCGCATGTTTTTTTTTTTTTTTTTTTTTTTTTGATGTTTAGGAATAAAAAGAAATCATTAGGTGCCAAATCAGGGATGTACGGCGGATGACCCATCAATTCGACCTGTTGAGTCCTCAAAAACTCTCTTGTGTGAATCGATACGTGAGAGTCCGCATTGTCTTGGTGAAGAATGATTTTTCTTCGGCGGTTGGTTTTCCTTAATTCTACAAAAACTTTTGGCAAACAAATGGTTGTATACCATTTAGAATTGACCGTTTTAAGTTTATCTAGTGGAACAGTTGCGACATGACCAGATTTTCCGAAAAAACAGGCGACCATTTGCCTTGAGGTGTTTCTTGCGCGAACAACTTTGTTGGATTAGGCTCGTCTTGGAACACCCATACACTCGATAGCTGCTTTGTTTCCCGCTCATATGCATAGATCCAAGATTCGTCGCCTGTTACGATGTCGTAGACGTGCTTTGATCCACCACGGCTAAATTTCTTCAACATTTCTTTTTAGAGGTACTATGATATTTTTTTTTTAATTCAGGAGAGTCTTTAGTTGTTCCATGTGCAATTTTTAAGCCGAATTTCAAAAGCAACGAAAATCTGCATTTCGTTTTAATATTATAGTGAAGTATGAAAAATAAAAATCTATATATATATAAATAAAGGCTAAAATGTGTGTTAGTTGGTCGCCGGTGTTTGAAGAGATGCGTCGGTCGATTTTGTTCAAACTTTCACACAAGTTGCGTAAATCTCACGCGGTGGTTACTACATAGGTTTGATTGCGATCGACGTACAGGGTCTCGAGATATAGGCCAAAACGTGGGCCAGTGAATGCCTAGACAGTGTTTATAGAATATGGATATCAAATGAAAGCTGTTGATGAGTGATTTAGTACAGAGTAATATATTATCCAGAGGTGGACTGGGGCTGGGATTAGGACTAGGACTGGGACTGGGACTGGGATTGGGAGTGGGAATGGGACTGAGACTCGAAGTGGGACTGGGACTAGGACTGGAATAAAGTACGTACCACCCTCTAGGATAGGCAATAAGGCCCCAGCGGGTTAGGGGATCAGAATATACCCGCGGTAGGTATGCCTGTCGTAAGAGGCGACTAAAATACCAGATTCTAGGGGCTGTGTAGCGCAATATATAGCTTCTCCAAACCCTATTGTCAACCTCACCTATCCGCGGCGAATCCTGTTTCACTAACAGACGAGGCTCTGGCGACCCCAAGTTCCATGAGGAGCTCTGGGGGTAGGGAGGGAGGGAATGGCCTGAAGGTTTAATGTGGCCACATAAATCATTCCCGAGATGGTCGGGCTAGCACCTTAATGGTGCTATGGTACCGAAGCGTACCGGATTTGTATCCGGCAAAGGACCATCACATCGATAACACTCCCCAAAGCCTTCGGGGAGAAACCTTATCGCTACAACAACAACAACATAGGCAATAAGGGATGCAGAAGAATGAGAAGAAATTGAGAGAAGAGAAAAGAGAGAAGGAGATTGAGAAAGAGATAGAATGAGACGAAGATGGAGAGAGATGAAGCGAAAAAGACGGAGGGAGGAGTGAATAAAAGGATAAAAGACGAAATCAGATTATAACCATGCCCACTCTTGTGATATCGAATGAATTAAAATAGAAAAAATGTAAAGTGGTAAAAATTGGAGAGTGGATTGGTTTGATGACCTAAAATACAAATTCAGTAAAATTTTTCGAAAATGTGGGCCGCCATTTAATAAAAACAGAATTTAAAGTTTGAAAATGAACGTGGCCCCGCCTAAATTATAACGAACAATTCTGACGAATATTGTTTAAGGTCATTCGAAAGATCTGTTTTTCTCCCTGTAGAGCACCTGTTATAAACACCTGTAAAGAAAAATTTCCACTGACATAAAAAAAAATTACGCTCAAATTTTTTACTCTTTAGTTTTTTTAACTTAACCGTACTTAAGAAAGTGCAAAGCTCCATTTTCAAACTTTGAAACGTACACATAAATTGGTTTCTTGTGGCTCAACTCTCCTCAAAAATAATGGTTTAGTTCAATACACCTGAAAGGCTATGAAAGTTCGTCGGGTTTGAAAATGGTTTTGCAAAATCGTCGGAAACGCGCTTATATGTATTTACATATATACGACTATGTTACATATTATACGCAAGTTTTGTTTTTGTATTCACTTCTAGTTTGATTTAGTAACATGGCTTAATAGCTTCCAACCAAAGCTGAACGATATTCACAAACTTTTAGAGCTCGTATTGCAAGGCCTAGAAAGTTGGTCACAACCAGATTCTAGTATGCTGCAGGACCAATTTTGTCGGCATTTGGTGCATGTCTTCAACTATGATTTTCCACAACATTATGGGGAAGTATTGCAAATGGTTTTAGCACGGATATCAGAGCAAAAATTAATGCCCATTGTGATGATAGATCTTTTGAATTCGTTACTAGCACGATTTAATTGCAAATCCATGTCATTGGAAACCAAAATAGACGAAATTACCGAAATTTCAATTGAGTTTGCTCGTCGACAAAACTTATTTAACCTGAAAGGTGCGACAGATACTGTGCTTCTCTTAGTACGACATTTTCAAAAGGAGCGATTGAGCCATGGTCTACATGGCTTATATCCGAAACACAAAGATTACTGTCAACCGCTTGCCGCGTGGTTTTCCATCATGGGACATGTTGTAGTTATTGCAGCCATATGTACATTTCAAGATTTGCTTGCGGATCAGAGTAAGTGTAGTTCAAATTAAAACGAATATAAATAGACTTTAATTTTTTTTAGTAAGTGATATTGTTTTCGCTTCAATCATTGAGCTTTATTCGCCATGGTTGGTGCCTTACACTGATGAAACTCTTCAGCAATCTACAGCAAATTGGATACGTCAGCTCGTGGTTAAAGATAAAATATTATCACCATGGAGTGAGCAGCACGCACACAACAGCAAAATAATGATTAAAAGTTTGATAAACATTTTAAACTTCGTGCTGGAAAATTTACCTGGTACCTTTCTATGAGCCTTTATTTAACGCTATAAATTTGTTCGTTATAATGAATTTATTTCAGTTTCATTTGTTACGCTCACACACATCTTCGGTTGGTATGTACATCACTTTGCGATACCAAAAATTGATTTCCATATATATGCAAACATACATGAGGGCTTGGGTGAATTACCATGGGAGAGATTTAAACCGCAATCAGCTCAAATAGATATGTTTCATGAAAAATTACAAAGAGTATGATCTTACTGAATTACACAAACTTAGTTTACTAGCTATTACTTATAATTTAAAATGTTATGTCTTTCAGTTCTTACCTTCCACACATACTATGCTGGGACACATTTTTATACGCATCGATTGGAATGTCTGGTTTGCGGATAATTTTTCAACTATTCCAGCAAATATGCAGTCTCAAGTCATTTCGCGACTGTTTACAGTCTTTCTTAAGATTGCCTTTGAACCATTCATACATATAAATATACGAACTCCAAAAATGTTACAGAACGCCATTAAGTATCCCTGGTATATGGTGAACTATACAGAGTTAGAGAGTGTATTCAGATGGTTCGTAAGCTCTGTAGATTATCCCATTATATTACATATGCCAACAGAAACAAATGATACTGATAGAGCAGTTTTAGAGTAAGTAGATATACATATACACTAAGAATCCTGTTAATTAATGTTTTATTGTTTTACTTGACCACATAAATTTTAGCTTACTACGTCTAAGTTGTGCCATGATGCCGGAAGAAGTTGCTACTTGGAACGCGATTTTGCAGCCCATTTGCTATGCTACAGCAAAACGCATACTTTACACACGCAGTTACATGCGTTTGTTGTGTCTAACAGCTACAAAGAATCACAAATTGATGGATACCAAAGGCGGTGTAGATGCATTTAATATGGCTTTTAAAGAACTACTTAAAACAATTGATAAATCAATATGCGCAACTGGTAGCCACGGTAAAACCATTGATGAACAGAAACGTGAAGCACTAAATCTTCTGGTCGAAGTATTGCTGCCCATGCACAATCTAAGAGTGGAAACTTCCAAGTTAGTGCCTGATTTATCTTGAATAAAAAAAAGAAAAGTCGCATTTATTGTGTATCTTTTATTTATGTTTTTGTTTAGCCAACTGGTAGACGTAATTATCCAGTGGCAAGCAGAATGTGACGCGGGGAATGTTTTACTCTGCAGTACACTAAGCGCAATTAGTCATATGAAAATGTTTTTTGCTGGCGTCTATCCACTTTTGGAATCGACTATAGCCCACTATTTTCGTACGTCACAAGAATCAAAAGATTGGCATACACCTAGTTGGAAGAAACTGTGGGAGCTATTAAAAATGTCCGTTGAGAAAATGAATTTAATGCCAATAATGAGTGGTCCATATTTCTTAACTCTCCATTACTTTTTCATTTATAAAATCGATCAAAATGCAAACTTCGGTGATAAAATCACTTTTCTGCAAGATCTCTGCCAATTGGTAGAGGGCTTGAAAACTATGTAAGTATTTCGAGTTTCTAAGTATGTTTTCATAATTTTTTTACTTAATCTTCAAAATTGTTATTACATTTAAAGATCATACACTGAACCCCGTTTAGCATTAATTTGGGGTGCAATTATATGCCGCGGTTGTCAGATTCTTTGTGAGACGCAGAATGTCAAAAAAGTTCTTCTTATGTTTGCATCATACATGTGTTTAACATCCACGCAAGCTGAAGGTTGGGGTGACACTATACTTAGTGTTATTGGCTTAAAGACAGACACTGTGACAAATAAGTACTATATATTAAAATTTATAGTAATTCAAATTACAAATGGTTTATATTTTTTTTTCAGACTTAAAGCGCTGGCTCGTTGTTTTGCCTGCATTCTGTACTCACTGTTCCCAAATATAAGGTAATTTTGAATATTTATACTTAGTTATACTTATACGCAATGTATTACAACTTTGTAATTGTATAACGGCATTGAGAGATATAGAAATGATCAGTGCCAAATAGATTTTGATTAAGCCATTTCCTTATGTTCATAAACGCGATAACTTAAGCAAAAATTAAGACATTTTTACCAAATTTGGTAAACGGGCTTATGCCGACCCAGCATAGATTAGTATTGAAAACGAGCGTAATTTTTTCAATATCAAAAATTTCGAAGAATGGAAAAACTCGAAGAATGGTAAAATTGTGGAAAAGGGGCGAATTTAATAAAGGGAAATTTTACAGTTTTAAGTGCCGTAAACCAAATGGCGTCTATCATAATTTGCGCGAATATTTCTTACTGAAAATTCGGTTGGCGACCGCGAACACTTTTTTAAAAACTTACAAAAATTAATGCCTTGAATGAAATTCATACAGGGTTTGAAAATGCTCAACTATTTTTCAGTACTACGTAATTGGCTGAATTCAAATTGGCAAAACATTTCAGTGGCAGAAAATAGCAAAAAAAAAAAATTGGAATTTACTTCAGATGTAATTTGAATTGATACAAGCTGTCGTCGTCTGTAGAAAAAAACTTGCATATTTTGTTGTGCTTTGAAACAGAGGGTACTTCTTAAACAATTATTTTCAAATTAAAATTTGTTCAGCTTTTTAACAGCCCAAATAAAGTTATAATTCCTTATAGCGTTTTCTTTTCTGAAATAAATTGTTGACTACCCAACAAACATTTAGGTTAGAAAACGATTAGAAGACGAATCGAATTCTAATGTATGTATTTCTCTAAGGTAGAAGGTTATACGACGATTTGCGAAACTGTCGCGAATTATAGCATTCTCGACAAAAAGGGGACTTCGTTCTCGATATCGAGAAAAGGGTTAGAATTCTAATCGAATTCTAACGTCAAATTCTAATAAGTTTCTAATGAGAATTTTGAAGTGATGCGCAATTAAGTTCAATTATTTAAAATCAGCGAAATTTTCATTTTCATTATATCAAATACGTTTATTTGGTTATAATCTTATGTATTAAGGATGAACATATTTCAAAGGCTTTTTCTATTATAATAAATTAAAAACGTACTTAAAGATTGAGCTCAGCGTTGGTTTGAGGTACGGCTGAGGAAGCTCTTGAGGAAGTGCTCTTGGAACAGAATCACTGTACAACTTAGGGCAGAATTCAAAGGCAGAGTAACAGCAAAGTAAATTATGTATTTGCATTCATACCATTTTTAAAATGTTTATTTTTATTTAGTCATTTTAGAAATTAACAAATTTATGTGAAATATTTCAAAAAAAATTTTCAAAAAACTAAAGTAGCATCCACAAACCTAACCTACATATATACATACTCTTTCTTATAATTAATAAAAAAAAACTGAAATATTCTTTGAGAAAAAAACAATTGTTTTTGTTTTCGAACCTTGAATGATTTGAGAAAAAAAAGTCAAAAGAATAAAAGAACATACTAAAATACGAAGTCCATATTATGCACATATTTTTCTTATGACTATATCTTTACTAATTTGGTGACTTTTTATGTATTCCCAGCACTTCCAATATTTTCCTTATTTTTATGATGTTTAATTGTATTGTACATTCGTTTTGCTAATCGACCCTTTTGCGTTTAGAATGCTTGTCGTATAGTTTGTTTATATATGCGAATGCATAGAAATTTCTTCATTACAAGTCAGCATACAATCTAAGTGAATGTAATACATTACTTGTAAGGGTTTCGTAATGCATAACGTGGAAGGATCGCAGACTCACTTCGCCGCTGGGTATTCATTCATATTAACAGTATATATGGAACTTAAGAGCGAATTGAGAGTTTCACAGAGTTGCATTGCCACACCGCCATTTTATAAAGGGTAAAAGTGTAACGCTTTTGCGTTGCGAGCAGGCAACAATTTTCACAAAAGAACGAAATACCCCGTAAAGGCGTTGCCTGTTTTTTTAGAATAGAACAACAACCCTTGCGCGGCGTACAAAAAGCGTAACACTTTAGCCAGAAAAGAAAACGCTACTACTAAAAACAGCAAAAGTAAATTTTTTTAATTTATTTAATAATTTCGGAAAAATTTAAACAACGTGACATCAGGACGGACAAGGCGACAGCTGTTTCGATTATACCTTGTAAATCTCTTCAAAGCCGTTTCTCCCGGGAGTGGGATTCGAACCCGCACTCCTACGATAGTTGAAATGGTTACAAACGCATTCAGCTACGTCATGCCTTAGTTGTTGTAAAGTTTTTCCCAATTGCCTTCTTTTGCATATATTAATCTTCTACGCATCACATACTTCGTATTTAATTATGTGTTGAAGTTATGCATGTTTGTAAGGCGGTTTGAGAGAAACTTGGTATTGTTGCTGTTTTTGTTCTATTTATAGAACTACAACGAATTAACTAAATGTTGTCTGTTTGTATGAGTTAATCGGGGATTGCCCGTATTGCTTTTTTAAAGCTGCAGACATTGGTGCTTTATCGGTAACCGTATCGGTAACCTTATAACAGCTGATTCGACCAACATTATGGGAATCAATGCAATCGATTATTGGTGCCGCTAAGGTCGTAACCGTATCGTAGCCAACCAATTGGTTTTTGGTTTACCGTCGTAACGATAATGTATACGACTACAGCGATACGACATACGGCACCAATGACTCACGCTTAAATATATGAAAATATTTATTTCAAGCAATTTTTAATTTTGTAATTTATTTAATAATTTGGGAAAAATTTAAACAACGTGACATCAGGACGGACAAGGCGACAGCTGTTTCGATTATACCTTGTAAATCTCTTCAAAGCCTTTTCTCCTTTTTTTATTGTTTTTCGGCAGCTATTTCTGATTTTCATAGGGATATACAAACAATTGTGCAATGTTTTGATAGTCGGACGCAATGACCTCCATCGGTATGTTGTTTTAATGTTGTATTAGCCTCCGAGACACTCATGACAGTACAAAATGCGACCATGTCCTCAAAGATTCTGAGCGTGATTAACCATTCTAGACCAACCGGCATCGTATATAAACGTGGGATACCTACATATAGATGTTTAAAGGGCTATGACTTGAAGGAATGCGATTGTAATTTAAAACCACATTTCCGGGAAAACAAGCAAAAGCTCACTTCAAAAAAAAATTTTTTTTTACTTTGCTTATTTCCTGCTGCTGAAATTTTTCAAATATAAGTGTGAGATGTAATGTTCATGCTGACAAAAGATTCATTGCTGATAAAGCCAAAAATTTATAAATTTTACTATTTTTCAGCATGGCTCAATTATACGCTTGGCTCATCTCATCAGCTGATTTTATTTATTTCATTGCATGATCGATGGGATTGTCAAAAGGAGATGGCAAACTCAAAATGAAACCAACACATTGGCAACATTAAAACTGCTAAGTTTTATGTTTCCATTCCATACCATTCGCACCAACACCAATACACAGATTTTGACAATTTGAACAGGCATATTTTGGTATTGTACAGATGAGCCAACCATATAGTTGAACCATGATTTTTCAGTAAGCAATTCAAACCTTGAATTCAGATACGTAGTAAATATTTTTTGGAGTAGGCGTGGCACCGCCCACTTTTCAACAGGCAAATTCTTTTGTTTTTATTCGGAGGCGATTACTCGTTGTTGTTCTTGTAGCAGTGCTTCGCCCCATCCAATAGGTGCGACCGATCACAAATTGTCATCAATATCCTCTAACAGGAGTCCAAGGAAACTTGCAGATTGAGATGGGTGCTAGAGGCGTTGGTTCCACATTGCAATTAAAGAGATGGTTGGTGTCGTGTGGGGACCATTGCAAGCAGGACACACATTTTGTATGTCGGGGTTGGTTCTGGATAGGTAAAAGTTTAACCTGTGACGGTATCCAGATCAAAGTTGAGCTAGATTGAGGCCCGTCTCCCTAGGGAGATTGCGTTCGTCTTATGAAAGTTCTAGGTATTTTTCTCTAAGAGCTAGGTTCGCCGGGCAATTCCTGGCATAGAGGTCCGACGCTTTTTTATGGATATCACTGAGAACCTGTTTGTGTTTTTTTTCTTCATACGACTATGTTCCCAGGAGCCGTACTGCCTCATAATGCTTGCGGAGATGACTTCTTAAGCCTTTGGGAGGTGTGGCCTTTTCAATCAGATGTCTGTTGGGATGCCCAGGTTTCTGGGTATCGACAGAAACTCTTTGTTCGGCATTTCATTTCTCTCCCTACTGGGAAGTACTCTCGCCTCACTGTGTAGGTGGTGTTCTGTGGACATAAGAAGGCAACCTGTAGCGGTTCTGAGAGCGGTGTTTGGCAGGCCTGTATTTTCTTCCAGTGAGAACCTTTAGGCTATGCGACCATATCGAGGACCTTGGGTAAGACGCGTCGACATTTTGTGTCATACAATCATTTGATACTCGATCTTTTTCGATATCGAATTGCGGAAAGCCACCAGAGTGTTGCCATTTATTCGATTTCTGGCTAGGTTTAACCGATTTGAATACTATTTTTTATTAATTCTTCAAAGTCGAATCGGCGCGCCATATGGAAACTAACAGTTTCAAAATTTCCTACGAAAACTAACACTTTCGGAATATGAGTGACGAAAACCGGCAGCTTCGAATTTTGAGAAAACGTTGAACGGATAACTCCATTGTCTCAATCTAATATTCAGGGCTGTCATGGAATCCTAGTCGGTTTTGCGTTTTGTCGGAATTACAAACCAATATTGATTTAAATTGGTGTCATAAAACCGTATTGGTTTTGCTCTTCGAATGTAAATAAAAGCGATGTTCGAATCAGCTGTCTTGCAGTGTTATCGATGCATCGGCAATTTTGATGTTAATGTTTTTGGCAAAATTTTATAAAATAATTGTTTTGTGCATCTAAACAGAAATAAAAAAATTTATTGACATCAAAATGGCATCAGAAGTTGTAGCATTTGTGTTATTGGAAGAAGAAAGAGAAGGTCAAAAGGAAAATTTTGAGAGATCGCAGCAATCCATTTGATTTGCCAGAGATAGCGAATTAAAAATATTTCTTAATGTGGGTTTCTAAATATTTATAGTGTATTTGCAGTTTCATTGCATACTATCGCATAAACAAAGAACCACAAACTGCAAATCATTTTTCGATCACTCTTTGGAATCAATTTTGAAGTCCTTTGATGATTAAATTTTAATATTTCATAAAAATCAACAAAAATAATATTCAGATATGCTAACCTTTCGAAATAATTTCGAATATAGTTTTTCAATCACGTTTTGGAATCATATTTGAATCAAATGTATTTGCTTTAGGTGATCAAAAATGTATAATCATTTTTAATTTAGCTTTTTGAATCTCTTATGAATATATTTGTTGACTGAATAATGAATTTTATACTTGTTTATATTTTACTTTTCATTAAAAATCTTGTTTTTTTTACATACACATATTTTTTCAATCATGAAGAAAAAATATATACAAATTTTATTATTCTTACAAAAGATATTCTTCAAGATGTAAATAATGTAAATGTGACCGAAGATTTCACCAACCATTTCTCCACCTTCGGCTTCCCAGAAAATATATAATGGTTGGACAATACAAAGATTGTGAGCTATCTGAACCCCAGGTAAGTGAAACTATCTTGACATACCTGGGTACGGCTTCAACATCCCGTGTCGTATCCGTATTTTAAGATGTAGACGATAATAGCTTATGTTGGATGTTGTAGTCGCAGATGTATATCAGTCAAGTTTGTTTGCGAGTTAGTGGTTCGTATAGCTCACTTCCGCATGCTTTATTCCTCTGGTGAAATAAGATTATTATGTAGTATCTTATTTTGAATGAGATATGAAGAATAAATGCATTATAATCGCTTTCAAAAATGACTCAAAAATCTCAACCAGAACGATTGAAATATGTTCACGAATATGATCAGAAAATGACTGTGAAAAGTAGTCAAATATTACTCTAAAACAATTAAAGCTCGATTTTGATGATATCAAATATGAATAAAAAGCGTTTCGAAATAGGAATCATAAATGATTATTCAAGAATAATCACATTTAAGGTGCATTTTTCTTTCGACGATACCTTAATTTTCGAACAGAAAATGCTTTTAAATTTGAACGTTTTTAATCATCTTGGGGTATGATATTTAAATATTTTTTGATCAAAATTTTCAAAAAATGCTGGCTGGGGCATGATACAAAAACTGGAGGTAGTTCCATTTCGTGTGGCGTTAGCCACTTGACTTTTGCGGGGACAATGACAATTTCACCAAAAACAAGCTACCAAATTGAAAAATGTTGCGAATTTTTCTAATTTTGATGGATTTCATATTAACGAATACGACTAAATTACTTTCATAGTTATTTTAAATAAAAAAGAAAAAAATGAGCCTCATGCCTTCGAAATATTTTAATACGAAATATCAGCCTCCTAGGAAAGGTTTTTAATAAGTTTTTCGAGCTCCCGAAAATTGTTTTGGTGGAAGAAACTTGGATCGAAGTATGCAAAGCAAGGAAATACAGCCTTCTTAAGTGTGCGTACGTTTGCTCAGAACAATGTGGCAAAACATACACGTTTGTCAATTGCTTGCTCAAAGGAGGTCCTTATAAACCGACACCGCAATTTCTTGACAAATTGGCTACAAGTCCACATTTTTTATTTTGTTTGCGCTCACAGATTAACGTCTGCGAATTTACATTCCTCGTATTCAACTCAACTCAACTGTTCAAACGATGGCCGCTCTTCGATTTTGGTCTATCAGACGCTTCGTTATATTTTCGACAGGTTGCCGCTTAACCCTTGGATGAACTATTCTATAGGTTGCCAGCTGTACATTTAATTGCTAGCTATACTTAAACCTAACTCTTAACCTAAATCCCTTCCTACATAGATGTGAGTCATTAACCAACGTATCTCCAACCGACGTCATTATCCACTATTTTTCAATAAACTTGCATGTTTTACTGTATTCTCAATCGATATATATGCACATAAATCGTGCTAAAGCATATTATTATTGTCTCAGATGGTCATTTCGTTTTCATCCTAAGGAAATTTCCATCTAGAAAACCCACAATTTCGCCCTAAACAGGAACGGTATGGCAACGCTTCTGGCAAAACAACAAACATTATGAAACTTCAAAAATCCCCAAATACGTAAAAAAATGTTTAGTGGAACTACCTACTAGCTGGGGAGGCTTTCCTTCCATTGAAGGACGCTTAACTCACTCGAAAGTTCTGCCAGTGCTGCAACTAGCAGCTACGTTACGATTTTTAGCTGAAGGATCCTATCAAAGATCAGTTGGCAAGGATTCTGCATGAGTGTAGGTAGAAGCACGGTGTCAGCGATTTTAGATTATGTGCTTCGTGAAGCCCTTCTCAATATATTGATGTTTCTCCATAAATTCATTCAAAATATTGTTTTGCATTGAATTTTTACGCTTTCCCCTATTAAGAATCAAAATATATGTAAATTTACATTGTAAAATAAACCTTTCTTTACTTACATTTTTATAAAATATTCAACTGCAAGAGAAAAAAAAAACTATGAAAAAACAAGTAAGGAAGGCTAAGTTCGGGTGTAACCGAACATTACATACTCAGTTGAGAGCTGTGGAGGCAAAGTAAGGGAAATCACCATGTTGTAAAAGGAACCTAGGGTAACCCTGGAATGTGTTTGTATGACATGTGTATCAAATGGAAGATATTAAAGAGTATTTTAAGAGAAAGTGGGCCATAGATCTATAGATGGACGCCATTTGGGGATATCGCCATAAAGGTGGACCAGGCCTGACTCGAGAATTTGTTTGTACGATATGGGTATCAAATGAAATGTGTTAATGATAATTTTAAAAGGGAGTGGGCCTAAGTTCTATAGGTGGACGTCTTTTCGAGATATCGCAATAAAGGTGGACCAGGGGTGACTCTATAATTTATTTTGTACGATATGGGTATCAAACAAAAGGTATTAATGAGTATTTTAAAAGAGCGTGGGCCTAAGTTCTATAGATGGACGCCTTTTCGAGATATCGCCATAAAGATGGACCAGGGGTGACTCTAGAATTTGTTTGTACGATATGAGTATCAAATGAAAGGTGTTAATGAGTATTTTAAGAGGGCGTGGGCCTTAGTTCTATATGTGAACGCCTTTTCGAGATATCGCCATAAACGTGGACCAGGGGTGACTCTAGAATTTGTTTGTACTATATGGGTATCAAATGAAAGGTGTTAATGAGTATTTTAAAAGGGAGTGGGCCTTAGTTCTATAGGTTGACGCCTTTTCGGAATATCGTTATAAAAGTGGACCTGGGTTGACTCTAGAATGCGTTTGTACAATATGGGTGTCAAACGAAAAGTGTAATAAGTGTTTTAAAAGGGAGTGGGCCTTTGTTCTATGGGTGGACGCCTTTTCGGGATATCGCCATAAACGTGGACCAGGGGTGACTCTAGAATGCGTTTGTACAATATGGGTATCAAATGAAAGGTGCTAATGAGTATTTTAAAAGGGTGTGGGCCTTAGTTCTATAGGTGGACGCCTTTTCGAGATATCGCCATAAAGGTGCACCAGGGGTAACTCTAGAATTTGTTTGTACGATATGGGTATCAAATGAAAGGTGTTAATGAGTATTTTAAAAGGGAGTGGGCCTTAGTTCTATAGGTGGATGCCTTTTCGAGATATCGCCATAAAGGTGGGCCAGGGGTGACTCTAGAACTTTTGTGTACGATATGGGTATCAAATGAAAGGTGATAATGAGTATTTTAAAAGGGTGTGGGCCTTAGTTCTATAGGTGGACGCCTTTTCGGGATATCTCCATAAAGGTAGACCAGGGGTGACTCTAGAATTTGTTTGTACGATATGGGTATCAAATGAAAGGTGTTAATGAATGTAATACCACGTACAGTATTCCTTCCAAGATTCCAAGGGCTTTTGATTTCGCCCTGCAAAACTTTTTCATTTTCTTCTACTTAATATGGTAGGGGTCACACCCATTTTACCAAGTTTTTTTCTAAAGTTATATTTTGCGTCAATAGACCAATACAATTACCATGTTTCATCCATTTTTTTCGTATTTGGTATATAATTATGGCATTTTTTTCATTTTTCGTAATTTTCGATATCGAAAAAGTAGGCGTGGTCATAGTCGGATTTCGGCCATTTTTTACACCAATACAAAGTGAGTTCAGATAAGTACGTGAACTGAGTTTAGTAAAGATATATCGATTTTTGCTCAAGTTATCGTGTTAACGGCCGAGCGGAAGGACAGACGGTCGACTGTGTATAAAAACTGGGCGTGGCTTCAACCGATTTCGCCCTTTTTCACAGAAAACAGTTATCGTCCTAGAAGCTAAGCCTCTACCAAATTTCACAAGGATTGGTTAATTTTTGTTCGACTTATGGCATTACAAGCATCCTAGACAAATTAAATGAAAAAGGGCGGAGCCACGCCCATTTTGAAAATTTCTTTTATTTTTGTATTTTGTTGCACTATATCATTACTGGAGTTGAAGGTTGGCATAATTTACTTATATGCTGTAAAGATATTAACTTTTCTTTTAAAATTTGAATTTAAAAAAACAATTTTTTAAAAAGTGGGCGTGGTCGTTCTCCGATTTTGCTAATTTTTATTAAGCAGACATAAAGTAATAAGAGTAACGTTCCTGCCAAATTTCATCATGATATCTTCAACGACTGCCAAATTACAGCTTGCAAAACTTCTAAATTACCTTCATTTAAAAGTGGGCGGTGCCACGCCCATTGTCCAAAATTTTACTATTTTTCTATTCTGCGTCATAAGCTCAACTCACCTACCAAGTTTCATCGCTTAATGCGTATTTGGTAATGAATTATCGCACTTTTTCGATTTTTCGAAATTTTCGATATCGAAAAAGTGGGCGTGGTTATTGTCCGATATCGTTCATTTTAAATAGCGATCTGAGATGATTGCCCAGGAACCTACGTACCAAATTTCATCAAGATACCTCAAAATTTACTCAAGTTATCGTGTTAATGGACAGACGGACGGACGGACATGGCTCAATCGAATTTTTTTTCGATACTGATGATTTTGATATATGGAAGTCTATATCTATCTCGATTCCTTTATACCTGTACAACCAACCGTTATGCAATCAAAGTTAATATACTCTGTGAGCTCTGCTCAACTGAGTATAATTAAATCCAACGGCATTTAATTGATTGGTTTGTTTCCGATAGCAAAATCGATATTATCGGATTCTGTGACACCTAAACCCGACACTAATTCCAATTCGAACATTAAAGCGATAACATTGGATTTCATGACACCAAAGTAATTTTTTTGTCGTTGCATTTGGCTTAATATTATTTTTAGTATTAAAGTGGATTAACTAGAAATAAAAAATGCAAAGCAAAAATACAGTAATTCCTTCAAAATAACAGTGTAACGAATTTAGAGAAATTCCGCTTATTTGAAACCTTCTGCAAACGTTCGAATCGCTTAATTGTCTAATAAATAACTCCAATATTCAGTAATGCAAAATGGTCTTTATTAGACTACTTAGAGAGTACTTAACAATAACACATAGTTCACAACTAATTGCGTGTTTAAATCAAACTGTTTACTGATTACTCAGCTTGGGCTGCTTTTATACTCTCCGTCGCTTCGTTCGCATATTTCTACTAAAGTCTAGACGTTTCGCCTTCTTCTGTATCTCCTGCTTGGTAATTGAGCTACATATGCGTGTGCATGTGTGAGAACCAACTTCGGCTGATGACTACATGTGTTTGTGAGTATCTCTTCGTTGCCTTGTATGTATGTGTATAAATGATGATTGATTTGTTTACGTATATACGAGTGGCTGCTTAGTATCAGCTTAGTGATGCTAATATTCGTCACAATAGTAATATTTTTTTAAACAATATATTAACTCAATAATTGAAGTTTGCCCTTCTACTTTCAAATTTGTGTAACTCTTTCAGTGCCCTAGATATGGAAAATTCAACTAACTAAAAGGACAAAACCTTTAATTGCATTTTCCCAAAAAAATATAATTTAGCGTGTTTACAATAAAACACTCGATTTGTAAATTTAATCAAGAGTTTTATTCGGCCGATTTTCTTTTCCATAAATTTAGTCGAGAAATTTTATTTAGCCGAATTTTGTTTGCCGATTTTTTGCCAATCTAGCCGATTTTCCAAAAAAAAAATTGCAACACTATCCATACCCCTCGCACGTTAATAAAATAACGTTAACTTAATACGATCACTATGAGAATATTCCTGCCGAAACCTAGGTAAATCCGTGTACTTATTACTAGCAGACCCGGCAGACGTTGCTCTACCCTAGCATTGGTCTATCTGCATAACTTTTAAGCAGTTTTTACCTCTTACTCTCCCTTCCGTTCTCTCTCCCTTTTCGTTATCTTTTTATTCAATCCTCTCTCGGCCTTTCTCTTTTTCTGCGTCTCTTTCTCCATATCTGTCTTTTCCCTCGCTTCTTTTCCGCTCCGTCTATCCATATCTCTATCTTCGTCTAACTCTTTCTCCTTCCCTCTTTTCTCTTCTCTATAGTTCTTCTCCATCCTTTTTCCCAGTTCCAGTCCCAGTCCCTTATGTATTACTAACAGACCCAGCAGACGTTGCTCTACCCTAGCATTGGTCTATCTGCATAACTTTAAAGCAGTTCTTACCTCTTACTCTCTCTTCCCTTCTCTCCCCTTTTCGTCATCTTTTTATTCAATCTTCCCTCTGCCTTTCTCTTTTTCTGCTTCTCTTTCTCCCTATCCGCCTTTTCTCTCACTTCTTTTCCGCTCCGCCTATCCATATCTCTATCTTCGTCTGACTTTATCCTTCCCTCTTTTCTCTTCTCTATAGTTCTTCTCCATCCTTTTTTCCCAGTCCCAGTCCCAGTTCCAGCCCCAATCCCAGTCCCGGTCTAAGTGCCAGTGGCACGAAATTTATATACATATATTAAGGTTACAACGGGGAAACAATTATTTTGGTACTTTAAAAAGCGTTTTCGTCCGTTTTTTGGTACAAAGGAAAATATGTGAGTGTTGGAAATTTTTAAATTTATATCACATCTTAGCATATACGAAATGGAGAAATGTTGCATCCCCCAGCGGGTTAGGGGGTCAGAATATACCCGCGGTAGGTATGCCTGTCGTAAGAGGCGAATAAAATACCAGATTCAACGGGTTGTGTAGCGCAACCCTTTCAGGTTGTCAGCGCAATATATAGTTTCTCCAAACCCAATTGCCAACCTCACGTATCCGTGGCGATTCCTGTTTCATTAACAGCCGAGGCTCTGGCTACCCCTAACTCGTCATGGATCTAGGGGGTGGAAGGGCGTTATGGCCATGTGGTCATAACAAATCGTTCCCGAGATGGTCGAACTTGGTACCGGAACGTACCGGATTTGCATCCGGCAAAGGACCATCAACATCGATAACATTCCCCGCCAAGGCCTTCGGGTAGTGTTCTTATCGCTACAACAGCTACAAGAACAGAAATGTTGGATTTACGAAAGGGGTGTAACAGCAGGTATAAAAACAGTCAAAGCAGCAGGAATAATAACAGACAAATTAGTTGCATTAGCTAAAATATTAAAGAATTGAGGGTTTTAAAAAAAAAAATTGTTTCGCTATAAATGAACAAGGTCCGATTGAATAACTAAATAAAGGAAGGAAAAAATTTTTAAAATCGGTCAAACCCAATGCGAATCTATACCAGGTGGTGGCAAAGCGAATTCAACCAATACGCCGTGCAGAAGAATGTCAAATCAAAAGAAAATTTTCATTGACTTCGATAACTGACATAGTAGCCGTGTTTTTTTACACATTATACGTCTACGCTTGCCCTTAAAAAAAACGTTTAGCCTCACATAGATAATGCTTAGGAGACCCATCTAGCGGCAACTAGCTACAGAACATGTTGTACCGAAAAGCGGAGACACTCTGTGTATAACCTATAGCCTATAGCTGAATCGGTTACGGTAAATAGTGGGCAACCACCATTTGTAGAGTCGGTACATATACACATATTTCAGTTGCATTTGAGTATAATGCGTATTGAAATTTATGAGTACTAATTTTATGCGCAGCGGTTTCAGAAGAGTAGATAAAGTTTAACGCTTAGCAGTCCATATAAAGTTTAAGCGTAAACGTATATAGATGAAAAAAAAAACACAGCTATTGTTTTACAAGGCGTTGCATGGAAAATAGTCAAGAATAATCAGTCAGCTATTGGGACAACAACACCTGGTACTGACTTCGCCTTGAGTCAAACCGAACCCTGAATCAGATCGAGAATAACAGAGAAAAAGTATTAAAATCGGTATAGCTTTGTCAGCTTTGAACGTACTAACACATACAAATTCATTTTTATATACATATATATATTATACTAGCAGACCCGGCAGACATTGTTCTGCCCTAAATTTTGTCTATCTGCGTACATTTTAATAAGCTTTTTCCGTCTAAATCTGCCCTCCCCCTCTTCACTTTTTCTTAATCCTTTTATTCACTCCTCCCTCCGCCTTTCTCACTTCATTTATCTCTATCTTCGTCTCACTCTATCTCTTTCCCAATATCCTTCTCCTTCCCTCTTTTCTCTTCTCTCAAGTTCTTCTCATTCTTCTTCATCCCTTATTGCCAGTCCCAGAGGGTGGTATCTATTTTGTTCCAGTCCCATTCCGAGTCTCAGTCCCAGTCCTAGTCCTAATCCCAGTCCCAGTCCGCCTCTGGTCTGGGCAAATTTATATACCAAATTTCAGGCAAATCGAATAGTACGTATGTAAATAGGTATGTGGATATTATTAATTCATGTCTCTATTTCGGCTTCGCATGCATATTAATCATTATTGCCAGGTTTATGCGACTAAATCGAATATCACAATGAAAATTACTTTGAAGCTCTCAGGAACAGCTTTCATTTGATATCCATATTACACTAACATTCTAGGGGTATCCGGGTCCACGTTTTGGCCTATATCTGGAAACCATAGTCACCAATAGGTATGAAAACTACCATGTACTAAAGCACACATCAACAGCTTTCATTTGTTATCCATATTGTATAAACACATTCTAGGGGTACCCGGGTCCACGTTTTGGCCTATATCTCGAGACCCTAGCCACCCAGGGGTATGCAAATTACCCTCTAATAAAGCACTCATCAACAGCTTTCATTTGTTATCCATATTGTGTAAACACTGTCTAGGGGTACCCGGATCCACGTTTTGGCCTATATCTCGAGACCCTAGTCACCGAGGGGTACGAAATGTACAAGTGTACAAATATTAACATATACATGCAAAAATACCAAAAAATAAAACTTTTGTTTAAGAAGTTTAAGGAAATGTTCAATATCTTACGAAAGAGTATTTTTCAAGAGATGTTTGCATTCTTAACCATTTATGTTGCATTAACTTGGCAACAACGCATAAATATGTACATTCTTCCAAGCTTGATTCTAAACCTATTAAATTAAGTGTTTACAAATTTAATTTTAAGTAAAATATCAGTGCCTGATGCATATTTTGACAAAATTCTTGAACAGTATTTTTGGCCGAAACATTCGGTGGTACATTTGTTCAAAAAAAGGCAAATATAAGAGTTCCAAAAAACTTACCGGACTCGGCAAGAATACCATAGACGTAAATATCGAATTGTCCTATATATCTATTCATTATCAGAATGTTCGTGGCTTACGATCCAAATTGAGTTCGTTATTTCTAAACAGTTTTTCGTTCACAGCGCAAGTGATAGCCTTTGCTGAGACCTGGCTTAAGGAAGATAATTATAACTCAGAGATCTTCTCGTGAACTATGTCGTGTATAGGCGCGATCGTGTATCTAGAGCCAGTGGTGTCCTTATAGCCGCAGACTCTAGCCTACCGTCAGAATTACTGTCGTTGGACTATGACTCTGATATTGAGTTTATAGCAGTAAAGATATCATTACGTAGTGCTAGTCTATTTATTTGCTGCTGCTATATTCCGCCACGTTCGGATATGCATGTTTATACTCAACATAGCTTATCTATACGTAGTGTTTACTCTCAGTTGCGAGATAGGGACCTCCTGGTGGTGCTTGGTGACTTCAATTTGCCTACAGTAAGTTGGATTGGCAACAGTGAATTAAACTTTTTGACGTCCACCACTCAGCATGATTTTTGTAAGAGTCTGCTTGATATACATTTACTACTACAATTAAACAATATATTAAATTGCAAAAATAAAATGCTGGATTTGGTATTTGCGGATGATTCTGTCTTAACTGGGAATCAAATGAACATCTTCCACCTTATAGAAATATACTTCTTCTCATAAGTTTGCCAACTTTAGAGAATAGAAGAACATTACTCGGGGTAATGTTCCTTCATAAACTGATTATCGGTGAGATAGACTCCACTGACCTTGTAAGCAGACTGAATTTTTCCGTTCCTGCGAGAACTACAAGACACTATGTACTCTTTCATTTACCCATTCTACGGCGTAATTTTGCCAAATATAGCCCTCTTCGCAATTGGTGCTCGCGCTATAACGAACTGTACAACTGCATTAGTTTTGAGTATTCGATTGCTGCTATCGGTAAGGAAATACTCTCACGTCTGGCATGATATTTTTAAAGATTTTTAAATAAGATGTCAATTTTATTTCAATATAAATTTTAACTAATCTTTATTTTTGATTTGATTTATGTATTAATTAAAATTTAACTTAATTAATTTGATTGTTTATTATTTAAGTTTTTACTTTAAATTTTGTTTTTTACGCTTATGTTCCTTGTTATATGTATTGTATCTTATATTCAGTAGTCGACCGCTTTGTGTCTGTGTCGACTTTAACAAACAAATAAATAAATAAATAAATAAATAAATAAATAAATAAATATGTCAAGCTGATATGATATGGAAATACATACATTCATCCATACATATAAATGTACTCCCGAAGTTAAATAACGCAGCGAATGCTACATACATATGTGTCGCCTGCCTCACTCAAAAGCAATTTGCGCGCACAGCTGACACCGAACAAACACACACACGCATTGGTAAAAATGCTACTTTTGTTTAAACAATTTGGCTGATATAAGAAAGGAATCAAGTATTTTTTTGATGCAGAACGAAGGTAAATATTTCAAAGTTTTACTGAAAAGTAGAATTTTTTAAATCCATCCATCCGTTTATGAGTTATAGCTGTGTAAACACAAATTTTATGATTTTTTACTACGTTTTGGCAATTTGCCACGCCCTCTTCAAATTATATTAACTGTACCATCTGACGTAGCTCAGCTTTCAAATGCAAAAAAAACGTTTTAAAATCGGAGCATTCTGTGTGAAGTTATGTGCGTACATGGCATTTAGCGACTTTATTTTATAAGATTTATAGATTATCGGCGGCCACCGTGGTGTGATGGTAGCGTGCTCCGCCTATCACACCGTATGCCCTGGGTTCAACTCCCGGACAAAGCAACATCAAAATTTTAGAAATAAGATTTTTCAATTAGAAGAAAATTTTTCTAAGCGGGGTCGCCCCTCGGCAGTGTCTGGCAAGCGCTCCGATTGTATTTCTGCCATGAAAAGCTCTCAGTGAAAACTCATCTGCCTTGCAGATGCCGTTCGGAGTCGGCATAAAACATGTAGGTCCCGTCCGGCCAATTTGTAGGGAAAAATCAAGAGGAGCACGACGCAAATTGGAAGAGAAGCTCGGCCTTAGATCTCTTCGGAGGTTATCGCGCCTTACATTTATTTTTTTATTTATAGATTATCGGCGACTTGCTTTGTGCTTTCTATCTTCTGTTGTCAAATTCTGGTTTTTGTAATTTTTTTATTGGGGAACTTTTTGTTGATTTGGAACACAAAATTTGATAATTTTAATTGATATTTCTAATTTTTCACAACAATTTTTCAAATTTTTAGTAAATGAAAAAAATGTCGCCGTATGTAGATATCATATTCAACTCCAAAGGAGAAATTGCCTGAATCAGCAACAAAACTATTTGTAAACAGCAATTAAGAGAATGCCAATAAAATTTTTGCGATTACAGTTTACACATTTATTAAAAAAATACTAATTTAAAATTTACAATCACATGTAAACAAATTAAAACAGTGGTTATTTCCTTTTCTCGACTGGCGTTATTTCCCTTTTCAAAATGAATGCCCTTTTCAAAAATAATGCCTGTAGAATAACTAAATATTAAACAAGTAAGGAAGGCTAAGTTCGGGTGTAACCGAACATTACATACTCAGCTGAGAGCTTTGAAGACAAATGTTGGAGTTGAATGTTGACATAATTTACTTATATACTATAAAGATATTCAATTTTTTGTTGAAATTTCTCTTTAATTTTTTTTTTTTAATTGGGCGTGTTCGTCATCCGATTTTGCTAATTTTTATTTGTAACATACAAGTAATAGGAGTAACGATCCGGCCAAATTTCATCATGATATCTTCAACGACAGCCAAATTACAGCTTGCAAAACTTGTAAATTACCTCCTATTAAAAGTGGGCGATGCCACGCCCATTGCCCAAAATTTTACTAATTTTCTATTCTGTGTCATAAGGTCAACACACCTGCCAAGTTTCATCGCTTTATCCGTTTTTGGTACTGAATTATCGCACTTTTTCGGTTTTTCGAAATTTTCGATATCGAAAAAGTGGGCATGGTTATAGACCGATTTTATTCATTTTAAATAGCGATGTGAGATAAATGTCCAGGAACTTACATACCAAATTTCATTAAGATACCTCAAAATTTACTCAAGTTATCGTGTTTACGGACGGACGGACATGGCTAAATGAATTTTTTTTTTTCGCCCAGATCATCTATATCTATAAATCTTATAAAATAAAGTCACTAAATGCAATGTACGCACATAACTTCACACAGAATGCTCCGATTTTAAAACGTTTTTTTTGCATTTGAAAGCTGGGCTACGTCATATGGTACAGTTAATACAATTTGAAGGGGGCGTGGCAAATTGCCAAAACGTAGTAAAAAATCATAAAATTTGTGTTTACACAGCTATAACTCATAAACGGATGGATGGATTTAAAAAATTCTACTTTTCAGTAAAACTTTGAAATATTTACCTTCGTTCTGCATCAAAAAAAATACTTGATTCCTTTCTTATATCAGCCAAATTGTTTAAACAAAAGTAGCATTTTTATCAATGCGTGTGTGTTTGTTCGGTGTCAACTGTGCGCGCAAATTGCTTTTGAGTGAGGCAGGCGACACATATGAATGTAGCATTCGCTGCGTTATTTAACTTCGGGAGTACATTTATATGTATGGATGAATGTATGTATTTTCATATCATATCAGCTTGACATATGTATGTACATATGTACATATTTATGCGTTGTTGCCAAGTTAATGCAACATAAATGGTTAAGAATGCAAACATCTCTTGAAAAATACTCTTTCGTAAGATATTGAACATTTCCTTAAAATTCTTAAACAAAAGTTTTATTTTTTGGTATTTTTGCATGTATATGTTAATATTTGCGCACTAAGGAAATTTAATTCATCAATATATTTTTTATGCTAAGGTAATCCTGGGATGTGTTTGTACAATATGGCTATCAAATGGAGGCTGTTTATGGGTAGTTTGATACGGGGGATTTTTCGTACCCCTGGGTGACTAGGATCTCGAGATATAGGCCAAAACGTGGATCCGGGTACCCCTAGATAGTGTTTACACAATATGGATAACAAATGAATGCTGTTGATGAGTGCTTTAGTACAGGGTAATTTTCATACCTATTGGTGACTAGGGTCTCGAGATATAGGCCAAAACGTGGATCAGGGTAAGACTAGGATGGTTTTTACATTATGGGTATCAAATTGAAGCTGTTGATGTGTGCTTTAGTACGTGGTAGTAGAGGGTAATTTTTAGTAGAGGGTAATTTGCATACCCCTGGGGACCTAGGGTTCGAGATATAGACCAAAACGTGGACCCGGGTACCCCTAGAATGTGTTTATACAATATGGATAACAAATGAAAGCTGTTGATGAGTGCTTTAGTACAGGGTAATTTTCATACCTATTGGTGACTAGGGTCTCGAGATATAGGCCAAAACGTGGATCAGGGTAAGACTAGGATGGTTTTTACATTATGGGTATCAAATTGAAGCTGTTGATGTGTGCTTTAGTACATGGTAGTTTTCATACCTATTGGTGACTATGGTTTCGAGATATTGGCCAAAACGTGGACCCGGATACCCCTAGAATGTTAGTGTAAAATGGATATCAAATGAAAGCTGTTGCTGAGAGCTTTAAAGTAATTTTCATTGTGATATTCGATTTAGTCGCATAAACCTGGCAATAATGATTAATATGCATGCGAAGCCGAAATAAAGACATGAATTAATAATACCCACCTACCTATTTACATACGTACTATTCGATTTGCCTGAAATTTGGTATATAAATTTGCCCAGACCAGAGGCGGACTGGGACTGGGATTAGGACTAGGACTGCGACTGAGACTCGGAATGGGACTGGAACAAAATAGATACCACCCTCTGGGTGTGGCAATAAGGGATGAAGAAGAATGAGAAGAACTTGAGAGAAGAGAAAAGAGGGAAGGAGAAGGATACTGGGAAAGAGATAGAGTGAGACGAAGATAGAGATAAATGAAGTGAGAAAGGCGGAGGAATAAAAGGAATAAGAAAAAGTGAAGAGGGGGGAGGGCAGAGTTAGACGGAAAAAGCTTATTAAAATGTACGCAGATAGACCAAATTTAGGGCAGAACAATGGCTGCCGGGTCTGCTAGTTTTGATATATAGAAGTCTATATCTCGATTAGTTTATGCCGTTACGGGGTACCGTTATGCGAGAACGAAATTAATATACTATGTGAGCTCTGCTCAGCTGAGTATAAAAAAAGCGCCGCCGGCGACAATCGCGCGATTTTTTTAAATATTTTTATTTTTTTTTTTTAATTAAAAAATGCACGGAGTTTAATAAAAAAAAGTGTAAAAAGTGATGAACTGTAGTAACTTTAAGCACAAATTAACATTTATGCCAAATTTCAGAGATCAAACCTCTTTAGTTTCCTAATAAAATTAAATGGTCCTATATATATATGGTCCTATATATTTTATTTTAAATTTATTTGTTTGATATTTTTTACTTCATTTTTTTTATTTTTATTTTTTGTTTTATTCTACTTTTGTTATATTTTAATATTTATTTTGTATTATTGTAATTTATTTTTGTTTCTATTTTATTCCAATGTGAGCATGGAAATGTTTATAATTGTTGGATTTATCATTTATTTAATCGTTTATTTTAATAAGCAAATTGAATTTATTGTAAGTCCGAATTACATGAATGAGTTTCTTAAGCTGGTACTTGTGCTCTCGTTCTTATTTCTTATAAGTAAACTTAACTATGTATATACACACTTGTCATCTACGCAAGTATCCGTGAACTAACATGTGTAAAATAGCTGAGGTCCGGGTTGTCATATTTATATATATTTCCAACAGTAATAAGTTATAAATGGTATAGAGGAGTAGGCGTTATTTCCTACAAAAGGGCAATAATGCCCGTTGGCTTTATATGCCTTTAGGAAAAAAATAGGCCGCGGGCGTTATTTTTTATAGGCGGATGTTATTTCCCTATTGCAAAGGAAATATTACCCGCGGGCGTTATTGCCTTTTTCTGATGGACGTTAGTTCCTTTTTGAAAAATAAATAACACCTGCACCGAACTGGGCTCGGCAGAGCCTCGGCTGCTAAAGAAACAGGATTCGCCACGGGTAGAAGCTATAAATTGCGCTGCCATCCCCTTAAATCAGTTTGGTATTTTAGTCGCCTCTTACGACAGGCATACCATCCACGGGTATATTCTAACCCCCTAAACCGCTGGAGGGGGGTTTAACTTAGTGCTTTTTCGCTACAGAGGGTAGTATAATATATACATACATTTGTACATATGTTTAAGATACATCTGAGCAAATAATGTTCGGTTCCACCCAAACATAATTTTTATACTTGATTAGCTAACACTTTCTTTCATGTGCTATATGTTTCATTGTTTTTACAGTTCCGCTGGTGCATATCGAAGTGAGGAATTCGAGTCGTCTCTGCGCGAACTAACAATCTTATTGACTAATAAAAAATTTAAGGATATCAAACCACAAATTGTGACTGCTATCGGAATTATTAAAAACGAAAATATGTCCACTTTGCGTAATATTCCTGGTTTGGTATACCGTCTCATCGGGTTATTTTATAACAATAGTTATTTCTTGACTGTTCCAGAGATATGGGATTTTGAATCTAGGTTAACATAAATATTTTAAGACGTAATTTTTAAATCAAAATTTCAAAAGCGTAAACGTTTATGATTATAAGAATATATTTTTCGTAATTGCAGAATCATACATCGGTATATATGTAACTGTAGCAATGTGTTAGAGTATGTTAAGCTGACTTAAAACCAAATTTATCAATTGACATGTTAGCGAAATTTCGCATTATCGATTTTGAATTTGTCATCTTTTTTGTTATTCAACTTTATCTACATTTAACCAATTGCCCCAAAATAATTTTTTTTCTTACTACACCTTTTCCAGTTTAAGTTCAGAAAATTCCAATTTAAATTCAGAAATTTACAATTCAAATTCAGAAAGTTACAATTGAAGTTCAGAAATTCCAATTTAAGTTCAGAAAATTACAATTCAAGTCCAAAAAATACATTTCAAGTTCAGAAAATCACAATTCAAGTTCAGAAAATTACTATTCAAGTTCAGAAAATTTGAATTCAAGTTCTGTCAATAATTTTTTCTTTCATGCAATGGCAATTAAAGTATGTAATATGGTAAATGTTAGCACTAATAATCTGATACAATGTTATGAAGGCCTACTATCTGTTAAGGTAGCATTGGACTTCTTAACTCACTTAAATCAATTTTGCTCACATGAAGGAGATAGCGAAAAAAAACCATTTCCTCTCTCCTCTTTCCTCTCATAAGAGTTCAGTTACAAGGACATCCAGCTATATTATAAAGGTCACAACCATTGATCTGCATTGGGTATGATAGCAGTGATGACGAAATCAACGGAGCGTCCACAGTCGCGCAAGTAACGTATAAATACTGTGTGCACAGATCAAGTCTTCCTCCACCTGCCTTTCGCAACTCTGTGGAGGTCTCCCCGTCCACTTACTTTCATGGTCGGAGCGTCCTCATGCACTTGTTGCAAAGAGTTATCCTCCGTTTGATTTCTCAGCTCGCGATGTACACGCCTTGGAGAAAACTTGGGGTACAGTATATCCAAGCCACCAATAACATGTAGGTATTACATTACGTAGTATGAATTGGAATAACTTCTGAAAAATAACACCCTACTTATAATTTTCTGAACTTGAATTGTAATTTTCTGAAATTAAATTCAAATTTCTGAACTTGAATTGGAATTTTCTGAACTTGAATTGGAAATTCTGAACTTGAATTGTAATTTACTGAACTTGAATTGTAAATTTCTGAAATTAAACTGGAAAAGGTGTAGATATATTTTTTAAATAAGGGGTACGTACATACATATAAGATATTAGAAAGCGTATAAAAATATATTTTACATTCAAATAAATTATACAGAGTCGTACAAAATGTTGAATGTTTTATTATTTAGATAGCATTAAGGGCTAATTAAACTTCCTTAACCCTAACGCCATAGTTGTAACCATACCCATATCCATAACCATCTCCAATGTGATCGATTAATGGTGCCTTAACCTAAAATCGTGAAAATTTCATAAAAATGAAGAAAACGCAAAAAATTACAAACATATTCCACAAAAAATAAGTCTCTTAGTCATAACGTATCCAAAACAATGAATAAAATCTACAAAAAGTTATTAAATTCACCAACTCAAATATTTTTAGGTTATGGATAAGGCGAGAAACCAAAAACCAATTGGTTGGTTATGGCGTTAGCGTTTCGGTATGGCACCATTAATCGATTACATTGATTTCCATAAGGTAGGTTCGATCAGCTGTTTTATCTGGTTATATGGTTATAAGTCACCATGTGGTGGTACCGTGGCCCGCCTCCCAAACCGAGGGTCCTGCGTTCAACTCCGGGGCAAAGTAACATCAAAAATTTGGAAACAAGTTTTTCCAATTAGAAAAAAAAACTTCTAGTCGGAGTCGCCTCGAATGAATTTACTTGCTCGACTGATCAGACGTTCGAACAGATGAATGAACAAAGATAAGACAGTATAAGAGGTAAGCAAATTTAAAATACCGTAACTGTAAACAAATTTTCTCATTTTTATGAAATATGTCAATATGTAAAATATTAGCCACTGCTATATTCTTATGTTTGCCTAATGTTTGTTATTCGTAATTTTGTGTCTTTCTAGTCCTGAGGATGGTTTCAGATTGAAACCGAAATATCTACCAATTATAGCTGTGTTTTTATACATCTATATACGTTTACGCTTAAACTTTATATGCACTGCTAAGCATTAAACTTTATCTACTCTTGTGAAATGGTTGCGCAGAAAATTATTACTCCTAAATTCCAATACGTATTATACTCAGATGCAACTAAAATGTGTATCTATGTTTCACCTCTATGTATTACCTCTATAAATGGTGTGTGTCCACTATTTACCGCAACCGATTCAGCTATAGGTTATGCACTATGGCCACCAGATGTTTGTGTCTCCGCTTTTCGGTACAACATGTTCTGTAGCTAGTTGGCGCTAGATGGGACAAAGTTTATCTAAGTGGGGATAAGCGTTTCTTTTTTTACCCGCAAACGTAGACGTATATCCGTGTAAAAAAAACACGACTTGTATAAATATTAATACCACAAAATATATAGTGTTTTAATTTATCTTTGCGTCTTTGAGCTCAATAATTAACCAAAAAGTTAAAATACAACTCATAAGACTATTAATAAAACTAAAATTTTTTTTATTAGAATTACCAAGAATTAAAACAAAATACTTGATGCGATTTAGGCCGAGCTTCTATTTAATTGGCGGCCGCCGTGGTGTGATGGTAGCGTGCTCCGCCTACCACACCGAATGCCCTGGGTTCACACCCCGGGCAAAGCAAAATCAAAATTTTAGAAATAAAGTTTTTCAATTAGAAGAAAATTTTTCTAAGCGGGGTCGCCCCTCGGCAGTGTTTGGCAAGCACTCCGAATGCATTTCTGCCATGAAAAGCTCTCAGTGAAAACTCATCTGCCTCGCAGATGCCGTTCGGAGTCGGCATAAAACCAGTAGGTCCCGTCTCGCCAATTTGTAGGAAAAATTAAAAAGGAGCACGACGCAAATTGGAAGAGAAGCTCGGCCTAAAATCTCTTCGGAGGTTATCGCGCCTTACATTTATTTATTTATTTTTTATTCTATTTCAATTTGCGTCGTACTTCTTTTTAGTTTTTCCTACAAGTTGGCGGGACGGGACATACATGACTCTAAACGGCAGCTGCAAGGCAGATTCATTTTCACTGAAAAGCTTTTCAGGTGTACTTTTTCTGCAGAAAATTTGACTAGCCCAGAGCTAGCTTAAAATAAAATCCAAGCAATGCTTTGGATATCTACTTATACCCGAAGAGATCATATGTGGTGGGGTGATGTAGTGGTAAGCGAAAAATTGTTAGGTCCAACACCCAGAAGAAAATATGATTTTGTCGGTGTTATTATTCATTGCTTGCTACTTGGTCGGAATGAGTTCCATTCCGGTCAGTTGTAAAATGCCCCGTTTTAACTAGTTTTCAGCCGTTTCCATTTCGGACAACTGGATTTAGATATTGTTTATCAGTAGGCATTTCAAAGTGTCTTAGCAATCAATTTGCAACTGATGCAGGACGAGGAACGAGATGTATAGGTTTAGGGATGTAGACGAAAATACCCCATCCACAACTTTTTTTAAACAATATTTCTCGAAGTTTTATAAATCAGTTGATAGTCTTTGATAGTCTCAAAAAATAAACAAACTATGGACACTAAGAACAGTGCATCGATAGTTTTGCAACTCTACCCGCAGGAGATTTAAAGTTGACAATGTTTGAAAAGAATTCATTTTGACAAATGTACCTCTACGGGAGGACACACTTCACTTTCGGAAGGGTAAATGTAACCATCATTTACTCAGAGCGAGCTCTTTTTGCCTAACCCATATTTTACACCCTTCAGCAAGCAGAGCCGCTAACCTTAAATACAGGTAAACAACGATACCTTCCTTGCCGTCATTACCACAGAAATTGAGCAAGTCAAGAAAAGCATTGCTGCCAAACACCTTGGCTATGGGGAATTAGCTGAAATAAACATGTACATATGGCTGCGTGTGATTAGATAAATAAGAATATCATTAAAAGAGAGATTAAATGTGGAGAAAATAAAGGCTAATCAGAAACGGCCTGCCTGCCATGCATATTCTACTCTCCCTCTTCACGAAGCCTGCCAGACAGAGCAGATCTTATCTGTCCTCCCCGTTATTTTCTTGCCAATTTTGTTTTCCACCTTCAAGTCTATTCTCATTTTTCAAATGATTTTCTGGCATGAACCGCCTTTAAGTTCATTTAGCTGTTCGGTCGGTGTTGAAATACCCCTAACAAAAGAACTAGTACCTATGATGCAAGTAACTTACACCGCTCCTTATCATATCAAACAACCAACAGGAAACAGGCAAAATTATTCCTACTGATGGCTGTGAAATCTGCTAACTTTCTTTCCGCCTATCTGTGTTTTGCAAAGGGTTTCCCTGGGGCTGATATATTCAATTTTCGACGCACTGCGAAACTCTTGAGGGGATCTCTCGAGGTTATTTGCGTTCGTTCGAAATGACGTCGTATATACCCAACAAGTGTTTTTGCTTGAGTACCATTGGAGCTCATGGTGATAACTAGCATACTTCTAAAATATCAAGAGTTGTTTCAAACAGTGGCTGAACTCGAGAATCATAGCGTACTCATGAAAATAGGGAATTACAAAGCAAAAAATCCTATTACGTAAGTTGAAAACATTTAATTCCCAACTTGAGGTTCTCTAACTGGACTCGAATGTAAGTTCCCATACTACAGTATTTTCACGAAAATAAATAAAATATTGTAACGAATTTCCTGCAAATCCTTTTATTTGCAACGCTCTGCTAAGTTCGTATCGCTAAACTGTTGAATAAATAACTCCAATATTGAATAATTGAAAAATGGCCTTTATTAAAGTGCTTCACAATAACACTTATACTTTGCAACGAATAGCTAGCTTAATAAACAAACTGATTGATAGCTCAAATGAAACTCTACTATTCAAAATAATACTGCTATAGCTCGCTAGATAGCGCTTAATCGAAACTGCTTGACAGTTCAAATCAAACTGAATTACTTCTTACTCGCCTGCCCCGCTTTTATAGTTTACGCTGCATACTTCTAGGCTCTTCGATTTCCAGAACTTACTAGTTAGTTTCGGCTACAAAATCGCCAGCCACAACTACGTGCACAAATTATTGCTCTCTCTTGTGACAACTCAGATAAGATATATGCATGTGTTTGTGCATTGCCGATCCGCTGCTCGTATACGTACATATGTGTAGACGCAATTATTTATTCGTTTATGTAGATACATAATGATTGAATTATTGATGTGAATGTTTGTAGTTTATAGTCTCTCGAGTACACATAGGCGTATAAGTAAATGCATATGTGTGTGACATCTTTCGGCTGCCTTATATATGTGTATACATGATTTGATTATTGACGTAAATACTGCTTATCGTGGCCTTAGCATCGCCTTAGTGATGGGATAACTTAGTGATGCTAATATCCGTGACAATATATATAAATTATGTGTTCATTACTGCAATCAACGAGGTGTTTGTTTCTCACAATAAACAGCTGTTGGTTTTAGTAGTAACTTCTTGGAGACTTTGTTTTCAACTCCACGTCAACTGGATATCCAATGTAGGATATCAACTGGAGAAATGTGTTGAATATTCATTTGAGAACTGTATATTTCTCAAGATATCTCGAAATTAGTATAATAATTTGAAAATATTAACGACGTTAGAGATCAACTCGAAAACTTTTAATTTTACAAAAATTTTCAAAAGTTGGATAGTGATTGGAGAATGAAGTTGGATATCAACTCGACAAGTAGCTGGCTTAAAAATAATGATGTTGGATATCACTTCCGGAACTAGATATATATTTCGCTGCAGAAATTTTTTTTCCATGTTTGTTGGCTTGTTGCCGTATCTACAAATTATTTAGATAATAAAAAACCAATGTGGCCGCACAAAAAAACCTAGCCCAAAGGCGGCCTTAAACTGTGACTGAAAAACTGCTCAGTATTTTAATTAGAGTTTAAATTTGACTAGGGTTTAAGCAAACTTAGTTTAAGCTTGGCTGAACCAACTACTGAAAAACCGGGCCTTATACTGTTTTCACACAGAAACTTAATGATCTCATTTCACCTGCTAATGAAATCGTAATTTTTTTGCTTTAACACAGAAGTAACTGCTCGATTAGTATGAAGGATGAGACAGACAATCATGGCGGAACGATACAAGGTGGGAGCATGGTGACATACCTACAAACAAAAAAAATTCCAAGTACTTGTAAATTCGATGGACAAATGTCAAAATCGTACTGCGCCGGCAGTTGATGTATCAAATCAAATAAAAAAGGTTATAATCAGCTGTTCGATGCGGCCACCTTGTATCGTTCCGCCATGCAGGCAATGACATTTGCTTTGAAAACTAAGAAGAGGAAACGGAAGCGGAACGCTGCCAACAGAGTTGCATTGTGCTTTTGACTTCATTAGGCATTCGATTAGCTACTAATGAAATAATAATAGATTCGAATTTTGTAGGGAAGATTGAGCTCAATAAGCGTCTTAATGTAGAAAATTGCCTTTATTATTCAATAAGCCGTCTGTGTGAAATTAGTATTATATAGTTGCTACAATCACAAAAATTGTGTAATTTGATTTTGAATTCCAAACTCAATACGAGAATTTTCTATTAGCAATATAAGAGTACATATTACATAGATGCTTTTATCTAAATTTTAAACGAACTTTATAAAAAATTACGGCCAGTCTAATGTACTATATAATCAGCCTTGAATACATTTCATACATTTCACTTGAACATTAATGGAAATAAGAATTTAGTCTTGGCCATTTATGCCATTTTATTTTTAAAAGTAACAATTGTCGCATTTGGTTGGCAAATAGCAAAAAAAAAATGTATATGTACATATGTGTATCACAATGTCAATTTGTAAGTAAAAATGGTTGGTAGTCCAATTTACATTGCAATATTTCTGCAGTGAATTGCTCTTAAGTAGGGATGTAACATAGTGTCACGGATATTAGCATCACTAAGCTATACCATCACTAAGGCCATGCTAAGCAGTATTTACGTCAATAATCAAATTATACACATATATAAGGCAGCCCAGAGAGATGTCACACACAGATGCATTTACTTATACGCCTATGTGTACTCGAGAGACTGTAAACTACAAACATTCACATCAATAATTCAATCATTATGTATCTACATAAACGAATAAATAATTGCGTCTACACATATGTACGTATACGAGCAGTGGAGCGGCAATGCACAAACACAAGCATATATCTATCTGAGTTGTCACAAGAGAAGGCAATAATTTGTGCACGTAGTTGTGGCTGGCGATTTTGTAGCCGAAACTAACTAGTAAGTTCTGGAATGGAAAAGCCTAGAAGTAGTAATTAGAAATCAAAAAGTATAAAAAGCGCGAGACAGTAAAGGCGAGGAGTTTGAGTTTGATTTGAGTTGTCAAGCAGTTACGACTAAGACGATATCTAGCGAGCAATAGCAGTATTATTTTGAATAGTGAATTTTCATTTGAGCTATCAGTTTGGTTATTAAGCTATTCGTTGCACAGTTTGAGTGTTATTGTGAAGTATTTTAAAAAGGCCATTTTTCCATTATTCAATATTGGAGTTATTTATTCAACAGTTTAGCGATACGAACCTAGCAAAAGGGCAAATAAGAGGAATTTGCAGCAAATTCGTTACAATTGGTGTCAGAAGAGGAATTGTTGAATAAGTTCCAGAGGACAACAAGGACATGGCAAAGTTCAGTGAATTAAAGATCCAGCAACTCAAGAAGGATTTGGGGAGCCGTGGATTGAATACAAGCGGCGTTAAACTTGAACTTCAGGCACGGCTACGAGAGGTAATGGAAGCAGAAGGAATTGATGTGGAAGAGTATGACTTTCATCTTGATGGCGAGGAAATAACAAAAATGGAAGAAACACCGCAAACAATGGCGAACACAGACCTGAACATGATATTGGCTGCAATATCGGCACAAATGACCGAAATGTCATCACAAATATCTACCAACATGTCATCACAATTGGAATCGCAGGAGACACGCATAACATCGAAGATTGAAGCACAAGAAACACGTACTTCAGAAATGTCGACACAAATTTCTTCACAACTGGAATCGCAGGAAACCCGTATAACATCTAAGATGGAAGAACAAGAGGAGCGCTTATCATTGCAGGTGGCACAAATGTCTTCACAGTTAGAAGCACAGGAAGCAAGGGTAACATCAAAGCTGGAAGCGCAGGATGCAAAAATCGCTCAATTTCAGGCAGAAGTCGATGATTTGAAGGGTCGTATGGAGCAGTTACAATTAAATCGTCCAGCAGTTTCAGCGAGTAATCCAAAGGTAAAAACACCATCCTTTGACGGTTCTGTTCCTTTCCAGGTCTTTAAGCTACAGTTTGAGAAGACCGCAGCAGTGAACAACTGGAATGCGGAAGATAAAGTTGCTGCACTGTTCGTGGCATTGAAAGGGCCTGCAGCGGAAATCTTACAGACGATTCCAGAGTACGAACGGAACAGTTATGAAACATTGATGGCTGTTGTAGAACGACGTTATGGAAGCGACCATAGGAAACAGATATTCCAAATTGAGTTGCAAAACCGTCACCAAAGAGCGAATGAGGCTTTGCAGGAGTTTGCCTCGGATGTTGAAAGGTTAGCTCATCTCGCAAATGCGGACGCACCCGTGGAATACACCGAGAGGGTAAAAATCCAGAGTTTCATAAATGGCATACGGGACGTGGAAACGAAGCGAGCTACATACGCAAACCCAAAGCTGACATTTGCTGAAACGGTATCACATGCATTGACTCAGGAAACGGCCTCACTATTGAGTAAACCAGCATACAAAGCTCATCGTGTGGAATTGGAAAGACCAGATTGGGTAGACACAATTTTGGAAGCACTGAAGGGATCACAACAGAAAAATGCCGGAGTTATTAAATGTTTCAAGTGCGGCAAACCAGGTCATATTGCACGACGTTGCAGCAGCGGTCCCAATAGCTCCAACAATGTGGGTGGTCGTAAGCGCAGAGCAGAAGGTGATGAGCAAATCTCCAAGACCACTCAATCGTTAAACTAAATCGAGTCAGCCGCAAGGGGCGACAGCTGGTTCCCGCAATTGAATGCCCCATAATCTCTATCTCGCAGATTGGAAGAAGATCGAACAATCTTACTGTTGGAGGACATGTGGACGGAAAGGAACGTTTACTGACTGTAGATACGGGTGCATCTCATTCCATCATTCGAGCGGATTTAGTCAACAAAAAGATAAGACCATTGCTTGGAGCAAGATTACGTACAGCCACGGGAGAGGACACCCAGGTAATTGGAGAAGTAGAATGTGAAGTCGCAATTGGGAACGTCACGGTAGTACACAATTTTATAGTGGCAGAAATTGTTGATGAAATCATAATTGGAGTGGACTTCTTAATCGACCAGGGTATCAAGATCGACATGCAAAGCAAGACGATGCGATATAAAAACATGGATGTACCACTTAATTTCGGCTACGAGAGAGGCTACAGCAGTAAACGAGTGCTGGTGGAAGAGAGTCAGCAAATACCACCAAAATCCGAAGCAGTCATCTGGGCAAAGGTTGATGGAGATTGTGGGACAAACAAATTGTGGGTTGTCGAAGCAGCAAACAAATCAGCACTAAACATACTTGTAGGAAAAACCCTGGCTATGACAAAACAAGATGGACGTATTCCGGTAAGAGTACTCAATGAGTTCAAGTCACCACTCAAACTGACTAAAGAAGCTATTTTGGGAAGATGCCAAGAGGCTGAAGTAGTTATTAACTGTGAACAGCTCCAGGAACACGTTTCAGCTAGTAATACTGATCTTTCAAATGACATCACGGCATGGACGCAGGGGCTAGAGGAAGCATATCAGAGTAAGGCAAAACAACTGCTCCTAAAGTACGCGAACATATTTGACCAGGATGATTCTAAACCAGGCCGCACCAACGTTGTGAAACATCAAATTGACACTGGAGATGCGAGGCCGATCCGTCAAGCTCCACGTAGTGTTCCACTGGCGAAGCGGGAAGATGTGAGTCAAATCATTCAAGAAATGAGCGACAGCGGCACATCGAACCATCAGCTAGTCCATGGAGCTCACCGGTAGTACTTGTAAAAAAGAAGGATGGAAAAATAAGGTTTTGTGTGGACTACCGGAAGTTGAATGACGTAACGAAAAAGGATAGCTACCCATTGCCAAGAATTGACGACACTCTGGACTCGCTATCTGGTACGAAATGGTTTTCCACACTGGACTTGAAAAGCGGCTACTGGCAAGTTGAAGTGAAGGAGGAAGATAAAGAGAAAACAGCCTTCAGTGTGGGTGATGGTCTTTGGCAATTTACAGTGATGCCTTTTGGACTTTGTAATGCACCAGCTACTTTTGAGAGACTCATGGAACAGGTACTGAAAGGACTACATTGGAAAACATGCTTGGTGTACCTGGACGACATCATCGTATTGGGCAAGCATTTTGATGAACATCTTAAGAACTTGGAGGAAGTTTTCCAGAGAATAGCTGGCGCTGGTCTGAAGTTAAGTCCCAAAAAGTGTGCGCTGTTTAAAAAGGAAGTAAATTATTTGGGTCACAAGGTAACGACAGAGGGCATCTGCACTGCGAACGAAAAGATAGAGGCTGTAAAGGATTGGCCAATACCACAGAACCTACATGAATTGAGAAGTTTTCTTGGGCTGTGCACATATTACCGCCGATTTGTACCAAATTTTTCCAGCGTAGCCCATAGCCTCCATGAGCTTACAAAAAAAAATAAAGCTTTTGAATGGAAGAAGGAGCAAGAAGTGGCTTTCCAAACATTGAAGGAGCGTTTGTGCACTGCCCCAATGTTAGCATATCCGATTCCAGGAGCAACATTTATTCTAGATACAGATGCGAGTGGATATGCTATAGGAGGCGTTTTATCACAACTGGTCGATGGACAGGAAAAGGTAGTTGCATATTACAGCCGTTCGATTGGAAAACCAGAGAGGAACTACTGCGTTACGCGGATTGAGCTGTTGGCATTGGTAGAGTGCATTAAACATTTTCACAAATACCTCTACGGTCAGCGATTCCGTGTCAGGACAGATGACGCAGCGTTGAAATGGCTTCTGCAGTTCCGTAATCCGGAAGGACAATTGGCACGGTGGATCGAGCGACTACAAAGCTATGACTTTTCCATTGAGCATCGAAAAGGTAGTACCCATGGAAATGCTGATGCAATGTCACGAAGACCATGTAGTTTGGAATTCAAGCACTGTTCAAAGGCCGAGGCTATAGAAGGCATTATAGATGTCCGGCTAATGACTATAACGTGTACGGATGAATGGGACAAGGAACAACTAAGGAAGTGTCAGCTAGAAGATACAGATCTGTCACATGTTATGCAAGGGCTAGAACGAAACGAAAGACCAAGCAGAGATGAGATGTCAGCAAAGAGTCTCATTACGAAGTCATATTGGGCACAGTGGAACAGTTTCGAATTGATATTCGGTTGCTTGTATCGAGTATGGGAGAGTGAGGATGGTCAATGCAAGAGGAAACTGATAGTTGTTCCCAGAAAGAGGATTCCTGACGTGCTCAGCGAGCTGCACAATGGTCCAAGTGTAGGTCATTTTGGAATCACGAAGACACTCGAGAAAATTAAGCAGATATTCTATTGGGTTGGTTGCCGTCAGTCGGTCACCGAGTGGATTGCCAATTGCGAGGTATGCAACAGAGCGAAGGGGCCCAAAACCCGAAGTCATGGCCAGATGAAGCAGTATATTTCAGGTACACCCTTTGAAAGGATCGCCATGGATGTCGCAGGTCCATTTCCTACTAGCAACCGCGGAAACAAATACGTACTGGTGGTTATGGATTATTTCAGTAAATGGCCAGAGGTATACCCAATCCCAAACCAAGAAGCAGAAACAGTAGCAGAAGTGGTCAAAAACGAATGGGTTGCAAGGTATGGTGTACCAATGGAGTTACATTCTGACCAAGGCAGGAATTTTGAATCAACTGTGTTCCAAGAAATATGCAAGAAGTTGGGCATTCGAAAAACACGGACAACTGCATTGCATCCTCAGTCCGATGGTATGGTGGAACGTTTCAATAGAACATTGGAGGAGCATTTAAGGAAAGTAGTAGACAAGTACCATAAGGACTGGGATACACACATATCATTATTCTTGATGGCCTACCGATCGGCAGTACATGACACAACGGGCCAAACTCCCGCAAAGGTAATTTTTGGCAATGACCTTCGACTGCCAGCTGATTTGAAGTATGGGATAGATGCCGATGCGGAGAGGAATGTCAAGAAATCCACTGATGTCTTGGAAGAAGAGCTGAGAGAGGTACACGATCTGGTAAGGCAACGAGCAAAGATTATGAGTGACAAGATGAAAGCGAGGTACGATAAAGCAATTAATTCGGAAGGGTTTCAGGAAGGAGATTTGGTGCTGCTATACAACCCACAACGAAAAAAAGGTTTGTCCCCGAAATTGCAGTGTAACTGGGAAGGCCCATACAAAGTTGTAAAACGGATCAACGATGTAGTGTACCGCATACAAACCACTACCAAACCACGAACCAAAATGAAAGTGGTTCATTTTCAAAGATTAGCAGCGTTTAGATAGAGAGATTTGTCTGATCAGGACGATCAGACTCAGGTGGAGGGCAGTGTCACGGATATTAGCATCACTAAGCTATACCATCACTAAGGCCATGCTAAGCAGTATTTACGTCAATAATCAAATCAAGTATACACATACATATATAAGGCAGTCCAGAGAGATGTCACACACAGATGCATTTACTTATACGCCTATGTGTACTCGAGAGACTGTAAACTACAAACATTCACATCAATAATTCAATCATTATGTATCTACATAAACGAATAAGTAATTACGTCTACACATATGTACGTATACGAGCAGTGGAGCGGCAATGCACAAACACATGCATATATCTATCTGAGTTGTCACAAGAGAGGGCAATAATTTGTGCACGTAGTTGTGGCTGACGATTTTGTAGCCGAAACTAACTAGTAAGTTCTGGAATGGAAAAGCCTAGAAGTATGCAATTAGAAATCAAAAAGTATAAAAGGCGCGACAGTAAAGGCGAGGAGTTTGAGTTTGATTTGAGTTGTCAAGCAGTTACGACTAAGACGATATCTAGCGAGCAATAGCAGTATTATTTTGAATAGTGGAGTTTCATTTGAGCTATCAGTTTGGTTATTAAGCTATTCGTTGCACAGTTTGAGTGTTATTGTGAAGTATTTTAATAAAGGCCATTTTTCCATTATTCAATATTGGAGTTATTTATTCAACAGTTTAGCGATACGAACCTAGCAAAAGGGCAAATAAGAGGAATTTGCAGCAAATTCGTTACAATAGCTTCGATTCCGATACGTCGAAACTTTTGATTGATTAGGACTTCCGATTTCAGATTTCGACAGCTAATGGGAAAAATATATAGGGCCTGCGCAAGTGTGTTTCGCTTATTCAGCTTCTTAAATAAATAAATAAATGGCGTGATTAGCCTCCGAAGAGATTTAGGCCGAGCCAATTCACGCCGTGCTTTAAATTTTTCATAAAAATTGGCGGGATGGGACCTACACGTTTCATGCGGACACTGAATGGCATCTGCAAGGCAAATGAATTTTCACTGAGAAGCTTTTCATGGCAGAAATACATTCGGAGTGTTTGCAAAATCACTGCCGAGAAGCGAACCCCCTTAGAATATTTTTCTTGTAATTGAAAAAACATTTTCTAAATTTTCGATGTTTCTTTGGCCGGGAGTTGAACCCAGGACTTTGAGTTTTGGTAGGCGGAACACGCTACAACCATACCACGACAGACGCTTCTTACCAATAAATAATACCAGCCTTACCCAATTATGAAATATGTATTATTATTTCTTAGTAAAAGGGCAATAAAGTGTAAAAAGTGAGATCGGAGAAATATGAATTACCAGTTTGACGTTTTTTTTATTATACTAGAAGACCCGGCAGACGTTGTCCTGCCCTAAATTTGACCTATCTGCATACATTTTAATAAGCTTTTTCCGTCTGACTCTGCCCTCCCCCCCTCTTCACTTTTTCCTAATCCTTTTATTCACTCCTCCCTCCGTCTTTTTCGCTTCATCTATCTCCATCTTCGTCACATTCTATCTCTTTCTCAATCTCCTTCTCTCTTTTCTCTTCTCTCAATTTCTTCTCATTCTTCTGCATCCCTTATTGCCTGTCCCAAAGGGTGGTATGTATTTTATTCCAGTCCCAGTCCCACTCCGAGTCTCAGTCCCAGTCCCAGTCCGTCTCTGGATAATATATTACTCTGCACTAAAGCACTCATCAACAGCTTTCATTTGATATCCATATTGTATAACCACTGTCTAGGCATTCACTGGCCCACGTTTTGGCCTATATCTCTAGACCCTAGTCACCCAGGGGTATGAAAATTACCCTCTACACAACTAAAGACTCTCCTGAATTAAAAAAAGTTTCATAGTACCTCTAAATCGCGGGCCCCCTCAGAAACCCCCCCTCCCCCACCCTCTCGACGGGCCTGGTGATGTGCCGAGAGCTAACTTTGAAGGGGAAAAACTCAACGAAAGTTAGCTTTCGGCAGGTGCCGCGGACTTTTTCGCGGTCTTGACTCCTTCTGTTTTAGAAAGTTCGAGCGCCAGCAGCTATCTCACAGGTGAGTAATCTGAGCCAACCATTTTCACTATTTTAATAATTTGCATTTCGAATCAATATTGCAAGTAACTAATTTTATTATCTGTGCATTTATTCAAACCTTTTTTCGTGAATTAATACTGCAAATAACTATATTCGAATTGCCAAGTGCATAGTGAAGTGTGCATGTAATTAATTCTCTGCTTTGTGAGTTTATATATATTTTTTACAATTTAACACTTGCAATTGTCATTTAATTTAGATTTGCAATTAATCACTTGCCGGAATTTAAATGTGCCAAGTGCCCTTTGTATTTCAAGTAATTAAACCCTTTCAATAAATAAAGCGAATAGTTGTTCCCCTTTAATATAGTGATTAAAAATTGTTATTGTGTGACACTAACTCGTGCGATCGCGCCCACGACCCGGGTGCCACATTCCCCCCGCAACAGACGTAAATGATATTTTAACTGAAGCTGGAAGAAAGCTTGGGAAAGGGTTTTCCAATCTTTAAAATCCGAATTATGAATTGAAATGCATGTATAATTTTCTGGTATAGTTCTTGCGTTCGAAATAATTGTATACCATTCACTTGGAGCCCAAACATTTCTATCGCGAATAAAAGACTCAATAGTTCTATGTATGGAGTTCACGGGCATCATGGTATGCCCAGGCAACAGGTAAGTTAATTTAATGTGTTTTATGTTAGCAGCCTTCTCTAAGAAATATATTTTCATTGCTTGCATAGCTCTGTTCCTGTGTGGTCTGTCCAACACAACTATCACAATATAGACTTATATCAGAATGAGTCCCCCTTTCATCCACGATATTTAAGTATTGGAAAATTGCACTGGAAATTTCGTTACATCCACGTTTTCCATCCGATTCACCCCATAAAAAGCAATAACCGTTTCTTTTGCCGTTTTCGTAAACGCTTTCATTATAAAAAGCATTTTTCTTGAATATAAAAGGTTTACGCTTTTTCCGAGTGGTGTATTCAATACTTTCTGAAGGTCGAAGCTGGCGCAGATATACGTCCCATTCTGTTTGCTTTTTCTTTCGTCCTCTAAGAAAATTTCTTTTGATTTATCTCTGTCCCGTATGTGCATTTTATGTTCCTCAGTTTGTTGTAAAAGGTTTTGTGCTTCTCTGTCCGAATTCTTATACTTTTCACTAATAATGCATTTGTCCTTTTTTGGCAAATGGAAGCCTATATGGTATTCATTTTTGAAAATGGTACGAAAAACTTTTAGGGATAACTTAGCTTGCTCCTGATTTGTATTTATCAAGTGCTGCGTGTAACACCTATACAAAGTTGGCCCGTTTCGAAAGTACTGTGGAAGATATAACTTAGTACTTTTGTTCCTACAACAGTGGGAAGGAACTGCTGGTAGATGTTCAATGAATGATTTCAAAAGAGCCACATTTATTTCGTCAGACTTATTATTGGGAGGAGGTATTTTTTTGTTCAGGCAAGATTGAAGAGTTATGTTTTTTTCTAACACATATTAACGTGTTTTGGGAAATATTAAGTGTTTTAAGTAAAAACTGCTGACAAACTTTAAAACGCTTTTCGTTATAGGTAATGAAATATGCATAGCTCTACTGTTTTTTAAGGCTATCTGATGTTCTCCTTTGAACGCATTTCCGGGTCATGCACGATAGAAGCCAATCTCTTTGTGTTCATTTAGCACCAACCGATCTTGCTCACTAAGCTTTTCACAACACTTGTTTCCACACTTTTTACCTACGCAGGGATTTGGTTTAACTTCATACAGCTTTCGTTTTTCACCCCGAAGTCTTTTAGGAAGTTTTCGTTTCTTCTTGTACCCTCTTGTTCCAACACATATCTCGTTTTCTAATTACTCAGAATATGTCTTTTCAGAATCAGTATCGCTATATGGCACCAGTGAGTTATTCTTGATCGTTCATTGGTATAAAAACACAGTTTTGTTATTTTGTTTTAAAGATAATATAAAACAATTAATCACCTTATTTTGTAAAAGCTCCATATTAAAATAATAAAACAATTTTATTGGATTTCACGAACTTAAGCAAAAATGATTTGTATCAAACTAAAATATATATTTTCGTTTTCAGCCATATTTTTTTCTTTTTGCAAAATGGTTGTTTAAATCATGCATATCTATATATATAAAAATAAGTGTACATTTTGATTGTCACTCCATAACTCGAGAACGGCTCGACAGATTGCCATGAAATTTTTAGGAAAGATACAGGAAGGAGAGATGATGGTTAGTTGATTTTGAAATCCCAAATCGGTTTAGCCATATATATATATAAATCAAATTCTGTGTGTGTGTGTGTTCGCTATGGAAAAGTATTTCCCACACATCAATCATCACCAAATTTTGGTTATGGGTTCCTTCGATCAACGGGAAGGTTTTAGGCTAAAAATAATTTCGATATATAAAAGGGGCGTGGCACCTCCCATACAAATGGAATCTTTGGTACTACATACCTTTGAAGGTATACATGCCAGAACATTGAAATTCAATGAGGAGTTATATGAGGTCAATCCCTAACACCACCAAGAAAATCCGGAATTTGGAGAAAGGGGGAGTGGCACCTCCCATACAAATGGAATCTTTAGTAATGCATAACTTTGAAGGTGTGCATGCCAGAACATTGAAATTCAGTAAGGAGTTATATGAGGTCAATCCCTAACACCACCAAGAAAAGGCGGAATTGGGAAAAAGGGGGCGTGGAACCTCCCATTCAAATGGAATCTTTGGTACTGCATAACTTTGAAGGTATACATGCCAGAACATTGAAATTCAGTAAGGAGTTATATGAGGTCAATCCCTAACACCACCAAGAAAATGCGGAATTGGGAAAAAGGGGGCGTGGAACTTCCCATTCAAATGAAATCTTTGGTACTGCATAACTTTTAAGGTATACATGCCAGAACATTGAAATTCAGTAAGGAGTTATTTGAGGTCATTCCTTAACACCACCAAGAAAATATGGAATTGGAAAAAGGGGGCGTGACATCTCCCATACAAATGGAATATATTATACTGCATATATCTGGATGTCGTAATGGTAGGATAATTAAAATTGGTAAGGAGCTATGTGACGTTAAGTCCTAAAACCTCCAGTAAAAGGTGGAATGGGGAAAAACTGCCGTACAAACTTAAGTTATTTTAACACCTAAAGTTTGACTGCATTTTTGAGTTTAGCTGTTATGCCTTTTGGACGTTTAGTAATCTGCCGCTGTTAAAAAAATTGTTTAGCTTCAGTCTATCTACATCTTCTATAAAAATCAAATTCTGTGTGTGTGTTCCCTATGAAAACGTGTTTGCTATACTTCGATCATCACCAAATTTTGGCTCGAGGTTCCTTCGATCAAGACGAAAGTTTTTCATATTTTAGAATTAAGAATTTTAAATTTAAATGTTTTTGTGTTTTGGCTATGCGGAAGAACTATCTTAGCTCCAAAAAATGATCATGTTAACAAAATCAATGATCGCTTTCAAAATCAATTTCCTGGTGAAGTGACGAAATATAAATCGATCGACACAGTTACAGATGAAGATAAAATTGTGAATTATCCAAATGAATTTCTATACTCCTTAGAACCAAAAGGAATGCCTGCGCATATATCAACTTTGGAAATTGGCTCACCAGTCATGCTTCTTCGGAATGTAATCAAAGCAACAATCATCAGCGGTAAAAGCAATACAATAATATAAAATAAGATACAATAAGATACAAGAATAAAATCTTTTAACAGAAAATTTCACCAAATATGCGTACAAAATTCAATTCAATTTACAGAACAATAAATTAAATTATCAACAAACAAAGCAGAAAAAATAACGCAACATCCTTTCGATCTCGGGCGTTACAACGTGCGCCTGGTAAAGCTAGTACAGTATAATTGCAACAAGTGCTTTTGCGAACAATATAAATATACACGATAAAAGTGAAAATAAACATTACTCGTAAGACACCACAGAGAAGCACTTTTGAGGTAAGTAACAATTTGCGGTCACAAAAAAAGTAAACAAACCTCAAAATTCACTTACACTAAAATTTCTTTTTGATTTAGCTTGATAACGGTACTATTCTCTATTATCAAAATTTGTGAGATGATTCAAATCATGCAAAACTATCGGTTTTCAGCAAAAAACTAATATCTGTATTTTTGTTGTTTACACTTAAATTGCGGGAAGGGCTCGATTTGTATTATACTGCCTCGTTGTTTTGGAAATCTGATATACTGATTTTTTGGTAAGAAATTTCAAATGTTCGATATAAAAAACAAATTTAAAATCCTGTTTAATCTCTAAATTTGAACTGTTAGTTATTAATATTTAAGCTAATGAGTAAATTGGTGTCGGACAAAGACTTTACTGCCTTTTAACTTTGGACGACGTGACGACCAGTGTTATACTTCCGATTTTGGTTCCGATCTCAGTAAAGCTAACTTGTCTGTTCCGATTCACTTCCGTTACAAACCTACTCCTAAGCATCTTTTCCATGAGTCGATTTTATGGTCGAGTTTGTGACGTCAATCAAAATTACAAGGCAAGTTGACTCATGTAAAAGATGCCTTATTAGCCTATAATGGGCCATAAAATAAGATTCGAAAGTGTTGTGTTTTTGGTTTGTAATACGTTGACATAAATATGTTGGGACGCTAAGGCGCAGACTACGGGACGCATTTGGGCGTGAACTGCAAAGTACCACAAAATATTTGTAAAAGTTACGAGGCCAACGGGTTTTGGGGTCTAGCCCAGAACATCCGGTCCGGTGTAACCATCGCTTACACGTGACACACTGACAAGAGTGTGACCGTCCTTAAAATAATCCTTTCCGGCAGACGCAGCAAAACCATTTTTCTCTGGACCGGGATCAGGTAAAGGCCCCGGGTTGGGTTCGGTACCTTCCTGGAGCAGAAGAATATCACACAGTCTCGCTGCAATGATTTTCTGGGAGGATGACAATTTGTAGGAGGGACGCAACAAATTAAATGGGGTTACACGGAAATGACAGCTCTTAGTCCGGAAAAATCCCGAGTCGATCCGGTACATAGAACCGGCTGCCTTGGGAAGCGTCTCATACGTGATCGTATAACACGATACTGGCCCAGATTTCCAATTGTTTTTCAAAAAAACTCAATTTAATTTCAGAAAAACTTAAATTTATTTCCGAAAAAGCCCACTGTATTTCACATTTTCCAAACGTATTTCAGAACACTTCAAATATATTTCAGAAAACGCATATGTATTTCACAAAAGCTCAAATGTCTTTCCGAATATCTCAAATGTTTTTCAGGAGGCACAATAAAAATATCTATAAACTCAAGCAAAAATTTATTCGTGACTTTGATTTTATTTAAATTTAAGGAAACTCTACCGTTCCGGCTCTCCCTCTATGGGAGTGCGTCCTAGCTCGAAAAGGAGGGGGCTTTCAATGAATTGGATGTCTTAAGACAACGTTTTGACAAAGCGTTGTGTAATGCGGAATTTCGAAAATCTGTTATAACAGGTCAGCAACTTTTTTAGGTCTGGGACCGTGCCTCCCGATGCTCAACCCTTAATCCCATACCCCGAGTACCTGAGACTCACCCAAAATCTTTCATTTTTTAAATTTTGTTTACGAGCTCAGAAAAGTGCACACAAATTAAATTGATACTAAGTTCAATATATTTTTCGTAATGTTATAGAAACTTACATTATACATTTCAATTTCAAAAATTTTGTCTTTGGGGTTTTTTTTTATATAAATGGGACTCAGGGTAGTGCTTTCCGTAGTGGTTTTCGCATAGCAATGCCCAACAGAGCAACTATCAATACATTTTTCTTTTGCTCTTGCTCCACTACAAATAGCATTTCGTTTGGAGTTCTTGATCTGCCATTTTCTCCGCTCTAAAACAAGACGTAGCTTGTAGCAGAGCATAAGAAATAACTTTTTTATTCGTCGACTCTGCTCTTTGGCCTTTTCTTGCTCAGAGCTGTAGCCGAGCATATTCTTCGCTGCTTCTGCTACTTTGGAGTAGCATATGCAAACACTGGTAAAAACTAATATTAGTATATATGTCACCCGGCCTATGAAAATGTGGCTATGACTCAAAAAAAAAAAACAGCTGTTTCTCGCAATTTCTTTTTTAAGTCATAAGCCACCTTTTCATAGGCCGGGTCACATATATAGTATTTCCTGGCATAAGTTTACCAGGAGTAATCGAAAGACGTTTGTAATATATGTGGAAGGGTTTATTCGATAGAAAAAACACGGTTGCAACATTTAATTGTACTCGCGCTTTACAGCACTAAACTACTTTTTTTAGATGCTTCTTAGTTTATTTAATTCGTTTCGTTTCTCATCCTTTTAATTTCGTTAACTTTTTATTTAGAATAAAACTTAATTTTTGATGGATTTTTGTGAAATATCTGAAACTTTCTGATATACATTCGAGTTTTTATGAAATGCTTTTTCCATCTTCTGGAATACATTTGGAAAATCTGAAATACAGTTGACTTTTCCTGAAATACACTTGAGCTTCTCTGAAATAAAGTTAGGGTTTTCGTTTCCAATTGGAATATCTGAAATATATTTGTGCTTTTCTGAAATACAATTGATTTTGCTGTAATACATTTGTTCTTTTTTTTCGAAATACCGTCGGAAAAGTTGTAGTCATTGTTAAGTATTTTATTATTATTATTATTATTATTATTATTATTATTATTATTATTATTATTATATAGAAAAGAGGTGATAAATCACCAAATTACAATAGAAGGAGCACAAGTAACACAGACCTTCGGCTCCATTGTTAAGTAAAATATACCCAAATAAAGAAGAGGATGAATCACCTTCAAAATTCGATAGTTTCGTGCATTTTGAGCTAAAGAAAGTATATTTTAATTTTCCAGTTAACTGTTAATAAATTTAAAAGATTAATATTGCACAATTTTCAAATTTGTTAATTTGTTTGTTAAGGCACAAATAATTAAAGCATATATAACTGCTATTTATTTTCTTAGTATACTATTTTTTATATCACAATACTTTCAGTTCTATTTCATGTCCAAAACATTTCCTTATCCAAACGGACTAAACGGTTGTGCAGGAAACGGTCTTGAGCCAACAAACGCATATGGATTCGGATTAGTTACCCGAGCTATATCGAAAAATGTTCTTCCAGTTCGTGGTCTACTACCACGCCTATCATGCCCATAGTAACTATATCCGCTGTGCGTGCCTTCATAGTAGCCACCAGAATTGCCAGAATAACCGTTGACGCTATAACCTTTAAAGGCCTTTGGAAAAGGCCAAGGGAATCCGGAACACATATTTACTATGCACGTGAATATCATCAGCGTTAATACAAACAATCGGTTCTTCATAGTTTTTATTTGTTTATGTTTATTACGTTTCAATTTACTTTTCATGAATATACTTATAAGTACTCATGTATTTATGTATGCAAGTGTAGAAAAGAAATCACTCTGTTAGCACTCCTCAAGATCGCCACAGCTTCTGAACTATCAGTCGGCGCTGATTTTCGCAGCTTATTTATATGATTAAGAAAAAATTGCCAACATCCAACTATAATGAGTTACACTGTTCTTATTCAACTTTTTATACCTAGTTGTTCTAAAAAAATAAATAAATAAATACTTGGTGGAGATTTACGCCGAGCTTTTCTTATAATTTCCGTCGTGCTCCTTTTAATTTTTCGTATAAATTGGCGGGACGGGACCTACATGCTTTACGCCAACTCTGAAAGGCATCTGCAAGGCAGATGAGTTTTCACTGAGAAGCTAATCATGGCAGAAATACACTCGGAGTGTTTTCCAAATCACTTCCGATGGGAGACCCGGCATAAAAAAACTTTTTCAATAATTGTGTGTGCGGTGTGGTAGGCGGAGCACGCTACCACCACACCACGGCGTCTTATCATGAAATATATTAAAGCTTTGACTGTCTCACTGAGATTTGCTCGAGCTTGAAGCAATGGGTATAAACGACTTTTCATAAGTAAAAACTAACTAAGATTTTATATAAAATTCACAATCATTTATTTATTTATTCATTTATTAGTCTACAAATTTATCAATTAATCAGACTAAATATTATAAAAAATAGAATGTACAAAGTGATCGAAATTTATATTATAGAATATAAATCTAATAAGTTGTCAGGATGGACGCTCCGATTACTTCTTCTTCTTCTTTTCCATCACAAGACCCACAGTCCTAAACCTTCCATAATCCACCAGATTTCCTGGTAGAATTTTCGGGCGTTATATCGATTCGCTCGGGAAGACCACTTCGCTGCCCACTAACCTGTAAAGCGGGAAGGTCACGAACTGCTGAGCGGTCAGTCCTGCAGAGATAAGCGGTCCGCCCTAAATTTACGGAACCAAAATAGGAACCATTTCGGAGCTTTGAAATGTGCGTTTATTTGATTAAGAATGCGATACCAACTCACAACGAATACACAGCGATCTGTTTCACACGAACTTTGGTATCCTTACTTGTTTTCAAACACGTAAAATTTTATGGAGGGATAAACAAAAAACAAAGTAGCAACATATTTACCTAAAAAAAAACAATTATTCACCATCTTTGGTTAGAGTATACGTATACATTAGACTGGGTTGGTCCCCATACAAAAAAAAAATAAAATTGCTAATGCCCGCCCCTAAATTTAAAGATTATATTGAGAGGGTTTCGGGAATTTTTTTTTAATTTCTTCTTTTTGATCCTTCGAAATACAGCCGAAAAGGTTTTTTCGTTGTAACTTGGTTATTTGACGCCCGATTTTTAAAATTGATATGCCATCATTTTGGCCTTGAGAATCTTCACATTTCCGTTTAATGTACTTTTAAGCTATGAAGTCGTTTTCACATGATTAGGTCAGCTAACAAAGTTGCCCCCCCCCCCCCCCCCCCCCTAAAGTATCCTATTTTCCTTACCAAACGAAAGTACTTAAAAATTCAAGAAAATATTGCTTTTAAACCATAATACCTACTAAAATAATAAACAAAGAAGTTATAGCACTTTCAATATTTATTGCAACTGTTATTTTACCTGATTCTTATTATACTTAGACCTAAAACTCACGATATTTTTGGAGGAAAAATTATTGTTAGGGTTTGCATTGAAAAGCTAATAAAGATATGCGAAATATCATGAATAGGGGAAGTCAAAGTAAATAAGTGAGTCAAACCTGTTGTTTCGTATTTATAATAATAACACTATGCGACAATATCAACTTTTTTTCTGGGTATTGGACAAAACCCTCTTTTTTGTAGAGATTGAGGCTTAAGTAAAAAAAGTACTATCTCCGTTTTTCGAAGTTAGCCTCCAAAAACTAGATATCGGCTTTCGATGCTCGAAATTCTACATTTCGAAATTTTGTTGATTTTGTCGCATAGTGTTATTATTATAAATACGAAAGAACAGGTTTGACTCACTTATTTACTTTGACTTCCCCTATTCATGATATTTCGCATATCTTTATTAACTTTTCAATAAAAACCCTAATAATAATTTTTCCTCCAAAAATATCGTGAGTTTCAGGTCTAAGTATAATAAGAATCAGGTAAAATACCAGTTGCAATAAATATTGAAAGTGCTATAACTTCTTTGTTTATTATTTTAGTAATATAGTTTAAAAGCAACATTTTCTTGAATTTTTAAGTACTTTCGTTTGGTAAGGAAAAAGGGATACTTTAGGGGGGCACAACTTTGTTAGCTGACCTAATCATGTGAAAACGAATTCATAGCTTAAAAATACATTAAACGGAAATGTGAAGCTTCTCAAGGCCAAAATAATGACATACCAATTTTAAAAATCGGACATCAAATAACCAAGTTACAACCATTTCGGCTGTATTTCGAAGGCTCAAAAAAATAAGAAAAAATTTTTCGGAAACCCTGTCAACATAATCTTTCAATTTAGGGGCGGACATTAGCAACTTTGTTTTTCGACCCAGTCTAGTATACATGTACATACATATGTGGGTATGTGACTTGTTAAAATGCCGGTACTTTTTTAAGTGGCGTATACGCAAAAAATTTAAGTTGTTATTGTGCCAGTATTTTACTCTGCTCGGGCGACCTGTCCAATAAATTATCATCGGTGCCATCTTATAGCAGATTCAGGAAACATACAATTTTAAGAAATACGGTCCAAAGACAGATTGGTATTAAATAAGCTTGCTGGAGATACGCTGGATATGTCAATGTATAATCTGTAAATGTGCAACTTCTTTTATATTCCCATTGAGGTCCGTAATTTGGGGATCTTAGTGGTCATGCTGGCGTACTGGAGCTCTCTGTCTTAAGCTTCCGCCTCCGCTGGGAAACAAGTTTGGATTTCGGATAATATTTGGTGTGGATATAAACTGACGGTTTTTTTTCTATTGAGCTGTTTTACACAAATAGAAAACGTCACACCTCGATCCCATTTTGCACGCAACTCTTCAATTGTAATAAAGAGGACCGATCAACAATGGCAACGAGGTGGAACGCCAACTTCTTCAACTGCCAATATATCCGGTGGGACCATCGCCATTTACCGTGTTAAATATCGACACGTTTCTTTATTCAGCGAGCTCCTATCAATCGTCTGGTCAGTTTTAAAGTAATGAACCCCTTTTATTAAATTAGTTTATTTTTATTATTTGATTTGCGGCAGATTGCCAATAGCCAACAAACCTCAACTCAACCAGTTTAAGTATCGGTAAGTCAGATAATTAATAAACAAAGGCGTAAAAACCCATGTAAGTAAAAAAAGCACCTTGTTACGTAGGTATGTATCATTACAAATATTATGGAGGCATCTTATGAGCGGTATATCTTTAGGGCAATTAACCTCTCCTCCTACTGTTGACCACACCGTGAGTAGCCTTGCTTAGCACATTGTTGCTGCAACTGTAGAGCTTATCGATGTGATTTACACAATATATATGCATATATGCCGATCACACTTTTCCTTCACCCAATAAACATTTGGGCTTGAGTCACAAATCTCAAGCGTTGCTTCTTAACAGTAGCTCAGCTTGAGAATCATAACATCCTCAACAAAAAATGCTGCTTCTCCAGTTGAGACAAAGATAGTTCTCAACATGTACTCAAGTGTGATTCTCTAATAAGACTCAAATGTAAGATTCCAATACTCTTTTAAATTTATAACGCTTCAGTAATGCTACCGAGAACTAGTTTTATTATGCACAAGAAACTGCTGTCGGGATATCCAATGTGGGATATCAACTGGAGAAATGTACTGGATAAAGATTAAACTTCTTTAACGTTGGAAAATAATTTTGGAAATATGTTGGAGATGAATTCGAGAATAATAACCTCTCGAAATTTCTCAAATGTTGGATAATGATTGGAGAATGATGTTGGATATCAGCTTCATGTACATATATCTCGAAGGCTGGAGAAACATTTGGCACATCAATCTGTATGTCTGAATCTTCCTCATAGTTTTTGCGATTGGAAACCACCAACAGAAGCATACATAACATGAAATCGATGGGTAATCTGGTTTTGTACGTCACAGTTCTTTATAAGTATGTACATTAGGTTATATCACGAAATAGTTTATTGTGTGTCAGTTTTATTTGAATAGCTGCTATAGCATATAACTTATGTATATACACTCATGGACCAAATAATAGGTGTACTCAGCTTTGGTTCTCTATCATTAGTTGAGAAGTTTAAGTATGTGTTTGCAGAAAAGCCAATGTACGTAAAACCTTTTCGTCTAGTGCTTGAATTTAGGTTGACCTCTAGGAAATAATTGCAATAACAAAGTTGCCGGTTTTTATAAATTTTTGTAATTTAAGCCGAAAGAACGATGACGATGGATTCCATGTAAACTGTTGTTAACTAAGAAGAGTCATATCCAAAAGTGGATACACATTACCGGAATAAGAAATAACTAGAAAGAACGTTTTAGCAACAATTCTGGGCGCGTGCATATCTGTGCGTTTTCAGGACTCAGCCGGTGTGTGACTGTGCATCCCTAGATACAGGCGGTACTGGTAAGAGGGTAGCGATATTTCCCAATGACTAGGTCGCTCTTCGGGTCATATATGATAAATCAAAGCAAGTTGGTTGGTGTTCATAAATCTGTCGAGGCAGGGCAACACAAAGTACGGGTAAACGAGATGATAGATGACCTAGCACTGCTTTAATAGGCACCTAATATCACATGAAGGATATTATATCCTGATATTATTATTTGATTGATATCCAATTTTGAAAATCTTGTACTATGTCGTCCTAAATATAGTGCCAAGGACTATAATTGGCTCCTAAGACAGTTTGGCCGTGAATGCAGTTTTAATGTATAGCTTCTCTAATCTTTGATACTCTATCCATGGATTTAAAATGTGTATGTAACCAATCCAAATGTTGTGCTGCTTGCTAAACAAAAAAGTTATGACATGTTTACCACAAGATAGAGTTATTTTTTATTCTACATATTTTTCGGGCGTTTTGTATGAAGATAGCCCAACTATTGAAATGTGTATAAAATTTATTTGAATATATGCCTAGAATGGCACACCTAGATTAAAACATCAAACAATTGAAAAAATCGCATTGTTCAGAAACTGCGAAAAAGTGTCTGCCTCCCCCATGTTCGCCCGCCCGGTATGACAATTGAGATATCCTTACGAAATTTTGTATGCTGGCTTACCTGGACCCAGAAAAGATTGGTATTGAAAATGCCCAAAACCGAAAAACATCCCAATTTTTCGATATCGAAATTTGGAAAAATGGAAAAAAATCGGATAAATTGTTACCAAAGACCGGTAAAATGGTGAAATTTGATGTGTAGATTGACTATATGACAAAATTAAGAAATTCTGTAAAATTTTTGGAAATTAAGAGGAAGAAAGCTTACAAGTTTTGCAAGGCGTAAATCCCAATCCGTTCGGGATATCATGTTGAAATTTGGCATAGAGGTTGCCCTTGCCACTATACATACCCTTTATGAAAATTTGCAAAATCGGTTTGCGAAAACTCTTCTGAACCTGCTAAATGCTACACCGGATATTTACTACAGACAGTCCGAATTATTTATAGAATGAAGAATATTTGGAATCCCTATTACCGATAATCTACCCAGACAGAAAGTGCTCAACAATATCTTTGGTAGTTACGTACGTACCACTTCTGCAACAGCCATTATGCGGAATATCCATCTTTTCTGCACGCATGCCTGAAGCCCAATTACCGGTGCATGCCGCTATAATTTTATGAGTGCAGGTACTACAACTACTCAGTAGACTCCTTGTCATTTTTTGATTGCTGTCAATCCATGCGCTCTTTCACTTTCGCTGAACTTTGTTCACATAATATTTACGAATTTCCGCCTTTGTTGCTCCTTGGGGTATGCAATTAGCTGCGTTAATCGACACTCTAGATATATCCATTAGATGGTTGATGCGATGGCAGGTAGGGGCTCAGCGGAAGGAAGTGAGGGAACAACCAGCGTCGTCGGGATCTTAAGTGATTTGCAGGATTGTGTTATGGCGTTCGGCTATCTTAGCTTCCTTCTTCCCTCATTCTCCAAGAATTGGTACATTGCTCATACTAGGGTGGATCGCAGCAAGAACCCCGACCTCCCGAGTGACTAAACCCGGTTAACGCAAGCATGCAAAAGCAAAAAGCACACAGCCTGCATTCGTTATTTACTCTATTAACTAGCATAGTAGAAACGGACGGATTTCTTACAGCAGAGGAATGAAAACTTAAGGTGAAGGTCGTAACACACAACAAGAAAAAAGGAACTATGGCGAAGGAAAGGTATGCCTCAAAAAAAAAAAAAATGTATACTTCAGCGTGTGGAGGAGATAGGTGTCATTACTCCTCTGAATGTATTCTCAATTCCCTACCCTACCTTGTATTGAGAGTTACTGCCAACTCTCCCATACCCAACCAATTCATGGAGAATGAGGGAAGAAGGAAACTAAGATAGCCGAACGCCATAACAATTGCCAAATCGAGAGTACTTTGCTTGAAGCACTCTACAGTACGACGGCAGCTTAAATTACGTAGAAATGTCTAGCGATAGCGATTAAATTCCACCCACTACACCTGAGCCCATTTTGAAGCCGTCGGTGTATATCTCCTTGACGTAACTAAAATTAAGGATACTGCTATGCCCTTTCTTAGTATCCTTCCAGCACTGAACCCACCGAGTCTCAGAGTGATTTGTTCCGACGTACACAGTTTGTGCGTTTCTATCGGAAACAGGTTTAAAATGGGGCCTGAATCCAACACACCAACACACGCAGTGTCCTGAACTTTCTGTTGGCTGGTGAGATTGCAGTTCTTCCTTAAAGCTTCCAACCACACTATAAAAGAATACGTCAGCACTTGACGCACCAGTGCCTCATACAACCATAGCATCATCTTTAGCCCCAGACCATATTTCTTACCGAACTAGACAACGATGCAGGCGATTGTTAGTATCGGATAATTGAAAATATTTGATCTCGCAGTAAAGGAGAAGAAATAGGATCCAATTTCTTATTTGATCTTCCAACCTTGCCCTACCACCTCCACATCAACAAATGATGACAGAGTAAATTTTTATGTAGTAGTCATTTCTCCACTGTTCGCACCAGATCATGTAGCACTGCCTCTGTGAATTTTCCCCTTAAGTAATTTTTGTTGTGCTGTGGAAAGGGGAATCTCACCAAGAATTTGCCTTATGTATATAACAAGTAGTCTCTCAAACGTTTTTAATACGAAAAATTTGAGACTTTTCGGCCTGACATTTTTGGCCAGCTCATGCCCCTTTCTTCTCGACTTTGGGATGAAAATCACCCTTGTTTGCTTCCTCCTATGCTGCTTAAGTTTTTCCGATTAGTACGTCAAGTCCTGCTGTGCCGTATCTGCGATTTGCGCAGGCTCAACGGGGTCATAGCAATATCAGTAGCCAATAACAAATTCCCTGCAGCCAAAAATGGGGGAGACAGTCACACAAACCATCAGTTTCCACTACACGTTTAATGACCACCTCCGAACTGGCGCTAATCGGATGCAGAGCTGGGGGCCTACTCTGTATTGCGATGCGAAAGGCAGTGCGATGCGAAAGTTAATTAGAACTCTGTAGCGCTATCGCATCGTTAACAATGCCGCTTTTTTATTTTTCGCTAATTTTTTGCTTGAGTATGCATCACTGACCAAACGTCAAAGAAAGAGAACAAAAGAAACAAGGCGATTACAATTTCGGCAAACGATTAATTTTTGTTGAACAAATTAAAAAATGGATTCTGTAGCATTATGGGACCATTAAATGAAGAAAGGATTGATAGGAGGATTATAAGACTATGAGTCTCAGCGATCAAAGGTAATTTAAACGTTACAAAATTACTCATATACTATTGCTTTATGTTCTATTCATTAGTTTTGTGCAGAATTTTCGGCTTAATAAGGAAGCCTTTTTGTATGTGCTAAATAACATTAAAAGTGAGTTGAAAAACCACGGAGAGCAACGGCAGTTCCTGAAATAATAAAAGTTTCTACAACGTTGAAGTCGTTTTCGCGTTGGGTGTTTTACGTAACACTTTGGCCAAATCTGGGTGTATTGCCATGAAGCCCACTAGGATTTCAAATTGTTGCTTTTGTGTTTTTGTTTTTTGAGTTGTCATATATATTTTTAAAAGAATGTACAATGAATATAAAGATATCAATTTATAAAATCACCAATTAATACTTTCATATTTGAACAATGCCAATACCTATTACTTGTAGCAAGAAAAATGCCAAAATTAATGCTGTTTGACATTCGCTTTCGCTATACAGAGTGGTGGCAATGCGAAAAGGGATAAAAATTGCGAATGGGCAAAATGTGAATGCGAAAGTCAAAATATGCATGCGAATTTCAAGATACAGAGTACCGATTTTGCGATTTCGCGTATTTTTTCTTCCGCATCGCAATACAGAGTAGGCCCCCTGGACAATTGGTAGCCACGATATTATGCCCAGCGCCTAAGTACGAGCTATAGGAATTTAAATTAATAGCTAAAAGGCAGAGACTATTTCAGAATCACCTACGACTCAACCAGTTAACAACGTGTTCAAGTAAAGGGGGGCAATAGCCACTTCTTGGCACACAACAATGTTAAAAGTAGCAGTTAAAATCACTGCGATGGGACAGATTTAGAACGAGTACCGTGTCTTTATGAGATAGTTTTGCGCTAGTTCAGAACAAAAGCGATTCGCTGCAGCCTTATAATTGAAGTTGTTTCATACATACAGTTGCTGAGCTCTACAGTCGATTCAAATCTTCAAAGAGTTTGTTGATTTCTCTTTATTCATGTAAAAACAGCTATTTTAGTTTAATCTTTTTACTTGAACTTGAACTAATTTATAAGTCGGTTCACGTGTGCATCTTAGGACTTGAGTAAATATTAAAAAAAAAAATAATCCCGAATAAATCCATACACCTGTGCAGATATAAACTGCCGTGAAGTGAACAACAAATACCTCCGCTTGAATAATATGGTCTTAGAACGCGTCAAAACCTTAATTCGGTTTGCTTGGAACTTTTCGAGATTTGCTATTGAATTGCGATTGATATCTGTTTGTCGGTAGACCCTCTCGGGCAGTCAACGCGCAGAGACCTTTATCATATGCATGTTTGAATACTTCAATAAGAGATCCCTATAACCTTATCTACATATGTATGTGTTTTTTTCACGATATCTTTACGGTCTTCGTCTTTTATCAATGTTATTTCCAGCTTCAACTCCTTTACCTAATACATTTAATTTTTATCTTTTTTGCACTACAAGTAACCGCTTATCATTACTCTTGGATCACCACAAGAGCCGAGGAGTAAACTAAAGTTAAGAAAGCTCATAATGAAAGTAATAATTTTAGACCAAAACCATATCGAGCATAAATTGTGGGTTACAGCAATTTTAAGCTGATAGCCTCACATTTAACACACAAGTCAAAGGGATCTGCCAGTTGACTCCGGGTCCGATTAATTACTTGGGCTCCAGCCTAAAGTAGACCAACTAGATGCAATACGCGTGTGAAAAAAAGTAAACAGTTACAGTCTAATGGGCATTTGCTTGAATCAGGCGCGTAGCCAGAAAAAAATTTCGTAAGGGGTAGCGGTTTTGGCCAAAGTGTCAGTAAATAATAATTACCTGTAAATATACACATATTTATATTTTTACATATTACATATTTATACTTTTATTTATTTGAAAATTTTCTTTCTTTCTACATAACAATATTTATTTTTCTTGTTTGTTTTGCCATTTTGTTTAGGATTTCTTCATGAGTTACTTCAATTGTAGAGTGGATGTTGAGTAGAGCCAGCCCATTCATCCTCTCCTGGCCCATTGTATTTCTTAGATAAGTTTTTAACCTTCGAAGGGAAGAGAAACAGCGTTCGCTAGGAACAATTATGTAATGCATCAATGAACGTGCTTGGTCGCTCCTCCTTTGGGATTGTCGAACAATGCCTGAAAAAGTTTTGCTATGTTTTTTATTATGGCGTAATACAAAAAAAATATTCTTGATCATATTTTCATTTGATTTACTTGATAAGAGATTTCTTTCATTGCATTTTTATTGAGAGGTGGGTAAAGCCGCGTCAAAACCGCACAAGTTTTTTTAATTAATCTCTAGAATTTCAACAACGAAGCAAAAATGTATGGGTAATGTCGATACAAAATTAAACTTTTCGAGACTCCTCTTCGTTTGCAAGAAAACAATTTTTTTTAATGGAATATTTTAGTGAAAAGTTAATAACTCGCCTGTATATTCTTTTTGTAGACAAAACATTTGCCTACTCTCAAAAAAAATTGTATAGATTTATTGCAAAAAGCCTGTCAGATATTAACTTTTCATTAAAATATTCCTTATTTTTTTTAAACACTGTATCTTGCAAACGAAGCGCAATCCCGAAAAATCGCTCAAATGTTTTTGTATCGACATTTCCTACATATCTTTTCAGTCTTTGTTGAAATCCCAGAGATCGATGAAATTACATTGGCGGTTTTTATGTGGCTTTACTCAAGTGAAACATACGAAATGAGATGACTCAGCATGAAAATAATGCAAAATTCAATATTTTAAAAGGAGCGGCTACCAATAACTTCTCTCAGTGTGAAATATTATTTAAATTTATTCTTTCGCATTTTCAATATTGATATTAATGCTATTTTCTTAGCAGGGGTTTTAAAAGTGAATAGAGTAATTATTCTAGTACAGACGTATATTTTTTAATTTTCGGAAATTTCGGGAGGAGGGTTTGAACCCCCGAAACCCGCACCCCCCTGAATACGCGCCTGGCTTGAATGTATGTACGTATGTTTATACAAATCTTTGAATGAGAATATTTACGCTATTTCTCTACATCACATCAGAAGTCGTGTTAAATAGTCAAACAAAAAAGATTACTATGATCCGGTTTTGAGTGGAAAATTTAAAGGTCTTTTCTGGAATAGCTCACCATTTCCCAAATTACACAGTGCTACAAAAGAGAAAACAATATGCAGGGATTCTTTTGTAAAAAATCTTTTTTGGGATAGTGCAAAGCACTTCGCTTAGTATTTATTTGCTACGCAATGTTGGCGTATATTCGCAGTGATCATATTCAACGCGAAACAAGGATAGTTGCGTTGACTTGTCGCGATTAGGCTTCATTTAGTGAGAATGAGCAACAAAATAGAGTAGACGCCAAAAACTAGAAGCGCTTTTAGCCATAATATCCTAAGAGCTATGTACGTACTTTAATTTGACTATAAATAGGCTTCATTATTTTGACCCCATTCGGTGTGGTCGTCAAGCGCGCACCATACCGCCAAATCAGGGTTGCCAGCTACTATCTCGAAAACTGTTTGACCTATTTAGTTGTATATATACATAAGGTAATACGCTCTTACTTAAATGTTTTTAACTACAAGTTCTTACAATGTCCATGTCCTTATCAGGGCAGCTACCACCCAAACTAACCTAACCTAACCTCTTACAAGGAGTTATCTGTTATAAATTAAACCAAAATCAAATTAAATATGGCGATTTGAGTATAAAACCGAAGGTATTTTTCATCGTTCTTCGATCGATTTTTTTAACGTTATTAGATTTGTTTCTTAGTTTACCATTTCAAAAACAACTTGACCTGTTTCGATGAAATATTTTATTTTATATTTTATAATCCGCCACATTTTAAGCTCCCTTACTTATGGTGATTCCGTTTCAACAAAAAAGGCTAGAAATGCGCCTCTCTACTTCGTGTTCAATTGCAAATATTAAGGTGAGATCTCAAACTAAATTTTTACTAGTTTCATGAAAACGTGAACTTCAAAACTGCCAAAAAGGCATATGTTCTGCATTGTTAACACTTCTAAAGATTGAGTTAAATACAATTTCAAAATAAAACAAGTAAGGAAGGTTAAGTTCGGGTGTAACCGAACATTACATACTCAGTTGAGAGCTATGGTGAAAACATAAGGGAAAATAACCATGTAGGAAAATGAACCGAGGGAAACCGTGGAATGTGTTTGTATGACATGTGTATCAAATGAAAGACATTAAAGAGTATTTTATGAGGGAGTGGGCCATAGTTCTATAGGTGGACGCCATTTAGGAATATCGCCATAAAGGTGGATCAGGGTTGACTCTAGAATTTGTTTGTACAATATGGGTATCAAACGAATGGTGTTAATGAGTATTTTAAAAGGGAGTGGGCCTTAGTTCTATAGGTGGACGCCGTTTCGAAATATCGCCATAAAGGTGGACCAGGGGTGACTCTAGAATGTGTTTGTATGATATGGGTATCAAATTAAAGGTATTAATTAGGGTTTTAAAAGGGAGTGGTGGTTGTTGTATAGGTGGTCGCATTTTCGAGATATCGCCATAAAGGTGGACCAGGGGTGACCCTAGAATTTGTTTGTACAATATGGGTACCAAAATAAAGGTGTTAATGAGTATTTTAAAAGGGAGTAATCCTTAGTTCCATAGGTGGACGCCGTTTCAAGATATCGCCATAAAGGTGGAGCAGGTGTGACCCTAGAATTTGTTTGTGCAATATGGGTATCAAAAGAAAGGTGTTAATGAGTATTTTAAAAGGGAGTAATCCTTAGTTCCATAGGTGGACGCCGTTTCGAGATACCGCCATAAAGGTGGACCAGGGGTGACTCTAGAATTCGTTTGTGCAATATGGGTATCAAACGAAAAGTGTTAATGAGTATTTCAAAAGGGAGGGACCTTAGTTCTATAGGTGTTCGCCTTTTCGAGATATCGCCATAAAGGTGGACCAGGGGTGACTCTAGACTTTGCTTGTACGATATGGGTATCAAATGAAAGGTGTTAATGAGTATTTTTAAAAGGGAGTGGGCCTTCGTTCTAGGTGGACCAGGGGTGACTCTAGAATTCGTTTGTGCAATATGGGTATCAAACGAAAAGTGTTAATGAGTATTTCAAAAGGGAGGGACCTTAGTTCTATAGGTGTTCGCCTTTTCGAGATATCGCCATAAAGGTGGGCCAGGGGTGACTCTAGACTTTGTTTGTACGATATGGGTATCAAATGAAAGGTGTTAATGAGTATTTTTAAAAGGGAGTGGGCCTTCGTTCTATAGGTGTTCGCCTTTTCGAGATATCTCCATAAAGGTGGACCAGGGGTGACTCTAGACTTTGTTTGTACGATATGGGTATCAAATGAAAGGTGTTAATGAGTATTTTTAAAAGGGAGTTGGCCTTTGTTCTATAGGTGTTCGCCTTTTCGAGATATCTCCATAAAGGTGGACCAGGGGTGACTCTAGAATGTGTTTGTACGATATGGGTATCAAATGAAAGGTGTTAATGAGTATTTTTAAAAGGGAGTGGGCCTTCGTTCTATAGGTGTTCGCCTTTTCGAGATATCTCCATAAAGGTGGACCAGGGGTGACTCTAGACTTTGTTTGTACGATATGGGTATCAAATGAAAGGTGTTAATGAGTATTTTTAAAAGGGAGTGGGCCTTTGTTCTATAGGTGTTCGCCTTTTCGAGATATCGCCATAAAGGTGGACCAGGGGTGACTCTAGACTTTGTTTGTACGATATGGGTATCAAATGAAAGGTGTTAATGAGTATTTTTAAAAGGGAGTGGGCCTTTGTTCTATAGGTGTTCGCCTTTTCGAGATATCTCCATAAAGGTGGACCAGGGGTGACTCTAGAATGTGTTTGTACGATATGGGTATCAAATTAAAGGTATTAATGAGAGTTTTAAAAGGGAGTGGTGGTAGTTGTATATGTGAAGGCGTTTTCCAGATATCGACCAAAATGTGGACCAGGGTGCCCCAGAATATCACCTGTTGGATACCGCTAATTTATTTATATATGTAATACCTGCCACGATTTTAAGGGTTTTTTTATTTCGCCCTGCAGAACTTTTTCATTTTCTTCTACTTAATATGGTAGGTGTCACAACCATTTTATAAAGTTTTTTCTAAAGTTATATTTCGCGTCAATAAACCAATCCAATTACCTCACCATGTTTCATCCCTTTTTTCGTATTTGGTATAGAATTATGGCATTTTTTTAATTTTTCGTAATTTTCGATATCGAAAAAGTGGGCGTGGTCATTGTCGGATTTCGTTCATTTTTCATACCAAGATAAAGTGAGTTCAAGTAAGTACGTGAACTAAGTTCATTAAAGATATGTCGATTTTTGCTCAAGTTATCATGTTAACGGCCATGCGGAAGGACACACGAACGACTGTGTATAAAAACTGAGCATGGCATCAACCGATTTCGGCCGTTTTCACAGAAAACAGTTAACATCATAAAATCTATGCCCCTACCAAATTTCAAAAGGATTGGTTAATTTTTGTTCGACTTATGGCGTTAAAAGTATCCTAGACAAATTAAATGAAAAAGGGTGGAGCCACGCCCATTTTGAAATTTTCTTTTATTTTTGTATTTTGTTGCACCATATCATTACTGGAGTTGAATGTTGACATAATTTACTTATATACTGTGAAGATATTAAATTTTTTGTTAAAATTTTACTTTAAAAAAAATTTTTTTTTTTAAGTGGGCGTGGTCCTTCTCCGATTTTGCTAATTTTTATTAGGCGTACATATAGTAATAGGAGTAACGTCCCTGCCAAATTTCATCATGATATCTTCAACGGCTGACAAATTACAGCTTGCAAAACTTCTAAATTACCTTCTTTTAAAAGTGGGCGGTGCCACGCCCATTGTCCAAAATGTTACTAGTTTTCTATTCTGCGTCATAAATTCAACTCATCTACCAAGTTTCGTCGCTTTATCTGTCTTTGGTAATGAATTATCACACTTTTTCGGTTTTTCGAAATTTTCGATATCGAAAAAGTGGGCGTGGTTATAGTCCGATATCGTTCATTTTAAATAGCGATCTGAGATGAGTACTCAGGAACCTACATACCAAATTTCATCAAGATACCTCAAAATTTACTCAAGTTATCGTGTTAACGGACGGACGAACATGGCTCAATCAAATTTTTTTTCGATCCTGATTATTTTGATATATGGAAGTATATATCTATCTCGATTCCTTTATATATGTACAACCAACCGTTATCCAATCAAACTTAATATACTCTGTGAGCTCTGCTCAACTGAGTATAAATATAGGTTCAAAAAACTAAAAAATACGCCGTAGCACAGCGGTTCGTGCCTCCGCTATTAAGCACAACTCGTTTTATAGCGAGTTATTTAAGCACTCTCCTTTGCGCGCCTAGCCTAGAGAGTTACAAACAAACATACATACAAGAGAAGTTAATATAAGAGTGTTAAGAAAGGTGTTCACTTAAATGTCGCCTTGATACAATGCGCTAACAGTCTAAACACATGTATAAACCATATCGCTTTGAAAATATGAAGCGGTACGAATTGGCTTCGTTTTCAAATCGGTAGTTCATATCTCCAGAAGGTTAGAACGAATTCGAATTCAATCCGAACTGAAAATGACTTCTTTCACAGAGTTTTCCCATTAAACTGCATTCAATATACTGTGGGGTTTGAAAATTTAGTTAGGCATCGTAAAATAAAGATAATGTAAACTTTTTGCAGATATTTTGCAATTCAAGATGCTTAATAAAAAAAAAACTCGTACTTATCTATTTGAGGACGGTTTCTTTGATAGCGATATAGTAATGTAAGTATAAAATCTTCAAGAAAATGTGTGGTAAGCCAAATCGGTTTTACACCACAGTTATTGTGTTGGTATAAACAAGTTAATAGTCATAGACAGATTTACAATTTTTATTATTTTTTTAAGCAAAATCTATGGCACTTAAACTTCAAATAACCTGCAAGCAATATCAAAACCACAAAAAAAATATGTTTTTGTAAAAAAGCTCTAAATCTTCATAATATTTTGGACTAAATAAGTTTTAAACGAAGTGGTTAAGGCCCGTCTTCCAGTAGTTGGTTAAGCTAAGCTTAAACTAAGTTGCCTTAAACTTTAGTCAAATTTAAAGTTAAACTACTGAGCAGTTTTTAAGTCACAGTTTATGGCCGCCTTAGAGGTACGCTTTTTTCTGCTGCAACATTGGTTTTTTATTATCTAGATAATTTGTATATACGGCAACAGCTGGATTTTGTTTACCCAACAAACATGGGAAAAAAATTTCTCCAGCGAAATATATATGTATCTAGTTCCGGATATAGTATCCAATATCATTACTTAATTATTCTTAAACCAGATAGTTCTCGAGTTGATATCCAACTTCATTCTCCAATCATTATCCAACCTTCGAGAAATTTTGTAAAATTTAGAGTCCTCGAGTGGAACTTCAACGTTTTTATCATTATCAAACTATATCCTACATTGGATATCGAGTTGAGGCGGAGCTGAAAAAAAATCTCCAAGGTGTAACCACCAAAACCAACAGCTGTTTATTGTGAGAAATAAACACCTGGTTGTTAGCAGTAATGAAGCGTAATTAATCAAAAATAAGTTACAGGTATTTTATTTTATTTTCGTGAAAATACTGTAATATGGAATCTTACATTTAAGTCCAGTTAGAGAACCACAAGTTGTTAATTAAATTATTTCAACTTAAGTAATAGCATTTTTTGCTTTATAAAAATTCCCTCTTTTTCTAAGTACGCTATGATTCTCGTAGGGGAGAACATTTTTTTTTTAAATATATATAACGTAGAAAAGCAAGAAAAATTAAAAATGAGTAAAAATCCGTTTTGTGATAAGAAACTACTACGTAGATTAGTATTATAGATTTCATTACAGTCAATACAAAATAAAGTCGCTCCCCGCCCCCCGCCCGCCCGCCACCCCCCTGGAGCCGCGCTAGGTTAAAGTAGACTGAAAAACTGTGGAATAAGTTAAAGCGTAGTTTAACTGACAATCTGAGTTGAACTTGTACTGAAAAACAAAACCAGATTTCGTATATACTGCCGTTCTAAAATAGAATGGCGGATAGTCATAGTCAAAATAAAATAGGTTTGCGTGCGCTAAAAAAACGCAGTGCGGTTTTATTAGGTTGACTCTGCATAATTTTTATGTAGCGCAGTTTAATAATTATTTTGTTTTTGTTTACTAGCCATCTTCTCTTTATATTTTATTTCCATCGGTCAGTTCTACATGGAGCGCAGATGAACGCACAACAACACATGTATACATGTTTTTAATTTAGAAATGAGAATCGAATAAAATATGAGCATTACGAAATGAAATACTATATACTCATTATTGTTATTGCTTTCGTGCAAATCTATGGCTACAATGGAAAAATGATATCAAAAGTCGCTATCAATCATAAAATCGGAGATAGTTACCGTGAACAATCACTGATCATATTTGACAAAGAATTTCAATCGGAACAGTTAGCATCATCTTCTTTTAATGATGGTGGAGAAAACGCCTTTACACAGCATCGTTATCTGAAACAACAACAAGCATTCACCTCATATAAATACAATCGAAAACATCAAAAGAAAGAAATTCAGGAATCGGAAATAAATAATAATAATCTAACAGAAATTCACAACAAAAATTACAAAAATATGGACTATAATAATAAAAATAAATGTGAAAAGAATATTAAAATGAAAGAAAATCAGTATCCAACAACTCAGGAACAGCGAAATAAAAGTGAAGAGATCATGCATAAGATCAAGAAAAAAAACAGAAGTATGAAACATGCTAAGAATCAGACAACAGATATTACCATGAATGAAATCCTACATACAACAACAATTGAGCCATTCGCATCCCAAAATGCATATCAACCCACCCTCCGTTTCGTACCAACTCTAATCAGAAAACTGCCAAAACCTCCACAAATGAGAATTAACCCCACACGAATATCATCTATAAAGAGACCTAAGAGAAATGTTCCTAACAACCCCTTTCTAGCAATGTCACAAAACCCTTCATTTAATAAACTACAAGACAGAAAAACAAATACACAAAGTCTGTATATGCACAATCCTTTCTTGAAAAACATTACAATACCAAATGAAAGAAATGGAAATGAGTTAATGCAAAGTAATAGCATAAATCACAACCCTTGGTTACAGAATGCTACCCGAAAACCCACATTACCCAAGGATACAACAAATCTGTTCAGGCCAAATTCTCCCGGACACATTTCTTCTGCAACAGCGAAACAAAGTACAGCATCGGAACCGAGTGCGATTTTCACAAATACAACATCCAGTGCCGCAATGAAGAGCCCGACCTTGAGACCAAAATTAATTCAACTTTTAAAAATTAATGCAGTTATATATCCAGATTCAGCGTACCTACCCTCAACCACTCCTAGTACACCACATATATTAGACATTAGAAAACGTTAAATAGACAAAATTAGTTTGGATTAAAACAAAAAAAAAAGCTTGATTGTATCGAAAAAAAGATTTCTACATAATCATTATTAAGACCGGCTTTCCTTCCAGTTTAAGTTGTGCTCCTTTTTAATTTTTTTCCACAAATTGACGGGGCCTATGTTTTTTAAAAATACACCCGAAGTATTTAACAAACCACTGCCGAACGGCGATCCCACTTAGAAAAGTTTTTTCTGAGTGGAACAACTTTTTTCTAAATTTTTTCAGTTTGCTTGTCGAGAAATGAGCCCAGGACCTTGGGTGTGGTAGAAGGTTTTGGGGTAGCGTCATCCATAATTATGGTCCTTTTTCGAATATAGATCCAGTACGTTCCAGCAAAGTAGTCCGTTTTTCAAAACGATAGCTTGAGAACAAAGACGGAAGCGATGGGAAGAAAGCTATGGGGTTGTATTAACAAATTCATCTCGCCTTTCAGAAAATAATTTTAAGGAAACTGGTTTTATTAGCTGTCCGTCAGATCTGAGTATTTACAAACGTGCTCTGTTATATCCAAGAGCTGTTTCCGATTTGGAAACTCGAACAGAAAGTCCTTCAGAATCCAATATTAGAAATGAGAAAATATGAAACATGGAAATAAGGTTCGAGGAGGTTAGGTGTATAAACTGAAAAATTCTAACAAAAATAGTTTTTGGGCAATTAAATACAAAAAAAATTGTTTGAACTGTTTGTAAACAGATATGTTTTACTTTTAGCAAAATACACTTTCAATATAATGTCAGATAAACAAGTGTAACAGTGTGTTTGGATTTATTGCAATAAAACGGTCGGCTTTTGAAGTTCTCATATTATTTTCTTTGTAGTCATAAATAATGCATTCACACAAGGTTAAATGCAAACAAGTAAGTTCGGGTGTAACCGAACATTACATACTCAGCTGAGAGCTTAGCTGCGTTGGTTTCGTCGGGTTTCGTAGATGGTTTATAAGTGGTTTTCAATTCCATATCATATATGTACGTTTGGGAAATATCGATCAAATTGTAGACCAAGGGTGACGTTTTTTGAACGATATCCCGTCATCCTTTGTCAAATAAGGGAAAATCACCATATAGGAAAATGAACCTAGGGTAGCCCTGGAATGTGTTTATTATATGACATGGGTATCAAATGAAAGATCGAAAAAGTGGGCGTGGTCATAGTCGGATTTCGCCCATTTTTAATACAAAGATAAAGTGAGCTCAGATAAGTACGTGAACTAAGTTTTAAAGATATATCGATTTTTGCTCAAGTTATCGTGTTAACGGCCGAACGGAAGGATATACGGTCGACTATATATAAAAACTGGGCGTGTTTTTAACCGATTTCGCCCATTTTCACAGAAAACAGTTATCGTCATAGAAGATATGCCCTTACCAAATTTCACAAGGATGTGTAAATTTTTGTTCTACTTATGGCATTAAAAGTTCTATAGACAAATTAAATGAAAAAGGGCGGAGCCACGCCCATTTTTAAATTTTCTTTTATTTTTGTATTTTGTTCCACCATCTCATTACTGGAGTTGAATGTTGACATAATTTACTTATACTGTAAAGATATTAAATTTTTTGTTAAAATTTGACTTAAAAAAGTTTTTATTTAAGTGGGCGTGTTCGTCATCAATTTTGCTAATTTTTATTTAGCGTACATATAGTAATAGGAGTAACGTTCCTGCCAAATTTCATCACGATATCTTCAACGACTGCCTAATTACAGCTTGCAAAACCTTTAAATTACCTTCTTTTCTTTTTATTTTTTATTTTCTATTCTGCTTCATACCACCCACCTACCAAGTTTCATCGCTTTATCCGTCTTTGGTAATGAATTATCACACTTTTTCGGTTTTTCAAAGTTTTCGATATCGAAAAAGTGGGTGTGGTTATGGTTCGATTTCGTTTATTTTAAATAGCGACCTGAGATGAGTGCCCAGGAGCTTACATACCAAATTTCATTAGGACACCTCAAAATTTACAAACGTTATCGTGTTAACGGACAGACAGGTGGACGGGCGGACGGGCGGACTAAATGAAATTCTTTTTTCGACAAGATCATTTTGATATATAGAAGTATTTATCTATCTCAATTGGTTTATGCCGTTACGGGGTACCGTTATGCGAACAAAATTAATGTACTCTGTGAGCTCTGCTCAGCTTAGTATAAAAAACAGATGTGATAAAATGCTACACGCACCCCATAGGCTTAATTCATTTCCTTAAATTTTGTTTGACATAATAGTCCCTTACAAGAGAATCATATTGAACTGGCAATTACACTTTGTTTATTCACCTTGATTATATCATACAAACGTACAACAAATATTTATTAATCTAAATATGTATGCACGCATATATGCATATGTACATATGTACATCAAAATTAAAGTAAATGAGCAATTTAAGTTTGAATATAATAAATAACACCATCAATATTAAAAAAAACATAACTTTACACTAAATTGGACTCTCGCGCTCCTCAATAGCCATGTGTTTTGTATCCTCTTTGGGGTGCATAACCATTACCACCACCATAGTTTACTTGTGCATAAGGTCCCTGTGGATAATTCCATTGAGAATCAGGTCCATACGAATAAGGTCGTCTCTCTACATATGAAGGATAATTTGGATGATAATAAACAGGATAATCACCATTGGGCTCTTGATAGTATCCATTTCCTTGACCACCACCATTTCCATAATTATGATGATCGTGGTGATGGTGCTGATGATAGTTACGACTGTCTGTCGGATATCTGTTATATGGACTATCAGCAAAAACATCCAATACAGCTTCGGCTATTTTATCGAATGTCGGCCGAGCCGATGTTAAAGCCGTAAAAGCAATCATGAGCATACAAATTTCCGTAAACTTCATAATTTAAATATTTTCAATTCTTTAAATTTGTATCGAAAAACGATGTATGTATATATCTATAAGATTTTTTAAGTGTTAAACAAAGCACAGTAGTCAAAGAACTAATTAATTTAATTCAATTGAGCTTTTATATACCAAAAATATATATTAACACGAGCCCGAGATAATCTAATTTAAACATATGTACATACATATATTTCAGAGATAACGATTTTTTGTTTTCATTTATAAAAACTTGTTCAAGGATATTTGCATTCCTACTAATAAACAATCAACGCATATATACTGGTACATGCGGGTGTTTCCGTAAATGTGTCGATCAAGAGCGAAAATGTTAAGTTTTGCCTAGAATAATTTTTAATTGAGACATGCAGATGTCAATTAGTTGGCTAATACAGAAAATATTAACGACTACTCAAATATACTTAGTTATTTAAACATTTTTTTTGGTTACGATTCAAAAAATTGTCCATAATACTTAGGTTTGGTTTTCACTATGGCAAATTTGACGAGGTCAAACTTGGGTTATGAAAACCGCTTGACATAAAACGTCAGAAGTGACAATCAAATTGACCAATAAGTGAAACCGGCAATTATCTAACGGCTTGGAAAATTCGACATTCAAATTGCATATGCTAACATGTAGTAAATTTATTTTATTTTGCCAACTGTCGTGCTCTCAATAAATAGTCCCACAGCAAAAATCACCTACCTTGTGTGATTTGTGGTACCACAGCGTCTTTAACGGATTTTGGAAAATATTGTAACGAATTTACTTGCAAATCCTCTTATTTGCAATCCTCTGCTAAGTTCGAATCACTAAACTGTTGAATAAATAACTCCAATATTGAATAATGGAAAAATGGCCTTTATTAAAGTACTTCACAATGACACTTATACTTTGCTACTCGCTGGCTTAATAACCAAACTGATTGATAACTCAAATTGAACTCTAGTATTGGCTGCTAGATCGCGTGCTTAATCAATAACTGATTGATTGCTCAACTCAAACTGAATTGCTTCCTACTCGCCTGCCCCGCTTTTATAGTTTACGCTGCATACTTCTAGGCTCTTCGATTTCCAGAAGTTCGGCTACAAAATCTCCAGCCACAACTACGTGCACAAATTATTGCTCTCTCTTGTGACAACTCAGATAAGATATATGCATGTATTTGTGAATTGCCGCTCCGATGTTCGTATACGTACATATGTGTAGACGCAATTATTTATTCGTTTATGTAGATACATAATGACTGAATTATTGATGTGCATTCACGTCGCTGGTTAGCATCGGCTTAGAGACGATAGCATCGCTCAGTGCTGCTAACATTCGTTACAATATGAACCTAAAATTTAAGCGTGGGTTTTGACCATATACTGCTTTATCGACTTCGAGTAAGTAATATGACATAATGAATACACTTTTGACTCCAACTGACCAGCGGGCCAGCTTGACCCAGTTTTTGATGTTAGTCATTTTGATTTAATGAAAACCAAGCACATATAAGTAAAGTAATGAGATTATCTACATATTTGTTTAGCATGCACTATGCTCCGACAAACTAATTGGGTCAATATGACTGACATCAAAAACTTCAAATTTGATCTAGTGAAAACCAAGCATAATATAAAAACCGCACGAGTTGAAGCTCGAAATGTTTTAAAAATTTGTGATTTTTTCGGAGTTCGTTTATTAAAAAAAAAATAGTCTTAGCTGTAATGTTAAATGTACATCAAAACGTGTTTGAAAATTTTTGTTATTTCCTTCTAAATTTATTTGAAATTGATTTTCCCACGTTTGAACGGCGAAGTTGAAAAATAAATTTTGCTTAAAATTTACATATGTAATTTTCGACATGATATTGCACATTTACCAAGGAGTTTTTAAAGAGTTTTTGAAAGAGAATTAATAAATGAATTTAATGCAATCATATAAATAAACACAAGTACGTCACGAAAATGTATAGAAGGCATTTCCATAAATGTATCTGACAAAAAAACCAGCGACTGAAGCGAGTGATGGGTCTTAACAAATAAAACCTATTTGCATTTAAAATTCATGGTTTACTAAGAAGAAAAAATTTTCTGGACGGGTCTGCCCCAACAGCTTCACGAGAGACCCATGCGCGTTGTTTACTATATAGTTTGGCAGCTTAAATTGAGGTTATATAGAGAATTGAGTGGAAGGCTGAAAAAGAAGGCAGTCGAATGGAGCGGAATAAAGAACATCAGGAGCAGAATTGCGTTGCATCAATATACTTTCAACCAACGACCACCGACACAATAATACAGTAGGCGCTGACAAATTAGAACCACTTTCGTTTTTAGGGTGATTCCAATTTCCGAAGAATTTTAATTCCTGGACGTTTTTTTATTTGCATTAAACCTTAAAAATTAAGTCAATTTTGCATTAAAAAACTACAATGAAATTTTCTCTTATTAAATTTTTTTCATAAAAACGAGGAAACATCAAGATAATAATCGAGTACAATACATATCACATGTTTTTTATTAAATATATGTACATATATGTATATTAGACTGAGTCGATTTATTAACCGATATCGCGCCATCGATTTTTCGATAGGATTTGGGCTCAGGAAAAAATGTTCCACTACCCATACCCAAAAAAAAAATTTTCGAGCCTGAGAGTTTTTGAAAGAGAATTAATAAATGAATTTAATGCAATCATTTAAATAAACACAAGTACGTCACGAAAATGTATATAAGGCATTTCCATAAATGTATCTGACAAAAAAACCAGCGACTACCTCAAGAAAACATCGAAAAATTTGCCAAAGTATCGAGTGATGGGTCTTAACAAATAAAACCTATTTGCATTTAAAATTCATGGTTTACTAAGAAGAAAAAATTTTCTGGACGGGTCTGTCCCAACAGCTTCACGAGAGACCCATGCGCGTTGTTTACTATATAGTTTGGCAGCTTAAATTGAGGTTATATAGAGAATTGAGTGGAAGGCTGAAAAATAAGGCAGTCGAATGGAGCGGAATAAAGAACAGCAGGATCAGAATTGCGTTGCATCAATATACTTTCAACCAACAACCACCGACACAATAATACAGTAGGCGCTGACAAATTAGAACCACTTTCGTTTTTAGGGTGATTCTAATTTCCGAAGAATTTTAATTCCTGGACGTTTTTTTATTTGCATTAAACCTTAAAAATTAAGTCAATTTTGCATTAAAAAACTACAATGAAATTTTCTCTTATTAAATTTTTTTCATAAAAACGAGGAAACATAAGATAATAATCGAGTACAATACATATCACATGTTTTTTATTAAATATATGTACATATATGTATATTAGACTGAGTCGATTTATTAACCGATATCGCGCCATCGATTTTTCGATAGGATTTGGGCTCAGGAAAAAAAGTTCCACTACCCATACCCAAAAAAATTATTTTCGAGCCTGCGAAATTTAATTTTTTTTTTTTACTTTTTTTCGACTTTGATTTTTAAGGTTTTTTTCATGACCTACTAAAAAAATTTTCATTTGATTGTAAAAAATATTTTTTTTATATATGTACATATGAAAATTTTTTGCGATGTGCAATGATTTTTTGTTAGCCTCATGATAGGTATTAGAAACAGCGTTTAAAATTTATGATTCGATTTGGTATATGTAACTAATAGCAGATGGCGCCGCATCAAATTCTAGGGCTAACCGCTTCCCTTGAACACTTTTGTGAAGCTTTTCCAAGACCTGAACTTTGGTTTGCAAGGACAACGTATTTTTCATACGTTTATTTGGCATTTCAGCGAATTACTTCCACGTTTAAACAAACAATGCCAAAAGACGTGCACGCGTATCGAATTTCACACAAAAACTAACAAAACCTGTACAGAACCGCGACGAAAATCCAACGACTACGAGCGTAACATGAATAAATTGGGGATTCCAATTTTATACCCAGCTATACTTGTACACAGGGTATTATAACTTTGATTTGATAACGGTAGGTTATACAGGTATAAAGGAATTGAGATAGATATAGACTTCCATATATCAAAATCATCAGTATCGTAAAAACATTTGAATGAGCCATGTCCGTACGTCCGCCTGTCCGTTAACACGTTAACTTGAGTAAATATTGAGATATCTACACCAAATTTGGTACACGAGCTTATCTGGACCCAGAATATATTGGTATTGAAAATGAGCGAAATCGGATGATAACCACGCCCAGTTTATATATATATAACATTTTGGAAAACACAAAAACCTGATTATTTAGTAAATAATACACCTAGAATGTTGAAATTTGACGTGTGGACTGATAGTGAGAATCTTGATAAAAATTTGAAAAATTTTTTAAATTGGCGTGGCACCGCACACTTGTGGTAAAATAAATTTTACAAATATTATTAATCATAAATCAAAAATCGTTAAACCTATCGTAACAAAATTCGGCAGAGAGGTTGCCGTTACTATAAGGAATGCTTTGAAGAAAATTAACGAAATCGGTTAAGGACGCTTTTAAAAGGGTCGTAGACGAATGAAATAAGCTACATCTTTACAAAAAAGAGCTTTATATCAATGGTATTTCATTTCCCAAGTGGATTTATAACAATAAATAGGAAAAACTTCAAATTTTAAAAAATGGGCGTGGCTCCGCCCCTTTTATAACTAAGCTTTTTTCTTTTTCGGGAGCCATAACTTGAAGAAAAATTTGTTCAGAATAGAATGTATATGTATTATTGCGCAGCCTTGTAACACTATTAAGCACACAAAACAAACAACAACAGCATTTCAAGTGTACAGCTGGGTATGTAATGTTCGGTTTCACCCGAAATTAGACTTTCTTGTTATATCTATTTTGCAACAAAAAAAAAAAAAAAACAAAATACTCTCAGAAATTAGAATTTTCGGTTCTAATTTCAGATCGTGTAAGGTATTGAAAAAGTTGATTCTAATTTCTTAGCATTCTAATTACTGAAGGTTCTAATTTGTGAGCGACTACTGTATATAATACCTCAAATCACCCCCCAACAGCATCAAAATGCAGCATTAAAGCATTTGGTACTTAGACATTCGACGGTAAAATAATAAAAGAACAGATAAACGCAATTTCTGACGCAATATTTGATCCTTTAAAACTTGTTTACAAGAAACAAAGTAGTCACACAGGTACAACAGACAAACACACAACAACAAATAAACACAAAACAATAAACGCAAAAAACCCACAAAGGTCAAACGACTTGAATTACTGACTTTTGCCTGCCTCAGTCAGCCACACAAATCGACCAGTAAAACCCACCCTCGGTTCTGAAAGAACACACAGCAGATACACATAAATATACACAAAAAATCCATTTTTACAATACCTGCTCGTGTACCTAGGAACTATAAATAAAAGACAAATAAAAACAGCAGATCAGAACGAAAATAGACACTGATGATGGCAACACGCCAAAAGCCGTTTGTCTCGAAACCAAATTTGACAAGGGATGACGGAAAATCGTTCCAATATACATCATTTATCCACCCTGTCGGAAAATCAATAAAACAAAACAACATCTTTAGGCCTTTGTGGAAAAAATCTTGCTGGGGGCTTCTATCTGGAAAATGGTAGCTTAAAATTGTGCCCTTTCTTTGTTGGATAAGTGTGGCTATCTTTATTGCAGCTTAGATTCTCTCTCAGTTAGTCGTAAGTGCTCCTATTTTTATATTGGGTATGAATTTCATTGAATGAAATATTTATTTATTTATATGTAATTAAATTTATAATCTTAATATATAAAAAACACGTGTGACAACATTTTTGGCCGCTATGGACTCCTAAACTACTGAACCGATTTTGAATTTGTTTTGCACCCCGTGTGTAGTTTGATCTAACTTGAGAGATAGAATAGGTTATATCTGAGGGGGCCCGCGATTTGGAGGTACCATAACATTTTTTTAATTCAGGAGAGCCTTTAGTTGTGTAGAGGGTAATTTTCATACCCCTGGGTGACTAGGATCTCGAGATATAGGCAAAAACGTGGGCCAGTGAATGCCTAGACAGTGTTTATACAATATGGATACAGGGCAGAACAACGTCTGCGCGTCTTCTAGTAAATTATAAAATTTAATTATTGAGCTACAACACTAGCTGCCAGGGCTATTGTCTGTCTCGGTAAGGTAAAAAGCAATGTGTTATATTTTTTCGTTGATGGCGCAAATGTACTTATAGATGGCGTTGATGTTTTCGATTGTATGATATTTTATAAGGTTGATTGGGTTGGGATTGTGTAGGTGGGTTGATCGGTCTTTTTGGAAGGCCGAGCATTCAAAGAGGAGGTGAGTAAGCGAAAGTTGAGTGTTACAATGTGAACAATTGTTACTGATTTGGTAGTTTAGTAGATGTGAATGTGTTACGTTTGTGTGCCCCAGTCGAAGCCGTGAGAATGTGATGATTTTTTTTTCTTTTCTTTGGTGGTGGGATAAATAGCTGGTGCATTGCTAGGGTTTACAGTTGAATAGTGGTAATGTTGATCGGAGTTGCTATAGGCAGACTCTTAGGAAGTCGATTTTCTCCACGACGGTGCTTGTGATGGTCGGAGATCCACAAGCAGATCGCGCTGCGTTATCTAATTCTTCATTACCGGCTATACCGGCATGTCCTGGTACCCAGATTTTCATGGTTTGTGCAGATTGGTGGAGAATGTCCCGGATGGTATTAATCGTATTCCAGTTGGTGTTAGCGGTGTTTTTTATGGCTTCGAGGACTAAGAGGCTGTCACTAAATACTATAGATTTTTCCCCTCTCTTTTGGGCAATCTGAAGGGCGTCTAGAATTCCGGCAGCCTCGGCTGTAAAAATAGGTGCAGTGGACTGCATAGAGTAGTTGTATTCTCCTTTCGAGGCATCTGTGAAAAATATATCATGTTCTTCGGTCTGGAACTGAGTATGAAATATGGAATACTGCTTTATATTCAGAAATTTTTATGTACTCAGCATTGATAATATGTATACTGGTGTCATGCCATGCGTTAAGTATACGTTGTTGTTATTGTAGCAGTGCTTCGTATACGTCTCATTGCTCTGTTTTGCATTTTCTATAGCTTGCTTATATGTGAGTCAGATGTGATTAACAAAATACTAGAACAGTATATAAAGTATGGCTCTATGATTGATGTATACACTAGTATTTTATATTTATTTTTTAAATATTTTCAAGTTCTTCTCATAAAACTAATATTTTTCGAGATCTTGCTGACCATATAAATGTTGTTGTTGTTTTATTAACGATAAAGACAGTCCCACAAGGTACTAGCCCGATCATCTCGGGAACGATTAATATGATCACATTAAACCTTCTAGGCCATCCCGCCCTCCACTCCCTAGTTCCATGGGGAACTTGGGGTTGCCAGAACCTCGACTGCTAAATATGTGTATGATACATTCATATTTGTAACAAGATAACTGATTTCTGGTAATAAAAAATGCATGCATATATCCGGAACACTTGCGACAGGTTGTGGAATAATTGAAAGCATATATCTATTTTCTCACGTTCAGCGTTACCATAGGAATTATTGAAAAATGCTTTAACAAAAAATGTCCAACGTGAATCTGAAACACGATGGGGACCCGGAATACAAGTGGTTAGAGTTATCGTCGATGCGCTAGAGAATGTAGTAGAACAATTAGCAGAGGACACTAGCACCACAATTGACACGAGAAGCGAAGCTACAACTCTGTTGCAAAATATACTAAATTTAGGTTCATAACATTAGTTCATTTCTGGTATGAAATCTTAAGGAGGATTGTGCAGATGAGATAACAAGATCCAGGGAAGAATTTTAAAGAAGCGTATCATAATCTTAAATATCCGAAATTCGAGACACTCTCTGTGAAGAAGCAATAGGAAAAGCGGTCTTTTTGTGAAAAATAGGATATTGATATAGAAAAACATGTAAGAAGGCGCCGCAAAATGCCCGGAGAATCGGCTAGAGATGTTGGTTTTTCTGCAGAATGTGAAATTTCTCGCGTTATCAAAAGTGTTCTCAATCCTCTCCAACAAGAAATAGGTACAATATTTACACGACTAAATCACCTTACTTTTAAATTTGGAATTCCTTTAAAAAAAAAAATGTAAGGCGCGATAACCTCCGAAGAGATCTAAGGCCGAGCTTCTCTTCCAATTTGCGTCATGCTCCTCTTGATTTTTCCTACAAATTGGCCGGACGGGACCTACATGTTTTATGCCAACTCCGACCGGCATCTGCAAGGCAGATGAGTTCTCACTGAGAGCTTTTCATGGCAGAAATACACTCGGAGCGCTTGCCAAACACTGCCGAGGGGCGACCCCGCTTAGAAAAAATTTCTTCTAATTGAAAAATCTTATTTCTAAAATTTTGATGTTGCTTTGCCCGGGGTGTGAACCCATACGGTGTGGTAGGCGGAGCACGCTACCTTCACGCCACGGTGGAATTCCGTTAGACGTTGGAAATTTGTTAAACAAGGATAATAACGACTTAGAAAGGAATTATAAGAAATTTGGTGAAATTTATAATACAGATTTCGATGGAACAGAACTTTCTATTGAAATATGTGACTGCAAAATATTACTTCGCAGTTGAAAAGAAATTGAACCTAAAACTCCGTTAGAATTACTTACTTTTATAATCTCGAATGGAGAAGATGTTTTTCCAAACTTGCGAGTAGAACTTCAATAGAAAAAAATATTTTTCCCCAGGCGCAAGAAGACATCACGACGCCATTGATCAACCCCTTCAATCTCTATATCCTATAGTCAATATTATCAACGCGTTTTAGTTTATTGTCAAGTATGACACCGAGATATTTAGTCTTGTTCACTACTATCATATCATTATTATTGCGCTTCCCAAGGCAGTCGGTTTATGTACCGTAGCGACTCGGGATTTTTCCCGACCAAGGACTGTCATTTCAGTGTAACCCCATTTAATTTGTTCCGTCCCTCCCACAAATTGTCATCCTCCCAGCAGCTCCTTGCAGCGGGACTGTTCCATATTCTCTTGCTCCGGGAATGTTTCGAATCCAATCCGGGTCCGTCTCCTGACCCCGATGTTGTTGTTGTTGTTGTTGTAGCGATAAGGTTGCTCCCCGAAGGCTTTGGGGAGTGTTATCGATGTGATGGTCCTTTGCCGGATAAAGATCCGGTACGCTCCGGTACCACAGCAGCATTAAGGTGCTAGCCCGACCATCTCGGGAACGATTTATGTGGCCACATTAAACCTTCAAGCCATTCCCCCCTCCCCACCCCCAAGTTCCATGAGGAGATTGTGGTCGCCAGAGCCTCGTCTGTTAGTGCAACAGGATTCGCCGCGGATAGGTGAGGTTGACAATTGGGTTCGGAGAAGCTATATATTGCGCTGGCAACCTGAAGGGTTGCGTTACACAACCCCTTGATCTTAAGAAATGGTTTTGCTGTCTGCCGGAAAATAATCTTTTTAGGACGGTCATACTCTTGTCAGTGTGTCTCGTGTAAGGGATGGTTGCATCGGACAGGTTGTTCTGGGCTAGATCCCAAAACCAGACGTCCACGCAACTTCTTTAAATCTTTAGTGGCTCCTTGCTGTTCACGCCCAAGGGAGTCCCGTTGTCTACGCCTTAGTACCACCCCCTATACCTTCCAGCAGGCCCGCTGCTCAGCAAGCCACAATAAGTACCCGCTGCTGCTCGCGCCCCACGGCGCCACTAACTCATACGGCTGCTCCCACTCACACCGACAATCTCCGTAGTAGAGTCGGAAGCAATGCCGAGCATCAGCCCCTGCCCCCTCTTTTCCGGCAGCAATCGTGCAGGTCAGGGAAACAGACTCTTTGTCCCTACCTCCTTTTGCACCGTTTGCCAGCACAGAATATATATATTTGGGACATCCGCCCAATGCAGCTCCTGCCTTGGACGGTGCCACTTTCCTAGAAGTTCTGGTCTCCTCGACGGCAACCCCCCCCCCCCCCCCCGACGGTTTTCATTGCGTCATGTTGCCAGACCGCATACCCAAATACACCGGGTACCCCAATGCTTACCCAACGACGTCCAGTCCCAGGGCCGCAACAGCAGTTGCGTCCTAGCCTTTCACAACCCAGGCGTAGTCACCCGTCACTTACTCCCAGAGTGACGACGTCTCCATCACTTCAGAATTCTGCAGTTAAACTGTAATGGATTAACTGGGAAGATCACGGAGATAGTCCATTTTATGAAGTGGCACAACATCCGCATTGCTGCGATTCAAGAGACTAAACTCACAGCAAGATCTGCTCTGCAGACCTGTTCTGGGTATAATGTCCACAGAAAAGATCGCGAGAGCGGAAATGGAGGCGGCCTCGCGTTTATCATACACCACTCTGTGTAATATCATATATTTGATCCCGACATCGGCCGCAGGGACAGTGTCTTAGAACGTCAAGGCTTATCTATCCGGTCAGGTGATGCTAACCTAGAAATCATCAACATCTACATCCCTCCTGCCACCTGTTGCCGCAGTGGATGCCGCCCTAATATCAGCACCTTACTCACGGGCAATAATCGCATTATCTTGGCGATTATCATCACGATCTATGGCATTCAAACTTTCAGGCAGACAGTAGGGATGAGATGTTGGCGGATCAAATAGAAGAAACGACGTTCTGCACAATAAACCGAGACGCCCCCACACGTATGGTAGGAAGCTGTCACAGTTCGCCGGATATATCAATCGTGAGCGCAGGACTCGTAAAATGAGTCAACTGGCAGCCGATGGTAACATTGGCATCTGACCACCGGCCTATACTTATTTCGCTCGAGCGTACCGCCGACTTCATCGTCACAGAAAAACGCACTTTCATGAACTTCAAACAAGGAAAGTGGGATTAATACAAATCCTTTACAGACAACCGCTTTGCTGCCCTCCCTATCCCGACTGATGCTCGCCAAGGGGAGCGTGCTTTCCGCAAGGTCATTGAACCCGCCTCGGCTCGCTTCATTCCCGCCGGTAGAATTCCCGAAATTCGGCCTCACTTTCCGGCTGAGGCCGCAAATTTAGCGAGAGAACGGGACCTTATAAGACAGCTCGATCCCGGCGACCCCCAAATAAGGGATATAAACCAACGCATCAGATTGCTTGTGGACAAAGAACACACTTTCCGGCGGAGGCCGCAAATTTAGCGAGAGAACGTGACCTTATAAGACAGCTCTATCCCGGCGGGCGAAATGGGAGGAGCACCTAAGCGGTTGTAACCTCTCTGCCGGTGTAGGTAAACTTTGGTCCACCGTAAAGTCCCTATCGAATCCGTCTAAGCACAATGAAAAAATTACAATCACCTTTGGCGATAAAGGGCTGTCGGATGCGAAAAAATGCGCGAGCGCCTTCTGCCGACAATATATAATGCATTCTACGGTCGACAAAGATAGACGGAGGGCCAACAGCGTGTCTCCAATTACCATCACCGCCAAAGAGGTTGAGGACGCCATCGGTCATGCTAAACCTTCCAAAGCAGTGGGCCCAGACGACATAGCCATGCCGATGCTTAAAAGCCTAGAGAAAGAGGGTTTCAAATATTTAGCACATGTCTTCAACCTGTCTCTTTCCACCTTTGTCATTTCCGAAAAATGGTAAATGGCCAAGGTGGTCCCGCCACTAAAGCCTGGGAAACCAGCTAACATATGAGAGTCATATCGCCCGATATCTCTCCTATCGCCAGTAGCCAAGACGCTTGAAGCCATTTTGCTTCCCTACTTCAAAGCAAATTTGCAGCTAGCCTGTCATCAGCATGGCTTTAGTAAACTCCATAGCACCACCACCGCGCTAAATGCCATTAGCACCCAGATAAATTGCGGTTTAAATCAAAACCCCCACCATAGAACAGTGCTCGTTGCGCTAGACCTATCAAAAGCTTTTGATACGGTCAACCATGGCACGTTACTGCAAGACCTGGAAGGGTCTACCCTTCCCCCATGTCTCAAAAGTTGGACCGCAAATTATCTGGGTGGTCGGCAGGAACCGGGGCAATTTAGAAACGAAACATCTAAACCAAGAAGAATTAAACAAGGGGTGCCACAGGGTGGTATCCTATCCCCACTTTTGTTTCACTTCTACATATCAAAGCTACCTTCGCCAGGAGTTACTACCGTTTTCTACGCCGATGACTGCACAATAATGTCCACAGGCCCAGGCCCGCAGATCGATGAGCTTTGCAACAGAATGATCTATCCAGTTTTTTCGCCTCGCGAAAACTGGAATTATCACCGACTAAATCCTCCGCGACCTTATTTACAACATCGACCATTTTGAACATCCACGTCGATGGCACTACGCTACCAACCGTCCTACACCCCAAAATCTTGGGTGTGACGTTTGATCAGGATCTACATTTTGGTGAGCATGCAGCCGTAATTGTACCGAAAATCCAGAGTCCTAATAAAATCCTCAAATCTCTTGCTGGCAGTACTTGGGGAAAAGATAAAGAAACGCGTATACCCCTTACAAAGCAATTGGCCAGCCGATTGCATGCTAAGCGTCCCCGATATGGTCGCCAAGCCTAAAGACCACTCACTGGAAGAAGCTACAGGCCTGCCAAACTACTGCCCTCAGAACCGCCACGGGTTGCCTTCTTATGTCCCCAGAACATCATCTACATAATGAGGCAAGAATACTCCACATCAGGGAGAGAAATGAGATGCTAACCACACAGTTCACAGTTCCTGTTGAATACCCAGAAACCTGGGCATCCCAACAGACATCTGATTGATGAGCCAACACCACCCAGGGGCTTAAGGAATCATCTCCGTAAGCATTATGAGGAAATGCGGCACCTGAGAACTCAGCCGTATGAAGCCAAAAAACAAAAGCCCTCATAAGTCCTCAGCGAACTCCACAAACAGGCGTCGGACCTTTATGCCAGGAATTTCCCAGTGAATCCAGTACTCAAAGAACAGTACCCAAAACTTCCGGAAGAGGAACGCACACTCCCCAGGGAAACGCGAGTCACTCTAGCTCAACTTCGATCTCGATAGTGTAACAGGTTAAACTCTTACCTATCCAAAATCAACCCCGACATACAAAATGTATGCCCCGCTTGCAATGTGTCCCCACATGACACCAACCATCTCTTCAACGGTATTGTGGAACCAACTCCTCTAACACCCCTCTCATTATGGTCCACCCCTGTTTAAACTGCAAGTTTCCATGGACTCCCGTTATTAGAGGACATTGATGACAATTTGTGATTCGTCGCACCTATTTGATGGGGCGAAGTACTGCTACAACAACAACAATTTAATTTTATTCGCACCGTCGTTTCAAGATCAGGAAAGCTTAAAATCAAGAACTGATCGGACTACCATGTTCAACGCCGACTCCGGATATCATCTGCAAGGCAGACGGGTTTTCACTGAGAAATGCTGTTCACGGCTATAATCAAATTTGTATTTACTCTTACAGCCAGGCTACACTAAAAGCGCTTGGATCGGTTACATGTAAGTCCAGGACAGTAGAGAAGTGTTGCAAATCTCTTAACGAGATCGCTGAGCAAACTTCCCTCAGTCTGGTATGGGTGCCTGGACACTCGGATATACCGGGCAATGAGATGGCTGACAAACTTGCAAGAGGGGGCACATCCGTTCCGATTTCGTCGTCCTGAAAGAGATTGAGCATGCCGCTCGCTACCTGTAAGCTCACTTTGAAAGGAATTTTCCTTGGCATAAAGGTCCGACGCCTGTTTATGGAGTTCACCAAGGACCTGCTTGTGTTTTATCGCTTCATACGGCTGGGTTCTCAGGTGCCGTATTTCCTCAAAATGCTTACGAAGATGACTCCTTAATCCCCTAGGCGGTGCTGGTTCATCAATCAGATGTCTGTTGGGATGCCCAGGTTTCTGGGTATTCAACAGGAACTGTTTGGTCAGCATCTCATTTCTCTCCCTGATGGGGGGTATTCTCGCCTCATTATGCAGATGGAGTTCTGGGGACATAAGAAGGCAGCCCGTGGCGATTCTGAGAGCAGTATTTTGGCAGGCCTGTTGGCAGGCTTCCCAAGGCAGTCGGTTCTATGTACCGGAGCGACTCGGGATTTTTCCCGACCAAGGACTGTCATTTCAGTGTGACCCCATTTAATTTGTTGCGTCCCTCCCACAAATTGTTATCCTCCCAGCAGCTCCTTGAAGCAGGACTGCTCCATACTCTCTTACTCAGGGAAGGTATCGAATCCAATCCGGGTCCGTCTCCTGACCCCGGTCCTGAGAAATGGTTTTGCTGCATCTGCCGGAAAAGAATCTTTTTAGGACGGTCATACTCTGTTCAGTGTGTCTAACAATGGGACCTTTTGGGCCTAAGTGCACTGGTGCTCGCACCGGTGGCCACTCTAACTTAACCTAACCTATCCAGAATCAAAGCTGCCATACACAATGTATGTCTAGCACGTAATGTGTCTCCACGTGACACCAACCTTCTTTTCCATTGCAATGTGAAACCATGTCCCTTTGGTCCAACCCTATTAAAACTTAAACTTTTTTTGGACTCTCATTAGAGGATAGCGATGACAACTTATGTGTGATCGCAACTATTTGATATGGGGAGAAGCATTGCTGCAAAAAATTACATATTTATTTTTAATTTTGTATTTTAACCATAACGTTCTTCTTTGACTTGCCTTCCAACTAAAATGTCTGCCACATATTTCCGCTTGCAAATTGCATTTACTGTAAAAAAAAGTAACACAAACATACAAAATCAGGGCCAGCTGTCTCAAGTAACATTGAACGCTTAAGACAATAAAACGCGTCGCAGCATAAAATTTTGGACACGTTGTATGAATACTCTGTACTATGTTCATACAAACATGCACATATAAGAAAGCAAAACGGGTTCACATAAGTGAATGTGGATAACACAATCATGCCTGCGCATAAGGACTTATAGGGACATAAAAGAGTTTTACAATGAAATCTAAATGTTTAGCCATACATTTTTCTTTTGTCATATAACTTTATTAAAAATGTCTCAGCACGAAATGCATAACGAATGAGAAGGGAAAACTCACAATTCACATGGGAAGTAATATAAACGTAAATTCAACAAACTAAAAATAATCGAAGGATACCAGAACATAAAATATATTGTAACAAACATAAACGAAATCCTTAAAAATCAGAGATTATTCTCAAGTACGTCACTATTTATTTAAACATTGCAAGTAAATAGCAGGAAAATAGGTTTACAAAGTTTTATTATTTTCGAAATGATTCTGGAAACGCCCATTGGTATCAGGTGTAATTTCATTATTACGTCCTTTATAACGTCTCACAACTCTACCGTTCCTTGAATGGCTGAGGCATGCCGTAGCTCTTGAATTTAATGCATGGTTGGTTAATGTAATGAGTTAAGCTTAGCAATTTATAAGCCGTCAGCCAGAGAAGGTAGAACTTGCGGTTTTACAAAATAAATTATAAACATAACACATACTACAACGTGTAGATGTAATACATTTACCAAATAAACTGAAGTCATCTTGCATATTTGAAATAACATTAAAATTAGAACAAAAATATACATATATATATATATAAATCTACTAATTTAAAATCTATGGTATATTATTTTTTAATTAATAGTATATGACATGGATGTAGAGTGAATTGGAATGATTAAGACTAAGAAAAATTGTGAATTGGAATTGTTATTCTGGCTATTTATTTGGTAGTTAAGAAATCAGTGTGTTCAGTCAATTTAGCTAAATCATTAATGTTATTTAGAGCATCTGCGAAAACGTGTATACATGCAGTACTGCAAACAAAAAGGTATGTATTACTGCTTAACTATATTTTATTTGAATACTAAGCTTGTACGCATACATACCAAATTGGACTCAATTGCGAAACTTGGCACATATATTTTTATTTTTTTAATATTCAAATCCTCTTTGTTTTGCAGCTACGCATTTCGAGAAAACCTTTGCCTTAAATTAGATTAATTTCATGTATTTTTTTGTTGTTCATCCATTCTCATGCTGATGTTTAGATCCAAGATATTGTCGAATAACTGCTCAGTGCTAAGTAATGGTATCTTGGCCACTTCATGAAAAATCTTGTGCGAGTATTTGCTGCGTATGGTTTTAACTTTTGGTTTGCGGTGCAGTCCTATGTTTAGAATAGGTACTATCTCAGCAAAATCAGTCAAAATATATCCGCTGTAGTACTCCAGCGTTGGTGTCCAGGGGTTTTGGTCGCCGTTTAAACGTAAAGCCATGAATAAAGCCGCGCATGCTAACTTTGAATCGCTAGATTGAATGGTAGCATAGTCCATGAGGGACATTTCTAAAATATAACGGGCCAGTGTCAGTGTTGGCATTGATATCTTGGCACAGCGGGCGTAACGTCGTAAAAACCTATAGGATAAAGGTATGCCCAGATCATAATTTATTGTGCGTAATGTTGTCATTTCCATGCGTATTAGTTCCTCATGCTTGTACGCCCCATCACAAATATATAGAAAGTCTTCAATCAAAGGAGGTGTACGCTCATCGAATTTACATGCTATAAAAAGTGCAGAAGCGCCAAGCAATTGTAAAACATCTTTATTAATAATGATACGGCATAGGAAGAGATCAACTATTTTCACTGCCAGGTATAGTGTTTCATGATTTAATTCGAATGTTTCTTGGACTTCAACCATCCAGTCGACCAATAGTGTGCGCATCCATTTAGTCAAATGTATTTGTTTCTCCATATAATCTGTTATAACAAACTCTTTTTCGCGCGATTTCATATATGTAAATATATCCATAGCATAATGCGAGACCTGAAATATGTCATTCCAATTGGCTTTGTCGAAATCTTCAACACCATGTGGTAGAGGAATGTGCTGTAGTTTATCGCCAACATCCACAGCTGGCAAACCCTCATTCTTATTTTTTTCTTGCAACAAAAGTGCTGATCTTCGCTTTGCTGCTTCAAAGTTACCAGACAGTCGCATCGATTCACAACTAGAAACATCTTCTAATGCAGACATGTACAAACTTTCCTCAGTCTTGTTAAATTCACTTGATATGCGACGTACTGGTTTGTTAGTTTGTGACTGTTTTGTTGGCAAAGCCACGGCAATGGGTGCCGCAGGGACTGGCGGTAAGATTACATCTTGATCAGACCTGCGAGTCTTCGCTGTAGGAGCTGTTGTCAGCACATTAACTTTAGGTACGCAAAACTTGTTTATTGACTCATCCAAAACCTGCGTATTTGTTGCAATAAAAGCACTGGCATTTCGCGTGGTTGCTCTTGTTGCAATCTTTTTTTGTAGTATTTGGCGTGCACATACATCAGTATTTCCTATTGTGTTTTGTGCTTCCTTAAGCACTTGGACTTGTGTTGCTAAGGTTTGATTTTCTTTACTTTTCATGCAATTTTGACTTTGCTTTAAATCACCTTCAGACTTCCCATTGCTTGCCGTCGTCAATGACATAATTTTAACATTATTTGTAAGATTCCCAAGCGCAGAGCGCTTAATTTTATCATTTTTTCCAGGACTATGCTCGGCTTTGCGTTTACCGCGCGTCTGTATTATATCCACATTTTGATCCTGCACGTTCAGTGTACTGCGTCGTGTAAGACCCTTACGTGGCTGTGGCAATAATGTGGGTATTGTTGTCAAAGCAGCCTGTTTACTGACTGCACGGGTATTCTTTGTTGGCGCCATTTTAATTCACAAGATGTGTTTTCGTCCTTAATTTGATGGTTCTTTTTAGAACCTTCAATTTTCATTAAAAGCGGTCGCTTTTAAAAATTAACCACTTTATTTTTCCTGGGCGTTAGTTTATGGTATTATCCTAAAGAAAACGCGATCTTAGTACACACAGCCCTATGGTAAATAATGCAGATAATTTATAAATTTCACTCACCAAACAAAAGTGTATTTCAAAAAACACCTGGACAAATTATGCCGCTCTATCCTTAACGGCGTTAGCAAAGATACAAACGGGTATCTCACTACATGCTTGAGAGTTGGCTGCGGTTTCGCAACGCAGGGTTGCATTTCGGTTAAAAAATTTAATTGCTGGTTCTTCAGTGCTAGTTTAAACAATAGTTAAAAGCGACTTTAGTCAAATTTACTGTAGCCAACCTTGGGTTAGGTAAGATTAGGTTGGGTGGTGTCTGCCCTGATAAGGAAAGCTCAGGTGGTCAACACGACGGTCCGTTGTGATACCACATACAACAAAAAAAAAACGGTGAGGTGGATTTAGCTACTTAGAGAATCGTTGGGTAGCATCGATAAAGTTCCGAATGATACCGATCTCTACCTTGGATAAATCCTCGGGAGATCCAAGTGGGTCGCGACCGAAGTACTTTCGCCTAGTTCTTGCAAAAGCTGGGCAATCAAGCATACAGTTATTTGGTGATTCCACCTCATCACCATCCATACAGTTACAGCAGGAGGGAGTTTCAAGTATATTGAGGTGTACCGCATGGATACCCATGGGACAGTGCCCTGTCAAAACGACAATGACCGCTAATAGGTGAGCCTTAGTGAACCCAATTATTTCGGCAGACCTCCTGTCATCCACTTTCGGCCAGAAAAATTTTGCTACCCTGCAAGATGTGGTGTCCATCCAACGTTTGCGGAGCTAATTCGAGGCCCAGATATGGAGGAGCAAACCACAGGCGGCCAGCGGAATCCCGAAATCCCTACAGCCATGTTCATCTGGTTCAGTTGTACCGCTGCGGACTAAGAGATCCGCTTGACAGTAACCCGGGATATCACTACGGCCCGGGACCCAGATAATCTTAATTAAAAAATAGTTCGATACACTCGCAACTGAGGCCAGCCACTCCCATACCACTCTCGACCGCACTGTAGTTGAACCAAGGCCTTGAGCATGATATTCAGTGGCAAGGTAGGTGTTGTTCTGAGAGCGCCACTGACACCGATCAGCGCCGCCCGTTGCACTGACACTAACATTTTGGAGGTGCTCGCCGTGTCCAGTGCTTTCCACCAGACCAGCACCCCATAGAGCAGAATCTTTTTGACAACCATCTCATAAAGCCAGTGTACTACTCCTAGCGAGAGTCCCCGTCTCTTTCCGATAGCCCCCCTGCAGCAGTACAAGGCAATGTAGGGTTATATTTATATTCAACTTTAAATGTACCTACTTTAAATAAATTGAATTTTTTTGTTCTTGTTAATTTTTATTTTTCAATTGTAAAATATTGTCTTTCAAAAATTTTCATTCGGTTGAAATGTTTAAAAACGTTTTGTAACATACTTTTAGGAGCGGTTAAATAAAAATATTTTATAAAAATAAATAGTGCTTATTATTAAATAGTGATTTATATATTAAGTACCATATTGGCGATCTAGCCAGCCAAACATTAAAACCGTCCTTCAAAAACAACGAATCAAATTTTAATTCTTTTATATATTATGCGAGTGGAAACCATATTGACTTCCGAAAACGATACCATAGTTCTGTTTACTATATCCAACTTATTACGTTTTTATCAGTAAATTCTTAAACAAATTATTAAAGGTGGTGCACTTGAACAAACTTTAATTGATTTACAAAAGACCAGCGAAGAGATTTATTTAAATTCACTTTCAAATAAAGTGCGTAACATCTTGCAACGTCCAGCTCTAACTCGCTAAAAGTTTTGTAATTCGTACCTTTAAACTAGTGTGAAGTGTCCTCACTACTCGAAGAATTATCTGAAAAACAAGTTGAAAATATATACCAAATATATCGTAAACATCACAAGAGCCCTCTCTAACGCGTATTTGACGTAGACGTGGTGGTCCAAAAACTAGATTCACTTCTATAAAATTAGTTTATTTTCAACTGCAGGAAGTCGTCTTCGTCGTATTTTTGGATTGTCATTATTTCAGGCGTTACCGCTGCATCATTAACATCAGCCTTTCAATCAAACATTGCAAGAGCAACAACAACAAGAGCTACAAATACAAAACAATTAAAGTCATTGCACAATACATTGTCTAATTTCATCAATCAATTTTAAAGCCATTGCACAATACATTGTCCAATTTCATCAATCAATTTTAAAGCCATTGCACAATACATTGTCTAAATTCATCAATCAATTTTAAAACCATTGCGACAAATATTTGGTGAGCTGTATCTAGTATTAATATTATTTATATGTATCTGTATATGTATCAAAATAGATTAATAATTTGGGTTTTGTAAACGCTCCTTTCCGGACATTTTTTATTTCTTCCTATAATATAATTTTTGTAGTTATTTCTATTAACAATGTTTCATTCACCATCAAATAATATACGTACATCTACACCACGAAATCAAGTAAACGATTCACTTATTGATTTGGATAATGAAAATTATCAAAATGATTTACCAAATCCATATGTGAATCAAAATAATGAAATTTTTGCTACATCGGTAAAACTTCCCCAATTTTGGACTAATTGCCCTGAAGCATGGTTCATCCATGCTGAAATGCAATTTAGTCGAAAGAACATCACTCAGGAAGGGACAAAATATGAATATGTCATAACTGCACTTCCACAGGATGTAATTATGACAATTCTTGATTTTGTTCAAAATCCTCCTGAAAATGACAAATTTTCTGCATTAAAGAAAATTTTAATTGAACGGCACTCATTAAGTGATCCGATTCAGAAATGGGAGATCGTAAACCTTCTGAGTTTTATCGGTCTCTAGTGCTACTCTCTGGAAATAATTTTAGCAAAGAAATTCTTAAAAAGCTTTGGATAAGGAAGTTGCCCAAAAATTTAAGTATTATTCTTACTAGTTCGAATTTGAGTGAAATAAGTGAATTAGTTAAATTAGCCGATAATATTTGGGAAGTTTATAATAAAAATGAAATAGCCTCAGTTAGTAATTTTCCAAATTCTAAAAGCGAAAATGCAATTATTTCAAATTTGGTTCAAACAACTAACATGATGTGCAAAAATTTTGAAAAATTGTCATTAGAGATCAGTGAAATTAAAAATCAGATGAGTCAAAATTATTCAAGGTCCCGATCTTTTAGTAGGAATCGTTTTAGAAGTCCTTCTAGATATCGACCAAAGTCTCGTGACAACCCAAATTGGCTCTGTAGGTATCATTATAAGTTTGGTAATCAGGCTTTGAAGTGCGAACAACCATGCGCTTTTAAAAATAATAGTTCGTCAAACTAAAGTTATCCGTTGTTACGGCGACAAACAACGGACATTTAGACTCCTTTACACGTCGCTTATTTATTTTTGATAAAACAAACTTAATTTTTTAATAGATAGTGGAGCAGAAATTTCAGTGCTTCCTGTTTCAAAATCTTCAAGTTCGAAAAAGTCATCAGATATTATTTTAACTGCAGCTAACGGTTCAACGATTTCGACATACGGTAAAAAACTTTTAAATATTAATTTAGGACTGCGTCTCGAATTTCCGTTCACGTTTTTAATAGCGGATATAGCTAAACCAATTATCGGTGCTGATTTTTTGTGTAAATATGGTCTCTTAGTTGATGTTAAACGCAAATGCTTAGTAGATCGGATAACAAGTCTTTCAGTTAACACAATTTCATGTGTTTGTAATGTTTCGCTACCAAAAGTTTTCGCTGTTGATAACAAATTTACAAAGTTACTAAAAGAATTTCCTTCTTTATTTTCTGAACCAGATTATTCACAACCAGTTAGACATACAACAGTTCACAGATTAGTCACTGAAGGAAATTTGCCATTTTCTAAACCAAGACGTTTAGACTCCATTAAATTCAAAGTAGCTAAAACTGAATTCGATTTTTTAGTACAGACAGGGATATGTAGACCTTCTAATTCAGCAGTAGCATCTCCTTTACATCTTGTACCCAAGAAGGAGTTAAATGACTGGTGTCCTTGTGGAGATTTTAGAAGATTAAATGTCGTAACAGTTCCTGATCGTTATCCTTTGCCCCATGTTCATGACTTCAACATGAATCTAAGAAATAAGAAAATATTTTCAAAATTAGATTTGGTAAGAGCTTATCACCAAATTCCAATGGCAGAAGAGGATATCTATAAAACTGCAATCACTACGCCTTTTGGCATGTTTGAATTTGTACGAATGCCTTTCGGGCTTAGGAACTCCGCGCAAACTTTTCAACGATTTATTAATGAAGTAGTTAATGATTTAGACTTTGTTTTTACATGTATTGATGATCTCTTAGTGGCAAGAGAAAATGGGGAACAACATTTCAAAGATCTTCGCGTACTATTTCAGCGCCTAACGGAGTACGGTTTAAATATAAAACCAAGTAAATGTACTTTTGGCGTAACAAATGTTGACTTTTTAGGACATAATATTTCTGAAACGGGAATTAGACCCTTAGAAGAAAGAGTTTTAGCCATTCGAAATTTTGATCGTCCAAAATCTATTAAGCAGGCACAAAAATTTATTGGTATGGTTAATTATTACCATCGATATATACCAAAATTAGCAGAGTTTACGAGAGTTACCTATGATTTAATTAATAGAACAAATAAGAAGCGAGACAAGATTTTAATTTGGGACGATACATCTAATAAAGCTTTCGAATGCATTAAAGAAAAGTTTGCATCTGCGATATTGTTAAATCATTTTAACAAAGATGCAAAACTTTCTTTAAATGTAGATGCATCCAATACGGCAATAGGTGGTGTCATACATCAAACGTTTAATAATAAGTCAGAACCACTTGCATTCTTTTCAAAGAAATTGTCTCCATCCGAAATTAAATATAGTGCATTTGATAGGGAACTATTAGCTATTTATTTGAACATTAAACATTTTCGTTACCTTCTAGAAGGACGTGAATTTACAGTTTTCACAGATCACAAGCCTCTTCTATTTGCTTTAAATTCAAAAACAGAACGCAGTCCAAGACAGACTAGACATATGGAATTCATTGCTCAGTTTACGAATGACATTAGGTATATTAAAGGACAAGAAAATGTTGTAGCTGATACATTATCTCGTGCGTTTGAAGTAGAAGCAATTAATAATTCGGACATTAATTTTAAAATTTTACAAAGTGAACAACAACAAGACAGTGAATTAAGCAAACTTACCTCAGAGCAAACATTTTTAAATTTGAAACTAATAAAAATTCCTGTTCTTAACTTTAATATATGGTGCGAAGTGTCAGGAGAAAATCCTATGCCTTTCATTCCAAACAATTTACGAAAAATAATATTTGATATGTTACATGGGATTTCACATCCTGGTAGTAGAGCTACACGTCGTTTGATAGTTAAGAAATATTTTTGGCCTAAAATGAATAAAGATATTAATACTTGGTCTAAAGAATGTATAAGTTGTCAAAAATCGAAAGTACATCGTCATACAAAATCTCCAGTTATGAAAATTCCAATTCCAAAATCTAGATTTGAACACATTCACTTTGATATTGTTGGACCCTTACCTGTTTCAAAAGGATATCGTTACATATTAACTATAATTGATAGATTTACACGTTGGGCCGCGGCATTCGCACTAAGAGATATTTCTGCAGTTACGGTTGTAAATAAATTTTTTTAAAGAATATATTTCACGTTTTGGAGTTCCATTAGAAATAACAACAGATCAGGGATCTCAATTTACTTCAAACTTGTTTTAAGAAACTTCTTGGAAGTCATCAAATAACAACTTCTCCTTATCATCCCCAAGCTAATGGAATGATAGAACGTTTTCATAGACAGCTTAAATCTTCAATAATGGCTAGGAATGGATCCAGAGATTGGTATGAAGAGTTACCAATAGTACTTATGGGTTTGCGATCGATTTTTAAAGAAGATATTTCAGCAACATCGGCTGAAATGGTTAATGGACAAAATTTAAGATTACCTGGTGAATTATTTGTTTCAACTACAGAGAATATAACTTCAACGGATGTTTTAAGTAGTTTGCGTGAACATTTTAAAAATTTTAAATCAAATTTGGAACATCATCAAAATTCTAGTGGTATTTTTGTTCCAAAAGATTGTCATTTTGTTTTGTAATAAACAAACATTCCTTGCAACATCCGTATGAAGGTCCTTATAGAGTTATTGAAAAAATATTAAAAACTTTAAAATTGAAATAAACAATGAAATTAAATCTATTCCTATTGATCGTTTAAAACCAGCAATGATTGATAAAATACAGATACCTAACAGAAAAACAAAAAAGAAAGTTACTTTTAATTTATTTAAAATTAAATCTCCGGAAGGGGGAGTATTGTAGGGTTATATTTATATTCAACTTTAAATGTACCTACTTTAAATAAATTGAATTTTTTTGTTCTTGTTAATTATTATTTTTCAATTGTAAAATCTTGTCTTTCAAAAATTTTCATTCGGTTGAAATATTTAAAAACGTTTTGTAACATACTTTTAGGAGCGCAAAAAAAAATATTTTATAAAAATAAATAGTGCTTATTATTAAATAGTGATTTATATATTAAATACCACAGGCAACCGCGGCCTTTCTGGCATAACTACCACATTGGGTCTCCAGAAAAGTTTCTTGTCCAAAACAATCCCCAAATATTTGACCCTATCAGAAAGTACCAACGGTACCCCCCCCCCCCCCCCCCCCCCCCCCCCAATCGAGGGTGTTCTGAAATCGGCCGTCTTATATCTCCTTGTAAAAGGAACCATTTCCGTATTCCCGGGTTGACCACCAATCCACATGATTCAACCCACCTAGCCACAATATCCAGGTAGCCCTGCAGAACATCGCGCAGGGTGCCCAGAAATTTGCCTCTGACTAGGATAACTAGGTCATCTGCATAGGCAACCACCCGACAGCCATTTGCTTCCAGCCATTTGCTTCCAGCTCCACAGAAGCTTGTTGACTACCACAGCCCAGAGCAGAGGAGATAGGACACCCCCTGTGGCGTGCCCCTGCACACCTTCCTCTCAATTATGGCCCCTCCTCACTCCGCTGCGACAATTCTGATGCATAGAAGTGTGCTATTAAATTCAAGCAAAGCCGCTTCGACTCCTAAACCCACTAGAGCTTTTGCGATTTCCCCCGGTAAGACATTGTTAAAAGCCCCCTCGATTTCTATAAAGGCACCCAGAGCAAACTCTTTGTGTTCTAGGGACCCCTCTTTTTGCTTTACAATCGAATGGAGAGCCGTTTCCGTCGATCTGCCCTTGCAGTAGGCATGCTATAAAGCCGACAGTAACCCCCGAGGAATCCTTTACCGTAGGTACAAGTCAATCAACCGGTCAAACGTCTTCTGCCGTCCTTCAGAATGAAGATGACCCTAGCCGTGTGCGAAGACTTCGGGATATAGGTAAGCGTGAGGCAGTTAGTGTAGATGATGGCCAACCAGCGGCAGGAAAACCCTAAAGACTTTTGAAGTTGCGCAGGAATAATGCCATCCGGGCCCGTAGACTTATAGGACTTGAACGACCCTAGCCAACCTTAACTTAGTTTAAACTCGCACTAAAAATTCAGGCGTTCCGCAGGTTTTCTTTTAGATTTTATGGAAAACGGCAGATCGTACTACATTGTCACCATTGGAAATGAAGAAGTTTCCAACTTCCAACTTTTGTTGCGAGCAAATAAATAAAGGCCGCGGCACATGGAAGTTTTTCGTATAGATGCGTCAACCCAATCTTAAGGTTTAACAAAACCTTATGCATTGCAGCCTGATTCTAATGTAGTAACAACTTTCTTCACCACAGCAACTTTCTTCATGTGGAAACTTTTGTACCCTTTTGGTATTCTGCCCACGAAAGTAGCCGGATAATTATTTACCCACTAAAATAGGTGGTAACATCGATGTAACCACACAAAAGGTGTTTAGAAGAAGGCAATACTGAAAAATAAAAAATTGTGAGCGCAAATAAGTAAACATAATAGTAAAAAAGTGTTGCCTCTTGCTATACATTTTTGTTTCCATGTACTTTCACAGTATATATTACAATATAGCAATGTAAAAACGTATGCATGTATGCACATATGTATATACACATCGTCCCGTTTATTCGTTAACATCGTATCTACGAGTGACACATCGTCGGTAAAGCCATGGCGGAACCATACACGGTGGCAGCATGGTGACATACCTACAAACATATATAAAAATTCCATGTACTTCGTTTTTGTAAATTCGATGGACAAATGTCAAAATCGTACTGCGCCGGAAGTTGATGTTTCAAATTAAATAAAAAAAGGTCTTATTCAGCTGTCCCATGCTGCCACCTTGTATCGTTCCACCATAGGTAAAGCGAAGAAAACCAACTTTTAAAATTCACCACAGACACTGGTGAGTTTTTCGGTGATGACAGCGTTACCACTTTGGCCAGAATCACGAATAAAACAACTGGTAACAATTTTCGGTTACATACTGTTCTGGGTACTATTTTACCGGTAACGCTAAGAATCGAGCCGTTAGTAGTAGATTACACGTTTCTTTTATAAAGACCATGGCTCAACTATATGGTGGCTCATCTCATCAGCTGATTCTATTTTTTTCATTTCACTGGGGTAGGGATCAGAAGGCGATGGCAAACTCAAAATGAAACCAACACAGTGACAACATTTGCCGTCTTTCAGTGAGTTTTACAGCTCCGGCTCACGCTCAATTCTCACGGGAATGCTCTGGATCATTGAGAGACTTGAGAAGCAGATGTCGTGAAATTTTCCCACACGTGAAATGTGATAGGCAGATGTCGCCGCTGTTTTTCATTTAACTCATACGGCGAAAGGCTAAGCAGCGACATCTATTTTTGAAAAAGTAGGTATGTTAAAGGCCGCGTTGCCAGCCTAAAGAGAAATAATTAACAAATTATCTGGCTCACAATTTTAACCAGACTTCTTTATCTGGCTCAAATCGTTGTTGTTGCATTTACATGCATAATTATTTATCTGGCTCAGGATTTTGCGACCGGATGATAGCTATTTTTTACTACACACAAAAGCTGCTAAAATTTTGACAATCTGAACAAGCACTAGTGCCATCTGACATGAAAAAGTAGCCATCTTCCAACTTTTGGTACAAGCAAACCCATGGCGCAACGCTACAAGGTGGCAGCATGGAACAGCTGATTATAAACTTTTTTATTTGATTTGATACATCAACTTCCGGCGCACTACGATTTTGACATTTTTCCATCGAATTTACAAAAACAAAGTACATGGAACTTTTATTTATGTTTGTAGGTATGTCACCATGCTGCCACCTTGTATCATTCCGCTATGAGCAAACCATTAAGGTAAGGCCACATTAGGCTGCACTACGCAGCACTACACTGCGCTACAAAATATTCTTTGCATGTATTCTTATGAGGCAATTCACACCTAGCGTCAGAAGCACTGCGCGACCCGGCACAGCACGGCAAATTTGATCAACTAGGCAGAAAAGCCGCGTTGGGAAGTGTCGCGCAGTGCTGCTGCCGCTAGGTGTGAATTGCCTCATAAGAATACTTGCAAAGAGTTTTGCGCCATCTTTTTTTAATCTGGGCAAAAGAGTGTGGAACTCTCCTTCCTCATATCTTGAGGATGAGATGTCTTGGACCCATAGCCACGACCTTTTTCTTTTCCTTTCCTCTTCTTCGCACAAAAATGAAATAATTACACCTTCAAAAACTGTGTCGTCCATTTTGCAAACAAAAATAAACACAAACTTTTGCCGCAATGTGTCGCTCGATTGCCGCTTAATGTGAATTGCCAAAATATGTCGCTCTGTGAGGCGCCGCTGCCGCTACGTGTCGCGCTGCGTAATGTGCGCGTACCTTTAGAAGAAGAGTTCCACACTTGCTTTGGCTAAGGGTGTTTTCACACTTTGCAAGTGAAATTATTTTTCCCACTCTTTGGTAACTTTTCTAACATTTTTTACAGTTAAAAACGGCAATTTAACAAATGAATAGGACAGAAAATACGTTAGCAAGTATATTTTTGTTGTATAGTGAGAATGCTTTTAACAGTGATTCGCAAAATAAGCTTCAATTGAGAAGTCTGAAGTTCCTTCATATTAACAAACGCAACATTTTAGTTGATTGTAGCCATTTTGAATTCATACAAATGAAAAATCTTTCTATTCCTCCATTGCCATACCTACCTGTGAAATAATTGCTGACAGCAAGAACGGCTGGCGCAAATGGCCAGAGAATGGAAGATAGGTTTGTTTTTTGAAGTGCCATGAATTGCTCATTTGTGTTTCAAACCAAATGTTGTTTCAAATGTATCCACAGCAAATAGACTAAAATGTTATATAAATTTTTAAAATGTTGTTAAAATAATTTTGCATGTAAATGCAACAACAACGATTTGAGCCAGATAAATCCAGATAGAAGTCTGGTTCAATTTGTGAGCCAGATAATTTGTTAATTACTTCTTTTTAGATTGGCAACGCGGCCTTTAATATACCTACTTTTTCAAAAATAGATGTCGCTGCTTAGCCTTTCGCCGTATGAGTTAAATGAAAACCAGCGGCGACATCTGCCTAACACATTTCACGTGTGCGAAAATATTACGACCTCTGCTTCAATGATCCAGAGCATTCCCGTGAGAATTGTGCATGATCCTGAGCTGTAAAACTCACTGGATGACGGCTATAGATAGATAGATAGATAGACCCTACAAGAATACTGACTATCATATGACTATCATCTGATTGTCAGCAATGTCAACCTAACGATCAGCGCCTCATACAAACTTTCTATCACAAACTTAAGGGGCTTGCGCAAATGTGATGTAAACAACTGTGTACGTGTGAGTTTTTGTCTCCTTCTTATACACCAACATCGCCTACTGATTAAGTATATAGCCGTACTGCTCACTCTCATTCCTTTTCCTGGATCAGTGCTGACACTCTAACTATCAAAAAGTGCCATAAATGACAGTTTACTGTAGATATCAGGTTTGACTGTTATACTATCATAAATGACAATTGTTATATTCCGCCAAAAATGAAACAATGCTTTTTGCTTTTTATTTACTTTATTTCATTACGTTTTTAATTTTGTACGTGATAAAAGCATACGCGTTTCTTATAAAAAAAAATAAATGTAAGGCGTGATAACCTCCGAAGAGAACTAAGGCCGAGCTTCTCTTCCAATTTGCGTCGTGCTCCTCTTGATTTTCCCTACAAATTGGCCGGACGGGACCTACATGTTTTATGCCGACTCCGAACGGCATCTGCAAAGCAGATGAGTTTTCACTGAGAGCTTTTCATGGCAGAAATACACCCGGAGTGCTTGCCAAACACTGCCGAGGGGCGACCCCGCTTAGAAAAATTTTCTTCTAATTGAAAAATCTTATTTCTAAAATTTTGATGTTGCTCTGCCCGGGAGTTGAACCCAGGGCATACGGTGTGATAGGCGGAGCACGCTACCATCACACCACGGTGGCCGCAAAATAAATAGTTTTATACGAATTCGACTTCAGAATGTTCAATTTAAGTTCAGAAAATAACAAAACAACAGAAGAGCGCTTTCCTCATGCGGAAACACATTTAAAAATGAATCACCACTAACCACTATTACTTTTCGCGTATCAATTTTTTGAGTGCGCCCCATACATTCCGACAACTTTTGGTATTTTTTAATATTATTTTCGATGGAGCTTTGAAATGCTCTCTTTTTCATTTTTTAAGCTTTTTTTTATATGGTTTTCGTCGGTTGAAAATGGCGGAATTTAAAAAATAACAAAACAACCGTGATAATCATTTGATTGTCATATGACAGTCAGTATTGACAACATGATTAAATCGGATAAACTGTTCTCGCATACATAAAATCCCTTTGAGAATTTTGTATCTGTCTCACATGCATAATGGTATCTGCTATATGTTCTTTTGTTCTGTACCAGGTGTCCGAAGCTTTCCCAGTTTGAGTCCTTTTTCATGATTATAAGCTGTCGTTGGGAACATGCGGACATGCGTGAGCGATCAAAGGAACATACATACATTTGAGTATCAATGTTTACGTCATCGCAGGATCAGCATTGTCAATTACAAGTGTCAGTGTATTAGTAAAACTATCAGCGTTTATTGTAGGGGAGCTCAAGTAATTCCCCACATTCATAATGGCCGCCAGTGTTGCCAGGTTAGCCTTTTCGAGGCTAGATTTAGCCTTGTTTTTGCATTTAGCCTCGAAATTTTGGGTGTAGCTTCGTGACTTTTTTCTAGCCTTTTTTACTCCGAATGTATTTTTAAAAATTTCTAAAATAAAATAATTTCAATAGTTCCTGTGAACACCTAATACCTAATAATATGAGTTCTCTACAAAAGATTAATTCTTTTTCTGCTGAAAATTCGTTGAAAGTTTCAAAGACAGATGTATTTCCTTACTTTGAAAAAGACAAGTATAGTTATTCTTCAAGTCAAATAGCATTAATAGAGGCGAAAAATTATAACTATACAATGGAAAAATGTACACTCCACCATGGAATTTTGGTCGGAAGTCCGAGAACATAAAAATGCATTAAACGAACCTCCTTTTTTAGAACTTGTCGAATTCATATTCAGTTTTTTAGTATTCCTACTAAGTAACGGGGAGGTTGAAAGAATTTTTAGTGGCATGAAAATTCTGAAAACTAAATTAAGGAACAAACTAAAAATTAAAATACTTAATGCGCTGCTTAATATTAGATGCTCGTTAAAACGCTTATCTAAATGTTGCATTGACTTTGAAATTACCGATGATCTCATATCTATGGTAAATAGCCAAATTTTATACCCATACTTAAGCTCTTCTCATTCTTCAGACGGGGAATATTTTATATTAATAATTAGTTTGTAATATTTTTTTTATGTATATACACATATGCAATCATTTAAAGTAAGTCCATGTGCTAGTCAAGGAAAATGTGCCTGATGTGTTTTGAAACAGGAAGTTATGTTTAAGTTATGTTTATAAGTTTTTATTTACAAATGTGTAAACTAAAATATAAAAAAAATTTAATGAATTAACTAAAAAATTTCTGGCCCTTTTTTAGCTTCTTTTTTTTCTAAATTTGCCTTTTTTAACCGTTTTTTTTGCCAATCTAGCTTCTTTTTTTTGCATCACCTGGCAACACTGATGGCCGCCGAGAAAATGCACCACAAATGAGAAAAATGAAATACGAATTTAAATAAATATGTCTCATGCAGCAGTTATGCGGCATGTAACCGTATAAATGCCTTATAAAGTGTGTAAACGCATAAATTTATCTAGTGCGTAAACGAGCTGTCAAATTTTGTATGAAAAATCATTTACACAATTTGTATAAATTTACGCGAACATTTCATTGTGTAAACGCGGTAAACTCAAAGGAATGCAACCTTGCAGACATTACAGCAGGCATTTTCATCAGAAATCTCCAACATTAGCAAGTAAAGGCGTTTTAGTTTTAATTTTTCACTTAATCTTGGCATTTTTTAATTTGTATAACAATCAAAAAAATTTTGTTTGGCAATAATACAGCTGATAAACAATCAAGTTTATCAAGAGTATTACTAGGTGCGTTCATATAACCGCGTGTGTAAATTGATATAATATTACACCTTATAAGTTTATATGCTTTCATGAGTCCCCCTATTGTGTAAACGCGGTAAACTCAAAGGAATGCAACCTTGCAGGCATTACAGCAGGCATTTTCATCAGAAATCTCCAACATCAGCAAGTCATTTACAAGAATATATTAGTAAAGACGTTTTAGTTTTGATGTTTCACTTAATCTTGGCATTTTTTAATTTGTATAACAATCAAAAAATTTTTGTTTGGCAATATTAGAGCTGATAAACAATCAAGTTTATCAAGAGTATTTCTAGGTGCGTTCATATAACAGCGTGTGTAAATGGATATAATTTTACACCTTATAAGTTTATATGCTTTCATGAGTCCCCCTACTGACTATCAAATGACAATCATCTGATTGTCAGCAATGTCAACCTAACGATCAGCGCCTCATACAAACTTTCTATCACAAACTTAAGGGGACTTGCGCAAATTGATGTAAACAACTGTGTACGTGTGAGTTTTTGTCTCCTTCTTATACACCAACATGGCCTACTGATTAAGTATATATCCGTACTGCTCACTCTCATTCATTTTCCTGGATCAGTGCTGACACTCTGACTATCAAAAAGTGTCATAAAAGATAGTTTACTGTAGATATCAGGTTTGACTGTCAAAAATGCATTTTTTGCATTTATGTCGACGTGCCACCACCTTATAATGTTCTACCAAGATAAAAAGATATTGTTGCGGAGCTGGCAACACTATTCAACACCTTCATTTGTTTTCTTTTGTTTAATTACAACAACGAAAAAAGCGACAATAGTACCGACGTGTTTTCGCGAATAACTTTTAAACGAGATAAAAAATTTAGTTTCTGCTTTCGGATTCTGAATCTTGACGCAAATACGCGTCTTTTGATACCGCTATCGACATGTGCGACCCGAATTTTAAGTGCAGGACTTAAGTTGAAATTTTACTAAATTTGGAAATTAAAAAGCTTATATTTCATAAACTATGAGTTTCCTAGAGCTTCGGATGATAATTTTGTGATTTTTAGGACCTCTTTTACCCCTACAAATCAACAAAAGTTTGAAAATCTATATAAAATCCAACACGGCAATGTATTGATGTCGACGTGATATCGATAAAAATACGATCCCTATATTTTTGACAGCTGTTTATTTACAATTTCTATTGAGCATATTTTTTGCATTGATGACCTGATATGAAGCTTCTCGCTCGCTGAGAGCGCGTGAAAATGTGCATTTTTTATAACATTTGCCATAGATACCATCATGATCAAAACCAAATTTGGGCATTTCTGAATAACTTATGGGTATTTTACATGTTAAAGGTTTAATTTATGATTTTCACCGAAATATTACTCAAGATTGTCAAATGGGATATCAAAAAACTCGAATTTTTGTCAGAATTACAAATCCGAAGAAAAAAATAACTCTTTTTCACCTGTGGAAAATTTATCAGTGACAATACCTTTCATCGAAGGGCTGCACACGAAACGGGTTTTGGTAGCAACTTTCGATTGATATAAAAGTCAGCTTCGTAGTCTTCGCATTGATGTAAATGGATGCATAAAGGCCATGTTTTTGTCTGCACTTAAAATTCGGGTCGCACAAGTCGATAGCGGTATCAAAAGACGCGTATTTGCGTCAAGATTGAGAATCCGAAAGCAGAAACTATATTTTGTACCTCGTTTAAAAGTTATTCGCGGAAAACACGTCGGTACTATTGTCGCTTTTTTCGTTGTTGCAATTAAACAAACGAAAACATATGAAGGTTGTGAATAGTGTTGCCAGCTCCGCAACAATATCTTTTTATCTTGGTAGAACAATATAAGGTGGTGGCACGTCGACATAAATGCAAACAAACATACACTATCAATGTATTTTGTTTTTGTAATTCTCTGAATAATTTGAAATTAATGTATTTAATTTACCGGAACGCATGATTTTTAAGTAAATATTAAAATTTTGTATGGTAAGAATTTAGAAAAAGGGGCTTAAGTGCAGAATACATAAAATTGTCAAAAAAAAATAACAAATCGGACTTTATAGAGATTTTTATGCTGATTCCAACGGCATATTTCTATTTTGGTGCGGATGAAAGGTTTGGGGGTAATTCAATGCCAAAAGGCGAAATTATGAATTTTTCAAATCAAAATATCTCCGAAATTAGTGGATGGATTTCAAAAATTAAAAAGGACGTGTAGCACTCGGGGACTGCCGCGGTAAAGCTATTGCATATTATCAACTTATGCAATTATAATATTTATGCAACAGTTTGTTTTCTTTGATATTAATTCAAGTTTTGCCTTTGATATTAATTCAAGTTAACCTTTTTAAGCGTGGTGACCGATACTTTTATTGAATAAATGAGAAGTTAATATTTAAATTTCACTTTAACTTTACCTTTAACTTTAACTTTATTTTTAACTTTAACTTATTTTTAACTTTAACTTTAACTGTAACTTTAACTTTAACTTTAACCTTAACTTTAACTTTAACTTTAACCTTAACTTTAACTTTAACTTTAACTTTCATTTTAACTTTAACTTTAACTTTCTCTTTAACTTTAACATTCACTTTAACTTTAACTTTATCTTTAACTTCAACTTTAACTTTATTTTTAACTTTAACTTTCACTTTAACTTTAACATTCACTTTAACTTTAACTTTAACTTCAACTTTAACTTTAACCTTAACTTTAACTTTAACTTTAACTTCCACTTTAACTTTAACTTTATTTTTAACTTTAACTTTAACTTTCGCTTTAACTTTAACATTAACTTTAACTTTAACCTTAACTTTAACTTTAACTTTGACTTTAACTTTAACCTTAACTTTTACTTTATTTTTAACTTTAACTATAACTTTCGCTTTAACTTTAACATTCACTTTAACTTGAACTTTAACTTTAACGTTAACTTTAACTTTAACTTAAACCTTAACTTTAACTTTAACTTTTACTTTAACTTTATTTTTAACTTTAACTTTCGCTTTAACTTTAACTGTAACTTTATGATCCGGGGTGGGCGTGAGATAAGCACCTGCTAACAAGCCAACCTAATATAAACGCACGCAAGTCATTTTCTGTCAAAAATGTCTCATGCACATACAACTTGTATGAGGGCAACTCAAATTGAATTTGCTGCGTGAAAACCTAACTCGATTTCCAATTTTTGTTCTGCGTAACATTTAGATTTGACGTTTGCACACATGCTTTACATTGTCGCAACGCATGCTTATTTGGGTTAGGGCAAAAAACGCTAGTTGTTTGCGTGCTCTAAAAAAACGCAGTGCGGTTTTATTAGGTTGGCTTGTAAGCGACCATATATGTATACGATAAGCGATAGCACAATGGCTACTTCGTGAAAATCAACGACAGCTCTTTTTTGATTTCGATGGTCGTACGGTGAGGGAGGGTCGCACGCGCGCTTAAAACAGAGTACCAAAGAGTGCGTGTGACACGTGTTCACCGTTCAAGCATTGAAATCAAACTAAATAAATAATTGATTTTGCTTTCGTTCTCGCTACGCGTTTGTGTTTACTAACACATTCTCAATTTGGTAACCTCCCACCGCTGATTATGATAGAGATCCAATATTATGTATTTGGCCTGTGGCTAACACCGAACCTTTACGAACTCTTTCGAATCTTTTCGAACCTTTTCGAGCCTTTTCGGATCTTTTTTGACAAATATCCGTTACGGTTTTTTTTGATTTAGTCGCCAAGCCCGTGGTAAAATCTATGCAATAGCTTAAAAAATCGGAAAATAACTTATAAAAATACATTTTATCTGATGTATATATATCTTTAAATTTTTATATCTATCCTCTTTGATACTATGTGCAAATTTTGCTTGGCTTTGAGGAAGCAAATACATATCTCAATGACATCATCAAAATTTATCATTTTAAATTTTTCTTTTTCCACACTTAATAATGTTAGGCAACCTTGCCCCATCGTTGATCGTAAATATGTCAAAATAAGTTTTAATTTGCTGAATTAACGTTCGCAGCTAGCAATTGATACTGAGATAGTCAAGAGTAGTTGGAGCATTGTTTACTATATAGTTTGGCAGCTTATTTTGAGGCTATGTTGCGAGTCGAAGGCAGTGGACTAGGCAGTCGAATGACATATAATGAAGAATGGTGTTCGAAGTTTTTTCAAAGTTAAAAAAAATTGATAAAAGCTTTATTAAAAATAAAAATATTGTTTTAATAACAACAAAAACGCCTTATATATTCTATATACATAAATTCGTAAGGATTATCTCACTTTAAAATTTGAGCTAAATAATCTATTTTTTTTTTTTTTGAAACTCAGTCGAGAACTGTGCGTGTGAATGTTCGAATTTTCACCGATCAGCTGTTAGTTGCGCTAATTGGTAAAATTTACAATGATTTGGAGTGCCATTCGCAAGTTCGGAAAAACATCTTTTCAATACGAAATGATAAAAGTAAGTACCTAATTCTAACCGAGTTTTAGGTTCAAGTTCTTATCTACTGCGAAGCAATATTTTGCAGTCACATATTTCGATAAAAATTTCTGTTCCATCAAAATCTGTATTATAAAATTCACCCAAGTTCTTAAAATTCCTTTCTAAGTCGTTCTATCTTTGTTTAACACATTTCCAACGCCTAAGAGAAATCCAATTTATAATTGAGGTAATTTAGTCGTGTAAATATTGTACCTATTTCTTGTTGGAGACGAATGAGGACACTTTTCATAACGCGAGAAATTTCACATTCTGCGGAAAGACCAACATCTCTAGCCGTTTCTCCGGGAATTTTGCGGCGCCTTCTTATACCTTTTACTATATCAATATCCCATTTTTCACAAAGAGACTTCGCTTTTTCTATTGCTTCTTCACAGATAGTGTCACGAATTTCGGATAGTTCAGTCGCTAATGATTTAAGATCATGATATGCTTCTCTAAAATTCGGGTCTTGTAATCTGAGCTGCACACGATCAAGCCTCCTTAAGATTTCATACCAGAAATGAACTAATGCTATGAAACTAAAATTTGGTATATTTTGCAACATACAATTTTTTAATAATTCCCATGTTAACGTTTAACGTGAGAAAAAAAGATATATGCTTTCAATTATTCCACAACCTGTCGCAAGTGTTCCGGATATGCATGCCTTTTTTAGTATAGAAAATTTTTCACAAATCAATATTTTCCAGAAAACAGTTATAATAAAAATACAAATTAACCAGGAAGTTCTGCCTCGCGGACCGTTTGGCGCCCCTCTGTGAGTAGAGCCTGCGTGAGAGCTTATCTAGGCATATATGCACATACATATCCAACCACAAATTATCGTGTCTATAAATATATGCATTGCGGGGGAATGCATATTGTTTTACGGCAAAACAAAATGCTCAAATAATATGTGTGAGTAAGACTACTTAGGTTGATAGCTTCACTTCCAACTGGAGCGATCCTTTAAGTTGTCTTTCATCATCATGATCAGTTGTCTAACCAAAGGTTGTTATCTCTAATATATAAAATTCTTCTGTCACGGTGTTAGAGGCTTAACTCCTTCGAAACGGCTGAACCGATTCTCATGAAATTTTGTGAGCATATTGGGTAGGTCTGAGAAGCGGCCAACGTCTACCTTTTTTTCGCTACGTCCCTAGGGTCTTGAGAACAAAACGTGGACCCGGGTACTCCTAGAATGTGTTTATACAATATGTATATCAAATGAAAGATGTTGAAGAGTGCTATAGTACAGGATAATTTTCATACCCCTGGGTGACTAGGGTCTCGACGTGGACCCGGGTACCCCTAGAATGTGTTTATGCAATATGGATATCAAATGAAAGCTGTTGATGATTGCTATAGTAGAGGATAATTTTTATACAACTGGGAGGCTAGGGTCTCGAGATATAGCCCAAAACGTGGACCCGGGTACCCCTAAAATGTGTTTATACAATATGGATATCAAATGAAAACTGTTGATGAGTGCTATAGTAAAGGATAATTTTCATACATCTGGGAGGCTAGGGTCTCGAGATATAGCCCAAAACGTGGACCCGGGTACCCCTAGAATGTGTTTATACAATATGGATATCAAATGAAAGCTGTTGATGAGTGCTATAGTACAGGATAATTTTCATACAACTGGGAGGCTAGGGTCTCGAGATATAGCCCAAAACGTGGACTCGGGTACCCCTAGAATGTGTTTATACAATATGGATATCCAATGAAAGCTGTTGATGAGTGCTATAGTACAGGATAATTTTCATACAACTTGGAGGCTCGGGTCTCAAGATATAGCCCAAAACCTGGACCCGGATACACCTAGAATGTGTTTTTACATTGTGGGTATCAAATTGAAGCTGTTGATGAGTGCTATAGTACAGGATAATTTTCATACCACTGGGAGGCTAGGGTCTCGAGATATAGCCCAAAACGTGGACCCGGGTACCCCTAGAAAGTGTTTATACAATATGGATATCAAATGAAAGCTGTTGATGAGTGCTATAGTATAGGATAATTTTTATACAACTTGGAGGCTAGGGTCTCGAGATATAGCCCAAAACCTGGGCCCGGATACACCTAGAATGTGTTTTTACATTGTGGGTATCAAATTGAAGCTGTTCATGTATGCTTTAGTACAGAGTAAGTTTTACACCGCTGGGTGACTACGCTCTCGAGATACCCGGATACACCTAGAAAGTGCTTTTATATTATGGGTATCAAATTGAAGCTGTTGATGTGTGCTATAATACAGAGTAAGTGTTACACCGCTGAGTGACTAGGGTCTCGAGATATAGGCCAAAACATTGTCCCGGATACCCCTAGAATGTCTGTGTATTATGGATATCAAATGAGAGAGCTATAAAGTTCATTGTGAGAGCTATAAAGTTCATTGTGATATTCGATTTAGTCGGATCAACCTGCAAAACTGATAAATATGCATGCGAAGCCGAAATAAAGACAGGAATTAAAAATACCCACATACCTATTTATATACGTCCTATTCGATATGCCTGAAATTTCGTATATAAATTTGCCTATATTAGTATTTACGATGCTTTTTTCCGGGAAGTATACCAGAGACGGACTGGGACTGGGATTAGGACTAGGACTGGGATTGAGACTGAGACTCGGAGTGGGACTGGGACTGAGACTCGGAATGGGACTGGAACCAAATACATACCACCCTCTGGGACTGGCAATAAGAGATGAAGAAGAAGGAGAAAAACTTGAGAGAAGAGAAAAGAGAGAAGGAGACTGAGAAAGAGATAGAATGAGACGAAGATGGAGATGAAGCGAAAAAGACGGAGGGAGGAGTGAATAAAAATATTAGGAAAAAGTGTAGAGGGGTAGGGCACAGTTAGGCGGAAAAAGCTTATTAAAATGTATGCAGATAGGCCAAATTTAGGTCAGAACAACGTCTGCCGGGTCTGCTAGTATCCCAGATAAAATTAACATATGTTCATGTACATAAGATTGAAACTTCTTTTTATTTCCTTATGATTACGTATAGGATATTTCCAATAAAATTTTAAGTTTTGCATAGTAATCCATATTTTTGTTACTAGCAACGGAAATTCCAAACACATTTTTTTGCCGATCATACATTATTTTTTCCACATAGTTGAATATTTTCCAAGAATATATATTGTGACGAATATTAGCATCACTTATTAGCCGTGTTTTTTAACACGCGCGTATACGTTTCGTTTGCGCGTGTAAAAAAACGCCTATCTTCGCTTAGATAATGCTTAGGAGACCCACCTAGCGGCTGTGGTTAAACAACTAGCTACAGCAACAGGGTGTACCGAAAAGCGGAGACGCAACGCTCTGATGGCCATAGGGTATAACATATAGCTGAATCAGTTGCGATGAATTGTGGACACACATAGAATACATATAATTAGTGTAGAGGGTGAAACAAAGACACATATTTCAGTTACATCTGAGTATAATGCGTATTGAAATTTAGTAGGACAAAATTTATGCGCAGCAATTTCAGAGGTGTATTTATAGTTTGTCGCTTAGCAGTCAATATAAAGTTTAAGCGTAAACGGATATACGCGTGTTAAAAACACGGCTATTGTCTCACATCCCTAAGGTTGTTAAATAAAGGCACAACAACAGAAACAACAAGCAAGATACACGATTCATTCGCCTATCAGCAAGCAACCATAGTGTACCTATACAAGTGTGTTTACTAAGCGATAAACGTCAAACCTACAAACAGCCTCGCTCACCTGATGCAAATCTCAGGTCTAGAGTTGCATTTTTTGTACGTAAGAGTACTTCAAGCTAAGTTGCATTTGATAGTTTAATAAAACTTTGTAGTATTTACAGATGAAATAGTTGCATATATTTCCGCGGAAATAAGAATACTGGAAGATTTGTAACCTGCAACAATGCGGAAACATACGGAAAGCAAAATTTATAATATATAAATTAAATTAGAGTCAAAATATAAAGCGCCACACGTATAACATGGAAAAATTTCACTTCCAAGGCTGTTTACACAAATGCATAAGGGCAAAATTATATAAACGCTTTGGTCGCTTCAAAGCAAAGATAACGTACAGCGTTTCAATGTTTTTCGTATGTCGTTGTCAAAGCGAAGGCACGCAACCAAAGCATTTATGTAAATTATTCGATACTTCGCCCGACAGATGAATTAATGAATGCAACACAACCAAAGCGTCTGTGTAAATCCGCCTTAATTTTTGTAGCTGAGAAAGTCTCCGACAAATAAAGTGGTGCTGTAAGTGCAAACAAATCAAACTCCTATATGAAACTACTTTATTTTCTATGTATTTTTCTAGTATTTTCTCTTATATTTTTTGTCGAGGGAGCCAATAAGGTTTCAGTACTGGTGTAAGTGTGTGAACTATATTTAAAAAAAACTAACGAAATACAAGAAAAATACAACGTAGTTCATTAAAAACAAACAAGCCAGGTTGTATTTCGATAGGGTTTTTGACATTAGGCCGTTTTTTCTTTATTTTTTCTGACAAATGAAAATTTTGTTTTTAGTTTCAAAATTTTGTGCATAAAAACACAACTAAATTCATAGTGTAAATTGTGTGTGCAAATGAGTTTTCAATAAGTGTACATTTTTCAGTTTTTCATAGCTAAGGAATTGACCTCCAGATTCTTGTGTTACACAAATATAGTGAACTTTTGTACAGAAATTACAATTAACAAGTTTTTCACAATAATTTGAAAAACTCTACGTTTTCTCTGCTTTTTGCACTTAAAGGAGTAACCCTCCGTAATAAATTAAACTTTTAATGAAAATCAATAACTCTGAACTGAACACTTTTCGCCATGATATAAAATGCTGTGGAATAGGAGCAACACTTTTGTGACTACCTAAACCCTGTTTCAATCTTTGACGTCTCTGCACAGAACCCTAATTGACCGTTTTCAACCGAAACAACAATGGCAACCCAGATTTTCCCGTTATGCTCACTTAAGCGAGTGCCTGTCAGAAAGAAGTCAACACACTTCATTGTTTACTATATAGTTTGGCAGCTTAAGTAGAGGTTATGTTGCGAATAGAGTGGAAGGCAGTGGACTAGGCAGTCGAATGCCATATAATGAAGGAGAGGTGTTCGGAGTTTTTTCAACGTAAAAAAAAATCATAAAAGCTTTAATATAAATAAAACCATTGTTTTAATAACAACAAACACGCCATATATATTCTGTATACATAAATTTGTAAGGATTATCTCACTTTAAAATTTGAATTAAATAATCTAAATTTTTTTTTGAAACTGAGTTGAGAACTGTGAGTGTGAATGTGCGAATTTTCACCGATCAGCTGTTAGTTGCGCTACTTGATAAAATTTACAATGATTTTGTTTATTTATGCGCAAGATTACGAAATTTCTCGCATAAATAGCATAGTCGTCATAGTGTAAAAGTACAAGTGTGTTGACTTCTTTCTGACAGGCACTCGCTCAAGTGAGCATAACGAGAAAATCTGGGTTGCCATTGTTGTTTGCAGAAACGTAAAAGATTGAAACAGGGTTTATGTAGTCACAAAAGTGTTGCTCCTGTTCCACAGCATTTTAATTTTATATCATGGCGAAAAGTGTTCCGTTCAGAGTTATTGATTTTCAATAAAAGCTTAATTTATTACGGAGGGTTACTCCTTTAAGTGTAAAAAGCAGAGAAAACGTAGAGTTTTTCAAATTATTGTGAAAAACTTTTTAATTTGAATTTCTGTACTAAAGTTCACTATATTTGTGTAACACAAGAATTTCCTTAACTATGAAAACTGAAAAATGTACACTTATTGAACACTCATTTGCACACACAATTTACACTTTGAATTTAGTTGTGTTTATATGCACAAAATTTTGAAATTAAAAACAAAATTTTCATTTGTCAGGAAAAATAAAGAAAAAACATCCTAATGTCAAAAAACCCTATCGAAATACAAACTGGCTTGTTTGTTTTTAATGAAATACGTTGTATTTTTCTTGTATTTCGTTAGTTTTTTTAAATATAGTTCACACACTTACACCAGTACTGAAACCTTATTGGCTCCATCGACAAAAATGTAAGAGAAAATACAAGAAAAATACATAGAAAATAAAGTAGTGTCATATAGGAGTTTGATTTGATTGCATTTACAGCACCATTTTATTTGCAGGAGATTTTACAGGCACAAAAATTAAGGCGGATTTACACAGACGCTTTGGTTGTGTTGCATTCATTAATTCATCTGTCGGGCGAAGTATCGAAAAATTTACATAAATACTTTGGTTGCGTGCCTACGCCTCCTACGTGCCAAAGCGTTTATATAATTTTGCCCTTATGCATTTGTGTAAACAGCCTTAGAAGTGAAATTTTTCCATGTTACATGTGTAGCGCTTTATATTTTGACTCTAATTTAAAAAAATTTTGCTTTCCGTATGTTTCGGCATTGTTGGAGGCTACAAATCTTCAAGTATTTTTATTTTCGCGGAAATATATGCAACTATTTCATCTGTAAATACTACAAAGTTTTATTAAACTATCAAATGCAACTCAGCTTGAGGTACTCTTGCATACCAAAAATGCAACTCTAGACCTGAGATTTGCATCAGGTGAGCGAGGCTGTTTGTAGTTTTGACGTTTATCGCTTAGTTGACACACTTGGTATAGGTACACTATGATAGTCGTACGCAAACAAGCGACTCCAAGAATCGATGTTGCTACTCTTCTTCATAGTGTACCTATACCAAGTGTGTTCACTAAGCGATAAACGTCAAAACTACAAACAGCCTCGCTCACCTGATGGAAATCTCAGGTCTAGAGTCGCATTTTTGGTCTCAACGACAACATTTTTGACTACCAATCGTATCGACTTTTTCAATTTTTCAATCATTCGGCGCATTCGGTAATGGTATCCATTTTGAATTCGCTGTCATTCCGAATCCAGCGAGTGCCTGTCAGAATGCTTGACAGATAAGTCAACACACTTGTACTTGTACACTATGCTCTTCTTGTTGAGCGACAACTAAAGACGAAAGAACATAACAAATACGTGTGAAGTGGCGCCAATAATTATTCTACTAAATGGTTAGCCCTGCTATAAACTACAGATAGACACGCGACGCGTATAGCTGGTAACCAAGCAACCAAAAGCAGCGAAAGCTGAGTAATCAGTTTGATTTAAGCACGCTATCAGTTGAGAAGTGAAGTTTCATTGCGAAGTACGAAGTCTAATAAATTGTCCGGCGAATCCAGTCCTTAAAAAAAATACCCTGAGCTCGCAGGAGAGGAAAGCATCTCCCTAGTGAGGCGCGCATCACTATAGTTCAACTTTGATCTGGTACTGTAACAGGCTAAACTCTTACCTATCCAGAATAAACCATCAATCATTAATGAGCGTCTCTTTCTGAGGATTTTGTTACGGCTCTGGGTTCTAGGTACAATTTCGGATGCATGCTCGCCAAAATGTAGATCCTGATCGAACGTCACATCCAGTATTTTTGGTAGTCGGTAGCGTGATACAATCGACGTGGATGTCCAATATGGTCGACATTTGTTTTGTGTATGTTGTATGTGACGATGTCAGGTTGCGCAAGGCGAAAAACTGAAGATATCAGGGAGATAGTTGATTATTATATTACAAAGCTCATCGATGTGTGGGCGCCGGGACCTGTAGCAATTATCGTGCAGTCATCAGCGTAGGAGACAATGGTAACTCGCCATGTTTAATTCTCTCGGCTTAGATGTTACGTTCCTGAATTACACCGATGCCTGCAGAGACATATAATTTGCGGTTCACCTTTTGAGACTAGGAGGATGAGTCAAGTTACAGTAACGTGCCGGGGTTGAGTGTATGAAAATATTATGATACGTCTATCTCTTTTGATATCATTGTTACGTATCATACATATGTAAAATACGTACTACTTGATTCTACTTATTACTAAACTCTATTTACCTACTACTTAATCGCCTAATTATATTTTACTTCTAATGTGACATACGCATTATTATTATTAGTTATGTCCAATCATTACTCCAATGTAAAGTACACATTATAACAGTTCAACTGAAACTTTTAAAGGGAAACGAAGAATATAGAAAGAAGCGAAAGAACTGTAAAAGTTAAGCGCATAACCGTAGTGCAAAAATTATCAAGACAAATTATAAGCTTTTCGCTCGTCGCTCTTAAGTTAACAAAATTCTTTAAAATTGACAGATTCCTAATCAATCTGATTTTTCTGTTAACACAACTGATCTCACTGGTCATTTCAACAGCGATCAACAGTCAATACATAAGCAAATTTCAAAGAGAATTTTACGCTCACTGCGCTCTCTACTTTGTACTTATGACGAAGGTACCGCTTGTTTAAAAAGAAAAAAAAACACCAAAATAAGAAAACCACCAAATCGAAAAAACACACAAAATGGGAAAACAACAAAAACTAGTTTTTCAGTTATCAATACAAAACGAAAGACCCTTTTTTGAATTGCAAAAAATTATGAGATACCGGGACACCTATCTATCGGGTACAATTTTGCAACTTCTCGTCCAAGCGAAATGCAAAATTGAGCCCTCTTGTTGCAAAAGTTTTGCTTTAACGAACAGGATTTTTCCAAAGATAGTAAAATTTTGTTCAATTTTCTACGTATTTCCACTCACGCGAACAAATCTAATAAGATAATAAATAAAATAATAAAAAAAAATTTTAGGTTAAACGGTTTTATTGAAAACAATACGTACATGAAATAATAATAATACGAAAAGCTAGAAAATAATTAGGTAGGTCCTAGGTACTAGTCATCACACTCCTTATCAATCTAGGGCGTTGATCAGACAATTAAATAAAAGCGTTGGGCGCGTGAAATTTCTAAAACTGTGAGGCGTAGCATAACCTGATTAAGGTTCAGTTGATTTTACTTATGACTATCAATAGAAATATGACGCGTCCAACGCTTTTATTTAATTGTCTGATCAACGCCCTAGATTGATAAGGAGTGTGATGACTAGTACCTAGGACCTACCTAATTATTTTCTAGCTTTTCGTATTATTATTATTTCATGTACGTATTGTTTTCAATAAAACCGTTTAACTTAAAAATTTTTTTAAAATTATTTTATTTTAAAGTTTTTAGTCTTTATTTAATTGCCTATTATTTCTCATTCTCTTTAGTGACTCATTATTACAAGGACTCTTTCCTGACAATTTGTTACAACGTAAGTCCTCAATACATAATTCTTCCAAAGACTTTACTCGACTCTGCGCCACGTATGCTTGTCCCTCCTCCAACTCCAAAATATTTTGATGTCACTTCTACTGGACTCTATGCAATATTTGTTCCAAATATGAGCCAAATCGGGCATCATAGGTCGCTTTCTATTCATGTATGTATTATGTGTTCCAAATATGGACCAAATCAAATCGGACCACTATGATTTTTGTGAATATCTCGATTCTTGCGCCACCTAGCGGCGATTTTTTTGACCTGATTAAGGTTCAGTTGGTTTTACTTATGACTATCAATAGAAATATGACGCGTCCAACGCTTTTATTTAATTGTCTGATCAACGCCCTAGATTGATAAGGAGTGTGATGACTAGTACCTAGGACCTACCTAATTATTTTCTAGCTTTTCGTATTATTATTATTTCATGTACGTATTGTTTTCAATAAAACCGTTTAACTTAAAATTTTTTTTTAAATTATTTTATTTTAAAGTTTTTAGTCTTTATTTAATTGCCTATTATTTCTCATTCTATTTAGTTCATTTAGTGACTCATTATTACAAGGACTCTTTCCTGACAATTTGTTACAACCTAAGTCCTCAATACATAATTCTTCCAAAGACTTTACTCGACTCTGCGCCACGTATGCTTGTCCCTCCTCCAACTCCAAAATATTTTGATGTCACTTCTACTGGACTGAATGCAATATTTGTTCCAAATATGAGCCAAATCGGGCATCATAGGTCGCTTTCTATTCATTTATGTATTATGTGTTCCAAATATGGACCAAATCAAATCGGACCACTATGATTTTTGTGAATATCTCGATTCTTGCGCCACCTAGCGGCGATTTTTTTGATAGGTCGCTCTCTATTCTTGTATGTATTATGTGTTCCAAGCATGAGCCAAGTCGGACCACAAACACGATTTTTGTGAATATCTCGATCTTTGCGCCACCTAGCGGCGATTTTTTTCTTATTATTGCATTGCCATCGGGTTCTGAACTATATTCCAAGTTTCAAGCTTGTAGCTTATCGGGAAGTTACTTAAATTTCAATTACAAGATTCGTTCACAACGGCCGTGCATGCGGCCGTGCAGCCTGTCAACTCAAGCTAAATAAAACCGTTTAAAAACATCCTTTTTTAATGTTGATGTTCCCAACAACATAAAACTTGGTAGATGAGTTGAACTGATGACGCTGAATAGAAAATTAGTAAAATTTTGGACCATGGGCGTGGCACCGCCCACTTTTAAAAGAAGGTAATTTAAAACTTTTGCAAGCTGTAATTTGGCAGTCGTTGAAGATATCATGATGAAATTTGGCAGGAACGTTACTCCTATTACTATATGTATGCTTAATAAAAATTAGCAAAATCGGAGAACGACCACGCCCACTTTAAAAAAAAAAAATTTTTTTAAGTCAAATTTTAACAAAAAATTTGATATCTTTACAGTATATAAGTAAATTATGTCAACATTCAACTCCAGTAATGATATGGTGCAACAAAATGCAAAAATAAAAGAAAATTTCAAAATGGGCGTGGCTCCGCCCTTTTTTATTTAATTTGTCTAAGATACTTTTAATGCCATAAGTTGAACAAAAATTTACCAATCCTTGTGAAATTTGGTAGGGGCTTAGATTCTGGGACAATAACTTATTTCTGTGAAAAAGGGCGAAATCGGCTGAAGCCACGCCCAGTTTTTATACACAGTCGACCGTCTGTCCTTCCGCTCGGCCGTTAACACGATAACTTGAGCAAAAATCGATATATCTTTACTAAACTCAGTTCACGTACTTATCTGAACTCACTTTGTATTGGTATAAAAAATGACCGAAATCCGACTATGACCACGCCCACTTTTTCGATATCGAAAATTACCAAAAACGAAAAAAAAATGCCATAATTCTATACCAAATACGAAAAAAGGGATGAAACATGGTATTTGGATTGGTTTATTGCAGGGATGCACTTTAACGTTAAGCTAATCGTTTATCAAAAAATTTCCGCCGTTTCCGTTGAAACACTTCGAAATATTATCGATAAAGAAATTATCAAGATAAATTGTATCTCGTTTTTAACCGAAACGAAAAGCTTTCGTTAACGTTAAACACGTTAACGAAAACGTGATACTTTATGTTTGAATTGTGCTGGCAATGCTATAGCCATTGTGAAGCCGTAAGGTGGCAACAACGAGCGCACATACACACACAAACTCTATGTAATTTGTTTGTGTAATTCGTTGGTGGTAATGTCAAAAATACTCTGAGAAATGTTCGTACTGTCAAAATTCATGAGAAAAGTTGCAATCAGCTTGGATAATGCTTTCATCTTTAATGACTCCGCCATCAATCAGCTTTGCCAGCATAGTTTGAAATTAATAATCAACATAAACGATTTGATTTCGTTTTGATATGGCAGAAAACGAAACGAAATCATTTCGTTAATTTGACGAAATGACTTCGTTTCGTTTATTAACGTTGATTATCGTAACGAAATGATATCGTTTCGTTGGTTAAGCATGCCTGGTTTATTGACGCCAAATATAACTTTAGAAAAAAACTTTGTAAAATGGGTGTGACACCTACCATATTAAGTAGAATGAAATGAAAAAGTTCTGCAGGGCGAAATAAAAAAACCCTTGACATCTTTGCAGGAATACTGTTCGTGGTATTATATAAATAAATAAATTAGCGGTATCCAACAGATGATGTTCTGGGTCACCCTGGTCCACATTTTGGTCGATATCTGGAAAACGCCTTCACATATACAACTACCACCACTCCCTTTTAAAAGCCTCATTAATACCTTCAATTTGATACCCATATCGTACAAACCCATTCTAGAGTCACCCCTGGTCCACCTTTATGGCGATATCTCGAAAAGGCGTCCACCTATAGAACTAAGCCCCACGCCCTTTTGAAATACTCATTAACACCTTTCGGTTGATACCCATATTGTACAAACGCATTCTAGAGTCAGTCCGGGTTCACCTTTATGGCGATATCTCGAAAAGGCGTCCACCTATAGATCTAAGGCCCACTCCCTTTTAAAATGCTCATTAGCACCTTTCATTTGATACCCATATCGTACAAACAAATTCTAGGGTCACCCCTGGTCCACCTTTATGGCGATATCTCGAAACGGCGTCCACCTATGGAACTAAGGATCACTCCCTTTTAAAATACTCATTAACACCTTTTATTTGATACACATATCGTACAAACAAATTCTAGAGTCACCCCTGGTCCACCTTTATGCCGATATCTCGAAAAGGCGACCACCTATACAACTACCAACACTCCCTTTTAAAACCCTCATTAATACCTTTAATTTGATACCCATATCGTACAAACAAATTCTAGATTCACCCATGGTCCACCTTTATGGCGATATCTCGAAAAGGCGTCCACCTATAGAACTAAGGCACACTCCCTTTTAAAATACTCATTAACACCTTTCGTTTGATACCCATATTGTACAAACGCATTCTAGAGTCACCCCTGGTCCACCTTTATGCCGATATCTCGAAAAGGCGACCACCTATACAACTACCACCACTCCCTTTCAAAACCCTCATTAATACCTTTAATTTGAAACCCATATCGTACAAACACATTCTAGAGTCACCCCTGGTCCACCTTTATGGCGATATCTCGAAAATAGAACTAAGCCCACGCCCTTTTAAAATACTCATTAACACCTTTCGTTTGATACCCATATTGTACAAACACATTCTAGAGTCACCCCTGGTCCACCTTTATGGCGATATCTCGAAAAGGCGTCCACCTATAGAACTAAAGCCCACTCCCTTTAAAATACTCATTAACACATTTCGTTTGATAGCCATATTGTACAAACGCATTCTAGAGTCACCCCTGGTCCACCTTTATGCCGATATCCTGAAAAGGCGACCACCTATACAACTACCACCACTCCCTTTTAAAACCCTCATTAATACCTTTAATTTGATACCCATATCGTACAAACACATTATAGAGTCACCCCTGGTCCACCTTTATTGCGATATCTCGAAAAGGCGTCCACCTATAGAACTAAGCCCCACGCCCTTTTAAAATACTCATTAACACCTTTCGTTTGATACCCATATTGTACAAACGTATTCTAGAGTCACCCCTGGTCCACCTTTATGCCGATATCTCGAAAAGGCGACCACCTATACAACTACCACCACACCCTTTTAAAACCCTCATTTTTACCTTTAATTTGATACCCATATCGTACAAACACATTCTAGAGTTACCCCTGGTCCACCTTTATGGCAATATCTCGAAAAGGCGTCCACCTATAGAACTAAGACCCACGCCCTTTTAAAATACTCATTAACACCTTTCGTTTGATACCCATATTATACAAACGCATTCTAGAGTCGATGAGCTATGCAGTAAAATAAACGGCTATCTCCCTGATCTCTCCAGTTTTTTCGCCTCGCGAAACCTGTCATTGTCACCGACTAAATCTTCCGCGACCTTATTTACAACATGGACGCCCCAAATGTCGACCATATTGAATATCCACGTCGATGGCACTACGCTACCGACTGTCCTACACCCCAAAATCTTGGGTGTGATGTTTGATCAGGATCTACATTTTGGTGCGCACGCAACCGCAATTGTTCCAAGAATTCAGAGCCGTAATAAAATCCTCAAATCCCTTGCTGGCAGTACCTGGGGAAAAGATAAAGAAACGCTCTTGACCACATACAAAGCAATTAGCGAGCCGATTACGTGCTACGCGTCACCCATATGGTCGCCAAGCCTAAAAACCACCCACTGGAAGAAACTACAGGCCTGCCAAAATACTGCTCTCAGAATCGTCACGGGCTGTCTTCTTATGTCCCCAGAACACCATCTGCATAATGAGGCGAGAATACTCCCCATCAGGGAGAGAAATGAGATGCTGACCAAACAGTTTCTGTTGAATACCCAGAAACCTGGGCATCCCAACAGACATCTGATTGACGAACCAGCACCGCCTAGGGGCCTAAGGAGTCATCTCCGTAAGCATTTTGAGGAAATACGGCACCTGAGAACCCAGCCGTATGAAGCGGAAAAACACAAGCAGGTCCTTGGTGAACTCCATAGACAGGCGTCGGACCTTTATGTCGGGAATTGCCCGGTGAATCCAGTACTTGAAGAAAAATATCCAGAACTCGCAGAAGAGGAACGCATACTCCCCAGGGAAACACGTGTCACTCTTGCTCAACTTCGTTCTGGATACTGTAACAGGTTAAACTCTTACCTATCCAGAATCAACCCCGACATACAAAATGTATGCCCTGCTTGCAATGTGTCCCCACATGACACCAACCATCTCTTTAATTGTAATGTGGAACCAACGCCTCTAACACCCCTTTCCTTATGGTCCACCCCTGTTGAAACGGCAAGTTTCCTTGGACTCCCGTTAGAGGATATTGATGACAATTTGTGATCGGTCGCGGCTATTAGGTGGGGCGAGCATTGCTACAACAACAACAACAGAGTCACCCCTGGTCCACCTTTATGCCGATATCTCGAAAAGGCGACCACGTATTCAACTACCACCACTCCCTTTTAAAACCATCATTAATACCTTTAATTTGATACCCATATCGTACAAACACATTCTAGAGTCACCCCTGGTCCACCTTAATGGCGATATCTCGAAAAGGCGTCCACCTATAGATCTAAACCCCACGCCCTTTTGAAATACTCATTAACACCTTTCGTTTGATACCCGTATTGTACAAACGCATTCTAGAGTCACCCCTGGTCCACCTTTATGGCGATATCTCGAAAAGGCGTCCACCTTTAGAACTAAGACCCACTCCCTTTTAAAATGTTCATTAACCCCTTTCATTTGATACCCATATCGTACAAACAAATTCTAGGGTCACCTCTGGTCCACCTTTATGGCGATATCTCGAAACGGCGTCCACCTATGGAACTAAGGATCACTCCCTTTTAAAATACTCATTAACACCTTTCATTTGATAACCATATCGTACAAACAAATTCTAGAGTCAACCCTGATTCACCTTTATGGCGATATCCCTAAATGGCGTCCACCTATAGAACTATGGCCCACTCCCTCATAAAATACTCTTTAATACCTTTCATTTGATACACATGTCATGCTCTCAACTGAGTATGTAATGCTCGGTTACACCCGAACTTAACCTTCCTTACTTGTTTTAAATAACTTTTGAAAATTTAGAAAGAGTTAAATTTCGCAATTAGTTTCTTATAACTGGCAGCGATGCACATCCGTTGATACACTTTCGACCATATCCGACCAATTTTCGACATGAACAATAAATGACCTAAACAGTCTTAAATTAGTAGAAAATATAGTACCACGCCGGACGCCGGCGGCGTGCGAAAAACGACCTAAATCGGCGGCGTATATCTCTAGTACCAATGCACCTTCAAATGTATTTGTATGTAGAAATTATCCCCTGAAATAGACGGTGATGTTTCTTACAACAATGCGGCAAAATAAACAAACGAAAATCTAAAAATAAATAATAATAATAATAATCAAAAAATGCTTTTTTGCATATACATATATGCAATACTCCTATATTGCTACAAAAGGCTAGGTACATTCCCAAACATCAGAGTGCCGATATATTGCTGTTTAAACGTTTTTGTTTTTGTATTCAATAGTCGAATGTACCTAAGGGCCTCATTCTCTATTAAGAAACGAACGTTCGTTTCGCCTCAGAGACGACTCGCTAGTGTATTTACCATAGCGGAATGATACAAGGGGGCAGCATGGTGACACACCTACAAACATAAATAAAAATTCCATGTACTTTGTTTTTGTAAATTCGATGGGCAAATGTCAAAATCGTACTGCACCGGAAATTGATGTATCAAATCAAATAAAAAAAGTTTATAATCAGCTGTTCCATGCTGCCACCTTGTATCGTTGCGCCATGGTATTTGCATTATATTAAACGATGGCAACATATATTTGCTTTCGCCTTCCTGTTTAATATTAAGTAAGAAACGTAAAAGCCGGACGAAAATGATAGAGAATACCATTGCTAGACGAAATCGTTTGGACGCGAATTGTTCGTCTGAGCTATCGTTCGCAATACAGAATGAAGCCTTAAATTTAAATTTTTTCTTGTCACACTTATGCTGCTACAATCACAAAAATTTTATAGGCTGTCTTGTTTTGATTTCGAATTCAAAACACATTACGAGCATTTTCTATTCGCAATATACCCTGCAAACATCGACTACCGAAACTACCAATGTAATCATAAAAATTTCTAACTCACTAACACCAATGAAAAGAAAGTAAATAAGCATTTGGTAAACTTTTAGTAGCCATCCATTATAATTACCAATTTACAATTGAGGTATGTTTTCAATAATTTTTAGGAATCTTCCAGGTATTTTACTGGATTTTTCTTCAATTTATCCTGTGAGCTGTGAATAAGAAGTTTTAGGTAAAGTTTCGGTACCTTTCCATAATAAATAAGACAAATAATAGGTATCACAAACTCGGTATTTACAAAAAAATTTTGGAAACATATACATAGTAGTTGGGTATATGAAAAACGATCAATTTGTCTATCAAAAATTTTCATTCACTTGTGAAGAATAATACAGATTGTTTAACGTGGACTAATTAAAGAGGTATGTATAGAGTTCAAGAAATTTAATAATGCAGCTTTTATCTTAAAATTTGGCACTGTGTCTACTTGGAAGTTACTCAATCCGCATAAATTTTTTTTAAAATGGGCGGTTTTTTGAAGAAGCTTTTCATTAGATTTTGGTAACTATGTATTGTGAGCGTTAAAAGTTATAATAAATAACTTTGATTAGAGGTAGAGAAATGCTCAATGCACTAAACATTTAAAGTACTGTGTTGTGTGGGGAGATCGACGAGGTGGAGTTAAATATTTTATCAACACTTCCCCTAGCGAACATCGACGAATTAGGCAAAATAGAAACGGACCTACAAAAGCCTGATTTTGAGAATGCAATGGTACTGAAATTTTGTGAAATATTTAAAAAATGTATAAGATTTTAATTAATAATTCCAAATAGCTTACATTCATACTAAAGCAAAAAGGAGCGTCTTCATCGCTGGACGACGTTTTTAGGCAATTAAAAAAAGATAATAAGTTCATAAATACAATTGGGATGGTCGCTGTACAAAGTTGGCGTTAAACAGCCTTAAGCTTTTTAATGAGATTTTGTTCAGTAAGTTTAACATTATTTAGAAGGAATTTACACACATGAGATTTTACAAGTTTTCAATAAGATGGCTAGACCTAAACTTTTTTCCGAATTAAAAAAAATCGTGTCAGTATTTAACACCAGTATTCAAAAGAGAAACTTAAAACTTTTTGGCTTTTAGTCCATAGAGTTGTATGAAAGAAAGGTTACTATCTAATAACTTTAACTTTTTTATCGATGCATTTTCATCTTTGGGTTGCAAAATGTTTGAAAAATTAGTGCGGAAGTCGATCGAGCTGACGCATAACCCATTTAAGTACGTCAAGTCAATAATAAGTAATAGTAATAGTAAAGCGGCAATTACCCACCGACGTGTGCCGTACGTACGCACGTTTGTCGAACGAAACACGTTTGACCGAACCCTCAAGCCCGTAGGAATCAATGTGTGCCTGTGTACATGTACATAACTTATTTGGCTGTGTTTTGTTTACAGATAAGCACTGTTGCCATTGACCATTTTGCATGCATGCTTATGGAAACATCAGCTTTTTACAATTTCATTTTTGATGTTGTAAAAGGCTGGAATTAATATTAAATAAATATAAATAGATTACATATTTATAATCTACACTTTTACGAAATTATTTTCTCAATTTTTCAAACTTTAATTAGGTGTTTTTGCATGAAACTGCAAACGGTCAAAAATTAGAGCACAAAAGATTACTAGGTAACTCTTTCTAGTGAGAGAGCGATCAGCTGACACGTTCTTACGGAAAAAATCAAAATTGTTTTGATTTCTACGTTCCGGGCTACGTACGTACGGCGTTGCACGTCGGTGAGTTTTCGTTTACATTGCACACTCATAAGATAGGTCGTGTCAGCTGACACGTTTTTGGTACGTACGTTCGTGAGTAACTACCGTTTTATGCGGCAGTTACTCACGAACGTACGTACCAAAAACGTGTCAGCTGACACGACCTATCTTATGAGTGTGCAATGTAAACGAAAACTCACCGACGTGCAACGCTCGTACGTACGTAGCCCGGAACGTAGAAATCAAAACAATTTTGATTTTTTCCGTAAGAACGTGTCAGCTGATCGCTCTCTCACTAGACAGAGTTGCCTAGTAAATTTTTGTACGCTAATTTTTGACCGTTTGCAATTTTAAGCAAAAACGCCTAATTAAAGTTTGAAAAATTGTGAAAATAATTCGAAATAATTATGTAAAAGTGCTGATTATAAATATTTTATCTATTTATACTTATTTAATATGTATTCCGGCCTTTTACAATATCAAAAATTAAATTGGAAAAAGTTGATGTTTCCATAAGCATACATGCAAAATGGTCCATGGCAACAGTGCTTATCTGTAAACAATACACACACAAATATGTTATGTACATGTACACAGACGCACACATTGATTCCTACGGGCTTGAGAGTTCGGTCAAACGTGCTTCGTACGACAAACGTTCTTACGTACGGCACACGTCGGTGGGTAACTGCCGCATAAAACTTTATTCGTTTAATGCGGCAGTTACCCACCGACGTGTGCCGTACGTAAGGACGGTTGTCGCACGAAGCACGTTTGACCGAACTCTCAAGCCCGTAGGAATCAATGTGTGCGTCTGTGTACATGTACATAACATATTTGTGTGTGTATTGTTTACAGATAAGCACTGTTGCCATTGACCATTTTGTATGTATGCTTATGGAAACATCAACTTTTTCCAATTTAATTTTTGATATTGTAAAAGGCCGGAATACATATTAAATAAGTATAAATAGATTAAATATTTATAATCAGCACTTTTACATAATTATTTCGAATTATTTTCACAATTTTTCAAACTTTAATTAGGTGTTTTTGCATAAAACTGCAAACGGTCAAAAATTAGGGCACAAAAGTTTACTAGGCAACTCTGTCTAGTGAGAGAGCGATCAGCTGACACGTTCTTACGGAAAAAATCAAAATTGTTTTGATTTCTACGTTCCGGGCTACGTACGTACGGGCGTTGCACGTCGTTGAGTTTTCGTTTACATTGCACACTCATAAAATAGGTCGTGTCAGCTGACACGTTTTTGGTACGTACGTTGGTGAGTAACTGCCGCATAAGCCACTTACATATATAAGTTTCACTTGCATGTTTGAACGTATGTAACTCACCTTTTATACCACTTGCTAACTTTTTAAATTTTAAATTTAGAATTTACCTTTTTTAAATTTAGTTTTAATTTTATTATTGTTAAATAAAGAATGAATTAATAATATTAATATATTATATTAATTAATAAATTTTGATAGAAAATTGACTTTAATGGTATTTAATTTAGAATATGGAATTATTAACTAGTAAGTCACTGGACATGAAAACATCGGTAATTAGGCTATAATTTTGGAAATATTTACCGAGAACTTACAAAGAAACTATTGGAAGATTACCGGATAACTAACGGTATTTTAAGCTGTATTTCCAAGTATGCTACAAGGAAGTTTTTTATAAAATACCAATATATTTTACGTAGTTTCAAGACAAATTAGCCATAAACTACGAGAATTTGCCTAGAAAACTACCAGTACAATTCACTGTGTTTATGAGATATTTACCAAAAAAACTAGAGGGAAATGATCTAAGAAATACAAGTAAACTACTAGAAATCATCAAGTAAACCACCGGGATAATTTACTGTAGTTATTGGTTATTTACCAAAAAAGTATGTGTACATATTGAGGAAAATACCAGGAAACTAACGGTATTTATGGCCATATATATACCTAAAATAGTTGATAAAATCATGGAAAATACTTTTTTTTTCTTACGTAGGCTACCAAAATCGTGCCCATTAATGTACGGGTTTTGTATTAGTACAATACGTGGAAATTTCAAAAAATTACTGGTATATTCCAGTTTTGATATATGCTATTGTACTTATATAAATTCACATGTACGAGAGGTATATAGGACAATTCTATCCCGACGCCAATTCTGTTTAACTGAAGAACTCTCTGGTAAATTATCCAATAATTACCGAGTAAATACCAGTAGTATGTTTGCAGGGTAGGAGTATTACATATATGCTTTTTTGATTACGTTCTGATTTCTTTTAAATAAGCGCAAAAAATCACAATTTTTTTATTTGTTTTTTGTTGCTTTCTTTTCAATAATAATTATAATTCAATTCAAAATAGTCACTAAAAATGGAAAATAATGGCAAGTAATCGTAAAATGATATCTAAGGAAGACAATCAATTCAAACGGTTATTATGATAAGTAATCATTATTTAACAGGTCCGTCGAGTATGTGCACAAGTGTTTACATCCATAAGAACATGTAATACTGTACAAGAAATCGATCTGAAAAAGCTTTAATAACCAGCGAGTTCTAAATTGTGTATTAAATATAAACATATCTACATTTGAAGTTACCTAAGTATTACAGTTAAATGAATTCAATTTGTATTTTAAATACGAAAAGAAAGTAGTGATACATTGCGTTTAAGTAATTGTCTGTGCGGTTTAGAAGGCGATACCGATGATGTATCCACGATATCGAGGCCGTCTGTGTAGACGCTGTGTGTATCGTAACTCAAGTCCTGCATTGGTACAATTTCCGGTAATAAATGACGTATGTGCGAGGGTGAACGGCGCGCTTTAAATTGATGCCTATTGTACATAGAGAAAATAGTGAAAGAAAATAAATTTGTTATAAATTAAATAATAATACCTATATTGTCATTTATTGTTGTGTTGTGTTGTATACAGTGTGTATCATAAGTGTTTTCTTGAGTTTACTCACTTTTTATGACGATTTGCACTAAAACGTGCACAGCTACATGAACACATGGATGTAGTCGATTCACTACTATTTGATGTAACCTCACGGCCCTCATATCCACTTAATATGGATCCATTTGCTGTAATTACATCTCCCTCTAATTTGACGGCAACTTGCAAAGCCTATAAAATATACACAAGCATGGTTAATACTACTAAATGAAGTTTTTAATTCCACAATCACTTAATACCCAGAGGCAAACATTTACAAAAAATTTTTTTAATGTAATTTCTTTTCTCCACAAGTCACCGACGTGTTTTTAAAATTTAACAACAAAATCATTAAAATAAAAATGATACCAATAGCTAATTCTACCTTTCAAAAACAATACAAGAAGGAGTTACCAAAAAAACATTTGGCAATATGTGGAGAAAATACCCAACCTATTAGGGTTGTACATGAAGCGTTAGCAAACTTTTGTGTAGAAGAAATTAAAAGTAGTGACCACAAATTGTAATTGGTGGGAAATACTGATTTTAGAGCTTATATTATGCGTTCGCATGATGTCCTCGCATGGAAATTTTTGTTCATAGAACTTAAATAAGAATTTTCTAAATAAATAATTAACGGTAAAATATTGTTTATCATTAGAAAAGGGATTTATATTTCGCAAGGTTTGAATAGTTAATTCTTGTATTTAAATGAAAATTTCGATATAAGCGCTATCCATATAATAAATCATTTCGGTGCACACTCCTAAGCCCAACAGCGACGCCATGATAACATCTAAGACAGACTGGTCCGGACACTAAGATGGAACTGGAACATGGGGTTGAATAGGATGGTAGAGAACGCCCACTGTACTGCGACTAAGTAGAGACCTCACACCGTCGTAGGTGACGTAATAGGCCGGCACATCACCCTGATCGACGTAGCCATTCCACTCGAGAATAGAATGGATTGCACCAAAGATGCCCGGCAGCAGAAGCTGGAGAAATATCAGCTTTATGCTGACCAGCTCACGGCGTTTAGCTTCGAAATTACAGTGGAGGCGTTTATAGTGGGCGCCGTGAACCATGGTCGGCAAATAAGCGGATCGCAAACCTCCTAAACATTTCACGAGACTGTGCGAGGCTCATGAGTAGATTCATGACAAGCGACACCACCCGCTGGTTTATTGTAAACTGATGTAAGGCAAAATTTTTATTTTTTTGAAAAACGCAAACAAATAATTGTTATATAATAATATTTCTAATCTACGGCTAATTTCTACAGCCTGAAAAAGTTTTGTCAATTTGATAGGAAGAAGGGTAAGCTTCAATTGTTGGTCAAGATATTTTGCAAAATAAATTCATATTATTTGAAGAAATGTGCTAAAATTTTGTTTTACATTTTTCGATTCGAGATAATTCACTTTACTACTTTCAGCCAAATATTAAAATAATAATAAATCGGCTTATTTTTATAAAAAAAATACAAAAAAATATACTTTTTCGCTAACGGAATATAGATTTATTTCGCGTTGATTCACTTTACATTAAAAATTAGAACCTTTCCAAAGAGGAAAGCTGGTGTAACGCTGAATTCAATCACTTTACTAATGACAGATAAGCGTCCAAAATTTATAAAACAAAGATGGAAAGACATCTATTTCTTCCATTTTTATGTGATTGCCTTTTATATAAGACTGCACATAATGTCTTTAGTCCGTTATAAAAATTTACCATAATATCTCGAAAAACGAAAATTTGACGTTAAATCAGTTTACAATAAAACAAGCGATATGTACGTGAAAACACCACACAAAAAATTAATGCTATTGTCACGGATATTAACATCACTAAGTTATACCATCACTAAGGCGATGCCAAGGCCACGATAAGCAGTATTTACGTCAATAATCAAATCATGTATACACATATATAAGGAAGCCCAGAGAGATGTCACACACAGATGCATTTACTTATACGCCTATGTGTACTCGAGAGACTGTAAACTACAAACATTCACATCAATAATTCAATCATTATGTATCTACATAAACGAATAAATAATTGCGTCTACAAATATGTACGTATACGAGCAGCGGAGCGGCAATGCACAAACACATGCATATATCTTATCTGAGTTGTCACAAGAGAGAGCAATAATTTGTGCACGTAGTTGTGGCTGGCGATTTTGTAGCCGAAACAAACTAGTAAGTTCTCGAAATCAAAGAGCCTAGAAGTATGCAGCGTAAACTATAAAAGCGGGGCAGGCGAGTAAGAAGTAATTCAGTTTGATTTGAGATTTCGATTAAGCGCTAACGAGCTATAGCAGAATTATTTTGAATAGTAGAGTTTCATTTGAGCTATCAATCAGTTTGGTTATTAAGCTTGCTATTCGTTGCAAAGTATGTGTTATTGTGAAGTACTTTAATAAAGGCCATTTTTCAATTATTCAATATTGGAGTTATTTATTCAACAGTTTAGCGATACGAACTTAGCAGAGGGTTGCAAATAAGAGGATTTGCAAGTAAATTCGTTACACTATGAAAGGGCTTTCAAATACATTCTCTCACACCTCTAGCACGTACCTCATTTTGTTTTTATGCTCAGCTTAGCAGAGCTCACAGAGTATATTAATTTTGTTCGCATAACGGTACCCCGTAAAAGTAGCGGATTTGAGGGGGGCCTCCTCCGCGAAGGAGCGATCGCCCCCACCCCCCAGACTAGATTTTTTTTTCCAAAATTTTTTTCATGAAGTCCCAGAAACACACTATTTATATGCAGTATTTGTAAATAGCAAATCCATCGAGCGAATTACACTTCATCAGACGCTGAAGAGTATTATCGAAAAGCAATTTATATACCTCTTCTTGATCATATTTTTCTTGATTTACAAGGTAGATTACCTGAAGATACATTGCAAGTTTTTAATCTTAATTTGCTACTCCCATCGCGAATCAACAAAGATAATACACTGCAAAAAAAGAATTTGTTGTCCAAGGTCTTGGTAAACGATACGCATCTCTTATTGGAGGAAATAAAATTAATCTAGATGGAGAGTACGAAATGTGGTCAGAACGCTGGTCTGATAAGCAACACAAAAAATCAATTCCACTATCAGCTGAAAAAGTTTTAAATGATTGCAATGAATATGCGTTTCCATCAATAAATGATCTTATCAAAATTGTGGCCACGCTTCCAGCTAGCAATGCTTGTGCTGAAAGGATTTTTTCGACAATTCGCCGGTTGAAAACGTGGATACGGTCCACGAGAACAGACTCACTGGTCTTGCACTTTTAAATACCCATTTCGATATTGAGATTGATATTGATCATATAATTGAAAGATATGTAAAAAAAGGGAAGCATAGAAATAAATTTGCTGTGTGAATATGAACTATGCAGAAATTAAAAATGATGTCAAAAAATTGGATGTATTATTGTTAATTTATTAAACAATGTAAAAAAATTTACCCCTAAAAAATAACGGTCTGCTATACGTTTCCCTTGTTGTTTTGTCTTGTATTTTCACATATAAACGTGATGTGAACTTTGTTCAAAACTCATCAGCTATTGGGAGGAACAATTACTGACTGAAATCGCCCCCCTCAAAAAGCAGCCTGGATCCGCCACTGCCCCGTAACGGCATAAACTAATCGATATAGATATAGATTTCTATATGTATATCAAAATGATCTGGACGAAAAAAGAAATTTATTTAGCCATGTCCGTCCGTCTGTCCGTGAACAGGATAACTTGAGTAAATTTTGAGGCAGCTTAATGAAATTTGCTACTTATTTTGTTTAAAGCTGGCTTCAGGTCAAATTGAGTAAAACACAATATGTTTAAGTTTTACTACCAATATATTTCGGCTACTCTTCCGGTAACCGTCTTCAGGGCGTAACTATTGACAAAATCAAAACAAAATAAAACATTGACAGTTGCACATATTAAAAATTATAAAATTAAACAAAATATATGTACATACATTGCATTTATTTACACGTCTGCTCTGTCTGACTTGGAGCCGTGTACTGTCTTGTTGGAAAGTAAATATTTGTAGCTGTGCGCGCAGTTCGCTATATCTGTCTTATAATTGAGCCTAATGTTTGTATCTTTGTCGACGATATGTAACATTTCTAGAGTGAAACGTTTGCTATAATGTTGTTGTTGATGGAGAATCTTTGTTTCTTCAAAATTTGGTGTATGTGCTCTCATTTTACAGTGCATCATGAGGGCTGTTTTTTGATTCATTACATTATGGCAATGTTTTAAATACGACTTATGTTGGGCAAGTCTACTTTTCAATTTTTGTTTGCTTCTTCCTACATAAACACTATGGCAAGGCTCATTGTTTTTACCTCCTTTGCATGGAATTTCATAAACTACGTTACTTTTTCCCATTTCGGGTATTTTAGATTTTGTTTTGTTGAAAAAGTTTTTCAAGGTATTAATAGGTTTGTGTGCTATTTTAATATTTTCTTTATTGTAACAATCTGACGTCGCGAGTCGTTCAGCGAGTTGAGGTACATAAATAACTGATTTGAAAATTACTGGGTTTTCGGATTTTTGCTTTTGGTTTTGATTTATTTAATAAGCTTTTAATAGCTTTATCGGGGAAATCGTTATTCCTTAGTAATACTTGCCATAGTGTTTATGTAGGAACAAGCAAACAAAAATTGAAAAGTAGACTTGTCCAACACAAGTCGGATTTAAAACATTGCCATAATGTAATGAATCAAAAAACAGCACTCATGATGCACTGTAAAATGAGAGAACATACACCAAATTTTGAAGAAACAAAGATTCTCCAGCAAGAACAACATTATAGCAAACGTTTCACTCTAGAAATGTTACATATCGTCGACAAAGATACAAACATTAGGCTCAATTATAAGACAGATATAGCGAACTGCGCGCACAGCTACAAATATTTACTTTCCAACAAGACAGTACACAGCTCCACGTCAGACAGAGCCATAGTGTACCTATACAAGTGTGTTCACTAAGCGATAAACGTCAAAACTACAAACAGCCTCGCTCACCTGATGGAAATCTCAGGTCTAGAGTCGCATTTTTGGTCTCAACGACAACATTTTTGTCTACCAATCGTCTCGACTTTTTCAATTTTTCAATCATTCGGCGCATTCGGTAATGGTATCCATTTTGAATTTGCTGTCATTCCGAATCCAGCGAGTGCCTGTCAGAATGCTTGACAGATAAGTCAACACACTTGTACTTGTACACTATGGACAGAGCAGACGTGTAAATAAATGCAATGTATATACATATGTTTTGTTCAATTTTATAATTTTTAATATGTGCAATTGTCAATGTTTTATTTTGTTTTGATTTTGTCAATAGTTACGCCCTGAAGACGGTTACCGGAAGAGTAGCCGAAATATATTGGTAGTAAAACTTAAACATATTGTGTTTTACTCAATTTGACCTGAAGCCAGCTTTAAACAAAATAAGTAATTAATTAAGAGGTCGCCAAAAATTACAATTAATGAAATTTGGTATGTAAGTTTCCGGGCGCTTATCTCAGATCGCTATTTACGCCCCGATTCTAGTGTGGTAACAACATTCTTCACCACGGTAACGAAATCATGTAGAACCTTTTACACCCTTTTGGTATTCTACCCGCAAAAGTAGCCGGATAATTTTTTACCCACAAAAGTAGGTGGTTACATCGAAATAACCACACAACAGCCGTTGTTTTGAAAAAGGCAAAACTGAAGAATAAAGAATTGTAAGCGCAAATAAGTAAAGATATTAGTAAAAAAGTGTTGCCTCTTGCTATACATTATATATTTGTTTACATTTAGGGGACTCATGTTACCGTATAAATGCCTTATAAAGTGTGTAAACGTATAAATTTATCTAGTGCGTAAACCAGCTGTCAAATTTTGTATGAAAAATCATTTACACAATTTGTATAAATTTACGCGCACATTTCATTGTGTAAACTTGATAAACTCAAAGGAATGCAACCTAGCAGACATTACAGCAGGCATTTCCTTCAGAAATCTCCAATATCAGCAAGTAAAGGCAATTTAGTTTTGATTTTTCACTTAATCTTGGTATTTTTTAATTTGTATAACAATCAAAAAAAATTTGTTTGACAATAATACAGCCGATAAACAATCAAGTTTATCAAGAGTATTACTAGGTGCGTTCATATAACAGCGTGTGTAAATGGATATAATTTTACACCTTATAAGTTTATATGCTTTCATGAGTCCCCCTAGTAGTATGTACTTTCACAGAATAAATTTCAATATAGCTATGTAAAAACTTATGCATGTATGTACATATATACACATCGACTCGTTTATTCGTTAACCTCGTATCTACGAGTGACACATTTTCGGTAAAGCCAAAGCGGAACCATACAAGGTGGCAGCATGGTGACATACCTACAAATATAAATAAAAATTCCATGTACTTTGTTTCTTTAAATTCGATGGACAAATGTCAAAATCGTACTGCGCCGGAAGTTGATGTCGCATGCTGCCACTTTGTATCGTTTCGCCATGGGTAAAGCGAAGAAAACCAACTTTTAAATTTCACCACAGATATTGGTGAGTTTTTCGGTGATGACAGCGTTACCACTTTGGCCAGAATCGCGAATAAACGAACTGGTAACGTTTTTCGGTTACATAATGTTCTGGGTACTATTTTACCGGTAACGCTCAGAATCGGGCCGTTAAAATGAAAGTAATCGTATTACAACCATGCGCACTTTTTCGATATCGAAAATTTCGAAAAATCGAAGAAGTGCGACAATTCATTACCAAAGATGGATAAAGCGAAGAAACTTAGTAGATGGCATTGTGAATGATGACAAAGTGTGATCTCTTATCTGTCAACTGCCTGACAGGCTGTTCAATATGGCTACTTTTCAGCGTTTTGACAGGCTGTTCAAAATGGCGGCGCCTATCTTCAGCGGGTGATAGAAAGAGATACAGAATGAGACAGCGATAGTCAAATTCGAATCAGGTGATCCAATCACTTTGGAATTTTGACGTTTATGCAGAAGAGATCACACTTTGTCATCATTCACAATGGTAGATGGGTTGACCTTATGACGCAGAATAGAAAATTAGTAAAATTTTTGTTGTGAATACTGACTTTTAGTGGTAAGGCGGAGGTAGCATGTGGCATGGTTGCAAGCCCCTGCTAGCTCGTCGGATGGGGTGGGGTTTTGCACACCTGCCTTACCCGCAGTTATCTCAGCAAAAAAAGTGGTTCATGCCTAGAGGTGAATACAGAAATAGGGGGAAAGTAGGAAATGGAAGAAAAAAGGAAAGAAGGCCCGTCCAGAGTCAGGGGGAGTCTACCCACCCTCTTCGCGTATCTTACGCAAAGCCATGGGCGCCGTGCTGAATCCTCTAATTTTACGGCGCCCCCAAAACCTGACTCAAGTTCGTCTGTCTAAGGGTCCCTCACGCCATTGACCCTCCTACTTCCCCTCTTCTTACCTGGAACAACACGCACACCAAAGAGTTGAAAAGTTAGCCTTCCATTACTGAAATAAATTTAGCTTCAACCTTTCAAATTTGTCAACGTTATAAACATTATTTTATTCAATTTTACAGTCGCTAACAAACTAAATAGATGATAATCTAACCACTAGTCTTAAATTATCGCAAAAAAAGGCTTATAAAGTATTTTAACAATTCTATTTAGCAATACAATATATCTATTTAAACAAGAGCTTGACATCTTCAAATAACTTGTCAACCATAATTCAAAAAGAATAATCCAGTTGGAAGCAAAAAAACAAAAAAAAGTAGTCGAATTCAAACAAAATTATGTGAACGATATTGAAGGCTGTGTAAAACTCGTCACCCCCTAATGTATTCCGTATTAGGAAGATACTTTGCTTCTACAAAAAAATCATTTTTCATATCTTTCCTTCTAATAAACCGCAGAAAGATCTATCGGTATGTATATATATATAAAATAAAGTAGCCAAAGCAGCTAAAATTAATGCAAATTCCTGACCTAGGTTAAGGCATTATGTACATAGGCACATATATAGGTCAATGCTTGCATACGTATGTATGTAACGAGGAGCATATGATAGATTTTTTTGTTTTTTTTTTTTTGTTTTCTTCGTTTTCTCACTCACCTGATCTCAGCACATCAGCATTGTAGGCGCCTTCAAGCCGTGGGGGACCTGTGAGGGAGGAAAAGTTTACATGCATACGTCTCTTCCTATTCGTACAAATACCATACGTTCATTGCCTAAGTAAGGTTCAATGGAATTTTGCAACTGACTCCACGCTCACTCACTCGCGGTAGCGGGCGTCGAGTGGGTCACAAAATTATGCGGCCGAAAAAAAAAACACAACAGGAAAAGAAAAAAAATCACACAAAAAGTATGTGAGTGCAATAAAAATTTGCTTACGAAAAAAAGTTGCTGGCATACAAAAGTGTGTGGAGACACAATTGTTAGACCATCGCAAAGAAATTTGTGTGTAAAGGAAAAAAAATGACAAAGAAAAATTATCAAAAAAAAAATTTTTTAAAGCCCGAAGGCTAACTTAGAAGCCAACAACATGTGCTTACGTGTAACCAAAAAAACCAAAAAAAAACGAGAAGTGTGCAAGCTACATGTTCCTAGCAAAAACACAAGCGAAATCCTTACAGGAATAACGGAAATAGTGATGTTTTAAAAAAATTTTTGAAGTTAACCAATTGTTATAATAAAAATAAAAAAATGGTTATATGCGGCAAACAATAAAAAAATGTGTTCCCTCGGTCCTCCTTGGAATTTGGTGGTGGTGACGTTGCTGGTGCTGCTGATGGCGATGCTGTCACTGCTGCTGACGTTGCCTGGCTTCCTCTGTCGAACGTTGGCGTTGGCGTGGGCGCTGCTCTCGCGCCGTTAATATCGCTTGCAGGCCACGATCACTTCCAAGCCTGGAAGTTTCTCTCTCTTTCTCTCGTTCTCTCTCTTTCCCTGCTCTCTATGACATTCCAGTGCGCTACATATGTCGTTGGAACAAATGTGTTTCCAAATTTCCAATCACTGTCCTTTTAAATAATGTTTGTAAATGCGGGTAAGTATATGCCTTAGCCCCTTCCTAGGTCCTGCCCCAAAATCTATAAAAGAAACACAAAAAAACGAAAAATTGTCTACAGGCTGAATATCGTGTTTCGTTGTTTCCTTTATTGCTTCCTGCACCCATGTATGTATGCCCAGCCATACCCTATCTTTCCAATCCCAATTGGCACATAATGCAGTAAGTATGGACACACATACATACATATATGCATGCGATAAAGCAAACCAAAGAAAAAGTTCTTTCTTCCTGTTTTCACCTACTAATCTCATTTCAACTTCAAATTATTTTTCCAAATCAATTATCTTTCGTCTCTTTAACTAATTTCAAGTTATTTTTATAGCGTTTTCTTTTCTGTAAAAAAAAATGTTGCCCCCATGTTGCCCTCTTAAAGTCTACCTTTTGATCTAGCCACCTGCCGCGATGCAAAAATGGCTATTCTTCGTAGTCAATGGACCCCCTTTTCTTATTCGGTGGAAAATATTTTTTGAAAAGAAAAAACAAGCTCACAGGGGAGCTGGGAAAAACCAACAGGGTGACACCATTTCCAGAAAAGAAAACTCCATTAATTTAATTCGGATTTTTACTTTAAGTTACATTAACTTCTGCTACTCAAAAATTCAAACTCAAAACAAATTCGGATTAACAAAAATTGTTTTCTTTTTAATTTTTTTTTCCTGGGTTTATTTAATTTTTTTTTTTTCTTTCATTTTACCCCAATTTTATTTCAACTAATTTCTAATTTCCAAAAATAAAATTTTTTTTTCTACCTACTTATTTTTCTATTCATTAAATTTTTTTTTCTAAATTTTAGACTGCATTTTAAAGAGATTTTTTTTTCTTATGTTTAATGCAAACAAAATCTTTAGATTAGGTTTAAGTTGAAGAAAAATTGGCTAAATTTTAATTACATGTCAACTGGGGGAATAAGTTATATAATTTTACCGTGGCGAAAAATAATATCGCTAAAGTTCAACTATCTGCAAAAAAATTCTTTTGCGTCATTTGAGATCAAGGTATATTTTAATGATTTTTGCATTTATTGCCAAAGGGAAACTTCGCTCAACTTACGAGTACACGAAGGGTACATAAAATCGAAAGATGATGGGCTTTTAAATTTTTTCAAACTTTAATTTTAAAATGAATGTTTTTCTCAAATGAAAATGAAACAGTTATCGAATTTAAATTTTTAGGAAAAAACACAAAAGCATTTTTTTTTCTTTTAAGGAATTTAGTTAAATAAACGGTACATTATTACTTACCGGTGGCAGGATGTCCAACGGACTTTGCTTCTCGTTGTTATACTTTACAATTGTGCAGATTGTACGGAATTGAAACCGTTTTGCGAAAATTACGGGATTTTTTTTTTTTTGTTTTATTAAAAAATGAAGTTTTTTTTTTTCTTTTTTTTTCCACTTGACCGGCACTATACTTTGCTGCTTTACTTACCGCGGCACGCCCACGCACTTTAAATCCAACTTTTGCAATGATTTTCTGAGCTTCAGCTCGATCGTGCGCATACCCCGATTCGTGTATAAACGGAATTTTCTACCACTTTCACTCAATTCTCACCCACGCATGTGCAGTTGCATTTCGTTTTTTTTTTGCGCATGCACACATTCATACCTGTACATGTAGGCCTCCTTCCACTAATGTTGCGCAACGCGCGCAGATACCTGGTTGAGATACATTTTGTCGATAAGGGTGTACCGCAAGAACAAGTACGGTTGCCGGTGACATATGTATCTATGTATCTTGAGGCTAGCGTAACAGGCTCGCATCCGCCGATGGGGCTTGCTCCATGGAGCGTGTGCGTAAAATAAATTCATACGCGGCCGATTATGTATCTCTTCCTTCTTCTACTCCAATGTGTGGCCTCGACCCACGACTTAATGCCGGGCAAAAAAAAAATCTTCGAAGTCAGTTATAGCTGGGCATGTGCAACACGTGATTGCGACACGTACTCACAACATCAATATCTAAGTATCTGCTAACTGACTATATCACAAATTCACTCATAATTCTAGGTTTAAAATAAAAAAAAATATCACAGATTGCTGACTATTGCTAATTGGTAAAAAAAAATTTATTAATTTCTTGTATTCCGGCCTTTTAGTTAATATATTCAAAGTATGTTTGAGCTCTAGGCCAATATATACATATGTTTATTAAAATACAGCAAATGTGTTAAACAATGTATATATATTTGTCGAATGGTTTGTCTTGCCAATATTTCGACTTCAATCTGAAGTCATCTTCAGGACTGAAAAAAAAACGAAAAACATTTATAGAGACATTGGTACATACATACATAATTATACAATTGTCGCAAGTGCCAACTTACACTTATGACTGCACCTGGTCGACTAACTTTATATTTTAACAAACAAGGGTGAAAGAACATTAAAAAACATAAACAATAAAATACAGTAATCGTAAACAAATTTTTATACAAACAACAATACATTAATTCTCCAACCGTAAGCGACGCTCACATCAGCAGCAGGTGAACAATTGTGCAAACGAAGTCACACTCTTATTAAAAGCCTTTTTTGTTGTTGTTGATAAGTTCTCTATAGGCGTAGGCGCAATGGTCTGTGTCTGATTTGAAATTTATGCGTTTGTCACTTGGTGTATTTATTATGTGTAACATTTCAAGTATATAGCGTTTATTGCTGTTTCTCTCATGCTGCATTATTGTTACATTTTCCAAGTCGGGAGAGTGTCCAGTGGTTCTACAGTGCTGAGTTAAAGCTGTCTTATTGTCATTAGGGTTGTCACGATTTTTGATATTTGATTTATGTCCGGAAATCCTCGTCCTCAATTTCGATTTAGTTGTCCCCACATATACTTTGTCGCATACGTGGGACCCGTCGCCATTACAATTAATTTTATATATAACGTCCGATTTATCAAATTTCTCTATTCTGCTTTTCGTATTGCTAAAAATCCTCCGTTGCAACGTATTGTTGTATGTGAAAGCTAATTTAAATCTCTCTCTGTCATATATGTTTGAATATTTTATTCTATTAGACAGACCAGATACAAATGTGGTCGATTTATACATTTTCTTTGTATCATTAGTTGGTTTATTTGTATTTAATTTTACGAAATAATCTCTTATATAGCTCTGTATTATATGTGTTGGAAACTCATTATTCTCTTGTCAGAAGAGTTCTCTCCATTAGTGATGAAGTCTACCACGAGGAGAATATAAAAGCAATAAAAAACATATTAGAGAATAATGAGTTTCCAACACATATAATACAGAGCTATATAAGAGATTATTTCGTAAAATTAAATACAAATAAACCAACTAATGATACAAAGAAAATGTATAAATCGACCACATTTGTATCTGGTCTGTCTAATAGAATAAAATATTCAAACATATATGACAGAGAGAGATTTAAATTAGCTTTCACATACAACAATACGTTGCAACGGAGGATTTTTAGCAATACGAAAAGCAGAATAGAGAAATTTGATAAATCGGACGTTATATATAAAATTAATTGTAATGGCGACGGGTCCCACGTATGCGACAAAGTATATGTGGGGACAACTAAATCGAAATTGAGGACGAGGATTTCCGGACATAAATCAAATATCAAAAATCGTGACAACCCTAATGACAATAAGACAGCTTTAACTCAGCACTGTAGAACCACTGGACACTCTCCCGACTTGGAAAATGTAACAATAATGCAGCATGAGAGAAACAGCAATAAACGCTATATACTTGAAATGTTACACATAATAAATACACCAAGTGACAAACGCATAAATTTCAAATCAGACACAGACCATTGCGCCTACGCCTATAGAGAACTTATCAACAACAACAAAAAAGGCTTTTAATAAGAGTGTGACTTCGTTTGCACAATTGTTCACCTGCTGCTGATGTGAGCGTCGCTTACGGTTGGAGAATTAATGTATTGTTGTTTGTATAAAAATTTGTTTACGATTACTGTATTTTATTGTTTATGTTTTTTAATGTTCTTTCACCCTTGTTTGTTAAAATATAAAGTTAGTCGACCAGGTGCAGTCATAAGTGTAAGTTGGCACTTCCGACAATTGTATAATTATGTATGTATGTACCAATGTCTCTATAAATGTTTTTCGTTTTTTTTTTTCAGTCCTGAAGATGACTTCAGATTGAAGTCGAAATATTGGCAAGACAAACCATTCGACAAATAAATATACATTGTTTAACACATTTGCTGTATTTTAATAAACATATGTATATATTGGCCTAGAGCTCAAACATACTTTGAATATAAAAAAAAATTAAGAAAAAAATAAATAATTGCATAAATAAATAAGAGGTGTTTAATAATTACTAAATGGTCAAATGGGTGCATAAAAAAATCACTGGGTGCAAAAATGCTAAAAATCCTACGTCTATAGAAAGGTAGTCCCAAGCATGCAGATAAATAATTATGTCATCAGAGGTAGGAGATTAGTCAGGTATTTGACAACCACATTGTTAACATTAAACATTTAACACTCAACGTGCAACGTCTACATGCAACATATAACATTTACTTTGTACATATATCCTTAGCGTGGTATACCCCGATTCTTTTCCCGTTGGCATCCCCTAGCTCGTACATTGAATTTCCTATGGTTTTAAGCACTATACATTTGACTTGCTTGGGTGCCAGTTTGGCATTATAGTTGTCAATCTGGGAGCTCTGTTTAAAATTCCGGCGGTAAACCACTTGTCCAATTTTAAACCTAACGTCCCTACTTCTGGTATCATACACTTTCTTACTACGCTCGTATGCTAACTTCAGCTCCTTTTTAATTCTGTCCCTCAGTAACTGCAATCTATCACCATTTGTCTCCACCTCGCAATCAACATCCTTCAGCGACCCCAACTTTCGGTATAGCTCGTATGATGCTGCATGCAGTATCATAGGCATACCGAAAGTAGCATGATGGGGCGTCATGTTGATTGCGGAGTGGACAGCACTTCGAAGTGCAAACGCCGCATCACTAATATGTCGGTCCCAAGATTTTTGGTTTTCGTTAATGAATGATCTTACGATCTGGAGAACCGACCGATTGACCCTCTCTGCGGCGTTTCCTTGCGGTGAATAAAAGGCTGTCCTGATATGGGTAGTGCCATATTTTTCTAGGAGGGTGGCGAAAGTTCCTGAAACGAATTGTCTTCCATTGTCCGAATGGATGTATTCGGGTACCCCGAATATATGGAAGACTTCTCGTTCCAGAAATTTCACCACCTCCGCTGAAGTTGCTTTCCGCAGGGGTTTCAAAAACACAAACTTTGTAAAATGATCTAAACATACAAACACAAAAACATTACCATCAGACGTACGAGGATACGGACCCATAAAATCTACAAACAAGCGTTGAAAAGGCCGTTCGGTTACATGTTGCTTACCCATAAGGGGCTTGTGAAGAGCAGTTTGTGTCTTGCTTTCTGAGCAGACTTCACATCCCTTGATAAAAGTACAAACTGCTGTTACCATACCTGGCCAGTAATATCGTTCGCGTAAACGGGACAAAGTTTTGTGGATTCCACCGTGACCTGTTGAAGGTGAGCTGTGAGCAGACTCTACCAGCCCCGATCGCAGCTCCGACGGAACCCAAAGCTTCCAGGCTTGGTCCGCTTGAAGTACATCCCCCCGGTCGAACTGCGTCCGTTTATATACGTATCCGTCAGATACACATAAGTCTGGCAATTTATCCTTGTTGTCCGTCACTGTTTTTCGTAGCTCACGGTATTCGTCTGAGTCAAAATATGGCGAGTCTAAACATAAGTCCATGACTCTGTCACTTGGTCTTATTTCTTCCATGTCCATTCTGGAGAGAGTGTCCGGTACAACGTTTTGTGAGCCTCTTCTATGTTCGATGTCAAAATCGAAACTTTGGAGTTTTAAACTCCATCTAGCAAGTCGTCCAGCAAGGTCTTTTTGGTTCATAAGCCATTTTAAGCTCGCGTGGTCCGTTATTATCGTGAAGGGCAAGCCCTCCACATAAGGTCGAAAACGTTTTACGCTTAGAACCGCTGCGTAACATTCCTGTTCTGTCACACTATAGTTTTTCTGTGCTTTGTTCAGTTTTGCAGACATGTATGCAATTGGTCTTTCGTTATTGTCTTCGTCGAGTTGGAAAAGAACCCCGCCCACTCCGTCTGTCGATGCATCGCATTGGATGTAGAAACGCCTGTTAAAATCTGGATGTGTTAGGACGGGAGCCGATATTAGGCTTCGTTTGAGTTGTTAAAATGCCCGTCTAGCGTCATCAGTCATAGTGAATTTCTTTATCTTTTCCTTGGTGAGGCAGTCGTGCAGCGGAGCTGCAATAGTCGCGTAATCTTGTATGAAGCGTCGGTACCAGCCTGACATGCCTAGGAACCGTCGCAACTGTTTCGGGGTTTTCGGCTCGGGAAAGTCCCTCACAGCTGCTACCTTGTTTGCATCGGTTCTAATGCAGCCGTCACCTACAACATAACCAAGGTATCGAACTTCTTTATAACAAAATTTGCTTTTCTCTACGTTTATCGTTAGGTTTGCTTCGCGAAGACACCAAGCGACCTTTTCTAACAAACATATATGAGACGAAAAATCTTCAGAACAAACTAACAAGTCATCAAGGTACACAAATACACATTCACGTAACGAAGCGGGTATAACCTTGTCCATTAATCGACACATTCTTTGTGCCGCGTTGCACAGTCCGAAGGGCATAACTGTAAATTGGTAGAGGGGTCTCCCCGGCACTGTGAACGCTGTCTTATCCCTTGATCTTTTTTTCAACCGAATCTGCCAGAAGGCGTCCTTCAGGTCTATGGCTGATATATATCTAGTATTTTGTAGCCGGCTAAGTATTCCGTCGATATGAGGGAGTGGATAGGCGTCCTTGACGGTTCGCTCATTTACCTTACGCGCATCCAGGCAAAGTCGATTCTTAGTTCCCTTAATAACAAGTGAAACTGGTGAGTTCCAACTACTGTTGGATTCTTCGATTACCCCCATACTAAGCATTCGATCTAATTCCGCGTACACTAACTTTTGAATCGCTGGAGAGATGGGGTAGTGGCGTTGTTTAACAGGTAAATTCTCATCGCGTACCTCTATCACATGTTCTTCTAATCCGGTACGGCCTAATCCTAAGACAGCGAACGACGGGAATTGTGCCTTTACCCTCTCTAAAGCTACTGTCTGGTCTGGGGATAACACATGTTGTACAGCGTCGAAGGACAAGTCCCCCTCGGCTGGAGCGAGCTCTGCTACTGTCGTGTGGGTTGGATGAGCTGTGGGGCCTCTACTAACTACGTTCAGGTTGAAAACCTTTCAAAAATCAATCCTTAAATATACTTCCTGTTGGAGCCCTGGTACTATTAAAAACTCTAAGTCCCTGCACATCTCATCCCACATCACTGGTAATACTACCACGACTGTCACTGGCGTTTCTTCTCCGTTTGCCGTCTTAATAAATTGATGTGTTATTGGCAGAATCCTTGCTTCGTGCCCTTCTAAAAACTTCTCACTATTTTTCCCCAGACAACATGCTCCTGCTCCCGAATCTAACAAAGCTAATGTGTCTTTACCCCCTATATTGGTTTGCGCAAAAAATCTATTGTCACCCTTTAAGGTGACTATTGTCGAAATTATTTTGCTCCTGATTCTTCTAAACATCTTTCTCTTTTCTCTCATCTTTTGTATCTTTTTAAAATTTCTGCTTCTTTTTCTTTCTACTATCTCCTCATTAAATATTCTCCTCCGGGCTTGCTCATATTCTAGTTTCCTTATATGTAAACTCTTCAATTCTCTCTTCTTTCTTACATCTAAACTGTTTTCGATTCTTCCATTATTATTTTCTCTTTTTAAAATTTTCATTGTTTGTTGTCCGGGCGCTCCTTCTCCTGGCTGAGTACCCCGGTCATCTCTGCCAGATTCCCGTTTCCCTTAGGAGGTTTGAACACACAAAAAGAGCTGTCTCCCCCACACGAAAAACAGACCATGTTGTGGAAACTAGATTTGCATCGCGTCTCCTTGCTAGCTTCCAAAGGGTTCTTAACAAAATGGTCAACCGGCATTCCACAAGAGAAGCACAACATTAAGTGGAAAGGTGAGGGACAGAAAGAGTTTATAGTTGGTCTGGTACCGGTTGTAGACGTTGTGGTAGGTGCACCACGCGGTGCCAGGTTTTGTGTCCTGTCATCAGGCAGCTGACCACTGTTCGACCTATTTTTAAATGGGTTCCCTATCGCTTCAAGTGGCTTGGAACTACCCATCTCTTCTGGGAACTGTACGTCGGGGTAGACCAGTTCGCTTACCGCCCCTTTAGACCTACTTTTGTTTTCCTTTATAACCTTTTCGGCACGCCGGCACTCAGCCTTTAGCTCGGCTAGTGTGTCCATTTTCGATGAGAATGTAAGGTTAGCCAGGTATGGCTTTAGGTTCCCCTTAATTATTCCTACTAGCTCCTTTTCAGGAATTCTCTTCCGAAGCCTGAACGTCAAATTATGTACTTCCCCATAAAATTCATCAAATCCCTCATGCACCAACTGTTTTCGTTCCATGATTTGCCGAATCACCTCGTAGTCGGACTCTGCGGTCTTGAAATGGGCTAGCAGTTCTGCCTTCAGGTCCATGTATCCGAAGTTTGGATCTTCTGCATGATCTTCTAACACCTGCCAGTACCATTTCAAAGCCGCGCCCGACACGAGGCAATGAAAGTCTGTAAACAGTTGGTGATGAGTGTTTTGATGCTGTACCCTCATCTTCTCAATTCGAAACAAAAAACTTTCTACCGAGATACCTTTGTCTGTACCGTCGAACTTTATATGCCACTTCTCCAGGTCCATTTTCTTCCAACGCAGTGGCTCCTGTGTGGCTTGACTTCCTCCGTCCGTTGGTCTTGCTCCGTTGTTGGTGTTGTTGCCTGCTCCTTCTGAATTTGTTTGGCCTCTGTTGTTCGGCGTCGATGCCTGAGTGGAGCGGTGGTCCAATGCCTGTGCTGCGGAGGTTTCGATCTCGGCAACTCGGCCGCTGAGGTTGGCTACATAGGCCTTGATATTCCCGAGTTCGTTTGTCCACTGCGCCATTAGGTCGCCTTGCTGCGCCATCATGGCCATCAAACGACTTAGTTGTTCGGTGTTGGTATCGGTGTTTACCATCCTATTTCCTGATGCTGCCGCAACCTCAGCTGCCGGAACCCCTGGCATCTGGTTCCCTACTGGACCAACGCCCCTCTCAGCACCGCCATGTTCATCGTCTGCCATACCTAAATTTCGTCGAGCTTTTTCGAAAAGTTCAGGCTCTCTTCGGACATATTTGCCACTACCTGGCTCACAAGGGACACACTAGCTTCGCGTCCGCTCCCTCCTTCAAAAGGGCCGAAAATCCTAGCAGTGCACTGGTTAAAGTAGCCTACAGGGACGAAATCTACCGGGTGTTGAATACCTGTATCAATTTGGTTGAACAGTGACCCAACCACCTGATTTCCAAGGGCACGCGCAAAGCCACGAGTAATACGCCTGTCTCCGCTGAATAGGCCCAAACCGGCAAAAACTCTCTCCTCCCTGTTGTCTCCGTCGGACATGTACCCAGACACACTCTACGGATTCACACAATCTCAAACACGCAGTAACCGCAACCTAAATTTAAAAACGACTTTAAATTTACCTTCCAAAGAAAATTAAAGCAACTTAAGCAAACGGATTGAAACTCAGAACCCAAAAAAAAATTTTTTAGAAGAAAAAGAAGTTTCACAAACGAAAAAAAAAATTCAAGTAAAAAAACTTAACCGATAACTCATAAAAATTTTACTAAACTAATAAAAGAAAATTACGAAATTAAATAGCAATTCAAACCAAAAAAAGGCAAAAAACAAGGAAAATTGAATCAAGTTCTTAAAAAAAAGGAAACTAAAGCAATTAAACGAAAACTAAAAATTTTCGGGGTTTTCTCAAAATTCAAAGCAAAGGTTTGATAGCAAGTTTAACTTAAAATAAACTGAAGTTCCCAAAAAAAAAAATTCAACTAATTCAAGTGGGATGACAAGGAAGAAATAATAAAATTGAAAAAAAAAATTTTAAAAAATTAATTATAGGAATTAAATTTAAATATTTTTGCGAAAACAAACATAAAAAGGTCTAAATTCAAGAGTAAAACTTCAATTGAAAAACGACGTTAGACTGAAACTAAAATAAAACAATTCAAAATTTCGATTCAAGGGTAAACACGAAATGTTAACCTTTCGAAATTATATTAAAACTAAAAGTAAAAAAAAACAAAGCAATTTGGATAATGAAACTCAAATTAGTTAAGGGAAATTAACTCCTAGATTTAAATTCAAAAATTCAAAATTAAAAATTGATTAAAAAAGAACACTGATAAAAAAAATATGTTTAATAATGCACTTTAACGTTAAGCTAATCGTTTATCAAAAAATTTCCGCCGTTTCCGTTGAAACACTTCGAAATATTATCGATAAAGAAATTATCAAGATAAATTGTATCTCGTTTTTAACCGAAACGAAAAGCTTTCGTTAACGTTAAACACGTTAACGAAAACGTGATACTTTATGTTTGAATTGTGCTGGCAATGCTATAGCCATGGTGAAGCCGTAAGGTGGCAACAACGAGCGCACATACACACACAAACTCTATGTAATTTGTTTGTGTAATTCGTTGGTGGTAATGTCAAAAATACTCTGAGAAATGTTCGTACTGTCAAAATTCATGAGAAAAGTTGCAAGTAGGTTGGATAATGCTTTCACCTTTAATGACTCCGCCATCAATCAGCTTTGCCAGCATAGTTTGAAATTAATAATCAACATAAACGATTTGATTTCGTTTTGATATGGCAGAAAACGAAACGAAATCATTTCGTTAATTTGACGATCTTAACGTTAATAAACGAAACGAAATGACTTCGTTTCGTTTATTAACGTTGATTATCGTAACGAAATGATATCGTTTCGTTGGTTAAGCATGCCTGTACAAAAATAATTTCAAAAACGATTAAATAAACATTGTAACGTTTAAAAATGGAATACAATTCAAATTCAATGGATTATCGAAATTCAATTTAGAACCCTAAATCAAATAAAATACAACCGACCTTAAATTAAAACGGCCAAAGAGGTAATTCAAGTAATTGGAAATAAATGGTAATATTAACGGGATACACCCCGTTGAAAATAAATACCACGAATAAAAAAATCAAACATTAGAAAAGTAAAAAAAAAATTTATTTAAAGAAATAAGGTGAAGTAAAAAACTATAAAAAATACAAAAATTATAAAAATTGAATTTTAAAAATAAATATTTTAAACTCCAAATCTTAAATTGATATAAAAAAACCAAACGTATTTTGCCCAAAAGAAAAATTAAAACAAAAAGAATTTTCAAAAATGATAAAATTTATATGTATTTATATATACGTGGGTATATTTAGTATCAAGGTGTGTTTAGATATACGTATGTGTTTGATCTTTTTATCAGTTATACATACAACCGAACAAAAAAATGGTTTATACTTCCTATAAAATATAATTCAAGGCGGAAATAACTTTACTCTATTAGTTTATGTATATATTGATTTGCTTTGGTGTGTTCGTGGTGTTGCACCTGGCGAGGTCATTGTGGAAGGTCTCAGTCCGATATTATTCTGTCCTTGTCGTGTCAGCTAGCTAATTCCTTCCCCATGTAACGTTGTAAAGGGTGCACGTCGATACCCAGTACTCGGCACCGAAGTACGGATGCAACACCTTTATACCCACCCTGTAAAACTACCCCCATTTGAATGCATGTTGCAAGCCTCATTCACACTTGTTGCTGGAACGAGTGTGCAGTAGCTTCAGCAACTGCATGCACACAAAAAAAGGAAAAAAAAAAAAAAAAAGGAAATTAAATTTTAATAAAAGAAGACTTAAACCACATATGCATATGCACCTCCCAATCCTCCAAGTACCACTAGTGCCAGCTTTAAAGATAGCAAAAGGAACCTTGAAAGGATAGAGATACAACCCCCCTTCGATTCTATCATGGCTGCACATATCGCTTGCGACTGATCGCTAGTGATGTTGCAACCATGATGCCTAAAACCCTAGCTCTGTCCGGAAAGTAGTGAAGGATAAAGCTAGAGAAGTGAGTAAAGCAAGGAGGGATATTGAGGTGACTAAAAGTAGGAGAAATATAATGGGAAATCGGAAAAAAACTATTCGGGCTATTATCGTTGGGCGCCATTGTTGTGAATACTGACTTTTAGTGGTAAGGCGGAGGTAGCATGTGGCATGGTTGCAAGCCCCTGCTAGCTCGTCGGATGGGGTGGGGTTTTGCACACCTGCCTTACCCGCAGTTATCTCAGCAAAAAAAGTGGTTCATGCCTAGAGGTGAATACAGAAATAGGGGGAAAGTAGGAAATGGAAGAAAAAAGGAAAGAAGGCCCGTCCAGAGTCAGGGGGAGTCTACCCACCCTCTTCGCGTATCTTACGCAAAGCCATGGGCGCCGTGCTGACTCCTCTAATTTTACGGCGCCCCCAAAACCTGACTCAAGTTCGTCTGTCTAAGGGTCCTTCACGTCATTGACCCTCCCACTTCCCCTCTTCTTACCTGGAACAACACCCACACCAAAGAGTTGAAAAGTTAGCCTTCCATTACTGAAATAAATTTAGCTTCAACCTTTCAAATTTGTCAACGTTATAAACATTATTTTATTCAATTTTACAGTCGCTAACAAACTAAATAGATGATAATCTAACCACTAGTCTTAAATTATCGCAAAAAAAGGCTAATAAAGTATTTTAACAATTCTATTTAGCAATACAATATATCTATTTAAACAAGAGCTTGACATCTTCAAATAACTTGTCAACCATAATTCAAAAAGAATAATCCAGTTGGAAGCAAAAAAACAAAAAAAAAATAGTCGAATTCAAACAAAATTATGTGAACGATATTGAAGGCTGTGTATAACTCGTCACCCCCTAATGTATTCCGTATTAGGAAGATACTTTGCTTCTACAAAAAAATCATTTTTCATATCTTTCCTTCTAATAAACCGCAGAAAGATCTATCGGTATGTATATATATATAAAATAAAGTAGCCAAAGCAGCTAAAATTAATGCAAATTCCTGACCTAGGTTAAGGCATTATGTACATAGGCACATATATAGGTCAATGCTTGCATACGTATGTATGTAACGAGGAGCATATGATAGATTTTTTTGTTTTTTTTTTTTTTTGTTTTCTTCGTTTTCTCACTCACCTGATCTCAGCACATCAGCATTGTAGGCGCCTTCAAGCCGTGGGGGACCTGTGAGGGAGGAAAAGTTTACATGCATACGTCTCTTCCTATTCGTACAAACACCATACGTTCATTGCCTAAGTAAGGTTCAATGGAATTTTGCAACTGACTCCACGCTCACTCACTCGCGGTAGCGGGCGTCGAGTGGGTCACAAAATTATGCGGCCGAAAAAAAAAACACAAAAGGAAAAGAAAAAAAATCACACAAAAAGTATGTGAGTGCAATAAAAATTTGCTTACGAAAAAAAAGTTGCTGGCATACAAAAGTGTGTGGAGACACAATTGTTAGACCATCGCAAAGAAAAAAACCAAAGAAATTTGTGTGTAAAGGAAAAAAAATGACAAAGAAAAATTATCAAAAAAAAAATTTTTAAAGCCCGAAGGCTAACTTAGAGGCCAACAACATGTGCTTACGTGTAACCAAAAAAACCAAAAAAAACGAGAAGTGTGCAAGCTACATGTTCCTAGCAAAAACACTAGCGAAATCCTTACAGGAATAACGGAAGTAGTGATGTTTTAAAAAAATTTTTGAAGTTAACCAATAGTTATAATAAAAATAAAAAAATGGTTATATGCGGCAAACAATAAAAAAATGTGTTCCCTCGGTCCTCCTTGGAATTTGGTGGTGGTGACGTTGCTGGTGCTGCTGATGGCGATGCTGTCACTGCTGCTGACGTTGCCTGGCTTCCTCTGTCGAACGTTGGCGTTGGCGTGGGCGCTGCTCTCGCGCCGTTAATGTCGCTTGCAGGCCACGATCACTTCCTAGCCTGGAAGTTTCTCTCTCTTTCTCTCGTTCTCTCTCTTTCCCTGCTCTCTATGACATTCCACGGCAATCCAGTGCGCTACATATGTCGTTGGAACAAATGTGTTTCCAAATTTCCAATCACTCTCATTTTAAATAATGTTTGTAAATGCGGGTAAGTATATGCCTTAGCCCCTTCCTAGGTCCTGCCCCAAAATCTATAAAAGAAACACAAAAAAACGAAAAATTGTCTACAGGCTGAATATCGTGTTTCGTTGTTTCCTTTATTGCTTCCTGCACCCATGTATGTATGCCCAGCCATACCCTATCTTTCCAATCCCAATTGGCACATAATGCAGTAAGTATGGACATACATACATACATATATGCATGCGATAAAGCAAACCAAAGAAAAAGTTCTTTCTTCCTGTTTTCACCTACTAATCTCATTTCAACTTCAAATTTTTTTTCCAAATCAATTATCTTTCGTCTCTTCAACTAATTTCAAGTTATTTTTATAGCGTTTTCTTTTCTGTAAAAAAAAATGTTGCCCCCATGTTGCCCTCTTAAAGTCTACCTTTTGATCTAGCCACCTGCCGCGATGCAAAAATGGCTATTCTTCGTAGTCAATGGACCCCCTTTTCTTATTCGGTGGAAAATATTTTTTGAAAAGAAAAAACAAGCTCACAGGGGAGCTGGGAAAAACCAACAGGGTGACACCATTTCCAGAAAAGAAAACTCCATTAATTTAATTCGGATTTTTACTTTAAGTTACATTAACTTCTGCTACTCAAAAATTCAAACTCAAAACAAATTCGGATTAACAAAAATTGTTTTCTTTTTAATTTTTTTTTTTCCTGGGTTTATTTAATTTTTTTTTCTTTCATTTTACCCCAATTTTATTTCAACTAATTTCTAATTTCCAAAAATTTAATTTTTTTTCTACCTACTTATTTTTCTATTCATTAAATTTTTTTTTCTAAATTTTAGACTGCATTTTAAAGAGATTTTTTTCTCTTCCACTTATGTTTAATGCAAACAAAATCTTTAGATTAGGTTTAAGTTGAGGAAAAATTGGCTAAATTTTAATTACATGTCAGCTGAGGGAATAAGTTATATAATTTTACCGTGGCGAAAAATAATATCGCTAAAGTTCAACTATCTGCAAAAAAATTCTTTTGCGTCATTTGAGATCAAGGTCTATTTTAATGATTTTTGCATTTATTGCCAAAGGGAAACTTCGCTCAACTTACGAGTACACGAAGGGTACATAAAATCGAAAGATGATGGGCTTTTAAATTTTTTCAAACTTTAATTTTAAAATGAATGTCTTTCTCAAATGAAAATGAAACAGTTATCGAATTTAAATTTTTAGGAAAAAACACAAAAGCATTTTTTTTTTCTTTTAAGGAATTTAATTAAATAAACGGTACATTATTACTTACCGGTGGCAGGATGTCCAACGGACTTTGCTTCTCGTTGTTATACTTTACAATTGTGCAGATTGTACGGAATTGAAACCGTTTTGCGAAAATTACGGGATTTTTTTTTTGTTTTATTTGTTTTATTAAAAAATGAAGTTTTTTTTTTCTTTTTTTTTCCACTTGACCGGCACTATACTTTGCTTTAACTTTTCCGCGGCACGCCCACGCACTTTAAATCCAACTTTTGCAATGATTTTCTGAGCTTCAGCTCGATCGTGCGCATACCCCGATTCGTGTATAAACGGAATTTCCTACCACTTTCACTCAATTCTCACCCACGCATGTGCAGTTGCATTTCGTTTTTTTTTTGCGCATGCACACATTCATACCTGTACATGTAGGCCTCCTTCCACTAATGTTGCGCAACGCGCGCAGATACCTGGTTGAGATACATTTTGTCGATAAGGGTGTACCGCAAGAACAAGTACGGTTGCCGGTGACATATGTATCTATGTATCTTGAGGCTAGCGTAACATTTTGGACAATGGGCGTGGCGCCGCCCGCCAGTCGTTTAAGATATCATGATGAAATTTGGCAGGAACGTTACTCCTATTACTATATATGTTCTAAATAAAAATTATCAAAATCGGATGACGAACACGCCCACTTAAAAAAAAAGTGTTTAAAGTCAAATTTTAACAAAAAATTTAATATCTTTACAGTATATATGTAAGTAAATTATGTCAACATTCAACTCCAGTAATGATATGGTGCAACAAAATACAAAAATAAAAGAAATGTTCAAAATGGGCGTGGCTCCGCAAAATATAACTTTAGAAAAAACTTTGTAAAATGGGTGTGACACTTACCATATTAAGTAGAAGAAAATGAAAAAGTTCTGCAGGGCGAAATCAAAAGCTCTTGGAATCATGGCAGGAATACTGTTCGTGGTATTACATATATAAATAAATTAGCGGTACCCGACAGATGATGTTCTGGGTCACCCTGGTCCCCATTTTGGTCGATATCTCGAAAACGCCTTCACATATACAACTAAGGCACACTCCCTTTTGAAACCCTCATTAATACCTTTAATTTGGTACCCATAATGTACAAACACATTATAGAGTCACCCCTGGTCCACATTTATGGCGATATCTATAGAACTAAGGTCCACTGCCTTTTAAAATACTCTTTAATACCTTTCATTTGATACACATGTCAAACACATTCCAGGGTTATCCTAGGTTCATTTTGCTACAGTGTGATTTTCCCTTATTTGACAAAGGATGAAGGAAAATCGTTCCAAAAAACGTCACCTTTGGTCTATAATTTCGGACTCTGGTCGGACCCATAATTAAGAGCGCTTCGAAAATATTTCAGGGGTGATTTAAAAAAAAAACTGATAAAGAAATGCGTTCAATTTAACCAAATTTTCATATTTAAAAAAATATTCAAATAAAACGAATTGGTAGCTGAAGAAAGATAGCAAAGACAAGTTGCTCCACTTTTTAGTATGTATTACCATTTCCAATTATTGGACCAAGGTGAATTCAGTACCATGGGTTGTTATCCCAACAGCTGATTGCTTCTTCTTCATTATTTTCCATACAACGCCTGGTACTACAATATGTCAGTTAATCGAAATCAATGAAAATTTTCTTTTGACTTGACATTCTTTTGCACGGCGAATTGGGGCTGTATTAAGTAAGTATGCATTTTGAAATGCATATTTTTCTTTCATACAAATTATATGAAGAAAAAGTGTGCATTTTAAAACTCACTGTTACTGAATAGTGGGCCTGGTATGGATTCGCCTTGTTATTGGACTTTGGCTATTTTGTAATATACGTAGCCCAATAGATATTTTTGGCAGGGGAAATTAAACGAAAAAACGTTTTTATGTTTTTGATTGTTATTTTCATTAAAGCTCACAGAATTTTCGAAATACTAGGCAAAATTAATAATGTCTCAAAATAAGTGGTTTTTATTTAAAACGTGCTCGTTATAGAAAACTGCATATATTTGATTATATAAGACAATTTTGATATTTAAAAAAATGTTTAAAGAATTTTCCAGATTTTATGATTTGCGGGAAGTAATATTTAATGCTAAGAAGCTTTAGAATTAATTTAAAATATTAGGTCCGACACATAAGCAGTTTTTCATATAGATGAGTTTAACACATGCTTATGCATTATGAGTAGATTGCACGTATTTTTATGTAGAATGGTAGAATGAGCGACACTGGCGCCATCTGATATTGAAAACTAGCCAACTCCCCAATTTTGTTCCAAGCAAATCATAAGAAGAAGAATTTTACATTTGCTTTGGCTAAGAGTGTTGGCACACTTTGCAAGTGAAATTATTTTTCCCACTGGTTGGTAAATTTTCTAACATTTTTCACAATTAAGAACGGCAATATAACAATCAAATACGACACAAAATATGTTAGCAAGTATTTTTGTTGTATAGGGAGAATGTTTACAACAGTGCTTCGCAAAATTTTGTATGTGAATGGGCAAGGCGTAATAAACTTCAATTGCCAAGTCTGAAGTTCCTTCATATTTACAAACGCAATATCTGGGTTGATTGTGGCGATGTTATTGGAATGCATAAGCTTGTGTTAAACGCATCTACATATATGAAAAATGGCATTGTACCGCGGCCTTATATATATATGTAGATTAGGGTTGAATAATCAATTAGTCGACCGGCAAAAGTTGTTTAGTTGTTTGCTTTCGATTAGTGACCGATTCGACACTTCAAATATGTAACGTTTTTTATAATCTTTCAGTGAGTTCAGCAACTAGTAAAGACATTTTGGAGTTATCGTAAGATATCGAATACCAGCTGACACAGAAATGCCATATCCAGCTACGTTTTTGGAAACTCATTTTGCAAAAAATCATTTAATTTTTCTAGTTATAAAACTGTCAATATTCGATATTGGCACCTAGCCGATTGCATGCTATATTGCAGGGATGCACCTTAACGTTAAGCTAATCGTTTATCAAAAAATTTCCACCGTTTCCGTTGAAACACTTCGAAATATTATCGATAAAGAAATTATCAAGATAAATTGTATCTCGTTTTTAACCGAAACGAAAAGCTTTCGTTAACGTTAAACACGTTAACGAAAACGTGATACTTTATGTTTGAATTGTGCTGGCAATGCTATAGCCATGGTGAAGCCGTAAGGTGGCAACAACGAGCGCACATACACACACAAACTCTATGTAATTTGTTTGTGTAATTCGTTGGTGGTAATGTCAAAAATACTCTGAGAAATGTTCGTACTGTCAAAATTCATGAGAAAAGTTGCAATCAGCTTGGCTAATGCTTTCACCTTTAATGACTCCGCCATCAATCAGCTTTGCCAGCATAGTTTGAAATTAATAATCAACATAAACGATTTGATTTCGTTTTGATATGGCAGAAAACGAAACGAAATCATTTCGTTAATTTGACGATCTTAACGTTAATAAACGAAACCAAATGACTTCGTTTCGTTTATTAACGTTGATTATCGTAACGAAATGATATCGTTTCGTTGGTTAAGCATGCCTGCTATATTGAAATCAAATACCAGCTAATTTCATCAGGGTGCGGAGAACGCTCAAAATACGATCTCTCAAACAACTTATCGCTCAATTAAAATTGAGTGCTTGGTATTTCTCGCGAGTGAGAAATCGAAATTGCCTGCGAATGAATAAACAATCTCTCACAAGCTCTCGTTTTAAAAAGATCGATCGCGATCGTTCGTTTGAAAATCAATATGATGTAAAATAAACAATCTTTTAAATAATGGTGATGCAATATCTTTGAGTTTTCCCTTGATAAGTTAAAGGAAAAGGATATTTTTTTTTTATAAGTAATATGTGAAAAATTTAATTAATTAATTTTTAGATAAATTTTAAATAAATTCCAAAATATTTTTTAAATGTTCTCATACATTAAGCAATAAAGGGTTATCCCCTCTTAACACAAAGAAAAGTTACTATTTTTGTAATAAGAATTTAATAAAACTGAACAATTTACTTGAATTTATTTCTAATTTATATGTATTGCGATCGTCTAGAGGAGTAGGTCCCAAGTACATACAAAATTATCATTAATGAGAAATTATACAAATGCATATACATATGTACATTGGGGTGGGTGTTGTTATAATGAAAAAGTTTTTCAAGGCATCTAAAAATACAGCCGTACCTATAAAATTTCAAATTTTTATTTGTTGTTTTATGTTTAGAAGTGTCTCATACCGACCTTATTTTTTCTATACAAATATAAAAAGTGTGGGTTAGTCCCGGGCAAAGCAATATCAAAAAGAGTTTTCTCAATTATACCTAAATAGTTAGTTCCGGTAATTTCGCACACATTCCGAGGATATTTCTGCGATGAAAAACTTAGACCCTGGGCCAATAGCATGAAAAAGTAAAATTTTGACAATCCGAAGGAAAATTTTGATACTTATCGTGGTGAATACGAACGTCAGAATTTTCCCTAGCCAATGAGGCAAGGTAAAATATTCATAATCGCTAGGTAAAATATGACAATTACTTTTGTGTGCTCGTGCATACATTTTGTTGCAGAAATGCAAAAAATAATAGCTTCTCAAGCACCAACAAGCCAAAAACATACGAAAAGAAGAAATGCATGTGAAAAGCGTGCGTAAAAAACTATATCTAAGACAAAATAAATTCTTTGCACGTGGATTAGCACAGCTAAATTGAAAATTTTTCACCAAAATGGAAAATTTTTACACCTCATTTTCCCATTGAGTAAAATTTTATGGATTGACACACATCCTTATCAGCGAAAATTCATGTGCTATGCAGTTCCCGTTCGGAGTCCCGCCAATTTGTAGGTAAAATTGAAAAGAAGCACGACGCAAATTAGAAGAGAAGCTCAATATAAATCTCCTTTGAGGTAAATCGAGCCAGGTATTTATTTTTTTTAGCTATTCGGATGTCCTGAACTATATTTTCACTATATCAAAAGTAAAATAAAATTTGTTTGGCACACCCTAATATATATACATACATATATATAGATATGCTACCAATGTGAATATGCAAGCATACTTATATGTATGATTCTAATATGTTTTTTTGAAATAAATTTATTTACCTAAAATTTTTCACGCAAATACTAACCCTTAAAACATTCTGCCTACTGTAGCTACCGTATACTATTCTCAAATGTAAATATCCGATTTAAAAAACGTCTCACCAGTACAGGTAGTTATATATTACATTCACATGAAAAACAAAGTTTTCTTTTATTCTTTTTGAAATTAACAAAGTACAAGAAAAGGAACTGCATATATGTTTATAAATATTTCCATTTATTAAAATATCAATTCACTTCATATACCTAAGTACATACATACATATGCAATTCAACACCAAATTCAGTAAATGAAAAATTTCAAGTAGGTACAAGAAAATGAAAATAAACTTAAAATAATGAATGCAAAGAAAATATTAAATATTTAAAAGAGATTCATTCGACAATTTAGTAAAACTTGAATAGAACTTTTAGAAATTTACTTTTTCCAGTAAAATATTATTGAGCTTAATCATAAGTAAATCATTTATTGTGTTACTGCTTAATCTGGAGCGCTGCTTAGTGAGAATTGTAGATAACGCACTGAATCCTCTCTCAACGGAAACTTGACGGAACAGCTAAAATGACTTCAGCCAGCTTATACAAATCCTTTTCTTTTGTGGACAGATTTTTCCAATAATCAAGTATATCAGCCGCAAAAGGCTTCCTTTGGCCGTATGCTGAATTATCGAGTTTTTCGCGGATACTAGCATTGCTTTCAGTTGTCAATGTACACCTGTTCATGATGTTGAACTCCTCTTCTAAAATACTGTAGGGATCATTAAGCAAACCTAGCGCAGTATCTTCTGATTCATTCTCCATTCAAGGAATTAAGGCTTGCGTTTGTTCGTAATATATGTCCTGAGGAAATGAAAAACAATAGCACATATTTAGATTTTTTACACATACCACTGCACTTTTCTTCTGTTAAATCTTGGATCGAGGTATATACCAGCAAGGAATGCGACGTTGTCCATCAATATTTCTTTTCTCTTTTCCATAGATTCTAACAGTTTGGCAGCAAAAGCATTTCCAGTCATTCTTTTTAATTTGACTTCACATATTAGCCAATCTCTGTAGAAATCACCAATGATGTATTGCTCAATTTGAAGTTGCTTAGTATATTGCCCCATTGGTTTGAATGCATCGACAAAGCTTTCTACAAAGCTCCAATCAATTTCAGTGTCAACACGTAACTCGATCTCGTTCCTATTTATGTGATATTTTAAACTCAACACGGACTCCATCATTTCAAGAGTTGAGTTTCAGCGGGTGATGTTGTCCAGAGGTGGCATACGTATGTCCACAGTGTTACGACCACGCCTAATGCTCGCCCTTAGGAGTTTCACAACTTTTCTGCAATCTTCTAATTTTCCTTGCATATGCTTGAAGGAATCATGATGCAATTTGAATTGTATGCGCAGCACATCTAACTATAGCCAGCAATGAATTTAAGCGATCGTGTACTGATTTGCAGTCGTCATCCTCGTTTTCTGAAGGAACCTCCAGCTCATCATTTTGCAAGTCTTACATTTCCTGCTGGAGTAGTTAGGGGGCTTTTATCATGTTTCTCCCGTTGTCTGATGTAGTCGAATAAATTTGTGTTAGTTGAATTTGATATTCCCGCAGGCATTTCAATACTTCCACTTTTAAGAAATGTCTATGCCTCTTTTTCAGTTACGAAATAATTATTATCTTTTAAACAAAAGTTCATTAATTCCAGAAATTGTTTTTTTGTGATGGAGTTTCTTCTGGAGATCTCATCCCATTTGTTCATTATTATTTTGATCGCGAGCATCGTAGGTATATTAGTGAACAATGATACTACATCAAACGACACCAGTATGTCGTCGTCGGAAACATTTATATTGTTGATTTTTCCTTTGAGTTCAAAAGAATTTTTTATATTGCGTTCCTCAGATACTAAATCTTTGAGGATATCTCCAACATATCTAGATAATCTGTAACATGATACATTTATGGACGATACTATTGGACGGAATGGATGACCAGGTTTGTGTATTTTGGGCAAGCCATACAGTCTGGGGGCATTGGTACGTTTTTTACAGTTACCAGTCCAACAAAACATTTTATTAAATCGGTTTTATTTAATTTTACACGATTTGAGTTCTTATTTGCGCTTGTCGATGGTTCCACTTCACCAAAGCTATGTTTATGTATGGGCTCGTAGTGTCTTTTAATGTTTCCTAATTTAAGCTCTTTTTCGCATAAAAGGCATTTTGACAAATTGGTATCTTTATTAAAGGCCACAAGTTTTGCCTTTTATTATTCGACGTTTTCCCCACTTTTTGTTTATTAATATAATACTAGATAATAAGATTAAAAACAATCTACCACGTATATATAACTTTCTTTCGACTGATTAAACTCAACTTTTTGCATCCGCACCGTAGGAAGAACAATCGCGACTGCTCAAAAATTCGATCTCTCACGATAAATGCTAAGTTCAACGAACGTTCGCAAAATATTTTTCGTAGTTGAGAGACCGCAGGCAATAATTTTGTGTATACACATCGAAAACGAACGAGCGTACAAAGTGATCGATCGCGGCGGAAAGGCTGCTGTGAAAATTTGTTTATCTAGTCTCTCAAAAACGAAAAAGGTATACATATATTGTTTTGCAATCGTTCGTCCTTATAAGTATTTATCACGAGAAATCGCGAACGTAAAATGAGATAATAGGAGAAAATCATGCTTTTGAGCAATCGCGATCGAATTTTTGCACACCCTGATTTTCATTCAATACAAAATTGATTGTAAAGAAGAGCCTTAATCTGAGATACGTCCTTTTTAATAAAACTGTTAAGTTACGACCTTTCTATTATGATAGGTCCATATGTGACCTGGAATCATGAAACGACCCTATTGTGCGAAAATACCGTTCTTCACTTTTTGAGTGATTCTTATAGGAAATTTAACGCTATTTCCAAAGGAATAAGCCAACTCGGACCTCAAATACGATTTTTTGAATTATTTCGATCCATGCGCCACCTATCTGAGTTTTTTATACCTTTTATGAACATGAAATGGTATATTAACTTTGGTCCGATTTTTGTAATGTTGAAAAATATAGAAGATAGACTCACCACTAAGTATACCGAATTGATCAGGGCGACGAATTTTGAGATAAAAAAATAAATAAAAGGATGTATTTTTGTATTATATTAGACATTTGTCGGATCCGGTAGGATCTGACCACTATAACATATATCTCCCATACAACCGATCGTTCAGATAAGTCGTTTTTGGCCATTCCTGCCGCAATTTAGAAAGTATAAACGTGAAACTCGGTGATATATATTCTAATATATCATAGAAGATATCCTGAAAAAATCACTTTGATCGGAGCTATATATAGTTATATCCCATATAACCGATCGTTCAGATGGAAAGATTTTGGACCATTTCTCCCTTAATTTCGAATATAAAAATGTTAAACTTGGTGATATTTATTCTAATATATCATAGAAGATTTCCTGAAAAAATCACTTTATCGGAGCTATATGCATATAGTATATGTATACCTATCCCATATAACCGATCGTTCAGATAGAAAGATTTTTGGCCATTTCTCCCTTAGTTTCAAATATAAAAATGTGAAACTTGGTGATATATATTCTAATATATCATAGAAGATTTCCTGTAAAAATCATTTCGATCGGAACTATGTGTAATATATATCCCATACAACCGATCGTTCAGATAAGGGGGTTTTTGTCATTTTTTTATATTTATCTTAAAATCGTTTAGGTATGTACATCTGTTCACTATATATTTCTTATCTTATACAGCGCATTATTTGGAGATTACGAATGGGATAAGATTATTGTTCAGACCCATTCATGGAAGGTATGTAGTCTTCGGAACAGCCGAAGACAGTCCCGTCCTTACTTGTTATTTCTTATTATTGCATTGTCATTGTAGCTTATCGGGAAGTTAATTAATCTTTAATTACGAAATTCGTTCGGCCGCTACACAGAGTCAAGCTAAACAATAACTTTAAACGCGTTTTTCTCGAAAACTTGTTTTCGCACAATACGGTCGTTTCATGATTCCAGGTCAAATATATTACAAGACATGTATTTTTGTGAAAAGGGTCCTAGGACTCGAAACGGGGAGAAACTCCCATTCTCACCATTCCCTGAGTCTCAAGAATCCTAACGAGTATAATGATAATTCTGTAGCGAGCATAGATACTTCAGTGGATTTGGGTACTTGTAGACTCGTGCAACTTAAGAATATTTACCTAGGAAAATACATAAATTCATTGTAACGTAGTAATTAAAACTAATTATAAATGTGGAACAGATTTGCATACAGTTAAAATTTATAAGTTAACGCACATACATACATATGTACATATGTATGTACATTAGGGCGGGTCGATTTAAAATTCGCTCATTGCTCTGTGAAAATCGTATTCTAGGGATCAAAATAAGAAACTTTGCCGAACGCACCATACCTCTAAAACGAATTCTAATGTCCCCCAATTTGGGTCCAACTTTTGGGTAGGGGCACTTTCAATTCTACCTGCTGTGTCTTGTGGTGGCTTAAAAAAAACAGCACAAGCAATTTTACGATCTCCAACTGTGTCACAGTGATACCTTCATTTTTTAAAACGGTTGAATAAAAAACCCACTCAACTATGTTTACGACATGCAAATGCATCACAGTGATGCCTTGGTTTTAAAAGGGGGTTGTAAAAACGCTAATTTCTAATAATTTTTTTTAATTTCTTCTCTATTACTAAGTTAAATTCATTTTTTCATTTACATATGTTCTGACTAAATAAATTTCTAAAGAGAAAAATAAACTCCAAAAAGAAAAAACATAGGCATTTCAAAGTGGGATTTTTCAAAATTTGCCCCTACGACCCAAAGGGGGGGACATCAGAAATCGTTTTAGAGGTATGGTTCCTTCGGCAAAGTTTCTTATTTTGATCCCTAGAATATGATTTTCACAGAGCAATGGGCGATTTTTTTGCCTCCCCACAAATCGACCCGGACTAATGTACATACTTATGTAGTTATAAGAAACAGTGCAATGCACACCTGCATAGCTTGAGCTTCATCTCTTCGCTCATCCTCTGTATTCATCGTTACGAACCGCAACACAAGTAAATTCAGTGAAGCAGCCACAATAGCCAAACCGAATAATATGAATATCAATGAGAACATTACATATTGTGGTTTATTATTGAGCGCATTATCCTTTTGTAAAGCTACCATGTCACCAAAACCTAAAGAAATTAAAAAAAAATCAAAAAATTTAAATGTAGGTGCAAATGTATATTTATGCCGACACTTACCTATTGTAGTTAAAGTAATAAAACAGTAATATACTGAATCGAAATAGCTCCAACCTTCATAGCGTGAAAAGGCTGCAGCACCACCAGCTATTGTTAGGGAGCTCAGCGTTGTCACAACGCATATTAAATCTACTTCAGATGCCGCAGTTCGTTTACAACGTAGAGACTTTCTCACTGCTTGTATAACATAGCTGTGATCAATGCGATTGAAGTGGAGACAATTGTGCGCATGCGCACATTGATCAAGGATAAAACATATGTACATATTAATATAGTTGATTGACCATGAAAAAATCATGTTAAAATAAAATTATATGTGTCCTCGAATAATGAAACGACCCTATTGTGCGGATATACCGTTCTTCACTTGTTGAGTGATTCTTATAGCAAAGAGGATAAATACAATAAGAGCCGTCACTCGTTATTTTTTAGGCATTTACTCGATGTATACTGAGAGGTAGTCGCTACTTTTTTTTGGGCGAGATGTTTATAAATGTTTTCTATACATTTTCGTGGGGCTTTTGTGATTATTTTTCCGACTGTATTTAACTAACTTATTTAATTCTCTTTCCAAAAATCGCAGTTGCACAAGGGGCCTACACGGCATGGATAAATGCGAGACAATTAAAAATGTCCCTCTTAGAAAACATTCGGCATCAATTTTTTCAATTTCCAGCGAAATACTCGCCACAAAATAACGAGTGACGGCTCTTATTGTATTTATCCTCTTTGCTTATAGCTGCAGACATTGGTGCGTTATCGGTAACCGTATCGATTACCTTGAAACAGCTGATTCGACCAACCTTATGGGAATCAATGCAATCGATTATTGGTGCCGCTAAGGTCGTAACCGTATCGTAGCCAACCAATTGGTTTTTGGTTTTCCGCCGTAACGATAAACAGCTGATTACGTTAGGGATACGACTACAGTGATACGACAAACAGCCCCAATGACTTCGCTTTATAGGAAATTTAACACTCTTTCCAATTAGAGATATACACCGCCGCTAAACGCCGCCGCTGCCGATTTTGGTCGTTTTACGCACGCCGCCGCCGAATGTCGTATTTTCTACTGGTTTAAGACTGTCGAAAATTGGTCGGATATGGTGGAAAGTGGTATCAACGGATGCCCATCACTGCCAGTTATAAGAAACTAATTGCGAAATTTAAATCTTTCTAACCGTTCAAAGGTTATTTAAAAAAACAGGCGCTTTCGATGTCAGCTTAACACGGACTTTGCATCACCCAATTCACCAAGTTATTAAAACAAAACACTAAAAGAAAAGTTATGTAATAAATTTACATATATGCTCACTTTGCATATTTTTTTTTTTCAAAAATTAATAATGAACAATGAATTCAAATAAAATGACCCAAGGCGAACATGTTTTCAAATTCAATTGTCCTCAAGTTGTTAAAAAGGCAAAATTCCCAAAACAAGTTCCAATTTTTTTTTTAATTTTATATTGCGATTGGCTGATAGAATAAGCGAAATAAGTGATGCAAAATCTTTTAGTAGGTTCTAAGGGCATAAGCACTCCTTTGTAGTGATTCTTACATCATACTTAAGTTGAGGATATATATGTACGTATGAGAAGGGTTTGAGAAATCACTTGGGCTTACATTCAAACATCTGTTGTTTATTTGCGAAACTATACAATAGCGTCTGCAATGTAAATTTTGATTTTCACACTTCATCCTTCAACACCCAAGTCTTCCGGTTTGACATTTCCTAAAGTTAGCGGCCCTATCCAAAACTAGTCCCTTGGAGTGAATCACATTGATTATAGCCTATCAACCGAGTTTAAATATCACCTACACGTTACGGCCCCTTTCACAAATGTGAACATTCAAAGTGGTGAAGCAAAAGTTTTCCCCAGACAGTCGAACTAATGACCGTGTGTTCTACTACCCTAACGTAGTGGACAGTCAACTAGTCTGAAAACTGAAGCTACGCTGTCATCCATAATGAGCTCTTATATCATAAGACCGGAAAACAGCAGTTAACATCTTTCAACTTAAAATCGGTCGACGTTCATTCTAAAATATCGTTTTGATTTAACGAAGACTATTGAAATCAATGTTGTGAACACAAACGTCTGCAAACGTTGGTCTATATTTTAAAAATTTTATCCAGGGTCCTTGTAAAATTTTAATTATCTAGATGAGCCGAGGATTATACGATTTTCACCCATGAGTTACGCAATGACATCCACTTAGACTGCTTATGATTTCCAAGACCGCATCCTTGGCCGAATAGACACTCCATAACGTGTCACGGTGTTTCTCTGGTGTATGTAGCTCGGCAGCATAGCGCGACAAAAACATCCGTTAGAAAGTCTTAGGAGCTACACCCAGAGCAGTCCTCTAGCTTCTGTGATGGCATATGGTGTGAGGGTCAGGAGGCGTGGTAGCGATTGGTGGTATGGATTGCTACTGTTCGCACATCGGGAATTGTAGCTCTTAATCACCGGGAATGTAGCTCAAAAAAAAACTGGATGCGCCCTGTGCCACGAGAGCACGAGTATTAATAGACCATTAATAGCAACCGTAAGTAGCTTTTGTGCATGACCGCCAAAGAGCCACAAATTGTTTAAAAAAATTGTGTTCGCGACGATTATTAGAAGTTAACCACAGGTGAAACTACGCTTTCCACGAGATATTCAGACAAAAGTGTCACCATTTTTATTTATTTATTTATTTATTTAAGCCAATTAAAAAAGAATCTTATAGGCTAATTATAAAAGTGTAAAGTAGTTAACAATGTATAATAATATAAATTACCTTACTTATAAAAAGTATTTAAAATACTCAGAAAGCCATCTTTCGAACAAGAAAAATCTATCTCACAAAATTTAGAAATTCTATTGAGCTCAATTAAGGCTCTAGTAATTGGAGCAAGCTATGACGCCTAACAAAAGCTAGCATGGCATACGACTTAGCAATTCACACATTAATATGACTTAAAAACGAAAACTTCGAGTCAAATATTACTCCCAAGGCCTTAATTTCACTAACCCGCAACAGAGGCGAGTTTGATATTTGATACACGGTATCAATCAAGTTGACACGTTTCGAAAAAGTTATTTGAAAGCACTTTTTTAGGTTAAGTGATAACCGATTATTATTACACCAGTTACTAAGTTTACCCAAACCTTTTTGCAACAATACCGCATCATGAAGGCTATGAATAGGCAAGTATATCTTAAGGTCATCTGCATACAGCAAGAATCTTACTTTAGAGAAGCAAGAGCGAATATCATTAATAAACATGACACAAAACAGTGGACCCAGGATACTACCTCGTGGAACACCGGAGGAAGCAACGAATGGACGAGACCTAACACCATCAACTACAACCATGCAACGACGATTAAATAAGTAGGATTCAATCCAACTCAAAAATACTGAGTGAAAGCCCAAACAGGCTAACTTTTTTATCAAAATAACATGGGAGACCCAATCGAATGCCTTGGAAAAGTCAGTATACACAGCGTCAACCTGATATCCTGTCTGAAAAGCTGCGAGGCAGTCATCCGAGAAAATAGTCAGATTAGACACAGTTGAACGTCCTGGAAAAAATCCATGCTGCTCTGGACACACTAAATTCTTTACACAGAAACGTTATTTATCTTGGATGATACATCCAAAGGGCTTCGCAATGGTGGAAAGTTTTGAAATAGGCCTATAATTAGTAATATTATTTTTATTGCCGCTCTTGAAAATAAGTGTAATGAACGCTACTTTCCACGCATCAATAAAAGTACCTGTAGATAACGAGTTATTAAAAATTAACAACAGTGGATAGACTAGGGAATCACATTGTTTAAACAAAATTGCAGAGAACCCATCGATATCGGTACTCGTCGACGTCTTAAGCCGAATAAGCCCATTAAGAACATCTTCCTTAGACAGTACTACATTACCGAAGTCAATAGAAGCCTGAATATTAAAAGTAATATTATCATGGTTGACAGAGTCAGAAGTGAAATTGTTCATAAATTATTCAGCAAAAAGATTTGCAGCGTCCTCCGGAGTATCGACAGCTTCTTCAGCAAGAAAAAGAGAGGACGACATATTCGAAACTGATTTCTTCGAGTTGACAAAGTTCCAAAATGATTTTGGGTTAGATTTAAGATTTTCCTCTCTATTTCTTTTTAGCAGACGCAGCAGTACCAATTCCAAAAACCGGGGTTAGGTTTGAAGTCTCTCTGGAGTAAGTGAACGAGGGACAATCCCTCCGCAAGGAGCTACTCCTGAAAATTTGTGAACCATCTGCGAGATTTTGAGGCAAAACCCCCGGATCTTTCCGAAATGGCCAAAACGTTGATTTCCTTAAATAAATACAAACAAAACCCTTCCTAAATATAATTTTTGAAAATAGAAAAATCAAGCTTTTTAAAGTAAGGACACTGGCGTATATAATAGAGCCTACGCCGCCGCCGCCGATAAAGTGATCGGCGTAAATCTCGATTTCCAATGGAACAAACCGCAGTTTTCTATAGTTCTTAGTTGTTTCGCAAATCGCATTTAAAGCCAAATCGGCCCACAAATACGATTTTTTTAAATATTTCGATCCTTGCGCCACCTATCGCAGTTTTTTTTTCTTATTATTGCATTGTCATCGGGTTCTGAACTATATTCCAAGTTTTAAGCTGGTAGCTTATCGCTACACAGAGTGAAGCTAAACAAAAACTTTAAACGCGTTCTTCTCGAAAACTTGTTTTCGCACAATAGGGTGGTTTCATGATTCCAGGTCACATATTAAATAATGGCAGACCCGGCAGACGTTGTTCTGCCTTAACTTTGGTCTAGCTGCATAACTTTTAATAATTTTTTAGTGTTGGTGTTAGTGATATTAGAAGATTGAAGGAATGGGCAAAGGACAGGAATAGGAAGGAGAAATGGAAGATTAAGGAGGCGAAGGTGGGAAAGGAAGAGATAAGGAGGAGACTACCTTTCAATTAAAAACAAGCAAATTTTCGGCTAGGATAACGTCTGCCAGGTATGCTTGCTGGAAAGGAAAAAGATAATAATTTACCACTACACATTCGTACATACATAAGTACATAGATATATACATGTATAAAGGAAGTTAAGGATTTTCTGCAAATGGCCTAGTATCATTGCATTGCAAACTTTCATAGCATATTTTTTACAGTATACTATAGTAATTGTTTATAAATTAACCTGCTCAGTCTATTCACTCTTTCTCCAATGCTTTGAAACATAACAAGGCCCAATGGTATACCCACAATTGCATAGCACATTGTGAAGAGTTTACCACCGATTGTGCTTGGTGTAGAATGGCCATAGCCGATAGTAGTCAATACAGTTGTTGCATAATAAAATGCACCAGTAAACTTCCATTGTTGACCAGCTTTATGTGGTTCTGATTTAAGCACAACTGTCTCCATTACCTTAAAGTCCTCTAGTGAGATATTGTATTTTCTAATTATCATATCTTCAACAGCTGCAAAGAGACGAAATAAGATCAATAAGAAATTGGTTAGAAATATAATAAATGGATAAGTACATTTAAGTTGTATACAAATATAACTCAGTCAAACCTAGACATGTTTTAATTTTTAAAATACCATTTCTTATCATTTGTCACTTCACTTTCAGGCTGCCAACAGTTGTGTATGAAGCAGCACGCTTGGCTTTTATAAACTAAGATAACCCTGGGCATACTTTCAATCACATATTACTACAAATCTTGTTGCAAAGATCAGCTTAGAAAAAGGGAACTTAGAAAAATACTGCCTTGGAATTGACTCTTCATAAACTACAATATTTTCTCAAATTATTGTAACCTAAAGAAAGAACAGCTCTACCTTTTCCCAGGGGCCCGTTTCACAAAACATTTAAGTCTTTAAATAAAAGCAAACTTCTTCTGAAAAGGAAAATTCTTTAAAACAAATTCACTTGTATTACAAGACTTACAATTTAAACATTGTTTGCAACCACATATCTCTTTACTGACCTTCGGATTGTTGTTGCCAAGGTCATGACGCTCTATTGACCTCTCCCGACATTTTTGGACGTATGTTAGCAGTAGACCCCTGTTGTATATTATTCCTAAAATTTCTTTCTTTGAGCCATCCATTGCATCTTTTGAAAAACGATGGTGTCAGCGTCTGCCGTCAGATATCAACCTATCGGGCAGCGTCCCCGTTAATGGACCTGACATTTCAAGTGCATCGGTACAGGTACGCGACTTGGAAGCTAATCACTGATTGGGCTTTAAGACGTGCACCGTCAGGGAAAGCTTGGTTAAATGTGTTGACTGTTTACCGAATAACAAAGTCGCTATTTTTTCAGCGACTAGCTTCAGCCGCGAAAGCAGAACTTGCTTTTGAGGCAGCAGCGTTCCTTGTACTGATTTACCTATACCCCAAAATGCTTGAGAAATATTTTGGTAGAAGTAATAAAATATATGCTTAGGGACGTTTTCAGGACCTGCAATTAACTTATCGTTAACATATGGTGAAAACCCCTAAGATCGAATAATTAATAGAAGAAAATTTCAAGGAGTGCGCTTATATATTGTAACGAGTTTTGGGAAATTCCTGATAATTATGCACCTTCTGCTAACGTTCGAATCGCTGAGCTGTCGAATAAATAGCTCAAATATTCAGTATAGCCAAATATGCTTTATTTAGATTCCTTTGGGAATAGTACTTCACAAATTAATTACTCGCGTGCTTCACTAAAAGCGTGGTAAAATCAAACTGATCCATTATTCCTCAGCTTGCGCTGCTTTTATACTCTCTGTTGCCTCGTTCGCATATTTCTCCCAAGGTCTAGACTTTTCAAGAACATGCCTTCTGGAACAATTGTATCTCACACTTGGTTATTTATATATATGCGTGTGTATGTGTAACAACTTCTGTTCTTAACTTGATAACGTGATGTGTGATTGTTTCTCTTTCTTCTTCACGGTTATCTCTGACTACATATGTGTATGTGAAATAATCTCTCTGCTTAAAGCTACTGGTTACTCGTATGTGTATGTGTGGCTGCTTGATTTGATGTGTTCATGTACATAAGTGTCGCTATTTGCTTTAATGTCTACATGTACATAAGTGTGACTGCTTGCTTTATTGTGTTGTGGATTTATTTAGTAGCAGCATATTGATGTATAGAACTGCTAATATTCGCCACACTGCCCTCCACCTAATTCTGATCGTGATCTTGATGGAACACCTTTCCGCCGGTGAGGGTTGTACAACACTACCAACAGGGCCGTAGAGAAAGTCCGGGACCGGACTAACAATTTACGGGCCCCCTATACAAAATCCACTAATACATTTGACTAACTTGAATTAATGACGTCTCATTCATGAATCATTATTTATGGATTACATCAAAAAAAAATTTGCCACATCAACTAAATGATTTTTAGACTAAGAGCTGACAATAAAATTAACACAGAATATTTACTATTTATACTATTTTATTGTAACGTAGAAATAGAATTCTCTTTTAACAGCCACATATTGTTTCAAACAGGGACGGAAAATAATAATTTTTTTTTTCGGAGTCGAAAAAGTCCTGGTCAAAAAATTGTCCTAGGTGAAAATGTTTGAGTTCCCAGGTATCCCTATAGCAATATCATGTCGAATCATGCATCCTTTTTATTTCTTGAACTTTTTCCATTAAAGTCCACATATAAAAGTAAAATCTGTATTTTTATTTTTTTAGTCCGATAAAACTAGTTAAACTCGGACTTTTAAAAATAAAAGTCCGGAAATAAAAGTTAAATCCGGACTTTTATTTTTTAGGGCCAAAATAAAAGTCTGGCTAGATAACAAAGAAACGGTTTATCCGAATTAAAAAAAATTGTTTGTTTCGGATAAGCCGTTTCTTTGTTATCAAGCGGGACTTTTATTTTGGCCCCTGGTTTCAAATTATCTTTTCTAGTTATTTGGTAACATTTTAATACATTTATGATAAATTTAATGATGATTATACATTTTAATTATTCAATATAGAAAGTTTGGATATCAAAGATTGGATTTACATGCTTTTTTTCGCTGCAAAATTTTTATATTAATATCAAAATTTAACTGTCTTGCCAAAACGGATTTAACACAAAGCGTGTCAAGTCCTGAAACTCGCTCTTGAGATGAACACGATCTATGAAAGTTTCTGATTCTTGAAAGGACGCTGAAGGAACGTTCTGCACTAGCTACAGTGACAGGTATACTGCACAAGATACGTAAAGCAACACAAGTGTTGGGGAAAATCGTATACACATTTTGAACATATGTAGATGCCCTTTAGCAATTCCAATGGTGACAGACCTTTATCAAAATTTACTTCGTAAATGTGTTTCCAGTGAATTATTTCATATTCTAAGCTTTGAGAAATGTCCTACTTGTATTTTTCGGCAAATTTTGCTGCGCTCGCCCGAAGCGTAGTTTCATCCATGTTTTCAAATTGCCACAAAAAGAAAAACGTCTCGCTCAAATTTCTCATAGCTGCAAATCGCTCAGTAATGCCAGTGATTACCGAATCAACGATCACCAGGAATATGTTGTTTTTAAAATCAGACTCTGAATCATCTGTAATCATCTCATTTAATTTATCTTCAGAACGTCTTTTGGGTTTTCTCTTTCGAATGTCCGGAAACTTTGGCGAGATGTTCAATTGAATAGCAACTGTTTTCGTCGGAACTCAACATCTATGGTGGCGTCTCTAGCTTGGAGGACCACGTTTCTTTCATTAATGGTAGTCAGTATTTTCAACCAAATTGACGACAGCAACGGTAACATCGCCGTATGCTTGCGCAGTCAAATTTGACTTTTGGCTGAAAGACTATGAAGAGAGCTCGGTACATTTTTTTTGAGGATGTCCTATCGTTGTGAAGTGCTGCTGAAAATAGTAAAACATTTTTGTACAACTCCGAAGAAAGTAATTGCAGCCGTACAACATTCTGCAGCATCAACACCACATCAATTGAGACTGTGGGTTGCACAAGGCGAGTAATCAGCATTCGAGTTTTTGTCGAGAATGTGACGTAGTGCTCCGTTGTAAGCTCCTTTCATATTGGCGCCGTTATCGTACCCTTGTGCCAAACAATCTTCAGTCAAGTATTGCAAATTAGATCAACGATTTTCTGACCAGTTTTTTGGTTACAATTTACGAAAGCCAAACACCGTTCATGAATTGTAAAATCTGTTGCTTTCGAATTGAAATGGAGTGAAATGAAATGAACGTAGTCAACGTGACTAGCATCAGGCGTAGCATCAAAGATAATGGCAAAGTACTTGCTCACGTGCTTTGCACAAATTTCTATAAACTCGTTCTGAATGTCTGGGGAAAGATAGTGAACTTGTAAACGTTTGTGCTGCTGTGAAATCCTAACTTTCTCCAAATGATCTGTAAGTATCGGATCATATTGGGTTATAAGATCTTAGATGCCCAAAAAATTTCCATCGTTTCGTTCACCAAGATATATACTTTCGTCTTTGAAAGCTAGGCCTCTTTCACCCAAATATAAAAAAGTGTCCAAAATTCTATATAAAATTTATTTCCACTTTTGAGTTTCAGTGATTAGCTGCTGTTCATTGATAAGTGTATCAATTGTAGCCTCCTTTTGAATTAGATTTTGTAAAGATCGCCATTGAATATAACACTTAATGTGATCTTGAGTATTTTCGTATGATGGCAGTTTATCGTATAGCTTCTTCCATTCCTAGAATGTCGAATATCCGCCTGGACAACAAATTTTAGTCGATTTAAAGTATTGGTGCTTAACAGACGACATGGTAGGCAAAAACAAAGCATTGCTACTGGCACTCCACACTAACCAGTCAAGCCCCACTTTCTCTCCATTTGGCAAGATTCTGTTTAAAAGGAGGTAGGGAATGCCTCGTCATGACAATCACGTGGAAAAATAACAGGACACTTTTGATGACCACGACGAATTATTTCGTTGACTTCTTCAGATCGCAAAAACTCATTATTCACGGCACCGATAAAGAAGTCTTTTAAATAATCTGGACTTTGATACAGAGTTGGTGGTATTGTTGAAAGACTTTTTGAAGATGAACGTTCATCAGTGTCACCACGAAAACTTTACGATTTCGGATTCATGTAAACATACATTTTTGTTTGATGTTTTTATTGTCTCCTCAGACCCAGGCAAAAATCATTATCAATATTCGTTGCTTTTGAAATTCGGCTTAAAATTTGCACATAGAACAACTAAAGACTCTCTTGAATTAAAAAAAATGTCTAGTACGTCTAAATCGCGGGCCCCCTGAGAAACACATTTTTGTTTGATGTTTTTATGGTCTCCTCAGGCCCAGGCCAAAAATCATTATCAATATTCGTTGCTTTTGAAATTCGGCTTAAAATTTGCACATACAACAATTAAAGAATCTCCTGAATAAAAAAAATGTCTTAGTACCTCTAAATCGCGGGCCCCCTTAGAAACCCCGGGCCCGGGGGGAATCAAAATATGTGCCACAACGAATTTGTGTAGTGCCGAGACCTTCCATATTACGACCTCACATGTCACTTCTCCCTGTACTGGTTGTACTCGCTGGTAAAATAGCTTTAACCTCCTGTTGACCAAATCAGATTAGATTAAGGAATGAGATGCGCCCGTATCTATAGTCAGTAAACGCTTCTTGCCATCTTTATATCCTCTTACGGTAAGACTTCTCGATTTTCTACCAATTTGTGACACAGATATATCGGGACATTCAACATCTGGAGCTAGCTCTCGATCTTTACATCTGGCTCGCTCTTGCTCATCTCCTCCAGCTTTGTACTTAAGACCATCCATGTTTTTGGAACCACTAGCGTCAAGACCACAATGCCGTGCAATGTGACCTGTCTTCCTGCATTTGAAGCATTTGATTACCCTGTCACTCCGCTTCTGCGATCCTTTCAGTGTCTCCAAGGATCCAGTCTGGCCCTTCTACTTCCAGACGGCGTGCTTTGAAAGCTGGCTTACACAAAAGCGATGCTGTTTATTGAATCAGTGCATGTGATACCGTTTCTGCGAATGTAGGTTTTGCGTTTGCGTATGTCGCTCGCTTCGGTTCGACATCCCGAATTCCATTTCTGAAAGTTTTAATTTTAACTCTCTCAGTGTATTCCACAGGTACGTCGCATTTGCAAGGTGGGTCAATCTTTTAATATCCGCCGCGAACTCTTGCAATGTTTCACAGTTTTTGGTAACGGTTTTGCAATTGTATTCCGTGTATTTGCTTCCTGTGTTCGCTTCCGTATGGCCTTTTTAGAGCGCCCATCAATGTTTCGTAGTTGTTCGTTGTCCCTCTTGAATGGTGTGTAAGATCTAAGCAGCAGGTCCTTGTAACAACACGAACAATGCAGCAACTTTATCTTACTCTGGAATTTATTCTACAATTCCTCTTCTGACACCAATTGTAACAAGTTTTGGGAAATTCCTGATAATTATGCACCTTCTGCTAACGTTCGAATAGTTGAACTGTCGAATAAATAACTCAGTACCCACTCAGCATTTATCTTTATCTTTATTCTTTAATCACACACAACAACCAATGGTTATATTTACAGTGCATGATATCTTACACACTAACATTTTAAATAAAAACTTATAATATTGAAACCAATTGATGTAGGCCTTCATATCGGGTTACCTGGTTGATAAGTGATAATTTTACACAACACATACAAATACTCAAAAATAAAATAATCCTTAACCAGTTAAGTGGATAACTAAGCTCAATATAACCAGAGAATATTTGAAAAAAAAACAATATTCGGAGTACTTAGAATAGATGAAAAACATATACAATGAAGAAATAGAGAGAGGTATACAAATTATTTGGCAAAGTGTTGCATAACTTCGTGTTTGAACCGGGTTGTGTTTTTTAAACCTCTAATCGCTATTGGTAGATTATTCCAAAGGTGAACTGTGACAACAAAAAACTGTCGCTCGGTAACCGAGCAAGTATATTTCATGCTACAGATAGCGAGTGATCGAGAGGATGTCATGAAACTAAAACGCTCCTTCAAATAACCTGGCTGGTGTGTAACTATGACTTTATGTAACAATGTTAAGCATCTGAGTTTTAAGAAATTTTAAAATGAGATGGAAAATATTTTTAGAGCAAAAAATTGAGATGTGATCATAACGTTTAACCTAGCCACGTTGTTGTATAGGATATTAAGTTTCCTCCTACCCATGCTATCACAACCGGCATATAATTCACAGCCATATAGCAATTTAGGTATAAGATACGCTTTAGCTAGAAGTAGGCGAATTTTAGGTCGTGTGAATTGCTGGACACTCCACAGTGATCTCAGCATTCCACACACGCGGCCTACATTAGCGATTATTTGGTTGTTCCGTGTTAACGTTCTATTGAAAATCACACCCAGATTTTTTACAGTGTCTACATATTTTATTACAGTGTTATTCAACTTTATCTCGTGAAAATTTGCTAGGTCAAATCGTTTTTTATATATTGCTATACATTGGGACTTGTTTGGGTTCAAGACTAGGCCACTATGACAGGCCCAAGTGTAGATCTGATCTAGGTCGATGTTTATGTTCCCAATGCAAGCATTTATGGAATCTAAGGGACAACCAAGATATAGTTGAACGTCATCTGCATAGATATGAATGTTACAATGCTATATAACATCCACGATATCATTTATATAAAGCACAAATAAAAGTGGACCGAGAATTGATCCTTGAGGGACACTTTTTGTTACATTCAAAAGTTTCGATGTTGAGTCTCCCATACTTACGGCTTGTGAACGACTGAAAAGGTAAGTTTGAACTAGCCTCAGTGAAGATGAAGAGAAATTATACAATTTATTGAGTTTTATGCATAAAAGTGATCTACAGTGTCGAAAGTTTTAGAGTGATCAAGTAGAGTTAGATACGTTACGTCATTTTTGTCTATATTTGACCTTATATCATCGGTGACCTTTAGAACAGCTGTGGTACAGCTCCTGTTAGGTCTAAATCCAGATTAATACTGGCTAAGCAGTGAGATATTAGGTGAATAAATTTTGAATTTCCCTACATATGAATACAATTTGATTACTCTTTCTGACAAAATATGAGTTATCATAAAATTGAACAAAAGAAAAAATCAAATATGAACACTTTTGATGATGAAAAACTGAAAATAATTTTTCGATCACTTTTTGGAATCATTTTTGAAGTCCTTTGGTGATTAAATTTTAATATTTCATAAAAATCAACAAAAAGAATTTTCAAATATGCTTACCTTTCGATGAACAAAAACTGAATATAGTTTTTATACTCAGTTGAGCAGAGCTCACAGAGTATATTAAGTTTGATTGGATAACGGTTGGTTGTACATATATAAAGGAATCGAGATAGATATAGACTTCCATATATCAAAATAATCAGGATCGAAAAAAAATTTGATTGAGCCATGTCCGTCCGTCCGTCCGTCCGTTAACACGATAACTTGAGCAAATTTTGAGGTATCTTGATGAAATTTGGTACGTAGGTTCCTGAGCACTCATCTCAGATCGCTATTTAAAATGAACGATATCGGACTATAACCACGCCCACTTTTTCGATATCGAAAATTTCGAAAAACCGAAAAAGTGCGATAATTCATTACAAAAGACAGATAAAGCGACGAAACTTGGTAGATGAATTTAGCTTATGACGCAGAATAGAAAATTAGAAAAATTTTGGACAATGGGCGTGGCACCGCCCACTTTTAAAAGAAGGTAATTTAAAAGTTTTGCAAGCTGTAATTTGGCAGTCGTTGAAGATATCATGATGAAATTTGGCAGGAACGTTACTCCTATTACTATATGCACGCTTAATAAAAATTTGCAAAATCGGAGGAGCACGCCCACTTTTAAAAAAAAATTTTTTTAAAGTAAAATTTTAACAAAAAATTTTATATCTTTACAGTATATAAGTAAATTATGTCAACATTCAACTCCAGTAATGATATGGTGCAACAAAATACAAAAATAAAAGAAAATTTCAAAATGGGCATGGCTCATTTTTAATTCAGCTTTTTGAATCTTTTATGAATATATTTGTTGACTGAATAATGAATTTTATATTTTAGTTTTCATTAAAAATCTTGTTTTTTTTACATACACATATTTTTTCAATCATGAAGGTAAGGAAATATATATACAAATTTTATTATTTTTACAAAAGATATTCTTCAAGATGTAAATAATGTAAATGTGACCGAAGATTTCCCCAACCATTTCTCCACCTTCGGCTTCCCAGAAAATACATGAGATATGAAGAATAAATGCATCATAATCGCATTCAAAAACGATTCAAAAATTTCAACAAAAACGATTGAAATATGTTCACGAATATGATCAGAAAATGACTGTGAAAAGCAGTCAAATATTACTCTAAAACAATTAAAGCTCAATTTTACAATGATGTCAAATATGAATAAAAAGCGTTTCGAAATAGGAATCATAAATGATTATTCAAGAATAATCACATTTAAGGTACATTTTTCTCCCGACGATACCTTAATTTTCGAAGAGAAAATGCTTTTAAATTTGAACGTTTTTAATCATCTTGGAGTATGATATTTAAATATTTTTTGATCAAAATTTTCAAAAAATGCTGGCTGGGTATAGCCAAATGTGCTTTTTTTTAGACTACTTTGGGAATAGTACCACAAATTAATTACTCGCGTGTTAAAATCAAAGTGATCCATTATTCCTCAGCTTGCGCTGCTTTTATACACTCCGTTGCTTCGTTCGCATATTCCTCCTTAGGTCTAGACTTTTCAGGAACATGCCTTCTGGAACAGGTACTTGGTTATTTAGCTATATGCGTGTGTATGTGTGTGTAACAACTTCTGTTCTGGGCCCTATTCAGTAACTGTGAGTTTTAAAATGTACACTTTTTCTTCATATAATTTGTATGAAAGAAAAATGTACATTTCAAAACTCATAGTTACTGAATAGGGCCCCCGTTCTTAGCTGATGATAACGTGATGTGTGATTGTTTCTCTTGTTCACTCTTATCTGCTGACTACACATATGTATGTGAAATAATCTCTCTGCTTCAAGCTGCTGGTTATGTGTATGTGTTGCTGCTGTGATGTGTTAATGTACATATGTGAGTGTTGCTGCTTGCACACAATATTTATTTTCGACGGCAAACCAAATTTAATACGTTAAATAATGGACATTTTAAAATTGCAAAAAGCAAACTAAGTCTCATTACTATACCTTTCATGGAAATAAATCGGAATATTAAATCGAATTTCGAAAATGTTAAGTCTTAAAGGAGAAGAGATAGATATCTTGATGAAATTCAGTGAGCGGGTATATTTGGTCTAAACCACATAGCTATATCTCCTATACAACCGAGTTTTCGTAACAGCAAGAAGCTGTTATAATATATATACTTGTTTTCATCATAAAATTGCTACTATCATGCAACCCAACCTACTTTCTATATTTTTAAAGAGTATGAAATTAAATACTTTTTTAAGGAAGGCGCTTCTTTTATGCCCTTAAAGATAGTCAAGAAGGCCTAAAGTGAATCTTGGATAACATTTGTTGGAAGTAGAGACATAGGAGCAAACCTCGCGCAGTTTTAGGTTGCGCTACAAAACCACGAACAATTGCCATACCTCGTCTAACTATTACTGCATGCAGTGGCGCACCTATACCATCTGGGGCCCGTGGCAAATTCTTTTGATAGACCCCTATCAGTAAACATCATCACGTTGTACTCAGTTTAATTTTAACAAATTTCGAGATTTTCAGCGTACCCAATTACACGTTGTATATGTCCCTCTAATGCAGTGCATACTTCAGGAAAGCTGCAAGACCTACAATTATTTTTTATTATTAATAAATCATCAAGGTCCCTAATACACGACGATTTTTCCATTTCGTCTCCGAAAGTGGGTCGAAAACTGACAATTTCGCTGGCAAATGATTCAGATATGTCTTTTTTTATATCTCAACAAATTCTAGAGCTTTTTTAATAGATCAGTCTCATTTCAAACTTTTAAAGTGGGAGGCTGCAAAACACCGAAATTTTAAACAATTTCATTCATTGGATTGAAACGCGATTTTAGTCGGTTCATAATGATGTTCAATACTCCATAAAATATTGTGACGAATATTAGCAACACTAAGGGATACTATCATCTCTAAGCCGATACTGAGCAGTGACTTATATGCACATAACCAAATTAATCATTATGTCCATACAAGCAGCGGAGAGCAACGCACAACCACATGCATATATCCCGAAAGTATGCAATCATTTGTGCAAGTATCACTCACATATACACGCGCATATGAGAAGCTATAATTGTGCAAGTATCACTCACAGATACACATGCATATGAGAAGCTATAAACGTAGTTATAGTTGGTAATTTTATAGCTGATAACTAACTAGTAAATTCTAGAAATAGAAGCGCCTAGAAATATGTCAACGAGGAAACCAAATAGTATAAAAGCAGCAGCAGCTGAGGCACGATGATTCAGTTATATTTAAGCAAGCTATCAGTTGCGAAGTATAAGTGTTATTGTGAAGTACTTTAATAAAGGCCATTTTGCATTATTGAATAGTGGAGTTATTTATTCAACAGTTTAGTGATTCGAACGTTAGTAGAAGGTTGCAAATAAGAGGAATTGCACTAAATTCGTTACAATTGGTATCAGAAGCGGAATTGTTGAATAAATTCAGAAGATTTTGAATACAACTTGGACATGGCAAAGTTGAGTGAACTAAAGATCCAGCAACTGAAAAAGGAGTTGGAGAACCGTGGATTGAATACAACCGGCAATAAGATCGAACTTCAAGCACGGCTACAAGAGGTAATGGAGTCGCAAGGAATTGATGTGGACACGTATGTCTTTTGTCCTGATGTGGAAGAGCCAGCAACTAAAATGGAGGAGAAGATAGAGACTTCGAATCCATTGGCAAGTATTGACACTAACGCGATACTAGCAGTGTAGAAGCAAATGACGTCACAAATATCAACAGAAATGTCATCTCATCTGGAATCCCAGAAGACATATATGGCATCCCAACTGGAATCCCAAGAGACACGCATAACATCCAAGATGGAAACTCAACTGGAAGAACAAAAGACATATATGGTATCCCAAATGGAATCACAGGAGACACGCATATCCGAAATGTCGTCACAAATAACATCTAGGATTGAAACACAGGAGGCACGTATATCCGAAATGTCGTTACAAATAGCATCCAGGACTGAAGCACAGGAGGCACGTATATCCGAAATATCGGGACAAATTTCAGCACGGGTATCATCGCAGATCTCTGCACAACTAGAAGCCCGTATGGACGAAAAAATAATGCAGTTTGAGAACAAAATCGAGGCTGAGGTAGATGCTTTAAAAGGTCGTATACAGGAGCTGCAACTAAAACGCCCAGTTGTTTCAGCAAGCAATACGAAGGTAAAAACTCATTCTTTTGACGGCTCTGTTCCTTTCCAGGTATTTAAGCTCCAGTTTGATAAGACCGCAACAGTGAATAACTAGAATGCTGAAGATAAAGTTGCTGTTCACGGCATTGAAAGGGCCTGCAGCTGAGATTTTAAAAACCATTCCAGAGGGCGAACGGAACTGTTATGAAGCATTGATGGGCGCTCTAGAGAGACGATACGGAACTGAGCATAGGAGACAGATATACCAAATGGAGTTACTGAACCGCTTCCAGAGGCCTGGTGAAACATTGCAAGAATTTGCGTCGGATGTTGAAAGGCTGGCACATTTAGCGAATGCGGACGCACCCGTGGAATACACTGAAAGGGTAAAGATTCAGAGCTTTATAAATGGCTTGCGGGACTTCGAAACAAAGCGAGCTACATACGCAAACCCAAAGCCAACATTAGCATAATCGGTATCACATGCTCTGGTTCAGGAAACAGCGTCGCTTCTATGTAAGCCAGTTTTCAAAGCCCACCGTGTGAAAGTGGAAAGACCTGATTGGGTAGACACAATTTTGGAAGCACTGAAGGGATTACAACAGAAAAATTCCGGAGTTATGAAGTGTTTGAAGTGCGGTAACCCAAGTCACATTGCACGTCATTGCAGCACCGGTCATGGTAGTTCCAACCTGGCTGGTCGTAAACGCAATGCTAGAGGAGATAAGCAAGAGCGAGTCAGATGTAAAGATCGAGAACTTGCCCCAGCTATTGAATGTCGTGTGATACCTATCTCGCAAACTAGAAGGAAATCGAGCAGTCTTACCGTCAAAGGAAATGTGGATGGCAAGGAGCGTGTACTGACTGTAGATACGGGCGCATCTCATTCTTTACTCCGATCCGAATTGGTCAACCGGAGAGTAAAGTCATTACCTGGAGCAAGATTGCGTGCGATTACTGGCGAGTATAACCAAGTCCAGGGAGCAGTGAAGTCTTCATTGGGAGGTCATGGTTCTACACAAGTTCGTTGCGGCAGAGATCGTCGATGAAGTCATATTGGGAGTGGGATCGATATGCAGAGAAGGATTATGCAGTATAAGAACAAGGACGTGCCACTTAACTTCAGTTTGGAGAAAGGGTTCAGCGGTAAGCGAGTGCTGGTGGAGAAGACTCGACAAAGACCACGAAAGTCAAAGGTAAAGGTAGAAGGGTGGTTCATTTGGAGAGGCTAGCAGCGGTTAGATCGAGAGATTTGTCTGATCGCGACGATCAGACTTAGGTGGAGGGCAGTGTGACGAATATTAGCAGCACTAAGGGATACTATCATCTCTAAACGGTTACTGAGCAGTGACTTGTATGCACATAACCAATTTATCATTATGTCCATACAAACAGCGGGGAGCAACGCACAACCATATACATATATCTGAGATACTCCCGAAAGTATGCAATCATTTGTGCAAGTATCACTCACATATACACGCGCATATGACAAGCTATAATTGTGCAAGTATCACTCACATATACACGCGTATATGAGAAGCTATAAACGTAGTTATAGTTGATAATTTTAAGGCTGATAACTAGCTAGTAAATTCTAGAAATAGAAGCGCCTAGAAATATATCAACGAGGAAACCAAACAGTATAAAAAGCAGCAACAGTTGAGGCACGACAATCAGTTTGATTTAAGCAAGCTATCAGTTGTGAAGTATAAGTGTTATTGTGAAGTACTTTGATAAAGGCCATTTTGCATTATTGAATAGTGGAGTTATTTATTCATCAGTTTTTGATTCGAACGTTAGTAGAAGGTTGCAAATAAGAGAAATTGCACTAAATTCGTTACAGAATGTTCACTTTGAACAAAATTTCCGGATCTTGGAGACGCCCATCTTCGCAAAGGTCATCAAAATGGCGTTTCACCATCCTCAGGCGAGTTTTAGAAAATTCAGGGATGATGAGCCATTTTTCTGCCACACTAAAAATCGATCTTTAAATTTTTACATTTTCAAATTCATGTCGATACCTTTCCAGTTCTTGCAGACAGCTCCAAACGTTTTAATGCATTTGAGAAATCGGTGGATTTAGACTGAAGTGCTTTAGAGGCTGCATCGATAGTAAGTAGGATCTCGCAATGGAAAACCAATAACATTACAAAATTGTAGTTTCAAATCTTCTTTTTGAATGAAACAGCTTCATTTCTCTCATCTGATTTGCAATTCAACAGAATGTTTTCGTTCGCGCGTTTTGGACTTCAACAAACCAAACTTTTAAAGCAAAATCGACATCATAACAGCATGTCCATCTAGTAGGGTTTAATGTTTTTAATGTTATTGAAGTTGAAGACTAATTTTTTTTATCAGATATATATAAAATATTATAAATTTGTTGAATTGTTTCAAAAATATTTTGCATATCAATAACCTCTCTCACGTGTAACGTGTACATCTCTAAAAATGCATCAACATCTTTTTGTTTAGTTTGGCTGAAATGGCGATTAACTTGAAATTGTATTATGGTCTTTAGTTGTCTCACTTTGGATTTTAGGCAGAACTTATATAAATATACTTTTTAAATAAAATAAAATACTCAAGTACAATGTAAAAAATTATTTTTGAGCTCGCGGCCTCTTGGCCCGGGGCCCTCTTGGTTCGGGGTTCGGTGGCATTTTGCCAACCCTTCCACCCTATTGTTACGCCACTGACTCCATGTAGATGCCCATAGAAGGTCAATTGTGTTATCAAATTATTCGATATAAGTCTAAGGAACCCGATAGGATCTTTTCCGTGGAAATACAAAGACAAATTGGCATTATTTATCCAATGCTGACAGAAACTATAAAACTCCATCCAAATTCCACAAAGACTGAGCGAGGCAAATATAGTGATTTTCTTCAAATAACTTACTCTGGATGTCTTTCCGTGCGTAGAGAGAGCGTTTAACAATATCTAATGAGTTTGAATAGGCTCCAGAATTCCTTAAGTAACGTCTAACGTGGTACACATTCAGCGGTAATCCGTAAAAGGCTATGTTATTCAATCTACTGGAAATAATCTTCATCTTAAATGAAGTGAGGCTCAAACTTACATGGCAGATTATATATTATATCGAGGACAGAATAGGAAGACTATAACAGCTATAATGTTTCTAAAGTTGTTTAAAGCCAAGCAAGGATTGTCTGATATCTTTTCTGCAGACATTGACTGTAAGAACATATTCATTCATGGCAACAAACAAGGGTTATTCGGTCTCCTTATTTATTTTGCTTCCATAAATATGTATGTATGTACATTAACCAATTCTTTATGTTTCTACATCACCTTACAAAATGTATATAAGTAGGTACACACAGGTCCGACGATAGGGGACTTAGGGGGTCATTTACCCCGGGCCCAGGCTTTGGAGGGGCCCGGGAATCTCAAAATGCTATCCAAGCTTTTTGTTACAGAAAATAAACAAACCACACCTTTAATGACCTTTCGTAGATAGCAATCATTTTAAATTTCAACAAATTTTATAAATCTCTTAAGGCGTCGCACCCCGCATAAGGTGTTCTTGGTTTTTGGCGTCGCTTTATAGCATAAAGTTGAATTCGTTTTCTGTTGCAGCAGAAAAATTCGGTATGATGCAAATTATTATACAGCGATATATATACGCTTAAATATACATGTATATACAAATGCATATAAATATGTAAAAGATGGTAGTTTTGATTGTGAGAATTTATTCATTTTAGTATGGGCCCGTATTTTTTGACCCCAGGGCCCGGATTTTCTCGGCGGCTCTGGGTACATACTTATAAGCACATACTTTAGGATGCGTTCACATATGCGACAAGCTAACTATGCATTTCCCTAATTACCGGCAATATTTATTGTCAACTGATGTCAACAATTTTGGAAAAAAAAACAACGCAATCACTAAACTTGCATATGTTGGCCAGATTTGTATGTAGAACGTCCGAATATGTCACTACATATTTATGCATGTATGCACATGGGTAAGTTTGTATGGTTGAGTCTTTTAAAGTCCATCATGGCTGAGAGGAACTAAATGAATATCAAAGTATCTTCTCAAGTGCATATGTATGATACCCACAATAAATTTGTACCTTAATCAAAGGTTTGTATTATTTTTATACTTTGAGTACATAAACATGAGGATGACTTCAAATTTAATTTGGTTATTTAGAGGTTCGCTTATACCGAACCTAGCTTTCAACTTGTCCTTTCAATTGCAGATCAGGTTCTAAAGTTGTTTTTAACTCCATAGATTATGCTGTACTATGTTTGCAAGCCAGGGCAGCGTAATGGATTTTCTCCAAAATTTTGAATTCCTCATCCCAATTGCTTTCGTTGCATATTTTATTCTTTGCACAGTACATACTTTGTATGTGACAACATGTCAAAGTTATGCATTTTGTTTGTATTTTCTTTGTTATTTTTATAAAATTAACCAACGTTGTATATTTGTATGAATTAAGCGGGATTGCCCTCATTGCTTTAAAATGTATTAAAACATTTATTTCAAACAATTTTTAATTTATTTAATGCTTTGGGAAAGATTTAAACAACGTGACATCAGGACGGACAAAGCGACAGCTGTTTTGATTATTCCGCCATGATCTGTTGACAAACGAACTTGGCCAAAACCTAAGGCTTTCAAGAGATTTGAGAAGTATGATCAAGACAGCTGTTACTTTGTACGTCCTGATGTCGTGTTTTTAAACAAAAAAATTTTATATTTTCAAATCGTCAGCACAGCTGGGTATAAAAATTTAAAAAAATAATCGGGTTGAAAAAATTATCTGCATAGAATTTTAAAATATGATTTCCTGATTACCGTGGACTGTTGGCTTATTGCACGACTCTACAAAAAAATTTTGTTCTTTGTCCTGGGGGTCAATTCCTTAACTGTGAAAAACTGAAAAATGTACACTCATTGAAAACTCATTTGCACACACAATTTACACTTTAAATTTTCATGCGATTCTGTAAACTATTGTGTACATTGTTTTGCTGAATGAGCGCTGAATGTAAAAGTCTTATGTCAGTGAGAAAATATTCATCACAGTTCTGCTTTACAGAATCAGAATTTCAAAGTTTACATAATTTCTTGTGTACACTTTAAAACTCACAGTTAGCGAATAGGGCCCCTGTAAGATCATAAATGCAACCATGTCAACTAGTTAATAGAATAAGCAAAAATACATCACTGTAAAGGAAAAAAAGAGAAGATGGTGGACTTTCGGTTTATTATTGGATTGACAACTGAAGAATAAAGTATTAAGATAATTAATCCGGACGTTTCTGCTGCTTTATTAACCATCGAAGGTAGAAGTTACAGTCCTAAAGTTTATTTCTTGATTTTCTGTTTTATTATAAACGAAAACGAAAAGAAAATACCTTTTTTTCGGTATTAAGTTTTCTTTCGTAATAGTTATAGTAGCAATACTCATGGCGCATGAGGTGTTTTGTACAAATCTAGAATAACCTAAAATGTCGCGAAAGTGTAAACATGAAGCTTATGATTTCTGTTATATATGTGGGCACTTTATTAAAGTTCGAGATATAAAATATGAATTAAATACATCTCTCATCCTATGTGAAGCCTACGAAGTATATTTTGGCTGTCCTGTTTGGAATCAATACAAGACATGGGCTCCACATGTTGCTTGCAGTTATTGTAGAAGATGTTTGGAAGGTAAGCAAATTTTATTTAAATATTAAAATTAATAAAGTGGACATATTGATTTATCTTTCTTTATTTTAGGTTGGTATCGAGTTGAGAAAAAATTTATGAAATTTGCAACACCAAGAATCTGGCGAGAACCAAAAGACCACGTTAAGGACTGCTACTTTTGCATTGAGACTCCGAAAGACGTAGAGGTTAAAATGCAAAACCGATCAAATATCCTGATCTTGAGTCTTCTTCTGCTGCAGTCGCATACGATCTGACACGACCAGTACCAGAGCCACCGAAATAATTATCGCAGAGAAGTGGATCATCTCTTAGTTGTTATAAAAGCAATGCCGATAAGGAGTTTTTACCGACACCAGAACAACCAAAACATCATTTCATCACTACTGAAGATTTTAATGATTCATTAGAGATTTCAATTTACCAAAAAGTAAAGCAGAGCTTTAGGCTCTTCTTCGAATGTAATGAACAGATGATGGGAGACTATATTTGGGGTTTATTGAGGGATAGTACCTATGAACATGAAAGAAAAAGTGAAAGTGTACACTTTTAAATCATTTTCTACTTTTTTGTAAGTTATTTAGATATTAAAACTTAATAAAAATATTTATTTGAGTTGTTTCATTTTCAAGTAAAAATTAAAACCACAGATTTTGAAAAATTCGTTCAAGCGGTTTCCTAAATCGGAAAGCAAGCTTTTTCATGCCATATATTTTTTTCCGTCAAATTACGACCAAAAGAATTGAAATTTAATGCTTTGAAGTCAAAGACAAATTTTGTGTTGACCCGAGTTATTGCTTTTAACAACTTACATCATTTTTTGCTCGGAATCTACAAATCCTTTACCTAATGCGCTTACGAAAGTGTGTCACTTGTGCTCGTATTTTCTTTTAGCGCTAGTCCTCTTTGTAATTAATAAATTAAAAATGTAAGGCGCGATAACATCCGAAGATTTTTTAGGCCGAGCCTCTCTACCAATTTGCGTCGTGATCCTTTTTAATGTTTCCTACAAATTGGCTGGACAGGACCTCCTTGTTTCATGCCGACTAGGAACGGCAACTGCAAGCCAGATGATTTTTCACTGAGAGCTTTTCATGGAAGAAATCGGAGTGCTTGCCAAACACCGCCGAGGGGCGACCCCGCCTAGAAAATTTTCTTCTGATTAAAAAGGCCTGTTTCTTAAATTTTGATGATGCTTTGCCCGGGGCGTGAAATACACAGTTGAAATAATATTAAGCCTTTCCGAAAAAATTATCAATGTGGAACACGAGTACACTCTTACCGCATGGGGGCCTACCTTCTCAAGGTTATATAGAGGCCATGTTTCACCAAAAGTCTCATTAACGTCATCATAATCATCTTTAATTCTTGCTTAACCGAAGTGTTATCGATGTTGATGGTTCTTTGGTGGATGCAGCTCCGGTATGTTCCGGTAACAAGCACTATTAAGGTACTAGCCCGACCATCTCGAGAATGTTTTTGTATAACACATGAAACCTTTTAGGCCATAACACCCTCCCACCCTCTATATCCATGAAGAACTTGGGGTCATCAAAGACTCGGCTTTTAAAGAAACAGGATTCGTCACGGGTAGGTGAGGTTGACAATTGGGTTGGAGAAGTTACATATACATTGCGCTGGCAACCCCTTGAAAGGGTTCCGCTACACAGCCCATTAAATCAATTTGATATTTTTGCCACCTCTTACGACAGGCATACCTGCCGCAGGTACATTCTAATGGCGTTTTCTTTTCTGAAAATAGTGTCACCATGCAGGTTTTTTCAGCTTTCTCGTAAGTTTGTGTTTTCTTTTCACAAAATATTTCTCACTGGATATGGTACACCCATTATCTACGAATTCAGCAATTTTGCAGACCGCTAGGTGACCTAGATCAAAAGTTAGAATTAAATAGTGTAACAATAGCGCAACACTTTTTCCAGAAAAGAAAACGCCATAAGCCCCTAACCCGCTGAGGTGAACTTAGGAAGTCATTACCAGAACGCAGCTGTATGAAGAAAAGGTGCTTGAAAGCCCCTCATTATATTTAATTTTCATATTATTTACAATGTGGTTTACTTAACCCGCGAATAAAAATAATCAATAATAAATAAACAACAGGTAAAAAGATTTAATTTAATAATTAGAAACTAAAAACAATATTAAAGTTTTGTTGGTATGTCATTATATCTATGTAGGTTTTAAAAAGTATACTGAAATTTAGCTTTTGAATAAGTAAAATAAATAAAATTCTCATAATAAACTTTTTATGTGCTTTTAAATAAATTTTTTCTATGCGATCCTTTTGGCAGGTTTAGCCAATTTGTTGGTAGTTCATTGAAAAAGATTGGTACTATCTAATATATATATGTATGTTTGGAACTTCTGCATGCGCAAAGACTTTGCAATCCTTTTTATGTTTGATCATATTATTTGCATAGATCAGGTAAAGAAGTGTTCCTAGTTTAGGGCCTTGAAGGGCTCCATAAGAGAAAGCGACCTCATCTCTAAATTCGTTAAAAATTATCACCCTGTAGGCTCTTAGCTTCAAATAGCTTATAAACCGCTCTAAGCAGTTTCCTCTGATTCATTTTCCAAGGCTTCCAGTAGCTCTGAGTATGTCAGAGTGTCACTTTGGTAAAGTCAATGAACAGAGCGAGGCTTTGCATAATATTTCCAAGATTTTCGGTTATTATATATAGTAAAACTACCAAGAAGCTGGTTTAAATTTTTATGTTTTTCAAACCCATATTGATTTTGCTCAATTATTTCATCTATGTGGAGTTCCACACCAAAATAAAACATGTACATCTTAAGTTAGGTTGAACTGCTCGGTCAATAAAGACCTCATATAGACTGAATGTTAACATCATAAGTATTTTTGAGAAGATTGGTAAAGTTTATATTACCACTGATACCAAACGAAGGTTGGTTTTCTTTATATGGAATAAGTTTGATTTAAAAAGAATAAAAAGAAGGGGTTACTTGTATTTTAAAATAATATGTCCATTTAGCCATAATAAGCTATTAAAAATGTAAATGTTACGTTTTGGTGTGACCGCTGCTAAATGTGTCCATTAGCGACTTTACTAGTCGGATGCTTAATACTTTAGTAAAAAAAATATATTCTATTCTTTGAGTGGAAACTAATGAGAAATAGTCCTTCATAGTGGTTTCAAATCAACGTACTGGGGGCTTGGTTGCACTTGGTACATTCGAAATTTCGATAAAAATCTGTAAGTGGAAGGGATCTGCATTAAAAAGATAAAATTTTGTCAAAACATGTAAATGTTGCGTTTCGGTGTGGACCTCCACATTTCTCAATGAACGTTGTCAGTCTAGTTACGACAATGAAGTTAACGAGCTTTTTTGTCCAGTGTTCTTAAAAATAAATGAATGTAAGGTGCGATAACCTTCGAAGAGATTTTAGGCCGAGTTTCTCTTCCAAATAGCTTTATTTCGAGAGTTTCAAAAGATGGTAGGAGTTAAAATGCCCTCATAGGCCAAATTATCTCTAATGTACATTGCAACTCCAGCCCCTTTTCGTTCCTCTCTATTATAATACTCCGAATTAAATCCCTTTATATGAAATAAGTTTTGCTCTTCTGCTTTTATTTTCGTTTTAACGAAACAAAACCATCTATATTGTTTAACAGTAGAGCTACCTCTGCCGAGAACGCAAGGAAATTTTTTCGAAGGGATCTAGTATATAAGTAAATAAACATCTACAAAAAGGCGCCGGACTACTCTGCCACGGATTTCCCGGTGAGCCCCATTCTTAAAGACAAATACCCTAAATTCATAGTTGATGAAAGAAACCTCCCCAGGGAGCCTTGCGTCACTCTAGCACAACTTCGATCTAGATACTGTAATAGGTTAAAGCCGTAAGGCCGAGCGACAATCAACTTTTCATTATGGATGCCTTCAACGCAATCTGTCGATAACATCGCCACTATCACACAAGATGTTTCGTTTGTTAATATTAAGGAACTTCAGACTTGGCATTTGCCGTTCTCCATAAAAATGCGTTCAATCTACTCATAATGCATAAGATAGCGCTAAACCATATATGTAATACTTCTATATCACTACTACTGAACTGTGCAGCCTGTCAAACATTACAGTACAGATATACAACGAGAGAAGGAGACAAAATCTCAAAGCTGTCGTTAAATTTTTGTAAAAAAGGTGCTTAAATATATGTATATTTCAACAAGCCGTCTTGCTTCTATCAATATCGTACATTAGGCTATTTCGTTCTCCAAATGAAAAAGTAAGCTTTTGTTTTCCATTAGTATTATAAAATTTTTATTGTTTTAAGAACTCCGGAGAATAGCATTACCTATATGTGTTGAGTGCGCAGATATACATATGTAAATGAGCCCTTTGTGACCAAAAAGCGACAAAAAAAAGCAAATAATGCCAACTGACAACTGCGAGTGTATGTATAGGTATATTTTTATACATGTATATTTAAATTTTTTTCATTTCAAAAATATGAATTCTTCGCCTTGTTTTTTTTTTACTATTTATGTAAATAATGTACTTTGTAAGGCTGCAGCCCATGTTTAAATAGTAAATACATCAAGCCTTGTTTTGTATTTGTTGGCCCTTTCATTGTTTAATAGACTAAACTGAGATTTTATAACAATTAGTATGCAGAGTTGGGTAAAAGGGATAGTGACCCGTTGTTACCCCTTTAACACTTTTTTTACACACGCTACTACAATTCACTAACACCAACAAAGCCCGCGCATGCGCAGAACATACATTTGCACAGTTTCAGCAAATAATGATTGACAGAAAATTTGCACATTAGAAAGATAGGAAGGTATTGATATAGAAGTATTATATATATGCGCTAAACGCATCTATATGAAAAACTGCTTATGCGACGGGGCTTTTACTTATCCAGAATCAACCCCGAAATACCTAATGTATGTATGTACCCACATGACACCAACCATCTTTTCAATTGCAATATGGAATGAACGCCTCCGACCCCGTTGAAACTACAAGTGGTGTAACATTTGGGATGGGGCGAAGCCCTGCTATGAAGTGCGCTCAAATTAGTAATTTCACATTATGTCAGATTTGTGTATTTTAGATGAATACCTAACAAGCTCGTGGCTCTGAATATTGAAAAATTCTTACAAAAGTTCAATGTGAAAGTTACGTTATTATTTTTCATATTATATACACATACTAGAAGACCCGGCAGGCATTGTCCTGCCCTAAATTTGGCCTATCTGAATACATTTTAATAAGCTTTTTCCGTCTGACTCTGCCCTCCCCCTCTTTACTTCTTCATAATCCTTTTATTCACTCCTCCCTCCGTCTTTTTCGCTTCATCTATCTCCATCTTTGTCTCATTCTATCTCTTTCTCACTCTCCTTCTGCTTCTCTCTTTACTCTTCTCTCAATTTCTTCTCATTCTTCTGCATCCCTTATTGCCTGTCCCAGAGGATGGTATGTATTTTATTCCAGTCCCAGTCCCAGGCCCAGACCCAGTCCGTCTCTGGAAAATATATTACTCTGTACTAAATCACTCATCAACAGCTTTCATTTGATATCCATATTGTATAAACACTGTCTAGGCATTCCCTGGCCCACGTTTTGGCCTATATCTCGATACGCTAGTCACCCAGGGGTATGAAAATTACCCTCTAATAAAGCACTCATCAACAGCTTTCATTTGATATCCACATTCTATAAATACATTCTAGGGGTACCCGGGTCCACGATTTGGCCTATATCTCGAGACCCTAGTCACACAGGGGTATGAAAATTGCCCTCTACTAAAGCACTCATCCACAGCTTTCATTTGATATCCATATTCTATAAACACATTCGAGGGGTACCCGGGTCCACGTTTTGGCCTATATCTCGAGACCCTAGTCACCCAGGGGTATGAAAATTACCCTCTAATAAAGCTCTCATCAACAGCTTTCATTCGATATCCACATTCTATAAACACATTCTAGGGGTACCCGGGTCCACGTTTTGGCCTATATCTCGAGACCCTAGTCACCCAGGGGTATGAAAATTACCCTCTACTAACGCACTCATCAACAGCTTTCAATTGATACCAATATTCTATAAACACATTCAAGGGGTACACGGGTCCACGTTTTGGCCTATTGCTCGAGACCCTAGTCACCCAGGGGTATGAAAATTACCCTCTACTAAAGCACTCATCAACAGCTTTCATTTTATATCCATAATCTATACACACATTCTAAGGCTACCCAGGTCCACGTTTTGGCCTATATCTCGAGACCCGAGTCACCCAGGGGTATGAAAATTACCCTCTACTAAAGCATTCATCAACAGCTTTCATTTGATATCCATGTTCTATAAACACACTCTAGGGGTACCCGGGTCCACGTTTTGGCCTATATATCGAGACGCTAGTCACCCAGGGGTATGAAAATTACCCTCTACTAAAGCATTCATCAACAGCTTTCATTTGATATCCATATTCTATATACACATTCTACGGGTACCCGGGCCCACGTTTTGGCCTATATCTCGAGACCCTAGTCACCCAGCCACCTATCCTATATTTCAAGTTAGATCAAACTACATACGGGGTGCAAAACAAATTCAAAATCGGTTCAGTAGTTTAGGAGTCCATTGGCCTCAAACATAGTGACACGTGTTTTTTATATATTAAGATATACATGTAATCGTATATGTAGATATACACGCAACAGAAGACATAATTGAGTTTGAAGACGAAAATTGTGTTGCCAAAAAACTACGAAATATAAAGTCAAGCATTTGGACCCATTTTGACAAAATCAGTAATACTATTGCAAAAAATGTTATACAACTAGTGGTAATACGTCAAATTTGTTTCACCATCTAGAACGATCCCATACAACTGCAAATTTAGACTCACATAGCTCGCCAAATAAGATTAATTTTTATATGAAAAAACATTGAAGATCCATCATCACTTAAAAGGCTTTTGCCAGCACCCTACTGGGGTTTAGCCACCGCAGACGTTCGACCTTTTCCCATAGTGGATGACAAAGGGTGTCGTAACATTGTATATACCCTCGCTTCGCTGTATAAGCTACCATCGCGGGCAACTTTGCAGAATGTGTTTTATGATCGTTTCGAAGTTATGAAGACAATATTACATATACATATATATGCATGTATGTATTATACATATTTACATAAATGTCTGATATATACCTGATATTGCTTTTAAATTGAGTAAACGCTTTTTACTATAACAAAAAATTCGATATATATCGCGATATATCGATACCCTCCCTCTTAAATATCGAAAATATCGAGTATACCGAATATCGATACTTTTTCAGCTCTATATTCGAAGCCATTGCTAACGAACGCAAATAACTGATTGGTTGGTAGAGTTAAACCCTGCCAGATCGGCCGATTGAGCTCAGCTTCAACTTCAGTTAAAGTACACTGAAAAACTGCAAAACAAGTTTAAGCGTAGTTTAAATGACAAACCGAGTTGAACTTGTCGGAAAAACCGGACATTAGTGTGTCCCAAGTAAATACAAGAAACTAAACAAATCACATGGCTCATAAGTTGAGCCGAACATCTATCTGGCTCAATTCGTTGCTGTTGCATTTACGTGCGAAATGGTTTATATGACTCAGTACGACCGGATGACAAGGAACTTATTCATAGGTCGTTTTATACGAATGGACTAAACGCTTCGGCCAAGAAATTATTTCAGTCGACACCGCAGTTTGGAAGCAAAGGAAAGGAAGACCTCCACTGAGTTGAGGAAGACTTGATCTCACTTGGTGCTCCCAAAATGGCGAAACAGGGATAGGTGGCGTGACTTTTAATGACACGGCCTAAATCGAAAAACAACCCCTATAACAGCAACCATTATGCATTTTTTTTATACTGTCATAATTATAGGTAGACAAACTACGCTTTTTTATTTAATTTAGTACCGCTACGTTGTTCTAGACCACCCACTGTGCAGCTTTAGGGAACATTTTTTTATGTCACAACAGTATAAGAAGTAATGTGAACCAATAATCAATATGGCTAATTGAGCATAATTTGTTTTAGTAATAAACTCACCTTGCAGTGCTTCCCAGCGCCGCTTTTCCGTTTCCGATTCGAGTGAGTCAAATACAGCAGCGCCAACTAATAAATATGTAAATGTGCACACGATCAATGATATCGTGCGAACATTTTGTTTCTTCATTCTTCATTTAGACGAAGTTTTATTTTGAATTTCATTATCATTGCAATTATGATGAATGCAGCACCCTCTTGATTGAATAATAAAATTGCAGTGATATGCATCCGTGAAGACGCTGTCAAGAACACTCACAATTTATTGTTGCACTTTTCGAACCGACAAGTTGTTGATGTTGTTTTTTATGAAAATAAATGCCAAAGCGCAAAAGCATAGGAGCGATAATGTTGGAATCAATGATGAAAAATAGATAAATAGCTTCTTCAGCCTTTTTCCTTATACAAATTTTTTATTTTTTAACTGTTCACAGTTTTTTTTTTTCAGTTTTTAAGCTTTCTAACTTGCTTCATAGCCAGGGGGTCTCTTTAAGATGTCGCGCCAAACCAAATTTTATTTCTTTGATGCATATACTAGTATTATTAGTAATTTATAATTAAGTGTTTATTCATTGGTATATTGCGGACCCTTACAAAGTTGTCATAACCATTTTTTTACTTAACCATAACTATTGGCATCTTTTATTGGTGCCTAAAAAATGTGATATTTTCATAAAAAAAAAGGAAATGCAAAGAATTATTAACAAATTGCACAAATAATAAATCACGTAGTCAAAACTCATCAAAAAAAAGAAATAAAATATCAAAAAAGTTAATAAATACACCAACATAAATATTTATAGGTTTAGATATGGCAAACAACCCAAAAACCAATTGGTTACATATGGTATGGTTACGGCTAACGCGTTATGACATGGTAGCATTGACCGATTACATTAGTTTCCACAAAGTTGGTTGGATCAGCTCTTTTATATTGATATGGAAAGTTTACCAGGGCCTTAAATTCGGTCAGCAGCTAGAATATTGTAACTCTCAGAGATAGATCCGTCAATTAATATACCAAAATTATCTATCAGACCGACAGTCTGAGTTTACTTAGCCATGTAAATATGTCTGCCTGTCTATTTGTACACTGTTGACCATAATTTCGAAATAGTAAAAGACTTCGTTTATTTTGGAACCAGCCTTAACACAAAAAACAAAATCAGCTTTGAATAGATAGGCAACTGAAAAGTAAACTCCTGCTTTATGCGTACTCCAACGTAGTCCAGCGAGTTAAAACGCAGCGGCTACGCTGGCTGTGCCATGTTATGCGAATGAGAGATGATTCTCCGGCCAAAAAAGTATTCTTATTAGAACTCGACTATGGAAGCAGAGGAAGATGACGGTCCTAACTACGGTTTTCTGACCCAAGGGAAAACAATTTAAATTCCCTCGGTGTGAGCAATTGGCGCCATTTAGCCCCAAAAAGAAACGACCGGACTTGTTAAGTAAGTTAACTTTAAATTTTTGGGATATGTCAATCTTTTACAAATCCTCAACAGGAAATCCGAGGTTTTACGGCTGTAAGCGAACATCTCGCCGCGATTTGTAACAAGTTGAGGTTTATCAACGTAACAATTATTTGCGCCCGAGCCCCAAGCGGTGATCCGGCCGACGGGTAAGGACTTCTTTTATGTAAAATTTTAAAATATATAGAATTACTGCCCTCGCTATGGTATCCAAATTATGCTTGGCGATTTTAACGCCAGGGTGGGCAAGGAAGAAGTATTTTGTGTGTTTCCAATAGCGGTAAGTATATTTTGATCATCATATACTGTTTTATCGCTAAACCCATTCGACATATCCGTTTTCTATTAATTTTGTTCGCAAGCAACTGGTAATTTATACATCCAAATGTTCAACGATGTATCAATGGCCAGCATCCGCACCAGCTCATGCCAGGTGAAACCATTTTGTATTGTTTAACTACCACTTTTTCATAGTCTTTATTTAACTTATCCCATGCCTATGCTGATTTATGCAATCTGGGTTTATTTTACTCTGTGTGAATTGGTACTGAAATTGCTTTCAATTGAGCAGGTATGACTTTGAGCCTCGATTGCCGTATAGTAGGTACATGTAAATATACATACACATATATATATGTATTTGCAAATCTACGATTAGATGCATGTGTATTGGAATAAAGCAAATGTATTTTGCATTGTCAGTGGATTGCAAAAAAAAATGTAGACGAAGGCCGTAAATTATCCTTAAACCAATTCGTTTTCATTTGACAACTCCATAGAATATTTCACCAATTTTTTCAAACTGATCTGTATAATTATTGCCACAAATTTTTATTTCACTTCATCTTACTTTGCTATGCAACCCAGGATAAATGGGATTTTCAACAAAATTAATATGTATGTATTGTATACATACATACATATATTATAGTAGCATTCACAAAACTAATTTGTTTATAAAAAAGAACACAAATCTCTTTTATTTTTTAAACCCATTATTGTAAGTTGAATTTTCTAATAAATTTATTGAGTTTTCCTGTCGTCGTGTCACATCGCGTCGGTTACTGATATTAAATCTGCTAGTAATGCACGCGATTTCTCCATTAAAAATCAACAGAAAAAGGATACATTAACTTACATCCTCTGAGCGCACAGCAAACCCTGTCATCTTAAACGGTTTTCAGGTATGTAGGTAACAATGCTTTTGTTGTTGTTGTTGTTGCTGATGCTGAACTTAAAGGCTTTTTAAGAGAATCATCGACTCTTTGTTAATGCTGAATTGTGAGAGAACGTCGTAATCTGTCAAATAATATTTCATCCCTCAAAATAGTTTCCGAATTTTCTGGCGGTTATTCAAATGCTTAAATTTCCTGGATGCACAGTCATGATATTTAAGATTATTGTCCTAATCTGCTTTGCTTTTCTGATCTCAGTTTTAGAACCCAAAGTGGCAAAGTTAACTCTTGTCCACTTTAACTGTATACTATGTATGTCTCCATTTACAGCTTTATAGGAGATGTAGGCCTCTAAAAATATTTATAACTCGAAACATCAAAGATCTTAATGGAAATATGCTATAAAACTTACAAGATTTAACTTTAAGTCCGAAATCTCGAATAAATCTCTAAGTGGAAGTGTGTTTATATGAACTTTTTTGATAGGCGCAATTTTTAAAATCATGGATGGCAAATGCTTTTTCAAGGTTTTCAAGTTTAAATTGGTATCATTCCATTGTCAGTTATTATATTAAGTAGTTGACATACCATCTGAACGGCAAGATTACAATATTTAAACCAGAGTTTCGACTACACACTTCTCAGTTTTAGTTCATAAAGTGGAAATTAATTGTTGTTAGGAAAGTTACAATTGATGTTCAGAATTTTCAATTTATGTCCAATTCAACAATTCAAGTTTAGAAAATTTAAATTGAAGCTCAAAATTTATATTTGTAATTCAGAAAATTACAACTGAAATTCAGAAAATCGCAATCGAAGTTCAGAAAATTATAATTGAAATTCAATTGAAAATTCTGAGCTTCAATGGTAATTTTCTGAAATTCATTTGAAAATTCTGAAGAATTCTGAACTTCTATTGTAATTTTCCGAACTTCAATTAAAAATTCTGAACTTCAATTGTATCTTTCTCAACTAAACCTGAAAAGATGTAGTTTGTTAAAGCCAAACTGACAAATTCTACGTGAGACTGCTTTGTATTTTAGATATACTTTTTTATCATATTGTTTAATCAATTACTTCAGTGCATTTTCTTGCGCAAATTGGTGTCCCCGCAATCGAGTCTTCTAGGGAAGATTAAGCTGTATTAGAATATGCGAATGAGACCAATGTTAACGCTTTACAATGACTCATTTGGAAGTTATATTGAAAGATGTTAGGCTCTATTAGGTGCGAGCAGTAAACGTCTATGGCCCATAGTCATAGTCAAAATAAAATAGTTTTTATATTTAGTTGCCGCTTTTTTGACAGATAGCTCGTAGAAAATTATGCCAAAATGCTGTAACTAAATTTAAAACCTACTCCATTTTTATTATGTCTATGCGCCAATATCCTGCAAAAATAGCGAGTACTCCATGCATTACATCAGAGGAATCCATGGAGCACTCCAGTATGACACAAGTGGACCACATGATCCAACGATTTTTGCATGGTATATTTAGAAAATCTTTTTTCTCACTCTACAAGAAGACAGTGCAACGACCTGCGATACGACATATGAAGACACATCGACAGAATTTAAGGAAAATAAAATTTTGTGCCACAAAACAAATCAAAAAATTTAATCAATTCATAATGCTTTGCGTATGTCATGGTGGTATCACCAGGTGAAGTAAATAAAAAAAGACGGAAGATGTACACTATCTGAAACGGTAGTGATGTATTTTCTACGATCAGAAGAGGGTAAAATTTTTACCCGCTTTGAAGAAATAGGAGTAGAAAAAAAATACCTTGCTACGAAAGCCATTACAGAAATTGCTGTTTTCAGCATATCAGTTCCACCTAACGCCAATGCAAAATTGAATACAAAGGACCAGTGCGAGCTAACATTACTTTGAGGATCGAATAAAAAAAAAAAATCAATTTGGCCACTTTAACTGACCTCAATTTCAACTGCAGTTGAAACTTTCATTGAAAAACCGGACATAAAAGAAACATGTGTTATTGATATAAAGTACATACATATACGTCAGTTATTTAGTTGTACTTTTCTGCCTTTGGTGGAACTTAAATGGGTTTCGGGTTCGATGAAAAGTTTTACAGTCACACTTGGAAGTGATCGTGATAGTCTTAAATGTGTTTCCGTCCCTTAAAATTCATTGACATGTTCATCTGCTTTATTGATTTTTCTTTGAGAGTCGGGATTAAAAAATATGCTCTTCTAATATATAATAACAAACTTAATCAGAAGATCCCCCAAACATTCTTGACAGTTGAATTCATGACGTATTACTGATGTTACCAAGTTATTATTTACCAAAATATGTCAGGGGATAGACTAGCCCAGTGGCATTCGGCCTAGAACGATAAGATGCTGATCCGAAGCGAGCTGGATTCATATATTCTAAATTACAATCTTTAAGTGTAACATTCCTCTCATCTTAGTGTTCTGATTTTTAGAGTCAACAGTTAATTACAATTTTTTGTACATTTAGAATACTGCTTAGCCGAAGTTTTTTCAAAATGAGGTATAATACGACAATTTTGGGTTCTTGTAGGAATGAGAAAAACATTCTTCGAAAGTCTTCACTAGTACTGTACAGGGGAAAATCCTTGGTTGAATATGACGTGAATGCAAATAGTTTGTTTTAACAAAGTCCTTTTTTAATTTTTTGGGAACAAATTAAACATATGTTTATAATGATAATATCAAAAATATGGAAGTATTAATTTAGCATGGCCTTACTTATGGAAGAGAACACCAAAGATACCCTAACTGATGAATTTTTGTAATTAAATCCAGTAAAGGTCCATCGATATTCACCTCATAGCCTCATAGTTTATGTGAAAAAAGTATAAAAAGTGGCATACTTTACTCCTGAAAAATGCAAAAAGCAACACTTTTTCGGGGACAACATTGGTGAACATTTTTCAGATAGCCGAATGATAAAACAAAGAAGAATTTAGAACGAGACAATTGACGGCTTACTTCACCTGGCGTATGTGGTATGCTTTAATCAAATTTTATTTTAGAAACTATGGAAAAAATTCAAATCCTAAAATTTTACATGAATACGCCAATAGTGTTGCGGATCTTGAGAAATTCTCGATAACTCTGCGCTTTCTATTATCTTTTCGAATCACTAAACTGCCGACTAAACAAAGGAAATGTTCTACTTGCTTACTTGCTTTTGTGCGTGAATTCGATCATATACGTAACGTTCAGATTCGAAATCTTGCTACCGTTCCTCATAACAATACTGCAGCAAAAAACAAAATATTAGATCTGTCTTTAATATATTTTATCATAATGCAAGAGGTCTAAACGTGAAAATAACTGAACTGTACTTGAAATCATTTAACTGTAATTACAATATCATCGCTATTGCATATTATCAACTTATGCAATTATAATATTTATGCAACATTTTGTTTTCTTTGATATTAATTCAAGTTTTGTCTTTGATATTAATTCAAGTTACACTCTTTAAGCGTGGTGACCGATAAGAAAACAAATTTTTTACTTTTATTGAATAAATGAGAAGTTAATATTGGTTAAAAAAATTTTTATTATTATCTTACAAGATATGTAGGTTATTTAGGAATATTTATAATTGAAATTATAGGTTTATGGTAACTGAAATAGGAAACATATGTTTGAGACTTGATATCCTCTAAATATCTTGAAAATACCGCGTCAATGGTGGTCCCATATTTTTTTGCGGATTCTTTTGGATCATTATTTATTTTCAAATAGAATTTTTCAAAAAGAAAACTTGTCAACCGCTCTGATTTTTTATCAGCGAAATTGATGTTGAAATCGCCGGCCAAGATAACTAATGAAACATTAACTTTCACTTTAACTTTATTTTTAACTTAGTGTATTTAGCGACCTTTTGATTCAAACAATTATTTATTTTGCCGGCTTTAGGTCAATGTTAAATAAAACACATATGGTTTTGTTTATCTCCAATATATTTCGGCTACACACCGGTAACCGTCTTCAGGGCAGACTGTTGACAAACATAAAACATTTAAATTATAATTAAAATCACATTTTTAACAAATAATATATTTAAATTTTAACAAATAATAAAAATCAACATTAAAACAAAAATAATGTTTACATACATTTTATTTACACGTCTGCACTGCGTGACGTGGAGTTGTGTTCTGTCTGTTTGTCAGTAAATGTTTGTATAAGTGAGCGGAATGATGATTGGAGTCCGTTTTATAGTTTAATAGTCTAATAGTTGGAGTATTTGTAATATGCAACATCTCGAGAGTGAAGCGCTTGCTGTATTGTTGCTCTTGTTGTAGGATCTTTGTGTTGTTGAAATCTGGCTCGTGCCGGCTATTTGCACAGTGGGCCATAAGTGCTGTTTTGTGGTTGTTAGTTTGGTGACAATATTTATAATCGGATTTATGTTGTGATATCCTAGTTTTTAGTTTGGACTTTGTTGTTCCTACGCATATACTTTGACAAGATTCGTCGTTATTACCTTTGCATGGAATTTCATACACCACATTTGCATTTTTCTATTACCGGTACCGCTGATTTTGTTTGATTGAAAATTTTTTTAAAGTATTCGTTGGTTTGTGTGCTATTTTTATTTTTTCTTTGTCATAACATTCCGGCTAAGTGCCGCTCTGATAATTTGGGTATATATGATACCGACTTATAGATCATGGGGTTTCTTGGTACATTTTGACTGTTATTATTTTTATATTTCCTTAACAATGTTTTGATTATTTTAACTGGAAAGTCGTTGTTCCTTAATAAATCCATTATTTCCTTCTCTATTTCTTTATGGTAAATTTCACCTGAAGTCTGCATCATCCTTCGTATACAGCCCGTTGCCGTATTCATTATCATCGACTTCGGGTGCTTGGAATTGAAGTTGATGATTCGTCCTGATGACGTCGGCTTCTTATACCATTTTAATTTTAGTTGATTTCCATATCTATTTATTACAGAGTCCTTGAAAACTTGCGATAGAAAAGCAGCGGGTAGGTTACTAGCAATCAAACCAAATGATACAGAATGGAAGGCAAAATAAAAACCTAAAAGTGATTTATTTAAACGCAAACAGTTTGGTGCACAATAAACTTGAAATTGAAAGAATGGTGGAAGAACTTGACCCAAAAATTATACTCTGCTCTGAAACAAGTGTAACAGATGAAATCAGTGATGCAGAAATAAGCTTGATATCGTTTACAACAGTAAGATGTGACTCTCACAGCAGACACACAGGAGGCGTAGCGATGTACATTAGTAACTCAGTAAAATTTAGAATAGTATATAATAAAGCGATTGATGGTAATATATGGTGTATCATTGTCCAGTTAAAAAACGTGGAAGTAAAGTGGCAAATAGGAGTACTATACCACTCGCCAAGTACTAGTGACTCAGATTTTGTTAACTATCTCGAAACAATAGTAGCGGAAATATGTGACACAACGTATAACAATGCAATCATTGGTGACTTTAATATCAATATGAATAGAGAAACAAAATATAGTCTGAGGCAAAATGAGCTGTTTAACACATTTTCCATGCACCAAAAAATTAACTTTAAAATCGATTTACTATACTCAAACGAGGAACCTACCATGTGTAAAAGGCTTGATACTTATAAAATATCAGACCACGAGACAATTATGTTCAGTATTAATATCAAAACTCAGATTCCAAATAGAACGCTGGCTAGAATTACATCATGGGAAAAATATAGTAGTGAGAACATATTAGCACTACTAAGAAACGTTAACTTTTCAGAAATACTGAGTCAAAATCTGAATGACATGGTCACATACTTAGACTTTTGCTTATTAAATTATATGCTACAGTTAACCTGCGTTAAAGAAATAAATATTAAAAAAAAAAAACAAGTGGTACGATTATGAACTGATAAATTTAAATAAAAGGAAAATGTTGGCTTTCAATGCTGCAATAAGTAACGGAGACTGGTCTGAATACACAAGCATCAAAAAAGAATACAAAAAAATGATAAAAATAAAAAAAATTTAATATATGGAGTATAAAATTATAACAAACAGTGTTGACAGCAACTTAATGTGGAAGTACTTGAAGCAAACTATATGCTACCAAGATATGAAAGATAATATAACGGTGATACAGCACGAAGGTCAGCGGATTGATGATAAAAACCGTATAGCTGAGGTGTTAGATATATTCTTTGTGGAAAGTATAGTGCAAATAAATGAAAGCATTGAGATAATTGAGAACAACGACTGTAATCACTTTAACACTAACACTTCTTTTAAATTTGCTGAAGTAAATACAGAAAATATAGAGGAAATTGTGAAAAGCTTTAGCCACAAGATTGGTGGCAAAAAACTGTTAACGGAGGGAGTTATTAAAAACACTATGCCTTACTTAGGTTATTTCTACTCACAAGTCGTCAACGAGAGTTTAAAAATAGGAGAAGTACCGGAAGAATGGAAAATAGCAACAGTAGTACCTGGGAAAAAAGTAAAGAACACCGTTAAACCTGAAGAACTTAGACCAATAAATACCTTGCCAAATACTGAAAAAATTTTAGAAAAAGTGGTGAAAAATCAACTAATTGAATATATTGAAAGAAACAATATTTTTATTAAAGAGCAATCAGGTTTTCGTGACAAACACTCTTATGAAAAAGCTCTTACATGGGTTATTTCTCAGTGGAAAGAAGATATGCGAAGAAAAAAGACTATATTAGTGGTATTCATTGACTTTAAAAGAGCGTTTGAAACTATTGATCGGAACCTGAAGGTAAAGAAATTGAAACGAATCGGAATTGAAGGTATTGAGTTGAAGTGGTTCGAAAGCTTCCTAACTAATAGAAAGCAATATACAGTGGTTGATGAAGTAATTTCAGATAGCGTGCCGATTAACATAGGACTTCCACAGGGCTCAGTCTTAGCGCCAATCCTGTTCAACGTATACATAAATGATATTGCCTCGTCAATAAAGAACTGCAAAATAAAACTGTTTGCAGATGATGCTCTGTTGACAATAAGTGAAGAAAATATAGGCGTGGCCTTTGAAAAAATGCAGGAGGACTTGAATTCTCTCTACATTTGGTTGTGTAAAAACAAGTTAATGGTAAATGTGGAAAAAACAAGTTACATGGTTATATCCACATCAAATAAACTAAATTTAGAACCACATACTTTAAATATAAAAAACGAAACCATTAGGGAGGTAAAGAAAAGCAAATATCTCGGCGTCATAATTGACAATAAATTAAAATTCTGTGATAATGTTGACTACGTAGTGAGTAAAATCTCAAAGAAAATTGGATTTATGAAAAGAAAATGCAAATATTTAAAAAGGAAATATAAAATATCAGTATATAAATCCATCATAAAACCCCATTTTATATATTGTGCCAGTGTTTTGTTTATCACATCGGACTCACAAATAAACAAGTTGCAAAAAATGCAAAATAGAGCAATGAGACATATACTCAACGCGCGGTACGACACAAGTATTTCATCAATGCTGAACACTCTTAAATGGCTGAACGTAAAGCAACTAATCTCCTTTCACACAATGAAATATATATACAACATTAAGACAGGAGCACTTCCGGACTACCTGAGAGAGAACTTAAGCTACAGCAGTGATACACACACCTATCCCACTAGAGATAGACACAATTTCACATTACCACGTTGCCACACAGAAAATACAAAGCTAGATCTGTACTATAAAAGCTTGAAAATGTTTAATGAGTTACCTGTAGATATTAAAACGTGCAATAATTTGAGGAAATTTAAAAACCTATTATATAATTATTGTAAAACATATATTTAATACGATTTATATAAAATCAAAAGGATTATAGGCCATATGGCTGTCAATAAATAAATAAATAAATAAAAAAATTTTAGTTAATTTTGGAGCACTCGGTTGGTCCATGGCGAGTACTCCATACATGCATGCATGGAGTACTCACGATTTTTGCAGGGGTACTTCGCAACTGCGTGTTTAAATCAAACTGATTACTGAGTTCTCAGCTTGTGGTGCTTTTATACTCTCGGTTTTCTAGTTCATCCATTTCTCCTAAGGTGTAGTAATTTCGCGAACAGTTGTATCTCATGCTTGGTTACCAGCTATATACAAGTATATTTGTAGTTTATAGCCACGTGTGTGTGTATGTGTGAGTAACTACCCTGTAAAAATCGCGAGTACTCCATGCATGCATGTATGGAGTACTCGCTATGGACCAACCGAGTGCTCCAAAATTCATACAAAAAATATGGTCCAATTAACATTGCGATGTCCTAGGACCGGACCATATACTCCAGCTCCGCATTACATCAGAGTAATTTATGTAGTACCCACAGTCCAATAAACATCGTGTAGTGATTACAATCGTTAAAAACGAGCAATGATCGGCTTACAATATGTTCGTGTAGAAACATGAGTTGGTCCATTGCTGCATTACAGTGGAGTATAATGGTAAGTACTCCAGTGGACCACATGATCCAACGATTTTTGCAGGGTATGTACTTCGGCTGATGACATCATGTGTGTATGTGAGATATCTCTTGTTTCTGTTGTTGTAGCGATGAGGTTGCTCTCCGAAGGCTTTGGGGAGTGTTATCGATGTGATGGTCCTTTGCCGGATACAGACCTGGTACGCTCCGGTAACACAGCACCATCATTATTTATTTTCAAATTGAATTTTTCAAAAAGAAAACTTGTCAACTGCTCTGATTTTGTATCAGCAAAATTGATGTTGAAATCGCCGGCCAAGATAACTAATGAAACTTTAACTTTCACTTTAACTTTAACTTTATTTATAACTTTAACTTTCACTTTAACTTTAATTTTAACCTTAACTTTAACTTTAACTTTAACTTTAACTTTAACTTTAAATTTAACTTTAACTTTAACTTTAACTATAACTTTAACTTTAACTTTAACTTTAAGTTTAACTTTAACTTTAACTATGTGTGGTCTTAAGTGAACGCCTACTCCAACCTAATCAGCCATTTTGGAGACGAAATTCGCGATCACTCACGAAATGCCATCGATATCTTCTAATGTAAGTCCAAGGAAACTAGAAGTTTCAACATTATTATATATAAAATGCTCTTTATTATCAGTGCTGCTATGATAGTAGATCACGCAAAATTTTATGAATTCGCGTAGTTCACTTATAGGGTGTTAAAACCAAAATTGACTATTTCCCAGACCTCGCTGTTTATATACTCTCGGTTGCCTCGCCTATTTCTCCAGGGTTCAGACTTTTTGTGAACAGCCATCTAGATTAGTTGCTTATTTACTTCTCTCATTTAAACTTTTATTACGTGCATATTTTTTGTCTGCTCTTTTGATTTCTTTCCACACTCACAGCAATACTCAGACTGCTTTATTTGCGGGAGTAGTACAATTATACTTCGATATCACGTCCCTGCAAAAATAGTTGGATCATGTGGTCCACTGGAGTACCCACCATTATACTCCACTGCAATGCAGCAATGGACCAACTCATGTTTCTATACGAACATATTTTAAGCCGAGCATTGCTCGTTTTTAACGGTTGTAATCACTACACGATGTTTATTGGACTGTGGGTACTCCATGGATTACTCTGATGTAATGCGGAGCTGGAGTATATGGTCCAGTCCTAGGACATCGCAATGTTAATTGGACCATATTTTTTGTATGAAAATAATAGCTCGAGAATTTCTTATACTGCAATTATTGAAATTAATCATGAGAAATATTTAGAAGTGATGAATCATGTCAAGCTTAACATTAGATGGGACCAGTGTGGAGTATACGATGGACAAAATGTTTAGGGTTTAACCACAATGCCAGAATAACCAGAATAACCAGAATGGAAGGCAAATTAAACACCTAAAAGTGATTTATTTAAACGTAAACAGTTTGGTGCACAATAAACTTGAAATTGAAAGAATGGTGGAAGAACTTGACCCAAAAATTATACTCTGCTCTGAAACAAGTGTAACAGATGAAATCAGTGATGCAGAAATAAGCTTGATATCGTTTACAACAATAAGATGTGACTCTCACAGCAGACACACAGGAGGCGTAGCGATGTACATTAGTAACTCAGTAAAATTTAGAATAGTATATAATAAAGCGATTGATGGTAATATATGGTGTATCATTGTCCAGTTAAAAAACGTGGAAGTAAAGTGGCAAATAGGAGTACTATACCACTCGCCAAGTACTAGTGACTCAGATTTTGTTAACTATCTCGAAACAATAGTAGCGGAAATATGTGACACAACGTATAACAATGCAATCATTGGTGACTTTAATATCAATATGAATAGAGAAACAACATATAGTCTGAGGCTAAATGAGCTGTTTAACACATTTTCCATACAGCAAAAAATTAACTTTAACATGCGTATAGCAGAAGGCTCTGAGACCAAAATCGATTTACTATACTCAAACGAGGAACCTACCATTTGTAAAAGGCTTGATACTTATAAAATATCAGACCACGAAACAATTATGTTCAGTATTAATATCAAAACTGAGATTCCAAATAGAACGCTGGCTAGAATAACATCATGGGAAAAATATAGTAGTGAGAACATATTAGCACTACTAAGAAACGTTAACTTTTCAGAAATACTGTGTCAAAATCTGAATGACATGGTCACATACTTAGACTTTTGCTTATTAAATTATATGCAACAGTTAACCTGCGTTAAAGAAATAAATATTAAAAAAAAGAACAAGTGGTACGATTATGAACTGATAAATTTAAATAAAAGGAAAATGTTGGCTTACAATGCTGCAATAAGTAACGGAGACTGGTCTGAATACACAAGCATCAAAAAAGAATACAAAAAAATGATAAAAATAAAAAAAATTTAATATATGGAGCATAAAATTACAACAAACAGTGTTGACAGCAACTTAATGTGGAAGTACTTGAAGCAAACTATATGCTACCAAGATATGAAAGATAATATAACGGTGATACAGCACGAAGGTCACCGGATTGATGATAAAACCCGTATAGCTGAGGTGTTAGATATATTCTTTGTGGAAAGTATAGTGCAAATAAATGAAAGCATTGAGATAATTGAGAACAACGACTGTAATCACTTTAACACTAACACTTCTTTTAAATTTGCTGAAGTAAATACAGAAAATATAGAGGAAATTGTGAAAAGCTTTAGCCACAAGATTGGTGGCAAAAAACTGTTAACGGAGGGAGTTATTAAAAACACTATGCCTTACTTAGGTTATTTCTACTCACAAGTCGTCAACGAGAGTTTAAAAATAGGAGAAGTACCGGAAGAATGGAAAATAGCAACAGTAGTACCTGGGAAAAAAGTAAAGAACACCGTTAAACCTGAAGAACTTAGACCAATAAATACCTTGCCAAATACTGAAAAAATTTTAGAAAAAGTGGTGAAAAATATTTTTATTAAAGAGCAATCAGGGTTTCGTGACAAACACTCTTATGAAAAAGCTCTTACATGGGTTATTTCTCAGTGGAAAGAAGATATGCGAAGAAAAAAGACTATATTAGTGGTATTCATTGACTTTAAAAGAGCGTTTGAAACTATTGATCGGAACCTGAAGTAAAGAAATTGAAACGAATCGGAATTGAAGGTATTGAGTTGAAGTGGTTCGAAAGCTTCCTAACTAATAGAAAGCAATATTGTAGTTAATTTTGGAGCACTCGGTTGGTCCAGCTTGTGGTGCTTTTATACTCTCTGTTTTCTAGTTCATCCATTTCTCCTAAGGTGTAGTAATTTCGCGAAAAGTTGTATCTCATGCTTCGTTACCAGCTATATACAAGTATATTTGTAGTTTATAGCCACGTGCGTGTGAATGTGTGAGTAACTACCCTGTAAAAATCGCGAGTACTCCATGCATGCATGTATGGACCAACCGAGTGCTCCAAAATTAACCACAATTCATACAAAAAATATGGTCCAATTAACATTGCGATGTCCTAGGATCGGACCATATACTCCAGCTCCGCATTACATCAGAGTAATTTATGTAGTACCCAGAGTCCAATAAACATCGTGATCCAACGATTTTTGCAGGGTATGTACTTCGGCTGATGACATCATGTGTGTATGTGAGATATCTCTTGTTTCTGTTACTGTAGCGATGAGGTTGCTCCCCGAAGGCTTTGGGGAGTGTTATCGATGTGATGGTCCTTTGCCGGATACAGATCCGGTACGCTCCGGTAACACAGCACCATTAAGTTGCTAGCCCGACCATCTCGGCAACGATTTATATGGCCACATTAAACCTTCAGGCCATACCTCCCTTCCCACCCCAAGTTCCATGAGGAGCTTGGGGTCGCCAGAGCCTCGTCCGTTATTGAAACATAATTCGCCGCGGATAGGTGAGGTTGACAATTGGGTTTGGAGAAGCTGTATATTGCGCTGGCTACCTGAAGGGTTGCACTACACAGCCCCTTGAATCTGGTATTTTGGCCGCCTCTTACGACAGGCATACCTACCTACCTGAGATATCTCTTTGTCGCCTTTCTATGTATGTGTAAAAATGATGATTAATGTATTGATTTACACAAGTGTAGCTTGCTTTAATGTTTTTGTTGTTGTGCTTTTATTTACTATCAGCTTAGTGATGGCAAAATTGGCCCAAAATATATATTAATATAAACTTCTTAAAAATGTGTAGAAGATAATTTTCTAATACGCGCCAATCAGGTGCATTACAAATAAAAATCGAACTGACGTCATTTTTATAATATTGTGGCGAATGACTAATCAATTTGATTTGAGAAGTGCTACTCCCAAAGTTGTATAAATAAAGACCATTTTGCAATACTGAATATTGGAGTTATTTATTCGACAGTTCATTGATTCGAACATTAGTAGAAGGTGCATAATTATCAGGAATTTCCCAAAACTCGTTGTAATTGGTGTCAGAAGAGGAATTGTTGAATAAATTCTAGAGCAGCGGAGGACAACAAGGACTTGGCGAAGCTGTGTAAATTGAAGATCCAGCAATTTAAGAAGGAGTTGGAGAAACGTGGATTGAATACAACCGGCAATAAATCCGAACTACAAACACGACTACGAGAGGCAATGGAATCGGAAGGAATTAAAGTTGAAGAGTATGTATTTCAATGGCGAGCACAGACTTGAGTATGATTTTGGCTGCAATATCTGCACACACGTCATAGTGTCTTTGCAGCTGGAAGAACAGAAGACATATATCACATCCAAGGTGGAAGCACAGGAGGCACGCATTTCCGAAATGTCGTCGCCAGAGCTAGGTAGTAATGATTACTTTAGGTATTCTATTACCGTCGATTCCCCATTACATGTACTTGAGGAAAATCATCAATTCCTTTCCTCCACAGCAAAGGAATTCATTACATTTCAATTACTCAAAAAAATACCAAAAGTAATTTCGTTTTCGTGAGGCTCGAGTAAAAAAAAATTTTTTATTTTTTGTTTGTAATTGTATAAAAATACTTTGCTCAAATGTCATTTCTGCCCAGTACTTTCGAAAGGAATTGGAAATGGAATTGAAAATTTTCCAATTACATTACAAGGAATGCCAAAAGTAATTAATAATTTCCCATTCCTCAAAGGAATTGCGAAAGTAATTGGAAAATTCTTTGTGTAAAAAATATTTTGCGATTAAATCGGTAATTTTATGAGGCCATAGTAACTTCTTGGACCATACGAAAATTTTGCAATACACAAGCATTGTCTTCAATGACAATTGATTTCTCCTCGCCATATATGAGGAAGGGTATGGTAAGATTGTATCACCATAGTTTAGACTTGCTGTTAGGCGGCCGGCCAATTACCACTTACGTGGCTAGCAGCGTTTTTTCGTCTTTTCCCCAAGTGCTACTGGCAAGCGACTTGAGGATTTTGTTGCGGCTTTGTACCTTAGATACAGCTTCGAGGGCATACGCCTTGAAAGTGAAAGTGTGACCGAATGTTACCCCTAAGATCTTTGGATGACTGATAATCGGTAGCGCAACGCCATCGACGTGAATGTCAAATATTCCACGTCGCAAAACAGAATGGCCGTGAATTTGGTCGGCTAGGTTCAGATAATTTGCAGTCTATCTTTTTATACAAAGAGGAAAATGTGAACCTTCAATATCTTGGAGTAGAGTGCCGTGGTTGACTGTGTCATAAGCTTTTGACAGCGCTGGTAGTGCTATGCATTTTGCGGAAACCATGCTGATGAGTGGCTAGGCGAAGATTCGCAGTAAACTGATGGAGCAGGAAGGTTTCCAATGTCTTCGTTTCTGGCGAATGGAATGATACCGGTCGTTTTGACTCACCTTCGTTAGCCGGTTTCCCAGGCTTGAAAATGTGCGTAAGGTAGCTTACTCCCTCAGCGCCAAGATGTGTTAGCATTGGCATGGCTACTCCATCTGGACCTAATGATTTAGAAGGTTTGGCTTTTTTCATGGCTTCTTTAACCACTGTGGGGTGATGGTAATGGGTCACACGTCGTGTTTGTGTTTATGTTCCCCTCAGTTTGCACTTCATCTGGCCTTGTCTACTCAAGTTCGCAGAGTTTTATCGCCAAAAGCGATCGATATTTATCATTATGTTTTTTCGGGTTAGACAAGGATTTGACGATTGACCACGGCTTATCGACACCCAAGAGAGGTTGCAGTTATTTAGATGCTCTTCCCAATTGCGCGTTTGTGTTAATTTACTAGCCGCATATTATTCAAGTTGAGATTCCTAATATGAGTCAAGTTGTTTCGCTAAGTCACATTAGCACCTGGTGGAATTTCCTTAGAGAATCTTTTAATTAATTTTTAAACATATATCAGGTGAGCTAGAGTCATAGCGCTGAGCCTGGTGATAATGCAACACAATGGAAATCAATGTATAGATCCCAATATCCAATCCTGTGTCGGTATATTCGGGGCTAACTTGGTTGTTCGCGCATCATTTTAAGCATTAAGCTAATAAGCTCTCTCTCAACAGATCTCCATCTTGCTGTAGTCATCTGTCCGAAAGGATTGCTACGATCAATCAGCGCCCCTGTCAGTAACTGCTTTTCCACATCACTCATCTTCTCGGAAAAAGCCGAGGTCTTAGAATTATCTCCCTTTGGCTTACCTCTTATTTCTATAGTTGGCACTTCGCCACTTTTGATGTCCTCCCTTTGAATTGCAGCTTTCGAGGTAGTTGCTTCCTCGCTATTGGGCGCACCTGTCCTACAGCTTTAGGCCTACTTCTCTTGTCTATGCGGCTGCCCTGGGAATGAGTCCTTTCCTCGTCTTGAAAACAGGCTTGTCGGCTTCCGCCGAGCGTTGCCTCTTCATTCTGCCATTCGACGCTTCTTCCTTCTCGTAACGGTTGCAGTACCGAGGGTTTCTCGCAACAAACCTTTTGAATTGCTTTCGACCTACTTCCACCGTCTCATGAGCCCATTCCAAGCGCAGATTTCCACTTCTGTTGGGTCGACCACTGCTCCCAGGCGTCGGACAATTCTTAGTGCTGCCCGATACAGCGACAGTGCTCTCTTACCTCATCTGCTCCGTACGCTTCTCCAATCTTCTACTCCGTTTTCAGCACTACTCTCGCTCCCCGAGTCCGACGCATCGCTTAATGCGTTTTTGTCTTACTTGGCTTGCGACCCAGTCCTCCTCCTATCATCGTCCTTATTACAATTAGATAATAACTCGTTCGTTTCGGTCGTACGACCACCTGCCCGAAAAGGCGGGCTCAGCGGTTCAATATTATATACGTGGAAAGATTCGTCCACCACATCAGCGCCCCTTACGCAAGGCCATAAATACTTTCGGAGGTGGCCCGGTATCGGGAAGGCTCTGTTCGAATACAGGCGCCGAATTTATTATCTGGCTGCAATTCGTTCAATAGATACGGTCCGCATAACACGCTGGATTAGGGGGTTGGCTGTTCTTGGTCACCGACATCCCGCCACCCTCATATGATGGGAAAGGCATAGATGCCAGTCTTAAACCCCTAAGAGAAGGCAACTATGGATGGATCAAAATATCAAGAATACGAGAAAAAAGTTTTCCGGAACATTAATGGTGTTTACGTTATGCGAGCTGAATGTATCAAAGAAAAAGTATGCTGCTTTCCTATAGCCAGCACACTTCGATAGCGGAGGAAGAAAGGAGATGCAATTCCTTTGAGGAATGGAATAGGAAATTCGAAAGTACTTTTTCCATTCTTTGCAATATAATTGAAAAAAATTTCGATTACATTTCCCATTCTTTTCGAAAGTACTGGGAAAGAAATTACAATTGCGCAATGTATTTTTTTTTTTTTCAATTACAAACAAACAATTTTTGTACCCGATAATCAATTCCTTTGCTGCGAAGAAAAGGAATTGATTACTATTTCCAATTACTGAGGAATGTAATGGGTAATGTAATGGAATTGAATTGAATTTACCCAGCTCTGGTCGTCGCAAATGTTATCTGAACAAGAATCGCAGGAGATTCGTATAACATCCAAGATTGAAGCATAAGAGCCACGAATATCCTAAATGTCTGTAATGTGTCTATACACATTAGTCCTAAGTAGGCGTTTTACGTGAACCTACACATTAGCCTTAAGTATGAATTCATGTAAATCAGCACATCAGCCTTAACCCTACAAGACAGGTACCCGTTACCTAATCGATTACTTAATCGTTACCAATAACTAGTTCAACAATTATCGTCTTAATGGCTTTTACATTGCTGTCGTGAAAAAGGTAACGCATGCGCTCTCTCAAAATAGTGTACGTGTGACTCGCTTTCTCGCTCTTACCTATTGTGTTTTCGACATTCCTTCTCGCTCGATGTTATTTACATTTTTAAGTTACTTCATCAGTTATGTTTTCGTTATCGCTAACCAAAACATATGCAACAACAACAACACGGCTAACTGGCCTATCGGTTACCTGTATCGGTTACCTTCTATCAAATCGCTTTTCCATGAATGAAACGCGTCCTTTATTTTCAGATAATATTTAATTATAAATAATTCATATATACAATGTTTTTTTACAATTTAAATTATTCCCTTATTGCTCTAGTGTACTTTACATATGTGTATATTGATATGTACAAGCTAATTAAGTACAATAACGTCTATTAATAGATGTGCCCTCTCTGAAACTTTCGAAGCTCAGTGATGACGCCCAATTTTTCCTGCGCTGGTGGTGTTGGTCAACATCAGTTTGCAGAGCCATATGAGTTTTGTAGGTGATATTGATCCTTTGGTCTTGACCCTTTTCCATAGTATGCTTGTTAGCGCCTTATCTGTGGTACTAAAAAGGCGGGGGGATAGTTGTCTCAGTTTTCTTATATTTTGAGCAAATTTATGTTCTTCCTTCAGCTACAGGTGGAATATTTGGAATATTGCTATGCGCACATCGTCAAAATCAAATTACCTAGAATGAGAAAGAAACTAATCAGTAAGGATAGATTAAAGTTTTTAATATATTTAACCCGAAAAGTGTTCTATAAATAGGGCTCCACAATTAGCTCTTTTCTGAGAGGCCAAAGACACAAGGGACTCAAGGAGATACTTCGCTGTTGCATTCATAGAGAACACAACATTATAACAAGGGATAATTGATTGATGTTACGAAGGAAATTAGACGTGCTACAAAAACAAACAAATGCAGATAACTGTTTAATTCAACAACAACAACAACAACAACAACTGTTTAATTCATTATCCGAAGTTATTGTATTGACGTGCAGTATGAAAAGTGCAAAGTACTGCTAAAACTGATTTCCCCGAGTAACCCGGGAACGAATTGATGTGACTACGCCTATCCTTATTTAGCAACAGGGTCTAGAACCAGTTCCCTGTTGGACAGGAAAATAAACGTTTGGTTATCTCCAAGTTGATCATATGCTATTACAGAATATACTCATTTGCTGCATCCGACCAGTACATCCAACTTTCCAGATTTTCTGGGCTCAGCAAGGGTATCCTCCTAAATGGTGCATTTGATGCACGCTGCTGCCTGGCCGCTCACCCAACAACACAAGACACGACGGAACTTTCCTTGGGACACCCAAGGTCACTAACGCTTCTCATGGCTCCAGCGGGTTAGGGGGCTTAGAGTATACCCGCGGTAGGCATGCCTGCGTAAGAGGGGATTAAAATACCAAATTGGTTCAGGGGGTTGTGTAGCGCAACCCGTTAAATGGGTTGCCAGCGCAATATATAGCTTCTCCAACCCAATTGTGAACCTCACCTACCCGTGGCGAATCCTGTTTCTTTAACAGCCGAGGCTCTGGCGACCCTAAGTTTCGTTATGGATCTACATTTGAAGGCGCTTAGTTAGCTGGCATCGCTTACTTAAACGGTTGGTTCTGGTACTGTATGTGCTCAACCGTGCAAATGGACATAAGCAGTAACATTATTCACAAAAACATAGCTTGGTATTTGTGCAGGCATCAATATAGCATACATTGGTCCAGTTCGGTGTGCACCAGCCACTGGTACAAACACTTTTGAATGCATAGCTTTCATATAGATTGGATGTCCAGCAGTGCTCCGGTTGTGCCAAAATGTAATGGGCTGCTCAGTCTCTTGGTACGGCTGTATAGGTATGGGCGGGTGCAATGTATTACTAGTCTGCTCAAGATTGTATGGTACATAGATGGCTCGAAGACGCCAGAGGGGATTGGAGCCAGAGTTTTCGGACCCAGAGCCAAAATATCAGTAACTCTAAAAGCACATCCGAGCATTTTCAAGCGGAAGTATTCGCCATAAGTTAGTGCGCTAAGCTGAACCTTCAGCGCTGATACCCCAACGAAACAATTGCCATACTCAGTCAGGCAGTCAGGCCCCACTAAAGGCATTTGCGGCGTTCGAAATAAAGTCAGCACTGGTCCTTCAGTGCGTAGAAAAGCTAAATTAATTAGGAGCACACAACGTAGTACTGTTGCCCTGGGTCCTAGGCCACAGGGGCGTAGAGGGTAATGAGCAGGCGGACTCAGTGTTTAATTTATTGCGTCCCTCCCACAAATTGTCATCCTCCCAGCAGATCCTTGCAGCGGGTCTGCGCCATAATCTTCTGTTGTTGTTGTTGCCATACTCTAAGGGCCTGAAATATTTCAATGAACTTCCTAATCACATAAAAAGTAGTAATAACTTCAGTACTTTTAAAAAAAGTTTATTGGAGCATTGTAAAACCCTTCCAATAAGATAAAGTTTTTCTCCTCTTATTTTTTACATGATATATCCGATACTGGAGCGCGAAAAGGGAATGGTAATATTGGAAGCAGCAAAATACAATGCATCCGGCCCTAAGGAAAAGAAAATCGGTCGCCACCTGTAACTCCAGACAGTTCCAACAACTAATTTCGCTGGAATTCGGTATTTCCAGCGGATATTTACTGTTGCTGATCGGAATCACTCGCATTCCGACAGCATTAATATAACAATAAAATTATATAATGTGTAACAAAAATAACGAAAATAAGGCCAAACAAAAGTTGGAGCAGGGTGGATTGGAAACACGTCCTTTTCAACCTCCCATTATATGTTGAGCTGTGCTAATCGGAATCTTCATGCATTCCGACAGCGTCTTTACTAAACAAAGTTGAGGGGTGATTGGATACACGTTATTTTCAATTTCCAACATCCAAAGACATGTTTAGCTGTGTTGATCGGAGACTAATACATTCCGACAGCCTAAAATACACATATAATTGAAAAATATAAATTCCAAATTTTGTTGCCTTAACCTGGGAGCACTGGAGGATTGGAAACGCGTCCTTTCCGACCTTCCTTAAATGACTGGCTCCCAGACTCGTCCCTTTGTCACGCTAGTAAATATTCTGATCGGAATCACATGGCATTCCAACAGCATATTCAATAGAAATAAGTGATTATAACAATGAATTGCACTTAGTAGTTTAAGTTTTAGGCCTAAACTGCCGTAATAATAAATAAATTAAATTAAAAAAATAAATACTCTTGTCAGTGTTTCACGTGCAAGGGATGGTTGCATCGGATATGTTGCTCTGGGCTAGATTCCAAAATCCAGCGTCCTCGTAACTTTTATAAATCTTTTGTGGCTCTTGTTGTTCACGGCCTCATTACATTATGAGGAAATACGGCACCTGAGAACACAGCCGTATGAAGCTAAAAAACACAAGCATGTCTTCAGTGAACCCCACAAACAGGCGTCGGACCTCTATGCCGGTGATTCCTGTACTCAAAGAACAAAACTAGCAGAGGAGGAACGCACTCTCCCTAGGGAAACGAGAGTAGTCACTCTAGCTCAACTTTGAGCTGGATAACGTAACAGGTTAAACTCTTACCTATCCAGAATCAACCCCAACATACAAAACATTGTCCTGCTTGTAATGTGTCCCCACATGACACTAACCATCTCTTTAACTGTATTGTGAAACCAACGCCTCTAACACTCCTCTCATTATGGTCCACCCCTGTTGAAACAGAAAGTTTCCTTGGACTACCGCTAGAAGATATTGATGACAATTTGTGATCGGTCGCACCTATTGGATGGGACGAAGCACTGCCATAACAACAACAGCAGGCGGACAACACGGAAAGAGAGGCAGCAACTGCATGACCCATCGATCCCGAGCCGTTCCTGCCAGTTGGTACACAGGGGCATTTATTAGCAGAAAGGAGGGAAAAGAGAGAACACTGGCGCAATATGCCAGGCCTGAGTCAATCTAAGTTACTGTTAGGGGGTTACAGCACAACGCGATATAGGGCATTAATAGGCCTCCCAAAAAGATAACCTAAGAACCCTAACGGCTATTCTTACAAGACACTGTAGACTGAACAGTCACATGCAAAAGCTGGGTATAATATCGAACAACACATACCGATTTTGTGATGGATCAGCAGACGGTGGAACATATCCTTCTAGATTGCGGCGCAATTTCAAGGCGTAGGGCTAAGTTTATGGGCTCACCATGGCCAGATAATTCCCACATTTAATCCCTCAAGCCAAGAACACTGCTGGGGTTCATCAAGGAAGTCGGCTAGGATGAGGTGATGTGAAGGAGATGTGCAAGTCACTGTGCAATCATCAATAAATTATCTATCTATCTACGTTCCGGTAACAAGCACCATTGTGGTACTAGCCCCACCATCTCGGGAACTATTGATATGACTACATTAAACCTTCTAGGGATTGAATATTAATAATGCCGGCAATGCGAAAGTCTGCTAAAATGTACCATTCTCCATGGAATGCTCGATGATGAAAAGAGCAAAATTTACTAAAATTTTAACTGGCTGTGGGTAGTAAGGTGTTGATGTCCTCTCTTAACGCAATGTAATGACAACTGCGATGCAGGGAAAACGACAAAAATCTTGCAAATCTACTGATAATAATTAATTTTTCCTCCCCTTCTATGCAGTTCTATGCATACATACATATGTATTTTTCTCTCCAAACGCTAATTAAAAAAATTAATTGGTTTTCACATGAACTTCGAACTTTGTCGTATTTGCCTTCAACAGTTCATTATCAACAAAAGCATGACAAATTATCACTAAAAAATTCATACAAGTTGCTTATATATTTAATATGGTAGCCAATTTACTTATCCTTTCTGGTGCGATGATTCCTGGACAATCGGGCCTGACTAGACGCGATTTTTTTTGCCTTAAGAGAGCGTGCTTAACGCGAACCATATCATGTTATGGCACACCTTTGGTGATGCAAAAAATCAAAGACATTTCTGCTTCTAATGCTTCTAGGATAGCAGCAGCAGCTCCCGGTGGCGCCACATAAATAACAGTTGCATGCCGATCAGTTGCCTTTTTTGCTCCGGCTACCTATTCAATTTTAATTCACATTACATTATCTACTATTGTAATTTTAATCACTACAAATCAATATAAATTACCGAAGCAAATACTGGCAAACCAAGATGCGTAGTTCCACCCTTTTTTAGGGAAATACATCCAACCAGTTTGGTACCGTATTCCAAAGCATGTTGGTTGTAAAGTACCTTGTATCCTTGGCAAATGACACGTGAATCTGCATTTAATTTTACATTTCCTCTGATTTTGGCATATTCTGAGCTGAATCGCAACCCGGCGGATATGCTATCTATTAGAATAATATAACATTTTTTTATTATTTAAAAATGCACATACGTATGAATGAAAATCAGAAAGTAAATAATGTTGTTGTTGAGGTAGCGATAAGGACACTCACCGTTATCGACTTTGTTGGTCCTTTGCCGGATGCAGATCGGGTACGTTCCGGGAACCATTAAGGTACTAGCCCGACCATATCGGGGGCGATTTAGTTGACATGAAACCTTGTAGGCCATCCCGTCGATTCTATACCACTTAATATGGTAACGATTTAAAAGACGGTGCACCACCTAATTTTTATCAAAAATTATCAAACGTGGAATCAAAAGACGCGCCTCGAGCTCCGTTTTTATTATTATTTGATATTTTTAAATTAGGTGGTGTACCGTCTTGTAAAACGTTACCCTTAATATTATTTTGGGCGAAGGCCGCCAACGCAAAAAGATGGTCTCTGCAGCAAAATTTTTAATTTCCGTCACATGTCACAACTAAAATTAACTTAATGTTATTTTGGGCGAAGGCCGCCAACGCAAAAAGGTGTTCTCTGCAACAAAATTTTTAATTTCCGTCACATGTCACAACTAAAAGCACAAGATAATTTTCGTTGCAAACAAATATATTTTTTTTGCGTTTCAATGTTTTCCGGAATAATTAATGAACCGTCATTTCGATGACAGCATGAAACGTCGATGTGTTAGTGGAGAGCGAAAAAAGCTTTGAATGTGTGGGTGAACTGGTTACCGCCGTCTTGTAGGGAAGTATGAATTAAAAAAGGGCGATGGCAACACTGAGCCACGGCCATTCCAATTCAATATACTTACTTGAAGAATACACACCTGCAAGACGTGAATAAAACACTTAATAAATATATCTTTTAACGTTAACCTTGTTTGGTTTTATTTACAATAAATTATTCAAAAAGACCTTTAATTGCGGCAAGCGCGTGCCCAGTTTCGTAAGGAACTAACATAAAACATGGTGTCAGAATAAAGCGAACAAATAAGCGAAAACTCACAATGTTCTAAGTGTGTAGCTGTTATAACGTACTGCTTGGCAATTGGCAATTTAATCTGGAAAAATCTCAATTTAATAAAAACATCGAACAACAAAAAACCATTAATCGGATATTTTAATCACATTTTCTTTAACCACATACAAAATGGCGGATACAAGGAGGGACTTAAGGGAATTGGACTGCTCAAACTTATCAGTGGAGTGGAAAAGCTGGAAACACAACTTTTTAGTTTACATGATTGCGAAAGACAATAATTCGCAGTCGGAATCAACAAAAATTGCAATTTTTCTGTGGCTTGTGGGTACAAAAGGCGGTAACATCTACAATACCTTATTTCCAAATGATGGATCTCAAAAGTCGTTATTGGGTACAATTACAACACGTCGTACAATACCAGCTACAGCTACCGAAGCTGAACGGACAGTTACAGAAACAAAACAACGATCGCTTGATGAGGTGTTAAAAGCGTTTGACATGCATTGCCTGCCGCAGAACAACGTAACAATGGAATCTTATAAATTTAATAACATGCGCCAAAAAGAGCGTCAGCCGTTTAAGGAGTTTTTGACGGAACTTCGAGTCCAACTAGAAAGATGTGAATACAATTGCACATGTGGAGTGTCATACGAAAATCGAGTGTTACGTGATCGTATCATAACAGGAGTTTTTGACAAGAAGCTTCAATTGAAATTGCTTGACGGGCGTAATGAGAACCTAGAAAAAGTGGTAGAAATGTGCAAGATATTTGAGGCAGTAAGCGTGAATAAGGAAAATTTGGCAACAAAGCAATCAGTCGCAGCTGTAACATCAATACTGGACAACGAAAAAGAGGAGGTAAAGGGGAATGGGGATCAAAAAGAGAAATGCAAAAATGCCAACATGTCGGGAGCAGGTAAACGGAAATTTAAACCACAAGGGAGGAAGCAAGCCAATACTGTTGGTTGGGATGAGTTTTCAGGTAAATTAACGAAAGGAAATTGTAAGTTGGGATCAAATCTTAGCATTAAAAATAATGTTTATAGAATATACTCGAATGGAAAGCAAATTATAATACCTGTATGACACTACTTCATTTTCGTGTATTTTTTCTTGTATTTTATCTTCAATTTTTTGTCGCACTCCCTCCTAATACAGCTTCAGTACTGGTGTAAGTGTGTAAACTATATTTGAAAAAACTAACGAAATACAAGAAAAATACAATTTTGTTCATTAAAAAGAAACGAGCCACCCTGCAAAAATCGTGTGACAAAAACGCACACAGACACACGAATTTTTGACAGGGGTGACGATTTGGAATGAAAAATTCTCCAAATGAAATAGCATGTTGACAAATTTAGCTTTCCCGCGATGTATCGTGCTCTCTCGCACCTATTATTTTTATAGGGATAGCAAAATACGTCATTTTTGCGTGCAAAAAAATTCGCCATTTCTAATTCAGCAGAGACAGCAAAACAGTTTTTTTCAATTTTGAGAGTTTTAAATGGAATATCTCCGGAAAGATTTAAAATTAAGAGGGAGTTCTCCAGATCACATATATATACATTTTAAAGTGCGCAAACTTATAATTTAAAAGTTATTTGGTGTTAAAGTTTGCAAATTTCTATACAAATTTTATATGTGTATACGTATATATATGTGGCAGCACGGCTTTGTAATGTCATCAATAAAATATATGTATATATACATATGTGCATGTTGCTACAAAAGCGCGATTGATTTAATAAAAAACACTTCGTTTTGTAACGTCGTCGGGTCAAGCATTGTACAGGTCTACAAGTACGATATGTAGCATCACGCACATACACAGCCACGCTCACCTGATAAAATGCTTGTTCTTGTTCGTTTTTTTTTGTGGATGCTATTTGGCACTGTTGTACTTCTTAGGACAAAAAAAAAGTTTAGTAGCTGCTATCGAAAACTGCTTAACATTTTTTTTTCTTATATTACAAAGAAATATACTTATTTACTTTCAAACGAGCACTTAATTACATCTCTCTTTAATAACCATATATTTTGGACAATTTTAATTAACAAATTGTGATACTTTATTACCGGGGACGATTGCTAAAACACGACCAAAACCGTCGGGGGAGGTATTAATAGACGCGTTTTGGCCTCGCTTCCAATAATTCGAATACCTTTTCTCTTCAGACTATTGACAACAGGACAAAACGCGTCTATTCATTTTTCTTTCCGCTTTTTTGGACGGGTTATTGCAGTCGACCTCGGTTTCAAACTGTTTTTCGCGGAGAACTTTTGAACGGGTAGAAAAACTTAACTCACGTGTTTGTATTCTTAATTCTGAAATAACTACGCGTCCTCAGATACCCCAATTGAAGTCTTTTTTATAATTTTCTGAAGGACCCATATGGGTGCACTTAAAATTTCCTACTAAATTCGTTCAAAAAAATTTACCATCACAGCAACCCATATCTGATATTCCGATCCCTTTTTTGCTTCCCTGTGTCGCTTTCGACGAAGCAACCCCGGTAATTTTGACACTTCGTTCAGTGTCAAAACTCATGTTCCACGCAGCTTCCACTGGGTTCCACGCTAGTTTGACACTGACCGAAGTGTCAAACTGCCATGTGTTAGAAAGGGAAAGAAATTGTTTCCCTCTCATACATATCATACTTGTAAACCTGTACAATGGGGTCAAGTTCGATTTTCCCCACAACTCAACCGCGTGTTATTAAAGGACTATATTCATGCGGTTGAGAATAAAATGGCGGATAGTGTGGGAAACGAAATGGCAAAAATCTAATTAAAAATATTCAAAAATACTAAATAATTGAATCAGAAAGTATAAGTGAAAGCATTTGAAAAATCGGAATTTATAACCTGGCGTGGGCCACATAATACCAAATCGATTTACATATAACTTAATATTGGAAAAATGGCGTGGTGCCAATAAAAAACCTAACTTTAAATTTTAACAAATACATAAACTAACGGAATATCTGGCGTGACACCATAAAAATTAAATTGAAAAAAACCAAAAAATTAACTGTTATACAAATAACGAAATTGAAAGATAACCTGGCAGTATAAGGGCTCTTTAAAGCACCTTGCCAACCGACGCTTGCGTATGCGGTGTCAATTAAAACAAAAAAAAAAAATTAATAAAAACATTTAGAATAAGTGAAAACAATGCAAAAATGAAATGTGAAATATACAAAAATGCAATTTAAGTTTATCGTTGCCAATTTATATAGATATGTATGTGGATTAAGGTTTTGAAAGATGTGTAAATTGTAATTTAAAGTGCTATAGAAATTTGCTAAATTTGCAAACTTTAACAACAAATAACTTTTAAATTATAAGTTTGCGCACTTTAAAATATATATATTAGTGATCGGGAGAATTCCCTCTTTCATTTGATACCAAGTTTTACCCCGAACTCGGGGGGTGCTATTCTAAAAATTTCCCAGTCTTTAATATACAATGATTTTTGCTGTTTATTTCGACAAAAATTTTTGATTTGATTTTTGTGCTCATCGAAAGAATTCACAATTATACAGCACCATGCCGCGAATTATGATAAAAGGTGGAGTGTGGAGAAACACTGAGGTAAGCATTTGACGCGACTGGTTACTCTTGGCCGTTTATTAACTAAATTGATAACTTTCAGGATGAAATCCTCAAAGCAGCTGTAATGAAATATGGCAAAAACCAGTGGTCACGTATTGCATCACTGCTGCACCGCAAATCTGCCAAGCAATGTAAGGCACGCTGGTACGAATGGCTTGATCCTAGCATAAAGAAGACAGAATGGTCACGGGAGGAGGATGAAAAGTTTTTGCATTTTGTTGGTGGTGAACGTTTCAACATTTTCCAAGGTTTGGCATTAATTTCATTTTTATAGTTTATAATTATTTAAAGGTTGCGTTAATGCTAGAACATTCAGGCCAAGGAGGGATGGCCTGAAGGTTTAATGTGGCCACATAAATCGTTGCCGAGATGGTCGGGCTGGCACTTTAATGGTGCTGTGTTACCGGAGCGTACCGGATCTGTATCCGGCTAAAGGACCATCACATCGATAACTCTCCCCAAAGCTTCGGGGAGCAACCTTATCGCTACAAAAACAACAACAACATTGTGTCCAAATCCCGAAGAAAAACTATAAAATTTGTGTCAGTGAAATGATAATTATTGCTTTTGGTTGTTAGTTTTGAGGCATCGTCATCGAGTTCCTTCTGATCGTATATGCCGGTTCTTTTGCATTCTTTTACATGCATAAAGTGCCGTTGAAGCCTTCCTCACCGTCTCCTCCACGTTGAGCTTCCATGACAGCTTACTGTCTAGGATCATTCCTAGATATTTTGTGCAAGGTCTCTCCCGTAGGGTTGCCCCTCCTAACTTAGGCCAGGTCCAATTAGGGACCTTGTACCTCTTTGTAAACAAGACCATATGCAACGTCATCTGCGTAAACCGTAAGTTTTTCTGGTCCCTCGTAGAATCCCCTAAGCAGTTGGTTAATGACCAGCTTCCACAGCAGAGGTGATAGCACCCCTCCCTGCGGAGTGCCCCTGTCCAGTAATTTCGTGGCTGCGTACAATCCCCATTGCGATGTAATCTTACTGTAGTTTAACATGCAGTCGATCAATCTGGGTAAGGCTGGATGTACTTTAACGTAATTAAGACCATCAATACTCGCCCATTTAGAAAGCCCCGGCAATGCTTAAGAAGACTTCTAGAGCATATTCCTTATATTCCCGGCCTTTTTCTATGCTTATTACCACCCTATGTAATGCGGTGTCTACTGGCTTGCCTTTGGTGTACGCCTGTTGTGTTGTGGAGAGCAGCTTTTCATCCATGTTGGACTTTATGTACACATCTATCAGCCTCTCAAAGGTTTTGAACAGAAATGATGTTAAGCTATTGGGTCTATAATCTTTGGGATACACGTGACCGATCTTCCCCGCCTTTGGTAGGAAAGCTACACGAGCAGTTCTCCAAGAGTGCGGTACATGATTCAGTGTATGCACCCATCGAATATTATTTTAAGCCATCCCACGACCGCCCTACTTGAAACTTGTAGCATGGCCGGACATGTACCATCTGAGCCCGACGATTTCACCACCACTACGAGATCCGCAGTAGTGTAATTAGGCAGCATATATGAATGCAGCTGTTGCCTTACCATTACTACAGCTCGCACCCGTCCTTCCGTTTGCGCATAGTAAACGCCAAATCCGCGCGCGCTAAGTCCAGAAACCTTTCCTCCCGATGGAAGCCACGGCTCCTGGATAAGCGCGTTAGGAGGAGGAGTTCGCTCGACGCCACTTTACTGTGTTGGAGGTTTATCTGTAGGACTCGCAGCACCAATGGGCTGCTTGTCCCCTCCAGCACCTTCATCGTGACGTCGTCGTCCTCCCCTAGCCCTTTTGGTTTAGAGTGTTCGAAGCCCCCTTCAGCCTCTTGTACCTGTTGTGCCGGGTGTTCCTCTGTGCGACTCACAGCACCATCTGGCTGTTGGTCCCCTTCTAACACATTCGGGGTGACGTGGGCTACCTCCACCTGTCTTTTTTCCCTTAGGCTTTTGAGGTCCTTTTCAACTTCGCCCACGTCCAGCGTGTTAGGACTTTAATACCCGCGACTTCTTTTCCTGAGTCGCATATAAATTTTGCCTGTACATAAGGACATTTTTCCAAGCTGCGCGTACAATATATCCTCCGCCTGCTTGTTTATTTGGAAGATTTATAACTGACCTTCCTCCGTAGGCCGAGATACAGTAAGTACCTTCCAATCCTGTGTCGGTATGTTCGGATTCTGATTCTGCAAAAGTCGCAGTGTATCCTCCGACTTCAACACGCATGGTATCCATACCTTAACTTTTTTGTACCTTGGGGATTTGCGCTTTATCCACCATCTCAAAACGCGCGTTCGTGCCCTGCCTTTGGAGGTTTCGAACCACTTCCTCCAGCCACCGCAAGCTCGCGATGTTGTCGCACGCTATCATCTTCATACCATTATACCATCCCCCGAATCAAAGGTTGGAAGGAGCTTACTTGGTTATTCCCGCATCATCTTAAGCATTAAGCTAATAAGCTCTTTTTCTACAGATCTCCACCTTTCACTAGTCATCTGTTCGAAAGGACTGCTACGATCAACCAGCGCCACAGTCAGTGACTGCTTTGCCACATCACTCATCTTCTCGGGAAAAGCCGGCGTCTTAGTGTTATTTCCCATTGGCACCTCCGAGAAAGCCGGAGTCTTAGCTCCCTCTAGCACCTCCGAGAAAGTCCGAGTATTAGCGTTATCTCCCTTTGGCTTATCTCCTACTTCCATAGTTGGAACTTCCCTCTGACTCGCAGCCTTCGAGGTAGTTGCTACCTCGCTATTGGGGCCCATCTGTCTTACAGCTTTGGGCCTACTTGTCTTGTCTATGGGACTGCCCTGCGTCGCGGCTCTGGGACTGGGCCCTTTCTGCCTCTTGAAAGCAGGCTTGTCGCCTTCCGCCGAACGTTGCCTTTTCATTCTGCGATTCGACGCTTCTTCCTCCTCATACCGGTTGCAGAACCGAGGGTTTCTCGCAGCAAACCTTTTGAACTGCCTTCGATCTACTTCTACCGCCTCATGACCCCATGCCAAGCGCTCGATCTCCTCTTCTGTTGGGTCCACCACTGCTCCCAAGCGTTGTACAATTCTTAGTACTGCACGGTACTTCGGGAGAGCTCTTTTCTCCGTATCCTTCTCCACTCTTCTACTCCTTTTTCATTTGTGTGCTTCTCCAACACGGAGCTCATTGAATTAGCACTACTCTCGCTCCCCGAGTCCGACGCATCCCTTAATGCGTATTTGTCGTTCTTGGCTTGCGGCTCAGTCCTCTTCTTATCATCGTCCTTATGAAAATTAGGTAATGAGTCGTTCACCTTGGTCGTACGACCACCAGCCCGACAAGGCGGGCTCAGCGGTCCAGTATTATATACGGGGAAAGAACCGTCAGCCACAACAGCGCCCCTTACTGTGGTAAGGCCATCAATACTTCCCGAGGTGGTCCGGTATCGGGAAGGCTCCGTTCGAATACAGCCGAATTTATCCCCTGGCTACAAATCGTCCAATAGGCACCGTCCGCATAACACCCTGGATTAGGGGGTTGGCAGTTCTTGGTCACCGATATCCCGCCGCCCTCCTATGAGGCGAAACGGCGTAGATGCCAGTTCTAAACAGCTCCTCCTCATAGTCGGGCGCTATGGAGATCGGCTAAGCCCTCACACCAACGACGATTTTCGTTACAATTGCTAGTGCATGCTCTCCAAGATGTAGATCCTGATCGAAAGTCACACCCAAAATTTTAGGGTGTAAGACAGTCGGTAGGGTAATGCCATATGGTCGACATTTGGCGCGGTCATGTTTTAAATAAGGTCACCGATGATTTGGTTGGTGAAAATATCAGGTTTCGCGAGGCGACAAAACTGGAGAGATTGGGGAGATAGCTGTTTATTTTATTACAAAGCTCATCGATGTAGGAAACAATAGCATAGGCGTAGAAGCAATAGTGACTCCTGGTGGTAAAGGTAGCTATTGATATGTAGAAGTTAAGCAGAAGTTTGAATATGAGTTTTTTTAAGTTATAGCAAAAAAGCGTTGAGGATTTTTAATATCTTACCAGGTACCTTCGTACATGTTTCTAAGAATGCAGAATAAAACCTATTCAAACTCAATTTTCACCAGGACAAAGCCGCTGAGACTTCGCTATACTTTAACATACAATACGTTACCCCATTTTAGCACAACTATCATTTTTTGATTTTATTAAATTTTATAAAATGTTTCTTCCTCAACAGTTCTATTTCGGTATTAAATGGTAAATATGGCTTTCGCATTTTCTCCATCAATAACTGTGAAAAGGTGGAAGATATCTATGCGTGTAAATCTCACATATTATCTTGGTCGAGCGTTTCTTCAATAGCTCTCTAGTGGTGATGGTGACAGCAGAGAAAACCCAACTGTTTACAAATGTTACACTTCAAAAAGAATCAAAATATCTGCCATTGCGTCTACAGCTCAAATACCCACAGTATATGAATGAATCGATTGCACCTAATTGTCTGCCTAACGGATAGTATACATATTCATCAAATCGAAAATATTGCACCAAACGAACTGGGTCTGAATACTGAAACAGTAAACAGATTCAAAGTCGATGAGGCTGTGGTGATGGTATAGGGTGAGTTGTTGAATAACATACGAAAACCACTTTAACCCATCTATATATTTGCATTACAGCTAAAGCTTTACAAACAGCAAAATTTGCTGGCGCCAAGCAATTGGAAAAGACAGTGAAGCATTCATCACACTGTACGGATGGTGTAAAGTTAGAAACTGCTGTTGTAACAGCTGCCACCGACACAACGGTCATCTCTACTTCGCCGAGTAGCGGCTCGTCCGACTATCTATCGAAGACAGTATAATCATATCTTTTGCCAACACAGGTTAGCGATGTGCTTGCACAGGAAAAGATTTCTATTGGAAAACAAAAACCAATTAAAAGAGTTTATTTATTATTAAAGTATTTACTTTTCTTTATATCAACAGTATTAATTTAAGTTGCAATATCACGTACATATATAATAAGGGATGTGATACGATTGCTGTCGGAATTAGATTTGAAACCAATCAATACTCCTGCTAAGGGTTGTAGAATTATTGCTTGAATAATTAGATTTAGAACAATAATAAGTCTGACTTAATTACAAGTCGTACATTTTTAAGTTCATCAATTACGACAGCAATCGGATTCCACGACACCTTTGAATATTCTTGATCTGAAAAAAGAGTAAACCTAATCTGAATTTCTACTAAGCTTTAAGTTGTAGATTATTCAAATAATTGGAGTTTTTTCTAAAGCTTAAAATTATTTTCTGCTCGCTTAGAAAATATTTCAATTGGAAAACAAAAACCAATTAAGAGAGTTTATGTTATTATTAAAGTACTTACTTTTCTTTATATCAATTGTATTAATTTAAGTTGCAATATCACGTACATATATAATAAGGGATGTGATACGATTGCTGTCGGAATTAGATTTGAAACCAATCAATACTCCTGCTATGGGTTGCAGAATTATTGCTTGAATGATTAGATTTAGAACAATAATAAGTCTGACTCAATTACTAGTCGTACATTTTTAAGTTCATCAATTACGACAGCAATCGGATTCCACGACACCTTTGAATATTCTTGATCTGGAAAAAAAAAGAGTAAATATAATCTGAATTTCTACTTAGCTTTAAGTTTTAGATTTAAATTGCAGCTTAAAATTATTTTCTGTTCGCTTGGAAAAGATTTCAATTGGAAAACGAAAACCAATCAAGCGAGTTTATTTATTATTAAAATACTTACTTTTCTTTATATGAACTGTATTAATTTAAGTTACAATTTCATGTGCATATATAATAAGGGATGTCGTGATACGATTGCTGTCGGAATTAGATTTGAAACCAATCAATACTCCTGCTAAGGGTTGCAGAATTATTGCTTGAATGATAAGATTTAGAACAATAATAAGACTGACTCAAGTAATAGTCGTACATTTTTAAGTTCTTCAATTACGACAGCAATCGGATCCACGACACCTTTGAATATTCTTGATCTGAATTTCTACTAAGCTGTAAGTTGTAGATTATTCAAATAATTAGAGTTTTTTCTAAAGCTTAATATTATTTTTTTGCTCGCTTAGAAGAGATTTCAATTGGAAAACAAAAACCAATTAAGCGAGTTTATTTATTATTAAAGTTCTTCTGTTTTATATGAACTGGATTAATATAAGTTCCAATTTCATGTACATATATAATAATATTGAAAATTATAAATATTGAAAATTCAATTTTTTTGGTTCATATTTTATTCATATGGCTGCTCCAGGTAAAGTAAATCTGCAGGTAAAATTCACGTTATATGGCGGTTATATAAATGGTAAAACCGCAGTAAAATTGATTGTCAAATGACTCGAAAATGTAGAGTGAAATGACGGAAAAATGACCGCCATTTGACGAGCATTGTGACGTGTGTGAGCAGCACAGTACTATGCTCACATCCTATAGGTGGGATCGGAATGCACGATCACATTAATAGGAACGAAACGGAAAATTTGGTCACAAAACCTAATCCGCCCATGCAAAAATGACAATGAATATAACCGCTGCAGAAAGTCACAATGACCGTAAAATGGCTAGTAATATGACGTGGAGCGTTTTTGCAGGGCAGTTTGTATTTCGATAGGTTTTTTTGACGTTCGGCCGTTTTTTCATTATTTTTTTCTGACACATGAAAATTTTGTTTTTAGTTTGAAAATTTGGTGCATAAAAACACAAATAAAATCAACTTTCTTGTGAAAAAGTGAACAATTAGAGACCGAAGTAATTTTCGCGTGTTATTTGCATTGTTGTTATTGTTAAAAATATTAATGTAAAAATAAAATGTAAAACATAAACAAAAGCATGTCAAGTTCACTAATTTTGGAGGAATAGTGGTCTCGCTTTTTCATGGTAGAAATTGTTTTTGTGTTTTGAAGTTCCGATAAAGTTTCGTCAGTTTTTTAGCTTGGAATCCAAGCAAAAATAAAGTAGTGTCATATATGCTTAAGATGGACAAAATCATACCTAGTAGGAAATAAGACAATTGAATTTAAAATTGATACAGGAGCGGACGTGAACTGTATTCCATTAAAAATAGTACAAGAAATGAATTTAGGTTAGGTTGGGTGGTAGCTTCCCTGATAGGGGAAGCTCACTTGGACAACATGACGGTCCGTTGTGATACCACATATAATAAACTAAACTAACGGTGACGGAGATATAACTACTTAGAGAATCGTTGGGTAGCAACGATAAAGTTTCGAATGATCCCGATCTCAACCTTGGATAGCTCCTCGGGAAATCCAAGTGAGTCACGACCGAAATACTTTCGCCTAGTTCTGGCAAAAGTTGGGCAGTCAAGCATAAGGTGATTTGGTGATTCCACCTCATCATCCTCCATACAGCTGCAGCAGGATGGAGTTTCCAATATATTGAGACGTACCGTATGGATACCCATGGGACAGTGCCCTGTCAAAACCCCAATGACCATTGATAGGTGAGCCTTAGTGAACCCAATTATTTCAGCAGACCTCCTGCCATCCACTTTCGGCCAGAAAGATCTTGATACCCTGCAAGACGTAGTGTCCGCCCAACGTTTGCTGAGCTGACTCGAGGCCCAGCTATGGAAGAGCAATCCACAGGTGGCTAGCGGAATCCCGAAATCCCTACAGCCATCTTCATCCGGTTCAGTTGTACCGATTCGGGCTAAGAGATCCGCTTGACAGTTACCCGGAATATCACTATGGCCCGGGACCCAGATAATCTTAATTGTAAAATAATTCGATGCAATCGCAAGTGAGGTCAGGCACTCCCAGACCACCCTCGATCGCACTATAGTTGAGCTCAAGGCCTTTATAGCCGCTTGGCTATCAGAGTAGATGTTAAATTCCCTAACCGTAGTAGCGCTGGATAGCATTTCATCCACCGCATCCTTAATCGCAGCAACTTCCGCTTAGAATACACTCTAGTGATCAGCCAACTTAAACTTGCGGCTTACATTTAGCTCTTGACAAAAGACCCCCCGCCAACCTTTCCGTCCAACTTTGACCCATCCGTGAAGAAGTTAACCGGTCCCATGCCCCAGATAATTCCTCTTCTCCACTCCTCCCTCGGGGGAATGACTGGGGTGAAGGTTGCATAGGGAGCGGCCACCGGCATGCAATAGTCCGTCCTGTCTGAGTGTCCGAAATCAGAAAGCATACAACCCATATCACGAAGCCTGACCAACGACCGGGCCGCGGCTGCCTTTCCCGCAATATCTACTGGATGTATATTCAGCATGACATTCAGTGCCAAGGTAGGTGTTGTTCTCATAGCGCCACTGATACCAATAAGCGCCGTCCGTTGCACTGACACTAACATTTTGGAGGTGCTCGCCGTTTCCAGTGCTTTCCACCAGACCAGCACCCCATAGAGCAGAATCGGTTTGACCACCATCTCATAAAGCCAGTGTACTACTCCTGGCGAGAGCCCCCATCTCTTTCCGATAGACCCCTGCAGCAGTACAAGGCAACCGCGGCCTTCCTGGCCCTATCTTCCACATTGGGTCTCCAGGACAGCTTCTTGTCCAGAAAAATTTCCAAATATTTAACCCTGTCAGTAAGTACCAATGAAATGAACTTAAAAATTAACAAAAAACAAAATGACGTTCATGTATTTGATTATAGTAATAAACTTATCATTTATGGTATTGTTGAAGTTGATAAAAAATGGTATTACGGAAAAGTTGGTGGAATGGTTAATGGCCGCTCATATATCATTAGAGATTCATTTTATAATTATTTTAGACGTAATCGTAGGTTAATAGCCAAAACAAATAACAATGATTTTGATGCTAGCGACTTACTGTTTGAAGAAAATATTAAATCAGGTCGAGGGAATAATCTACCAGAAATTGAGATTATACCAATTAACAAGAGTTATAATTATAATGAGCAGAATAATGTAAGCCAGAATGGCAACAACATAGAGCCGAATAACGAAGGGGTAGGCACTATAAATCCATGTAACGGTGTTATCGCTGGGGAATTAGAACATCCGACAGAGGTTGACTGTGGAAGCCTCGATAACTCCCTATTGGAGTACAACAATGCTGAAAGTGATGAGTCAGATGTAAGCAGCGGAAATGAACCAGTAAATGGAAACTATTATAGAACACGTTTGCGTTTTACGTGTACCTACACATTAACCTTAAGTATGAATTCATGTAAATCAGCACATTAGCCTTGAGTATGAATTAAAAAAGGACGATGGCAACACAGAGCCACGGCCATTCCAATTCAAAATACTTACTTGAAGAATACACACCTGCAAGACGTGAATAAAATACTTAATAAATGTATCTTTTAGCGTTAACCTTGTTTGGTTTTATTTAAAATAAATTATTCAAAAAGACCTTTAATTGCGGCAAGCGCGTGCACAGTTTCGTAAGGAACTGACATAAAACAATGTCGGCACAAATTTCAGCACAGATATCATCGCAGATCTATGCACAACTGGAAGAGCAAGAAGGACGTACTTCGAAGATGGCGCCGCAGGATACAAAAATTTTACAACTTGTTACGGTCTGCTGTTATGGTCTACGGTTACGGTCCACTTGGGAGCGTGTTCGTGCGAACACACCTAGTGACTGGTGATGGGGCGAAAGTTGCGATACAAAAGTATCGAAACAAGGAAATAAAAAATTCGGCGATCACTAAAAAAAAAATTTGCCATGAGTTTCCGGCGAACGATAAACCAATTTAGACATTGAGAGAAGAAAAGAAAGGAATAAAAACTCTCGAAGAAGCCGTTATACAAACGAGAGGGTCGTTTGAAAGTCACTAAATTTATGGAAGCTTAGAATAACAGAACATGTGTTTCTTCCGTTAATTCTCGGAATTTGGTGGAAAGATTTGGATTTGCTTCAGCCTAATTTTTGGCGGCCCTGCGATTATACAAAAGGATCGTGTAACATCTATTGGCACAACGTCTACAGCAAAGGCGTCAAGCACCGATACTGCTTCAGTAACTTTATTGCTCACATCAACTGCGCATCCCCAACTATACTCAACTAATCGCAAAACACCCTCGCCGGCTGTGCACGTATTCAAGTGAGTATTGTTGATGAACCAAAAGACTGCAACCAGGAATTGCAGGCCGATTCCTTAACCCAACTACTAAAAGAACAAACAGGTAAATGCCCAGAAACTAGGAAGAGTCGATAGCGCAAAGTCCATTCCGACAAACCTCTTTTCTACTCGTCTATTTTGGGTGGTAATAAACATTACAACGGTTGTGTTGTGTTGGCACAAACTCAACGTATAGAATATCCAGTTGAAGTAGGTCGGCGTTTCACAGTAACACCTAGTGAGGAAAGTACTAGTGATTCCGATTCGGATTCAGACGGCACTAAACTAATTGTGATGAGAACCCTTGGTATCCGAAGATAAACCCCTTTCTCTACGTCTACGAAGTACACTACCACCTTTGGAACAGCGTCCGGCACCATCTCCGCCTCCAGGGCCAGCAGTACGCTGCAGCGTAATACAACGAACGCCCAATTAGCACCAAGTCATCCAGGTCGTAAAAGTCAACACGAAGTTTTATTGCCACCAGGTTCACTCGATCACCTCGGACCACAGCGCAACAACCACCAACAGTACCGACACGGCGCGCCCAAGACCACGCACCACAACCAACAACAGCGTCGGCTTCAGCGGCAAGGTCAACATCACCAGTAGCCACGCCGGCAGAGGCCCATGGTACGTACTCTGGCGGCCATGTAAGTATCAGCCTTGTAGACTTAAAAATAGTTACCCAACAAAAAATTTGGTCATAAGACTTACCCACGGCCATACAAACGTGACTATGAATATAACGTATGAATGTAAAGTGACTAGTCCAATGACGTGGAATGACGAGAGCGTTTTTTGCAGGGTAGTTAAGGAACTTCTAAGCGATGCTTAGAGGGTTTTATGCAGTCCGGTTGAACCATTTAACAAGGGTCTATTTTTCTCGTCAAATTTTATTATTGAATACTTGAAATTGTTAGCTTTACAGCAAAGGGCATACATCCTTTTTTTTATATCAATTTAATAATATGATTTGTCGCTTTAAAATGTTTGAAGTTAGCTCTATAAATTTTATTGATAATAAGCCGTCCTTATCACGTGAAACGTTTTAACGATCCATTTTTGGAGCTCAACCGTGGGTTAGAAAAAAAATTTTAAGCCAAATTAAACTTCCTTAACCCTAACGCCATAGTTGTAACCATACCCATATCCATCCATTAATCGGTTACATTGATTTCTATAAGGTAGGTTCGATCAGCTGTTTTATCTGGTTATGGTTTTATGGTTATAAGTCACCATTAATTACACCTTTATGCACGAATTGGCTAGAAGATTTAAACTTTCTTTTCTTATATCATTCAAATACAATATATATATATATATATATCTTCACATATGACTCACTATTGCTAGCAATATCGTTCGAACAACCAGAAGCAAATAATATACGTGCATATAATACATAGCGCTATACAAATTTAATCTTTATTGCTTTTATAACAAGTTTTCTTGGTACATATTACATGTTAGTGTCATTATACTATGCGTTATACCAAATTGATATTTTGTTAAACTAAAAAATAAGTTCTACTACAACAACATAATAATTTTGTAAGAGAGCCCCAATAATCGGAATTTGTATCCCAACTTTATAGCCCTAAAATATGTTTTGTGAAGGGAAAACAGAAAAGGGGTACTCGACCAAATTCTTACGTTGTATGTAGTATATTCCCAGCCAGCATTTTTTGAAAATTTTTATCAAAAAATATTCAAATATCATACCCCCAGATGATTGAAAACGTTCAAATTTAAAAGTATTTTTTATTCGAAAATCAATGTTTCTTCGGGAGAAAAGTGTACCTTAAATGTGATTATTCTTGAATAATGATTTATGATTCATATTCCTAAACACTTTTTATTCATCTTTTTATCATTGTCGCTGAATCAAACCAAGATTTTATATTACCTTAAACATTGTAAACATGACATAATAACTTGACAGTTTAAACTTCATTTTATTTAATTTCATAAGTATGGCATCCTTTTATTATACATATAAATTTTCGTTAAACACGAAATTGAACGAAGCGTTTCTTCATAATATCTAAATCGCTTCCTTCAACTTCATTTTATAGAAAAACCTTCGAGGAAATTAAACGAACAAGTAAGAATCTTGTTACAAAATTTTTAATTTAATCATTTACTTATTATAACTATCTTGTAGATATTAAAACTGGCACAGTAAGACTGAATAAACACTGTCATGTTAAAATATTAGTTGTATTTCCTTGAAGCGTTAGTTGCAGCGATAACATTTTTTAATATTTGTTCAGAGACAAATCCGCAAACTATAATTACAGCGTGGAATCACATGAATACTCATGAAACGATACGATCTTAGAAGCGACAAAAACGAAATACCATTGGTCGATACGGAAAACAATTCAACGGACTCGGACACCAGCGCTGAGATGGCTTCAGCCAGCGAGGGAGAAACTGATAAAACAATCACACAAACAGATAAGTCAATTTATGAATTTAAAGCACAAATAAGAGAATTGCAGCTCCTATTGGCGGCCGCAGAAAAGGAAAACTTAGATTTAAGAGAAACAATCGCATTACAAGCGAAATTTTGTACAGAAATTGCAAATAACACAGGTTTCGTCAAAACCCCTTTAGCCAGCATCATCTCTGCCGATGATGTCTCTGTTAACGTCACCTCTGCTGACGTAATCTCTGCCAATGCCTTTTCAGCCCATGTCACATCTGCCGAAATACCCTCTGCAAACGTTAACGTAGTTAATGGTAGCTTTGCCAATGCTGCCGCCGTATCCTCTGCAAACGTCAACGTAGCCAGTGGTAGTTCCAACGCTGCCGCCACTAAAGTAATTTTTGCCGACAGCACTAGCGCAAGAGTTGGCTTTCCAAACAATAGCCCCTGCAACATGCTCCCTAATACTGATATCACTCTAGGCCATGGTAACTTGCCTAGTATCTATACTACTGCCGCATATGCTAGTGTACAGCCAGCCTATCTAACCTCTGCCGACGTCATGAACACCAGAATCAGTCATTCTGTAAACTCTAATGTAAGCCAAGCGTGTAGTAATATTTATACTAGCACAGCCTTAAATGTGTCAAGTATTAATGGCTTGTATTCCCCATTTGCCATAAGTCAACCGCCACCAGCACAGTCAAGTGTGCAGCCAAACTATTTGCCACCGTCAATTTCTATACAACAGCCATATGTACGCAAATTACACGACCTGAATTCAACGGATCGCCGGAAGAATGGCCAATGTTTTTTGCAGCATTCAAGGAAACTACCTCAATGTATATGTACACAGATTTGGAAAATTTATTCCGTTTGCAAAAGGCTTTGAAAGGGCCAGCCAGACAACGAGTAGAATGCCTACTAATTCACCCATCTAGTGTAGGTGCTGTAATATCTACGCTTGAATTCCATTTTGGACGTCCACAGCTACTAATACGTAGCCAAATAGCTAAAGCGCGAGCGTTTCCAACCATAGCCGAAGGAAATATGTCAGAAATTGTAACCTTCAGTACAATGGTGAGCAACCTAACTGCTTTCTTGGAAAATGCAGGAGCAGCATCTCATCTTTCGAATCCGACGTTGTTAGACGAATTACTAAGTAAATTGCCGATGAATAAACGTGAAGATTGGGCCAGGTATACTTTCTCCACGAAATTGTGTTTCCCAAGTGTTCGCCATTTTAGTAATTGGTTACAAGAAGTCGCTATATTTATTTCAATTGCTACAGACGTTGTGCCGGTAGAGACTTCCAAAACAAATGAACAGTTGATTTCGAAGGCAACCAAGACAATGAAACCAGTGCTAGTGATGACAGAAAGTAAATGTTTATATTGCAAAAGTAACCACAATTTAAGCCAGTGTGAAAAGTTCAAAAATATGGACTGCAGCGACAGATGGTCATTTGTGAAAGCAAATCACTTATGTTTCAGTTGTCTACGACCTGGTCACAGCACTATCAATTGTAATACACGTCGCGAGTGCGGACTTGAATTTTGCCGTAGATATCATAACCGGCTATTGCACGAACGAAGTAGCAAAAATTTCAATGGCAATGCAAAGTCGACGTCGACTGCGGACAATGCAGATGTGGTAAAGCAGGCAGCTGAAACGGCAAATGTCGTCACTATATTCGAAATTTCTGGCTTGAATCAGAATACAACATTTCAGATGAGAAATGTACGCACAACAAGAAAGTTAGAGATACCAGCACAAACGTTGAATGTTGACAGTTTTAAATTAAAGTACGATAAAATTCGAAACTTGCCAGTGGATGATTATGTTAATGCTGTGCCACAAATTCTCATCGGTATGCCGCACACAAATTTGGTTCGTCCAATAGAAGTTATAAACATAGACGATTGTTTTTCTGTCCACAGGTCAAAGTTGGGATATATGCTCTTCGGATCCAACGAAGATAGTGTAGAAGGAGTTGTTTGTCGTATAGGCTGCGAATTAGACGCAATCAACGATATTCAGCAGCAAATGAAAGAATATTTTACGCTGGAGAATTTTGGTATAAAGCCCCTACAGCCGGTTATGTCTGAAGCAGACAAACGAGCTGAAGCAATTTTATTGGAGACAACCAAGCAAATCGGGTGCCGTTATGAAACCGGTTTATTGTGGCTAACTAATGAGGTAGAATTTTGTGAAAGCTATAGTATGGCACTGCGTCGTCTGGAATCATTGGAGACAAAATTTGAAAAAAACCGTGAATTTGGGACTTGGTATATAGATAAGATCAATGAGTATTTAAGTAAATCATATGCTAGGAAACTATCGCGGGCGGAAGCAATGGAGGTTAAACCTCACACATGGTACCTACCCCATTTTACGGTATGTAATCAAAATAAAGAAAATAAACTACGTTTAGTATTCGATGCCACAGCGTCAGTAAATGGTGTTTCTTTCAACTCAAGGCTAATGAAAGGTCCAGATGCTTATCAGCCAAAGCCTTTATTGAGTATACTATTTAAATTTCGACAGGGTGTCATTGGCGTATGTGCAGACATACGAGAAATGTTTAACAGAGTTCTGATACGCCAAGAAGACCAGGATGCACAACGCTTTTTGTGGCGGGGTGGAAATTCGTCAAAAGAACCACATATATATATTATGAACGCGATGATATTTGGATCAGCCTGTTCACCATGTTCTGCACAATACGTGAAGAATACAAATGCGATGAAGTTTCGAGACCTTCATCCAAGAGCTAGTAGTGCTATTATTGACCGCCACTATGTGGACGACTACGTAGACAGTTTCGAAACAGGAGATGAGGCTATAAGTGTTTCAAATGCGGTCAAGGAAATTCACAGCTATGCCGGGTTCGAGTTGCGAGGATTTAAATCTAACTCTGAAGAGGTCTGTTTTCACTCGGGGAAACGAAGACCCCTCTTACGCACGTTGAAACAATGAGCTTTTGCTCCAACGAATCCATGGCAGAGAAGGTACTTGGAATGTGCTGGCGTCCACTGGATGATTCTTTCTGTTTTAAACTAAAATTCGTGAAAGTTCCGAATGACGTCTTGACGGGATAAAGGCGACCGACGAAAGCTGAAGTTTTAAGCCTTACCATGTCAATACTTGATCCGTTCGGGTATCTGGCGAATATTACAATCAAATCGAAAATTATCTTGCAACAACTATGGCGATTAGATGTAGATTGGACAAGTTCTATTCCGGAGCAGGTTTATCGGGAATGGTACAACTGGTATACAGAGCTCGACAAAGCTAAAAGTCTTATCATTCCACGCTGCTATCACCGGAATTTTAGTAACTTGGTTTCCACAATTGATTTAAATATTTTTGTAGATGCCAGCGAGTTTCATACGCCGATGACTGCACAATAATGGCCACAGGACCAGGCCCACAGATCGATGAGCTCTGCAACAGAATAAAGGGCTACCTCCCTGATCTCTCCATTTTTTTCGCCTCGCGAAACCTGGCATTGTCACCGACTAAATCTTCCCCGACCTTATTTACAACATGGACGCCCCAAATGTCGACCATATTGAACATCCATGGTCGATGGCACTACGCTACCGACTGTCCTAGACCCCAAAATCTTGGGTGTGACGTTTGATCAGGATCTACATTTTGGTGCGCACGCAACCGCAATTGTTCCGAGAATTCAGAGCCGTAATAAAATCCTCAAATCCCTTGCTGGCAGTACCACGGGGAAAGATAAAGAAACGCTCATGACCACATACAAACCAATTGGCCAGCCGTTTACGTGCTACGCGTCACCTATATGGTCGCCAAGCCTAAAAACTACCCACTGGAAGAAACTACAGGCCTGCCAAAATACTGCTCTCAGAATTGCCACGGGCTGTCTTCTTATGTCCCCAGAACACCATCTGCATAATGAGGCGAGAATACTCCCCATCAGGGAGACAAATGAGATGCTAACCAAACAGTTCCTGTTGAATACCCAGAAACCTGGGCATCCAAACAGACATATGATTGATGAACCAGCGCCGCATAGGGGCCAAAGGAGTCATCTCCGTAAGCATTTTGAGGAAATACGGCACCTGAGAACCCAGCCGTATGAAGCGAAAAAACACAAGCAGGTCCTTGGTGAACTCCATAGACAGGCGTCGGACCTTTATGTCGGGAATTGCCCGGTGAATCCAGTACTCAAAGAAAAGTACCCAAAACTCGCGGAAGAGGAACGCATACTCCCCAGGGAAACGCGTGTCACTCTTGCTCAACTTCGTTCTGGATACTGTAACAGGTTAAACTCTTACCTATCCAGAATCAACCCCGACATACAAAATGTATGCCCCGCTTGCAATGTGTCCCCACATGACACCAACCATCTCTTTAATTGTAATGTGGAACCAACGCCTCTAACACCCCTTTCCTTATGGTCCACCCCTGTTGAAACGGCAAGTTTCCTTGGACTCCCGTTAGAGGATATTGATGACAATTTGTGATCGGTCGCGGCTATTAGGTGGGGCGAGCATTGCTACAACAACAACAGCAACAACCCAGAGTGCACGACCATCTTCACGGATGGCTCCAAGCTTAATGGTAAGGTGGGCAGTGGAATCTACTCAGAGGATCTTTCACTTTCCCTAAGCATAGGGCTGCCAAGCCACTGAAGCGTCTTTTAGGCGAAAATTAACTGCAATAATGGAGGCCGCCCATTGGCTGCTATCTAACAACCCCACATCAGTAGCAATTTACTCTGACAGTCAAGCGGCAATAAAAGCCCTCCAAGGCAATAACACTTCTACGAAGTTAGCAATAGAATGTGCAGACCCTAAACGAACTTGCATCGCGGTGCAAGACAGCTGTTGTATGGGTCCCAAGTCATAGCGATGTACCCGGGAACTGTGCTGCCGATGAACTAGCGAGGAAGGCTACTGAACAGACAAAGCTAAGCCAGCTGAAGGACATTGCTCCCTTGCTACCTGCAAATACTGGCTCACATCATTTTTCACCAAGTAGGTGAATTCCAGATGGACGCTGGAACTCACATGCGAGGTGTCCAAACAAACCTGGCCTCGGATGAAAGAGAATCGAACTAGGCTCCTCATTAACCTCAACCGTCTCTCCTTACGTCCACTGATCGCGATACTAACACAGGGAATACACGGCGAACCCTGTGAATTCCAACCAACGATTTTTGTCGGACCTGCAGGGATGGAGAGGAGATAGAAAGCGTTGAGAACTTCCTGTTGCAGCATTGCTTCGCCCCATCCAATAGGTGCGACCAATCAGAAATTGTCATCAATGTCCTCTAACGGGAGTCCTAGGAAACTTGCCGAGGCGAAACCCCATTTAACACCAACCATCTCTTCAATTGCAATGTGGAACCAACGCCTCTTACACCCCTCTCACTATGTTCCACCCCTGTTGAAACTGCAAGTTTTCTTAGATTCCCATTAGAGGATATTTTTTTTTTCTTTTATTTATTTATTTATTTCCGAAAAGTCAAAAACAAAAGCGGTTCTTACTGACTAAAAAAAATTAGCAACATTACTATAAAACAGAGTTAAGTAAGTTAAGGAAAATAGATTTAGAAAAAAAAAAATCAAGCGTAATTGAATTAGAGATCTCATTGAACTCGCGCAGAGCACGACAATTTGTGAGTGGTCGCACCTATTGGATGGGGGAAGCAATGCTACAACAACAACAGCGGCACCTGAGAACACAGCCGTATGTAGAAGAAAAACAGAAACTGGTCCTCAGTGATATCCGCAAAAAGGCGTCAGACCTCTATGCCAGGAATTTCCCGGCAAACCCCATTCTTAAATATAAGTACCCTGAACTCGCAGAAGAGGAAAGCATTCAGAACGCGCGTCATTCTATCCCAACTTCTATCTGGATACTGTAACAGGTTGAAATCTTACCTATCCAAAATCAACTCCGACATACAAAATGTATGCCCTGCTTGCAATGTGTCCCCACATGACACCAACCATCTCTTTAATTGCAATGTGGAACCAATGCCTCTTACACCCCTCTCACTCTGGTCCACCCCTGTTGAAACTGCAAGTTTCCTTGGACTCCCATTAGAGGATATTGATGACCATGGATGGGGCGAAGCACTGCTACAACTAGATGGTTAGATTTACAATATCGAAGAGTTTTTAATAATGAAACTCTTATTATCGTAAGTATATTTATTATTTTAAACTTTTTGTTATAGTTTTCTTTACTGCAATGTTTTATAAGTATTCAAGCACCAGGCAATACAATGTTGCAACCCAATAATCCACGGCCACTCCATGTTTTCGGTATTATTATTAAATCCAATTGCTCGCTCAGACGTTGGACCTTCAATGGAATTCTTTGATTTTGCATGTGTTGCACAACATTACCAATTTGATTAATATCATTTCGAAAGTTCGTGCAGTTGATCGTACCGAATTCCAATATCTCATCACCAACTCTCAACCCCTACATATCAATTAGTCCAAATAAGTTTTGTAAGTTGTATGAACCTATTTATTACTTACAGCGTCTTCAGCTGGCGAGCCAGGACTTATCAAGTTCACTTTGACTATAATTTGCATTGGCTCTGGCATGACATCTGCAGCATTGACTATTTCATAATCTTCCAAATGCATAACAGCTGCTTTGTGTGTCAATGCTTGTGACTGGTCATCGGCTGCCTCTGCGTGCAATTTATGCAAGTTTTTCTCGATTTCCTCCATCAAAGCTTTGTGGTCGTTTTGTAAACAGATTATTTGTTGTCTTGCTTGTCTCACTTGATAAACGTCAATATCACTCCGCGGAAATCCGTTATCATCCACCAAAGTACCATGGATGCCAACATCGCCATTCTGTAAAATATTCCCATGTCAAAGGTCAATCGAAAATTAAAATTAAGTTTGTCAAACTTACATTTTTTAAAATATTACCATACTCATATATTTTTGATTCTAATTTGTCCTTCTCGGACATTAGATAAAGAACTAAATCCTTTGTAGGATTTGGCATCGGTATAACCATTTTTAAAAACGTAGATGCGTAGATGTTTACACAAACTAGTTTCGCTGAAATGTTTTTAAGTAGAATAATTAACATACATATGTTTTTGACAGTTGGTTACAACCACAAGCCCTCTGACTATATGACATTAGTGATGGAACGATATTTCACTATCGGTGATTGCATCGCCGCGAATGGAAAATATTTATAGTGATAGCTATTGCTATCCAAATGTATCAGTGATTGACGATTTTCCTTCATTCGATTCTTTTGAATGGCATTTCGCCAATAGCGATATTTCTTCATGAAGCGATATTTCTTCTCTCGGTTTGGTTTACTTTTAGCTAGTGTGCTCTTTCAGGCGACGTTATTTTGGATTGATATTTTTATAAACGACGTTTTGATCTGGTTGGTGGCGTTAATTTGGTTGTATTAATTTATTAACAATCCGTTTTAATACCGAGTGAAAGATGAGAGCATATTATAGTAAAAAAAGAAGTGAAATGTGGCAATTTTATGAGCCCATAAATGAAACGCATGCAAAGCCCGGTGATAATTGTAAAAGGTCCCGTTCATATAAATATTTAATTAAGTGTATAAAAGAGATTAAATGAATGAATTTTTTTTTTTTAATCACAAATGATGCCAAATAGACCTGGGTCTTTAGACTCGGTCTAAGATTGGTTGCCTGTGTAATTCCTAAGTTAATACTTCTAGGCATTTGCCGTTAGCAGTTTTATAAAATTTGTGTTTTTGATGGAAAATAAAAGAATTGTAGAAATACATATCACTCGTCTTATTGCAGATGTAAAATTTAAGTTTTTTGGGAGAATGTAATTCAAGTTTTGTCATATTATATGGTTGAATTCTCCGGCTGATTTCTAGGGCACTATAGTGGGTGGCTAATTTTCTGTTAAAAAATATTTCTATAATAGTGTGACGAATATTAGCAACACTAAGGTATACTATCATCTCTAAGGCGATGCTAAGCAGGGACTTGTATGCACATCAATAGATGAATCATTATGTATACACATATGTACGTACACGCAGCGGAGAAGAGACCCACAAACACATGCAGGTATCTTATCTGAGATGCTCCCAAAAGTATGCAATTATAATTGTGGAAGTGTCGCTGACAAATACACGCGCATATAAGAAGCTATACAATTGCATCTGTAGTTATAATTTTATAGCAGTAACTAAGTAAATTCTGGAAGCGCATATAAGATGCAACGAGGAAATCACAGGGTTTAAAAGGCAGCAACAGAAGAGGCGCGACAATCAGTTTCATTTAAGCAAGCTATTGGTTGTGAAGTATCAGTGTTATTGTGAAGTACTTTAATAAAGGCCATTTTGCATTATTAAATATTGGAGTTATTTATTCAACAGTTTAGCGATACGAACGTTAGTAGAAGGTTGCAAATAAGAGGAATTGCACTAAATTCGTTACAATAGTTTGAAGAGTTTGCTATATCTCTGTTCTGTATTTTTCATTTAAAATTAATTCACTTTACTATAAAAACAGTTTGCAGCAAAATATAACTTTCAGGATAAATTCATACGGAGTATTTCTGAATAAATCGGTGTAGTATAAAAATAATAGTAAATAGATCATGTTTTTTTATACATATACAGATTTATTTCGGATTGATTCATCTTACATTTAAAAATCAAGGCATTTTCAATTAGCAAAATTTATAAAACAAAGATGCATATACATCTATTTCCCGTAGTTTCATCTCATTGAGTGTAATAAGAGCCGGAACATAATGTCATCAGCCAGTTAATAATATTCTGTCATAATATCTGAGAAAATTTGAATTTCACATTATATTAAAAAAAAAATAAATGTAAGGCGCGATAACCTCCGAAGAGATCTAAGGCCGAGCTTCTCTTCCAATTTGCGTCGTGCTCCTCTTGATTTTCCCTACAAATTGGCCGGACGGGACCTACATGTTTTATGCCGACTCCGAACGGCATCTGCAAGGCAGATGAGTTTTAACTGAGAGCTTTTCATGGCAGAAATACACCCGGAGCGCTTGCCAGTCACTGCCGAGGGGCGACCCCGCTTATAAAAATTTTCTTTTAATTGAAAAACCTTATTTCTAAAATTTTGATGTTGCTTTACCCGGGAGTTGAACCCAGGGCATACGGTGCGATAGGCGGAGCACGCTACCATCACACCACGGTGGCCGCCATTATATTCGTTTACAATAAAAGGTACATATTTTTTTCTTTTTATTCAAATTTTGGTTCATATATTCTGTATACTAAACTAAATTAATGTATAACATTGTATAACTTAAACATTCCTTTTTTTTATATAAGAGTATACAAATTGCAGTTTCGCTTATTAAAAATAAATTAAAGCGATCGCTATAGCTATAAAAAATAGCCGCGTGTAAGAAAATACATCACTGTAAAGGAAGAAAAGAGAGATGGTGGACTTCCGGTTCATTATTGGATTGACGACTGAAGAATAAAGTATTAAGATAATTAATACGGACGTTTCTGCTGTTTTATTAACCATCGAAGGTAGAAATTACATCTCAGGTGTGTTAACGAACCTCGCGCACTATTATAAACAACTATTTTGTAAAATGGATGCTCAAGAAGGCATTATTAAAGTTTTAACTGAAAATAATGTAGATTTTCCTCCTACTGCCAACATTATACAATTACGCAGAGTACTGCAAAATATAGTTGGCGTGGGAGATAATAGCACCGCAAATACGATGAATACCACTCCGAACACAAATATATTGGAGAACATTCCGGACAAAATGATTGATATAAACGCTGCCATTTCTATTGAGTCCTCTGCCGCCATTGCCGTTACCGCCGTTCATACCGCCGTTCCAACTGCCTCTACTGCCGATGTTTTGGTTGAATTCAATTCAACACCTGCCGTTCACTATGCTTTTCCTGCCGTTCCAACTGCCTCTACTACCGATGTTTTGGTTGAATTCAATTCAACACCTGCCTTTCACGATGTTTTCGCTGCTGCCACTGCCGTCTGCTCTGCCACCCTGCCGTCACCGTCGTTCATACTGCCGCCACTGCCGTTCCAACTGCCTTTACTACCGACGTTTTGGTTGAATTCAATTCAACACCTGCCTTTCACGATGTTTTCGCTGCTGCCACTGCCGTCTGCTCTGCCGCCCCCGCCGTCACCGTCGTTCATACTGCCGCAACTGCCGTTCCAACTGCCTTTACTACCGACGTTTTGGTTGAATTCAATTCAACACCTAATGTTCACAATGTATTTGCTGCCGCCCCATCAAACTCTGCCCCAATTGACGCAAGAGCCACGAACATAAGTGTGGATGACGAACTGGTGGCGCTACGAAAACGTATGGAAATGTTAAAATTAATGAAAGAAATCGACGAGCTAAGAGCTAGTACTGGGGTACAAAAGCAACGTAGACTGGATTTTGCCGATATAGAACATGCTATGCGTAAGTTCAGTGGTGATGATATATCAGTGACGGTGGGACATTTTCTTCAAGATTTCGAAGAAGTAATGGAGTCGTCAAGAGTAGACGACCGATTTAAATTCCTGGGTTTTCGTCGCTGCCTGGTGGGAACAGCCAAAGTTTTCCTTACCGCCACCAAAGCGTTAAGCTATGCCGAGTTAAAAAAGGCCCTTACGACGGAATTTGACGTGCCGATACAGAAGAACGAAGTTTATAAGATGTTGGCAAGACGCAAGTGGGACAAAAAGAGCGAGCCATTACATTGCTACGTTTTATTGATGCAGGCAATAGGAAAAGATATGCGAAACAGAAATCATCGAATTCATAATAGACGGCATAGGCAATGTAGTGCCAAATGCACATCTACTGTTACCGGCCAAAACACTTGATGAGTTGAAGGTATTAGTGAGCCGTTTTTAATGAAAATATTTCACAATAGAACCAGACTAATATTTGTTAGAAATTAAGTTATACTGTATCGAGGTCGATTACAGTTTCAGATTGGCCGAGCGGTAACTCTGAACACAAATAGCGAATTGTATTAGATTAGGTATTAGATTAAGAAATGTACGATAGTGAGATAGAAATTACGGTATAATGTATCATGGTCAATACAGTGCGAGCTGTAACTCTGAACACAAATAGCGAATTGTATCAGATTAAGAAACGTATGAAAGTAAAAATAGAAATTAAGATAATGTATCGAGGTCGATACAATTTCAGGCTGACCGAGTTGTAAGATATAAATGCAACCATGTCAACTAATTAATAGAATAAGCAAAAATACATCACTGTAAAGGAAGAAAAGAGAAAATGGTGGACTTCCGGTTCATTATTGGATTAACGAATAAAGAATAAAGTATTAAGATAATTAATCCGAACGTTTCTGCTGTTTTATTAATCATCAAAGGTAGAATTTACACGCGATTCAAAAATAGCCATCACTGTTTTCACTGATACTTCAAAATAGCTGTATCGGCCATCACTATATGACATTACTTTATTTTGTCTTGGATTCCAAGCTGGAAAAATTTGACGAAATTTTTTCGGAACTTCAAAATATAAAAATAATTTCTGCCATGAGAAAACGAGATCACTATGCCCCCCAAAATTAGTAATTTTTACATGTTTTTATGTTTTAAATTAAATTTTTTGTTAACATTTTTAACAATAACAAGGTGCCTAAGTTCGGGTGTAACCGAATATTATATAGTCAGCGTGAGCTTCAGTTGTACATTTCATTTGAGATAAATTACTTTTCTACATAACACGTGGCACTGACCGTTCAAAAAAAATGTCTCCCCATTTCCTCTTACAATAAAACTTGATAAGTTAAATGTCATTGTTTCAAAACTATTTTCTGCTAAGTTATAGCTTATTATTCTAGTCTGCGACCCTTTTAAACTTGTTTTATATCTAAGTTGCCGTAGTCTTTAACCGATCCCGTCCATTTATATTAGAAATACTTTCTTCTATAAGGAAAATATGTGTACACAATTTCAATACGATATGTTAATTTTTCTTCGAGTTATGGCTCCCGAAACATAGAAAATTGCTTAGTCATAAAAGGGGAGGTGCCACACCCATTTTCAAAAATTTTAGTGTTTTCCAATTAAATGCTATTATTCAATTTAGAAAGTAAAATTCTATTGATATTATTTTTGTCTACGACCTTTTTAAAAATCTTTTATGTAAAAGTGGGCGTGGGGTTTAACCGATCTCGTCCATTTTTTCTAGAAATATTTCCTGGTATAGGGAACATTTGTGGATCCAATTTTATTACGATCCGTTAATTTTTCTTCGAGTTGTGGCTCCCGAAACATAGAAAAATCAGGTTTTTCTGTTTTCCAAAATGTTATATATATAAACGGTGGGCGTGGTTATCATCCGATTTCGCCCATTTTCAATAACAATCTATTCTGGGTCCAAATAAGTGAGTGGCTCATTCTGCTGAGCTGATAGCTTCTGGGTTGACCGGAATCAAATGCATTCTGACAGCATAAATAATAAAACTGTGTAATCATACGTTTTGGAGTAGGGCAGGATTGAGAACACGTCCTTCCAACCTCCCAATGAGATGACTCCAAGATTCGCCCGTTGGGACCACCAGTTCCCATGCTGATCGGAATCTCATGCATTCCGACACCCCAAATCCTAGAAATCCTATTATTATTAAAATGTATTTATAATTTGTTATAATCTAAGTTTTAGGCTTAAAACGCCGTAATAATAAATAAATAGTAATAACAATAATAAGCTCGTGTACCAAATTTGGTGAAGATATCTCAATATTTTTTCATGTTGTTGTGCTTACGGACAGACGGACGAACGGACATGGCTCAATCAAATTTGTTTTCGATACTGATGAATTTGATATATGGAAGTCTATATCTATCTCGTTTCCGTTATACCTGTACAACCAACCGTTGTCCAATCAAAGATAATATACACTGTGTGCAAAGCACGCTGAGTATAAAAACGATGAAAATTACACGGGAAATTGATTTCGGTCTCTGAAGGTTCACTTTTTTCAGAAGAAAATTGATTTTAGTTGTGTGAAAGTTGATTTAGTCGCAATACAAACTGGCTCGTTTGTTTTTTATGAACTATACAATCTAGTTCCTTGTATTTGGTTAGTTTTTTGAAATATAGTTTACACATTTACAGCAGTACTGAAACCGATTAGCAGAGAGGGGAAATATAAGAGAAAATACAAGAAAAATACAGAGAAAATAAAAGTGTCATATAGGTATAACGGTCTGAAAAGGTCGGCAAATAGTCAGAATCGGCATGAAGTATGCCCCGTACTCAGTTCTCTGATAATTGGAGGTATGATAGGGACAGTTGTCAAACATAAGGAATCCAGTCCCGGGATCCCCGATCCCAAATCCTGGGCTCCCTTGATATTTTACATTCTAAAAATCCGGGATTACATTTAAATAAATGTCTGGATCTCATACTGCAAATTTAAATATTTCTAATTAGTTAAGTTTCAATACACAGGAAATCCTCTTTTCCAGGTAAATTATAGCCTGTTTTAGACGTTTCAAATTTCAATTACCCGATTTCAAAAGAAACAGATATTCTTCTAATATTCTGTCCTCTGGCCGTCCATTTTTCCGTTCGGTATGTCTATAATAAATCTTAAATAATACCAGAAGATTGCGCAATGCGCATGTAAATATTAGATCAGCTGTTTTTTATGACGTATGAAATGACACTTTTCCTTTAGCATTTTTTTTATCACTAGGGGGACTCATGTAACCGTATAAATGCCTTATAAAGTGTGTAAACGTATAAATTTATCTAGTGCGTAAACGAGCGGTCGAATTTTGTATGAAAAATCATTCACACAATTTGTATAAATTTAAGCGCACATTTCATTGTGTAAACGCGGTAAACTCAAAGGAATGCAACCTTGCTGACATTACAGCAGGCATTTTCATCAGAAATCTCCAACATCAGCAAGTAACGGCGTTTTAGTTTTGATTTTTCACTTAATCTTGGCATTTTTTAATTTGTATAACAATCAAAAAAAATTTGTTTGGCAATAATACCGCTGATAAACAATCAAGTTTATCAAGAGTATTACTAGGTGCGCTCATATAACAGCGTGTGTAAATGGATATAATTTTACACCTTATAAATTTATATGCTTTCATGTGTCCCCCTACTCTTTTTTTCATTCACTCAAGGGTCAACTTGAATGAAAGTGTGATATCTTATCTGTCAACTGCCTGACAGGATGTTCAATATGGCTACATTTTAGCGTTTTGGCAGGGTGTTCAATATGGCGGCGCATAGCCCCGCCTATCTTCAGCGGGTGATAGAAAGAGATGCAGAATGAGATAGCGATAGTCAATTACAAATAAGGTGATCCAATCACTTTGGAATTTTGACGCTTATGCACTCTTAGTCATAGTGTACCTATACAAGTGTGTTCACTAAGCGATAAACGTCAAAACTACAAACAGCCTCGCTCACCTGATGGAAATCTCAGGTCTAGAGTCGCATTTTTGGTCTCAACGACAACATTGTTGTCTACAAATCGTCTCGACTTTTTCAATTTTTCAATCATTCGGCGCATTCGGTAATGGTATCCATTTTGAATTCGCTGTCATGCCGAATCCAGCGAGTGCCTGTCAGAATGCTTGACAGATAAGTCAACACACTTGTACTTGTACACTATGCTCTTAGTTTCATTCTCAATGCCATACGGCATAGTGTACAAGTACAAGTGTGTTGACTTATCTGTCAAGCATTCTGACAGGCACTCGCTGGATTCGGAATGACAGCGAATTCAAAATGGATACCATTACCGAATGCTCCGAATGATTGAAAAATTGAAAAAGTCCATACGATTGGTAGTCAAAAATGTTGTCGTTGAGACCAAAAATGCGACTCTAGACCTGAGATTTCCATCAGGTGAGCGAGGCTGTTTGTAGTTTTGACGTTTATCGCTTAGTGAACACACTTGGTATAGGTACACTATGCCATACGGTTCACATTGTTGTTGCGTTTGCATGTTAAATTTCTATACGTATCTGAATCACGCTTCATTGGAACGTCACAAAAAACACCGGGTTGGATTTTATATAAGGTGCCCCGATTTTCAAACTTTTGTTGATTTGTAGGGGTAGAGAGGGTCTTAAAAATCACCAAAATGGACTACGCAGCTAGGAAACTCTTAGTTTATGAAATATAAGCGTTTAAATTTCCAAATTTAGTAACATGGCAACTTAAGTCCTGCGCCTAAAATTCGGGTCGCACATGTCGATAGCGGTATCAAAAGATGCGTATTTTCGTCAAGATTCAGAATCCTAAAGCAGAAACTATATTTTTTATTTCGTTTAAAAGTTATTCGCGGAAAACGAAAACGGAAAAACCCTTTTTTCGTTGCAATTAAACAAACGAAAACATATGTTGTTGTTGTAGCAATGTTTCGCCCGACCTAATAGCTGCGACCGATCACAAATTGTCATCAATATCCTCTAACGGGAAACTTGCTGTTTCGACAGGGGTGGACCATAATGAAAATGGTATTAGAGGCGTTGGTTCCACGTTACAATTAAAGAGATGGTTGGTGTCATGTGGGGACACATTGCAAGCGGGGCATACATTTTGTATGTCGGGGTTGATTCTGGATATGTAACAGTTTAACCTGTTACAGTATCCAGAACGAAGTTGAGCCAGAGTGACCCGCGTGTCCATGGGGAGTATGCGTTCCTCTTCCGCAAGTTTTGGGTACTGTTCCCTGAGTACTGGATTCACCGGGCAATTTCCGGCATAAAGGTCCGACGCTTGTTTGTGGAGTTCACCAAGGACCTGCTTATGTTTTTTGCTTCATAGGGCTGAGTTCTCAGGTGCCGTATTTCCTCAAAATGCTTACGAAGATGACTCCTTAAGTCCCTAGGCGGTGCTGGCTCATCAATCAGATGTCTGTTGCGATGCCCAAGTTCAGTTCCTGTTTGGTTAGCATCTCATTTCTCTCCCTGATGGGGAGTATTCTCGCCTCATTATGTAGATGGTGTTCTGGTGACATAAAAAGACAGCCCGTGGCGATTCTGAACGCAGTATTTTGGCTGGCCTGTAGCTTCTTCCAGTGGGTAGTTTTTAGGCTTAGGGCTCGCGTAGCATGCAAACGGCTGGCCAATTGCTTTGTATGTGGTAATGAAACGAGCCGAAGAGGATTCAATGACCTTGCGGAAAGCACGCTCCCCTTGGCGGGCATCAGTTGGAACAGGGAGGGCAGCAAAGCGGTTGTCTGTAAAGGATTTGTATTCGTCTCACTTTCCTTTTTTAAAGTTAATGAAAGTGCGTTTTTCTGCGACGATTAAGTCGGCGGGACGCTCGAGCGAAATAAGTATAGGCAGGTGGTCGGATGCCAATGTTACCATCGGCTGCCAGTTGAGGCAGTTTACGAGTTCTGCGCTCACGATTGAAATATCCGGCGAACTGTGACAACTTCCTACCATATGTGTGGGGGCGTTTTTAGGCTTAGGGGACGCGTAGCACGCAAACGGCTGGCCAATTGCTTTGTATGCGGGAATGAAACGAGCCGAAGCGGATTCAATGACCTTGCGGAAAGCACGCTCCCCTTGGCGGGCATCAGTTGGAATAGGGAGGGCAGCAAAGCGGTTGTCTGTAAAGGATTTGTATTCGTCCCACTTTCCCTTTTTAAAGTTAATGAAAGTGCGTTTTTCTGCGACGATGAAGTCGGCGGGACGCTCGAGCGAAATAAGTATAGGCAGGTGGTCGGATGCCATTGTTACCATCGGCTGCCAGTTGACGCAGTTTACGAGTTCTGCGCTCACGATTGAAATATCCGGCGAACTGTGACAACTTCCTACCATACGTGTGGGGGCGTCTCCGTTTATAGTGCAGGACTTCGTTTCTTCTATTTGATCCGCTAACATCTCACCCCTACTGTCAACCCGCAATTTTGAATGCCATAGATCGTGATGGGCATTGAAATCGCCTAAGATAATGCGATTGTTTCCAGTGAGTACGCCGCTGATATCAGTGCGGTATGCACTGTGGCAACAGGTGACAACAGGGATGTAGATGTTGATGATTTCTAGATTTGCATCGCCCGACCGGACAGATAATCCTTGACGTTCTAAGACACTGTCCCTGCGGTCGATGTCGGGATAAAATATATGATATTGCACAGTGTGGTGTATGATAAAGGCAAGGCCTCCTCCATTTCCGCTCTCGCGATTTTTTCTGTGGGCATTATACCCAGAACAGGTCTGCAATGCAGATCTTGCTGTGAGTTTAGTCTCTTGAATCGCAGCAATGCGGATGTTGTGCTGCTTCATGAAGTCGACTATCTCCGTGATCTTCCCAGTTAATCCATTACAGTTTAACTGCAGAATTCTGAAGTGCATAGGGGAGACGTCGTCACTCTGGGAGTAAGTGACGGGTGACTACGTCTGGGTTGTGGAAGGCCAGAAAGCGATTGCTGTTGATGCCCTGGTACTAGACGTCCTTGGGTAGGCATTGGGGTACCCGGTGTATTTGGGTATGCGGCCTGGCAACCTGGCGCAATGAAACCCGTCGGGGGGTTGCCGTCGCGGAGTTGCCGTCGCGGAGACCAGAACTTCTAGAAAAGTGGCACCGTCCATGGCAGGAGCTGCATTGGGCGGATGTCGCAAACGTATATATTCTGTGCTGGCAAACGGTGCTAAGGCGCAGACTACGGGACGTCCTAGGACGTGAACAGCAAGGAGCCACAAACGATTTATAGAAGTTACGTGGACGTCTGGTTTCGGGGTCAAGCCCAGAACAACCTGTCCGATGCAACCATCCCTTGCTCGAGACACACTGAGAAGAGTATGACCGTCCTAAAAAGATCCTTTTCCGGCAGATGCAGCAAAACCATTTCTCAGGACCGGGGTCAGGAGACGGACCCGGATTGGGTTCGATACCTTCCCGGAGCAAGAGAATATGGAGCAGTCCCGCTGCAAGGACCTGCTGGGAGGATGACAATTTGTGGGAGGGACGCAACAAATTAAATAGGGTTACACTGAAATGGCAGTCCTTGGTCGGGAAAAATCCCAAGTAGCTCCGGTACATAGAACCGACGGCGTTGGGAAGCGAAGAACGTCGCTGCGCTCACAAGAACAGTTATGTGTTTTTCAGTGACTGTTCAGGAGATCAAAAAACTTATTTCTGGTGTCCATTTGCAAAATTTTGCAAATGTCGTATTTTTGAAATATTTTATGGGAAGTATGTTATTGATGTGTGAAAGAAAAAAATCACATCTTTTAACCCATTACGACGTGACAAATATTTGCGCCGTTTTAAAACACATAGCTGCTTTCAAACCTGATTAAAATTTGCTTTTGGCGGTAGGGAAATGTATGAAATTTGTGCCGTATTTCCTCATAATGCATACGGATATGACCCCTTAAGCCCCTGGGAGGTATAGCTTCATCAATCAGATGTCTGTTGGTTTCTGGGTATTCAACAGAAACTGTTCGTTTAGCATTTCATTTCTCTCCATTCGTTTTATGTAGTAGTGTCGTGTAAAGAAAATATGTTTTGTGTTAGATAAAAGAATTATGTTTTATATATTTAAATAAACTTTCGTTTATTAATAAACAAATTTTTGTAATTATGTGAAAGATTAAAATCAAATTTACTTTGCTAATATCATAATCGTATGATATAATGGAGAAATAAGCGGTAAAATCATGATATAACGGAGCAACATAACTGTAAAATGAATATTAGTGGTTGACTAACAAAATTAACAAAATAGAAAATTTAATTATGTGAAATATTAAAATCAAATTTACTCTAAAGCTACTATCATAATTGTATGATAAAATTAAGATGCAAAGCGGTAAAATTATCATAAGTACATGAAAAGCGGTAAAATTATCATAATTTCATAATATACGGGGCTACAAAACTGTAAAATGAAAATTATTGGATGACTAACGGAGCAATCAAAATGGAAGAAAAATAAATTAAGTGATTAATAGATATGCAACATTTAATACAATACGTAAAATAAGTACATTTAATATTTTATAAAAATTATTAATCGACATAAATAATGACACCAGCTAGTATTTAATAAATCAAAAGGACATTAGTAATCACAAACATGAGCTGATATACATATGGATACATGCACATGCATTATACTTATTTTAACAAAAAACTAAATTAACATGTGACTATATAACCTAAAATTACCAAACTTAAAATCTATGATACGACGTAAATTAAAGGAAAAATTAAAGACTTAACTAAATTTCGGAGACACTGTGAATAATGGAAAGTGAAACAAAAATATTGACACTGCAACATAACTTATGAATACAAAATTTATTTTAACTTCCCAGTCTTTGCATGAAGCTAAATGGTTAATTAAAAGACTTTATATCTATGGAAAATATAAACAAATTAAATTGGACAAAAATACAAATAAATATAATTTCTATGATCATAATTGTATGATAAAATGGAGTGACAAAGCGGTAAAATTATCATAAGTTCATGATATAACGGAGTTACAAAACTGAAAAATGAAAATTATTGGAATGAATATAAATTTATGAAAATACGATACCTGATATGACGAATATACATCTACAAAAATAAGTCTACAATTGAAATTACAATTAAAAATTTAATAATCTACATAAAGAAAACAAGTCATCACTGGGAATTACCCAAAAGAAATGATAGTACCGACATAAAAATATAATTCATGAAGATTTACAAATCTTGATAAAGCACATGGCAAAAAGTCATATATTTAATAAGTACAAGGAAAAATTTGTGCTACGGGTTTTTACTGTGCGACATATGTTTGCTGCTTATGCACGTCTAAATGTTGCAAGTATATTACCCTTATACGTTTGTTAACCTGGCGATTTAAGAGGCAATTTAAAGGTCCTCTTGCCATTTATTGAAATTGAAAGATTCAATTCACAAAACGGGGGGAAAAAAAAATAAAAGCGAATTGTTCAACTGTTAATTAAACGTATTTTCTTTTGTGCGCTTATCTTTTTTATTCACTTAATTAGTTCGGTCAAAAGGACTTCTAAAACATTTAAAAGGTTATGTGCCCAGAGAGCTTCAGTGAATAAATTAAAAGAGATTAATACAACTGAGTCAAGTCGTCGTACTGTATAAAGTTGCGCGCACATTTAGAAAAAAGTCGTCTCGTCGTAGCGTAAATAAAATAGAGCATGTGGAAATATCTGCTGTGTTACAGAGCAAAGAAAGCATCGTCGCATGAGGCAAAATCTAATTTCACTACCTTAAAAAAAATTGCATCAACATTATAGGATTCTCGTTATCACGTTTGTGCATACAATATTATACATATATTCGTTCGCAGACTAGTAGGCACAACAACAACAAGTTTTATGTAAAGTTGCTTTGTCGTCGCACAACAACTAAAGTTCGGTTAAAATGGATGGAAATAAAAATGAAAACAATTTTAATGGCCACGTATTAAATGGTTCAAACTATCGCTTATAAAAATTCCAGATAATGGCTTTCTTAAAAGCACGTAATTTGACCAAGAATATAGAAGGGATAGTACCGGTAGAAAATGCACCAGAGGATGAAAGGAATATTTTTGAAAGAAATGAAGGTAAAGCCATGAATGCTATATTTAAATCGCTGGGTATAGAACACGCAAATCTTGTTCTAACATGCAAAACCGCTAAAGAAATGATGGACAAATTGGAAAGTGTGTACGAAAAAAATTCGGACATTCGTGCCATGACTTTGTATGAAGAATATTTTTCACTCAAGATGAAGGATGATGAAACTGTCGCTTCGTACGTAGCCAAAGCAAATCAATTAGCATTAGAGATTGAGCAACAGGGCGAAAAACTGTCTGACAAATTGAAGATGGTGCGTATTATTAGTAGTTTGCCTGTAAAGTTCAACAACTATAAAACTGTTTGGTATAATACAAAAGAAACTCGTACAATTGATACGCTTATGGCATCTTTGCAATTAGAGGAGGATAATTTGAATCGAATGAACAATGAACAGAATGATTTATCAGATGCGGAACTTGTTGCTAGGTTTAAACACAATAAACACAAAGACTCCAAAAAGGATTTCAATCCAAAGTCAAATGTTGATGAATTGAAGAAGAGAACGAAATGCAATGCTTGTGGTCATATGGGTCATTGGGCAAAAGATAAAAAATGTCCAAAGAAAACAAATTCGTCGGATAGCAATAAAACTGTAAATAAAAAGGAACTGACATGGTGTACAGTAGTATATTCGGACAAATCAAACGAATTAAATCCAGATTACTGGTGTGCTGATTCAGGTGCAACAAGTCACATGACTTTTCGTCGTGAGTGGTTCCCAGAGCTAAGAGAACATAGTGGTCAAGTAAAATTAGCCGATCGTCATCGTGTCCAGATTCATGGAATTGGTACCATTCTTATAGATGCGAAGGTAAACAATCAGTGAGAGCAGCGTCGTCTTGAAAACGTGATCTTTGTTCCAGAACTTTGTGAAATTTTGTTTTCGACAATAGTTATGACAGATAAAGGTTTTCAAGTTTTATTTGAAAGTGGTGGTTGCAAAATACTTGATCAACAGCGTAAAATCGTTGCACTAGGTAAGCGTGATAAAATGAAACAAATATGCATGGAATTTCGTGTACGTACAAATGAAGTTGCAAATGTTGCAGCTGTTTCGCTTGAGCAGTGGCATTGTCGATTGGGCTACGTCAACATCAATTCAATAAGAAAAATGGTTAAGGATGGTCTCATTACAGGTGTTGACTTGTCCAACAGTGAAAGATTTTTTTGTGAGGATTGTCAATACGGAAAAATGACGAGATCAACTCATAAGGAATCGATCAAGCGACCATCAGTTGCTGGAGAATACATACATGCAGATTTATGTGGTCCCATGGAAGAAATTGGAATTGGTGGCGCTCGTTACTTCTTGTTGATTAAAGACATGGATGCTTGAGCTCTTTCATTCCAATGGTATAGAAAGCTTTTGGTTTTCAAATTAAATTTTTTCGTTCCGACAACGGTACTGAATGAACGAAGAAGTCAAGAAATTGTTAAGAAATGAAGGTATTCAAATCAAATATATTGCACCGTATACTCCGGAGCAAAATGGAAGAATTGAACGTGATAATCGAACAATTCAAGAATGTGCAAGAACTATGCTTATTGCTAGTGGTTTACCAAAATATCTATGGTCTGAAGCTGTACGTACAGCAACGTATTTATTGAACCGCACAACAAATAGCAAGTGTCCAGGGAGTACAACTTATGATAAATGGTTTGGTCGAAAACCATGTTTGGATCACATCAAAATATTTGGAACAGAATGTTTTGTTCAAGTTCCAAAACAAGCAGGTCGATAAAAGTGGGATCCAAAAGCGAAGAAAGTATTTTTGATTGGATTTGAGCCCACAACCAAAAACTTTCGACTATTTGATCCGAACAACAGAAAGATATTTCTCAGCTGTAATGTCCGTTTTAATGAGCAAGTATCAAAAAAGTTTGTACTTCGGGATGACATTGATACTGATGATGAAGAAGTGTCTGAAAATGCTTCAGGTGAAATCGTCGTTGAATCAGCTGATAATAATGATGTTTTTCTTGACGCTGAAGGAGAATCAACTGCGGAAACTCATGAACGGGTTCGACCCCAGAGAAGTAATCAACACTACGATCTGCGAGAAAGTGTAAAGAGTCCAGATCGGTTAATTGACAGTGGATTTTCAGCAGCAATTGTTTAACCAAAAACATTTGAAGAGGCAATGAACTCACCCGATGCACAACAATGGAAGAGTGCAATGGATGAGGAGTTTAATTCATTGATCAAGAATCACACATGGAATTTGGTAGAGCCACTAGATGATCAGAAAATTATTGATAATCGTTGGGTGTTTAAAATCAAAGAAAATACTGATGGCTCATTTGAGAGATATAAAGCGCGTCTTGTGATTCGTGGGTTCACTCAGCAATACGGTGTCGATTACGAAGAGACTTTTAGTCCTGTCGTCAAATATACATCGATTCGTGCAATTCTGTCTCTAGCGACAATGAATTATATGTGGCTAAAGCAGTTCGACATTAAAACTGCATTTTTGTATGGTGAGCTGAAAGAAAACGTTTTTATGAAGCAGCCAGTCGGCTATAATGACAAAAGTGGACGCGTATGCAAGCTGATCAAAAGTTTATATGATCTGAAACAGGCATCACGATGTTGGAATGAAAAATTTACGTCATTTCTTTGCAAATTTGATTTCACACAAAGTGATTCAGACTCATGCTTTTTCATTCGGCGAAAGGATAAGACAATAACGATCATCGCGATTTATGTAGATGATTGGTTGATGGTAACAAATAACATTACTGAAATTAATTCGATAATTTCACACTTGCGAGACAGTTTTGAAGTAAAAGTTATTGAGGCAAAGCGATTTTTGGGTCTCAAGATTGATCAACGTCAGGATGGTTCAATACGCATACATCAGCAGGCTTATGCTAAAAGGTCATTGAATCGATTTGGTATGATTGAAAGCAAAACCGTATCAACTTAAATGGATAACAATCAGAACCTTGGTGATTTCGCAAGAAATGAGCATGATGCTGTATATCCATATCGTGAAGCGGTCGGTAGTTTAATTTACCTGGCTATTGGGACACGGCCAGGCATAAGCTACGCAATTGGTGTGGTAAGTCGATATTTGGAACAGCCTAGCTCAGCACACGTAACTGCGGTGAAACGCATATTCAAGTACATTAAGGGCACGATCGATATGGGTCTTGTTTATAAAAATTATTGTGTTCTTGATTTGGTCGGCTACAGTGATGCCGATTATGCTGGCGATAGCGAAACAAGACGATCTACGATTGGGTATGTTTTTCATATTGGGTCCGGTGTCGTAAGCGGGACATCAGTAAGGCAAAAATCGGTCTCAAAATCAACAACGGAATCTGAATATATGGCGGCTTGTCAGGCAATCAAGGAACTAATTTGGCTTAAAAGTTTTTTAATTAGCAATTCGTTTAATTAAGAATCCCGTCTTTCATAAAAGAACCAAGTACATCGATGTCCAGTACCAATTTAACCGAGAAAAATTTCAAGATGGTCAATTCAACTTAGAATATATAAATACTTGTGAGCAGATCGCGGATATATTTACGAAAGCATTGAATAGGAATTGTCATAAATACTTGCGCAATTTGATGGAGATGACATCAGAAGAGAACGTCGTCGATTTTGTTTACTACAATGAGTGGGAATATTGGAAATATCCATTGTCGAAATAAAGATGGCAATCCTTTTTTCTGTAATCTATTTTACTATTTTTACCTTCGTTAACTACAGTTGAAATGTGACGTTTATAGAAGAAGCACTTCAATAAAATTTTCTTTCCATAAAAGCGAATTGTTCAACTGTTAATTAAACGTGTTTTCTTTTGTGCGTTTTTCTTATTTATTAACTTAATTGGTTCAGTCAAAAGGACTTCTAAAATATTTAAAACATAAGAAGACAGCCCGTAGCAGTTTTGAGGGCAGTGTTTTGGCGGGCCTGTATTTTCTTCAGGTGAGGAACCTTTGGGCTTGGCGACCATATCGGGACGCTCTGGATTTTCGGTACAATTGCGGTGTTATGCTCTCCAAAATGTAGATAGTGATCGAACGTCACACCCAAGATTTTAGGCCGTAAGACAGTCGGCAGCGTGTGTATAGGCGGCAATATTATGGGGTGTCTAACGTCCATTGGCAACCAACTGGCAGCATCAATACGACCTTGTACTCGCAGGATTCCTTTTTCGTCTAGATATGGTGACAGTTGTACCAGAGAGCTTTGGTGTGATATACTCTGCCCATCACGAATTTGTTGAATCTCGGTATTGAATGCCGCGTTTTGGACGATACGACATAGAATGTGTTTCGCTGCTTCCAGATCACTGGCAGTCAATCCGTAGCAGTTACTCAAAATTGGAACTTGGCGTCGACATATTTGCTTTAGTGGTGCGCACTTGGATTTAGCGCTGGTGAAACTGACTCCAACTTCTTCCCGGGCATTTGTATACCTCCAATAGGCAACAGCAGCAAATGCGTTCTCGCTTGCATCCACAAAAATGTCGGGTAACGGCTCGTCCCAGCAGGCTTCTTGACGCCACGCCTCACGCATGAGAAGCTTTGCGCCAATTACGAAATGCGCGATAAATCCGAGTGAGTCAAAAACTGACATGACCACACTTAGTAGTTCCCTCTTGGTAGGTCGTCTCTTTCCTTCAAGGACGATCTCACTGACATTGTGGAACTTCAAGTTAAATTTGAAACAGTCTAAATTTGGCTGCCAGTACAGACCCAGCACCTTTTCTAATGCTAGACCTTCCTTCTTTACAAGAATTTTTGTGACATCAACGCCATCCAAAGCAGCGAGAACTTCCGATGAGCTAGACGTGAAGTTACGGAGCTCGAAACCGGCATCCATGTGTATGGACTTCACTTGGCTTGAAACTGCGAAAGCTGTTTCTGTCGTGTCAAAACTGTCGACGAAATCATCAACGTAATGGTACTCCAAAATAGCTTCAACTGCACGGGCTGTGCATGGATTTTCATTGCGATGTTCCAAGGCGTTTCGAATTTTGACGTAATGCGCAACACATGGCGAGCACGCCGCTCCAAACGTCATCACACACATTTCATACGTGTCTGGTTGTCTATCGAGGTCACCATCTCTCCACAGGAACTTCTGGGATTGTCTGTCTTCTGGACGTACCAACACCTTGTGAAACATTTCCTTTATATCACCGCAAACGCCCACCGCTCCTTCACGGAAATGGAAAAGAATTGATGGCAACGGTCTGTATTCTTGAGGACCTTTCAGCAAACAATGATTTAACGAAACACCTTTAACTTCAGCGGCAGCGTCAAAAACAATTCTTAACTTGTTTGGTTTGTTAGGGTTCGTCACTGGAAAGTGTGGTAGATACTAGGTGCGCGGTGTTCTGAAATTTTCTTCAGGATGTTCAAGCTTACGTGCATAACTTTTTTCGACGTAAGATTCAATCATGAGTGTGTATGCTGCGGCCAAGTTAGGTTCGCGGTTCATTCGTTTCTCCACGCTTACTAGTCTCCTTAATGCCATATCATAACTGTTGGGCAGATGCATGTTGTCGTCTTTCCACAGTAGTTCCGTTTCAAACCTTGCACCAACACGGCGGGTCGTCGACTGCAACATGCTCCTTGCGCGTATATCTTCGTCACTTTCAATACGCTTCGCAGCTCGCACACCGAAACTTTCAGTGTCGAAGAAGTCGGCTACCATTTTGTGGAGATCTTCATCAGTCTTGCTATTCATCAAAAGGCATGTAGATGACTTAGGTGTAGTGTTGTTTGATGGCCCAAACACTACCCAACCCAATTCTGTATTAGCGGCATACGGACCTTTCTTACGCATCACAAAGTGACAATTGTCAATTCCTATAAGTAGTCTCGGCACTATACTGGATTGTGGCTGCAGTGATTACTGGCGCACTTGTTCTTCATCGCACATTAAGTCGGAACGACTAAGATTTTGTGATGGCAATTGAAGATTCCTGACAACGTACACATTCTTCAATTTGTGTTTCTTTGACATACCTGCACCACTGACACTAATATTAACCAAAGAAGTTGGTTCTTGTATGGCATGGCCACCAAACCACTGAAGGTTGAGGTGGTGCGGCTGTCCGTGTATTTCCAGCTCGTCAGCTAATGTTTTGTCAAGCATGGTGACAGACGAGCCTTCATCCAATAGGGCATACGTGTTCACATGTCGTTGCTTGCCGTATACCGTGACTGGCAGAATACGAAAGAGCAGCTTACCTTCTTTTGAATCCGCGGCACAACTAAGCACTGAAGCTGATGGATTGGCGGCGATGGCTTAGTTGATGTGGATTGAACGGCCTTCTTTGTTGACGATGATGATTGCACTGGCGAATGAACAGGCTGGGATTCATGCAGCAATTTGTTCTGCATTCGATTGCATCCATTGATGCCACAAACCTTTCGTTGTCTGCAGTCACGTGAGGAGTGACCTGCATTAAGGCAGGCAAAACATAAGTGATGAAATTTCACTTCGGCCCACCTCTTGGCCACTGATGCGTCGAGAAGACGTTTACACTCGTATGGTTTGTGCTGACCCTGGCAAACTGGGCATTTGCGTTGTTGTTGCTTTTCGTCCACTTGTAGTAGCACTCGGCGTTTTGTGTCACGTCCAGGAAACTGGCTTTCATCCTGAATGGAACAAATGACATCGGCAAGTGATGTCAACCAATCATTAAAATGTACTGTTGTAGCTCGCGGTTGCACGGTGACTGCATACCGGCCCCATTCGATACGCTTACTCATTGGGAGTTTAGAGATTAAGTCGTCCAGAAACATTGGGTTGGCTAGATGGTGGTCGGCGTTGGCGGAATGCAAAAATGCGCAAATATTTTGACCTTTATTGCAAAAGGAACGAGCTTACCCAAGGCTGTCTCCGAGATCGGCGCCATCTCCTTCACTTTTTGCAATTGGCTTCGAATGAGCTGCTCCGGGCGTCCAAATCGACTCTTGAGTTGATTTATAATGCAGTCAACGTTGTTGGGGTGAATAAGTAGAGATTCAACCATCTCGCGTGCGTCACCATTGAGGCACTTTTGTAGCCGTTGGTTGTTATCAAAATTGGAGTAACCATACCTTAACGTTGACTCGACAAAGGCTGTATAAAAAACCGGCCACTCTTCTGGACGGCGGTATGTATGCGGATGATGATTCGGTTGGCGCTGTATAAAATTATGTATTGGCATTAGGTGGCGGCATAGATACATTGGGCAAAAATGATGTGTTCATATTGTTGGCTGACGATACTAAACGAAAGGCAGTAGGTTGCGAGTAAAGGTCATAACGAGGTTCGGTATATAGTTGGCCTTGAGTTGGCATTGAACTTATGCCATGAAAGGAATCAGCATATAGTCGGCTTTGAGTTATTGGCTGTGAGTTGACATCGTAACGAATTCCAGGATAGAGTTGACTTGTAAGAGTATGTCCACTTGTCAACGGAGCTGGCATTGACTTCGGTATCGCTGGCTGCGACACGGCTACTGCGCTGCTGACGTGTGTGGCTGTAAAGCTGGCGCTACGTAATAGTTCTGTCCTGAGGGTTTCGTTTTGCATGTCACGCTCCCTTAATTGCACTTGAGTGGCTCTCAAATTGCTTTCTAACAAAGCTAAACGTTGCTCCATGGCGTTGAAATCAAAAAGTGAATGGGCCGGCGGGTCCATTGTGTTGTTTCTGGATGCTTCGGTGGCGCTATCATCCGTGGCTAAATTTGTGGTTATTCCACTATCGGCATCAGACGTGGGTACAGTTATGGCGACTGATGTACTCATATCTGGCTGGATAATGCTTGTAGTAATAGAAGATTCCTCGGGAATTGGACCTAAAGTGATGTTATCCATACTATTTTGGCTAGTTGTGGTTGGCAAATTGTTGTTTAATCGAGGGCTCTTTCGTGGTGGAGTGCGAAATAGCATTTGCGGGGATAGACGGGCGGCGGAAATGACTTACTACACAAACGTGATATATGTATGCTGGCGAAAATGTTGCAGCAAATTTTCACACGACGAACAAGCAGAATAAAAATTGTAATCGCTGGACGGATTTAGCAGATTTAACGCGTTTAAAAGTCCGAATTAATTATTAAAGGCAAAACGGTTTAAAACGGAATAGTTACGAACGGTTTATTCTGCTGTAGTTTGTCCGGCTGACGACCAACGATCCAATCCAAATTAAATTCGTACAAACTATCAGCAGTAGAAAAAATATGACAGTACATTGACACGAAATTCAAATAAAGGAAATTATATGCTAAGTTCTTATGATCTATAAAATATTTCAAAGTATAAGTACATATGACAAAGTATCTCATCAACAACAGGATCAAATAGATTATATTGCACTGAGTGGTGGGTGATTAACACGAAACCGCCTCAATTTCCGCTCTCGCATTCTTTTCTGTGGACGTTATGTTCAGAGCAGGAGCCACAAACGATTTATAAAAGTTACGAGGACTTCGGGTTTTGGGCTCTAGCCCAGAACATCCTGTCCTATGCAACCATCACATGCACGTGACACACTGACAAGAGTGTGACCGTCCTAAAAATATTCTGTACCGGCAAACGCAGCAAAACCATTTATCTGGACCGGGGTCAGGTACAGGTCCCGGATTGCGTTCGATACCCTCCCGGAGCAGGAGAATATGGCGCAGTCCCGCTGCAAGGATGACAATTTGCGGGAGGGACGCAACAAATTAAATTGGGTTACACTGAGATAACAGCCTTTGGTCGGGAAAAATCCCGAGTTGCTCCGGCACATAGAACCGGCTGCCTTGGCAAGCGAGAAGGTTTGTAATTATTTTTTACATTGAAGTCAAAGCACTTTCGACAGGGATTATAAAAATAAATAAATGTAAGGCGCGATAACCTCCGAAGAGATCTAAGGCCGAGCTTCTCTTCCAATTTGCGTCGTGCTCCTCTTGATTTTCCCTACAAATTGGTCGGACGGGACCTACATGTTTTATGCCGACTCCGAACGGCATCTGCAAAGCAGATGAGTTTTCACTGAGAATTTTTCATGGCAGAAATACACCCGGAGTGCTTGCCAAACACTGCCGAGGGGCGACCCAGCTTAGAAAAATTTTCTTCTAATTGAAAAATCTTATTTCTAAAATTTTGATGTTGCTTTGCCCGGGAGTTGAACCCAGGGCATACGGTGTGATAGGCGGAGCACGCTACCATCACACCACGGTGAAGTAAGTACATAACCGTTTTTCAGAGTACTTCTAGGACTGTGAGCACATAGCTGTTTTCAGTCACTTCTAAACCAAAAGAGATATAAAAAAACAGCATATGCAGAAATGTGGGCTCTATATAGTGATAATGAAATATGCAATAAAAAAAATTTTGACAAAAAACACATAACTGATTTCGTTAGCGCAGCGACGATATGAAGGTGGTGAATAGTGTTGCCATCTCCTCAACAATATCTTAGTTGTCTTGGTAGAACATTATAAGGGTGTGGCACGTCGACATTAATGCAAACAAACATAACTACCAATGTATCTTGTTTTTGTAATTCTCTGAATAATTTATAGTCTAATATTATTTGGGGTGTTGACATTGCTCGGGTTTATAATCAGATTCAGTTGTATGCGTAAAATTGCTTGCAAATAATTGATTCATTCACTGTTTTGACCAATGAAATATCACTAAAAATTAACTTTTCTTCTCTTCTCTTCTATTCTTTTCTCGCGCGATTTTTTATTAAAAATTTTCCCCTTCGACGCTTTTGTTCAACAAATCCAAAAACATTTTGTTTTTGAATTCGTATGATAAAATCTAATTATTATATATTATAAATGGGAAAGTTTGGATGTTAAGATGTTTGGATGTTTGTCCAGACGTTTCTCTTTGTGACTCAATAACGCAAGAACGGCTGGACCGATTTGAATTAAATTTTGCACACATATAGCCAATAGTCTAGAAGGATCTACTAGCTATATATTTTTCAAAAGGGGCGTGTTCCCCGCCCCCTAGGAACAGTTATAATTTAATTATTATATTTTTTCGTCTTTGCGACTGAATCACGCCAGAATGGCTACACGGATTTTTATGAAATTTGGGACACAGACAGTAGTCTACTAGCGAAATTTTTTTCGAACATGGAAAGAGGGGTAGGGGTCCCACGACCCCTTCGAGAAATTATTTTTCATAATTTTTACACATTATAACTTTACGTATACTGGCCTTCACCAATATCACAGACTCAAGGGGTCAAATAAGTCGAGGGCTTACAAAGTAAGCAGTGACACCCTCCGCCCTCCCCCCTTTATCTCTCCTCTGGTGTAAAATCCATAAATTGTTATAACTCAATCTAAATTTTTTCCTAAATCAATAGTTTTTGGTATCTGGTACATACAGAACGAGATCTAGACAATTTTGGAGGAACGATCAGTGGTCCTCTCCTCTACTCCCGCAAACCGCCTTACAAACATGCATAACTTCAACACATAATTAAATACGAAGCATGTGATGCGTAGAAGATTAATATATGCAAAAGAAGGCAATTGGGAAAAACTTTACAACAACTAAGGCATGACGTAGCTGAATGCGTTTATAACCATTTCAACTATCGTAGGAGTGCGAGTTCGACTCCCACTCCCGGGAGAAAAGGCTTTGAAGAGATTTACAAGGTATAATCGAAACAGCTGTCGCCTTGTCCGTCCTGATGTCACGTTGTTTATATTTTTCCCAAATTACTAAATAAATTAAAAAGAATTTATATTATTACAGATTAAGTAATTTTTTAGTTTAAGTTGAAAAGCGTATTTTAAGTCGGAGAAATCAATATCCAAAACACTTGACAAGCAATTAATTTCGGTAATAGTCTAGTTGAGGGGTCGACTGCTAATACGCTACCAAAAATATCGAGAGAGGTGTCAAACGACGCGTCTTGACATCAATATTAATAATCCGAAGGCGGAAAATAAAAATTTCAACGCGTTCAAAAGATATTAACGAAACACCGAAAAAAGACCTGCGGGTACCTCCGAAACCGGGGGTCGGATCCATAGAATTTTTGCGCAGAACATCTTTCTGCGTTGGCGGCCTTCGGCCGCGCTTATAAAAAATAACCCTGGGCTACGCCATGCCAAGTCCGGGTGTGTGGTATAACCGTGGCTACCGCCACGGTGATTCACAATTTTTTATGTGGGTACGAACACAACAACAACCACATGGAAATCGCCAACTTCAACTGCAAATATCTACGGACAGAGTTAAATTTTTTCTTTTCCGCCTTCGAATTATTGTTCTCGAGATTAATACGCGTCTTTTGACACCTCACTCAATATTTTTGGTAGCGTATTAGCAGTCGACCCCTCAACTAGACTATTACCTTAATTTCTGATAGCGCTCTGTTAATAGGCGCCTTTGAGTTATAAACAGTTCTACTCAGCCCTATGAAAAAGAGTTCAAAGTGGCGGAGGTTTCTATAGGGAGTATTTAAGCATAGTCTTTCAAGAAGCAATGCGCAGTCAATTTTGCCCGTGAAAAGATCGGAAATGAACAACGAGGCCAAAAGAATTCTGCGATTGTTTAGGGATAGCAAGGATATTAGTTGGCAACGAGACTCATAGGACGGGATCGGTTCAGAGAACCGTAATGAAGTAAGCGCGAAGCGCATAAAAATTTTTTGAACCAGCTCCAGGTGGTTGATGTGAACTGCGTGGTAAGGCCGCCAAATAAAAGCCGCATACTCAAGTTTGGACCGCACAAAAGACGTATATAAAACTTTAAGTGTGTAGGGGTCAGAGAAGTTTGCGGAATGGCGTCTGAAAAAAGCAAGCATTGAAAGCGCCTTAGAAATTGTGAAGCTGACGTGAGTGTTAAAATTAAGCTTTGAGTCGAAGTATACCCCCAAGTCTTTAACTTCAAGAGTCGTTCGAAGAAAAGTGTCTGCAATATGATAGGAGGTATGAAGTGGCCTCAGCAGTTTACCATACGTTACAGTGTGGCTATTACTTATATTGAGCAAAAGACGGTTCTTAACACACCAGATATAAAGCTTATTAATCTCAGATTGAAGAACAACGAGATCATTATAACAACTGATCTCAGAATAGATCTTGGGATCATCAGCATAAAGCGGAAATTTGATAGATGAGAAGCAAGAGCTAATGTTATTAATGAACAAGATATATAGTAAAGAGCCCAGAATACTGCCATGGGGCACTCCAGAGGTGGCCCAAAATGGTTTCGAATAAACACCGTCAATATTTACAACATTACTTCTGTTGTGCAGGTAAGATTTAATCCACTGTAGGAACGTAGAGTGGAATCCATAGCAAGCTAATTTCGCAATTAAAATTTTATGAGAAATTTTATCGAATGCCTTGTAAAAGTCTAAGTATATTGTATCAACCTGAAAACCCCGCCTAAATGCCGCGTAGCAATCCTCAGAAAAGACAGCGAGGTTCGTTAATGTGTATCTGGCCGGGACAAAACCATATTGATTGGCGCAAATCAGGTGCTTAATACTAAAGTAAAGCTTGTCATTGACAACACATTCAAAAAGCTTCGAAGTTAGACAATTTGGAAATAGGCTTGTAATTAGAACAGTTAATTTTGTTGCCAGACTTAAAAATGGAAGTGACGGATACTTGTTTCCAGTCATCAATAAAAATACCCGATGCCAATGATTTTCATTAACGGTCGTACTAGCGAAGGACAGTTTTTCAAAAGAATAACTGAAAGATTGTCAACATCAGTTGTGGAGGAATTTTTAAGTTTTATAATCCCCTCAACTATGTCTGCCTCAGTGAGAGTAAGTGACACAAAATTATTAGCGGAGGGAGACTTAATTAACTTGTGTATGTTATCTGTATCTTCCACAGTTAAATCATTATCTGTGATAAAGTTTGCCAAGAAGAAGTCAGCAACGAGATTAGCAGCCTCATTAACAGAGTTGGCAATAATATTATTGTAGCATACTGATTTCGGTATGCTAGATACGCTCTTCATGGAGTTTATGTAATTCCAAAAGTTCTTCGGATTGCTCTTGATGTTTACCTCAAAATTTCTGACGTACTTAGCATATAAAGACTTATTAAGATTGTTAAATTTTTTCTTATAAACAATAAACAAATCATAAAATCGACGCTGATTAGTAAACTTCGCGCGATCTTTTATTAAAAACTTTCCCATGCAGCGCAATTTTTTATTAAAAAAATTTCGCATGTGGCGCAAATGTTCAACAAATAAAAATACCCCATTTTCTAAATTCTTATCATAAAACATTTAAATTTTTTAATCTCTTATCATAAAAAATTTAAACATTTACTTAAAAATCTTGCGTTTCGTTAAATTAAATACATTAATTACATATTATTCAGAGAATTACAAAAACAAGATACATTAGCCGTGTTTTTTTTACACGCTTATACGTTTCGTTTGGGCGTGAAAAAAAACGCCTATCCTCGCTTAGATAATGCTTAGGAGACCCATCTAGAGGCAGTGGTTAAATAACTAGCAACAGCACAGGGTGTACCGAAAAGCGGAAAGACAACCCTCTGATGACCATAGTGTACAACATATAGCTGAATCAGTTGTGATTAAATGTGGACACGCACCACTTTAAGAGGTGATACATAGAATTAGTGTAGGGGTGAAACATAGACACATATTTCAGTTACATCTGAGTATAATGCGTATTGAAATTTAGTGGTACTAATTTTATGCGTAGCAATTTCAGAGGTGTATTTAAAGTTTCTCGCTTAGCAGTCCATATAAAGTTTAAGCGTAAACGTATATAGACGTGAAAAAACACAGCTATAGATAGTGTATGTTTGTTTGCATTTATGTATATTGACCTGCCACCACCTTATATTATTCTACCAAGATAAAAAGATATTTATTTATTTATTTAGTCTAGTAACAAATGTTTAGTACAGACACTTATGACTAAATTACAGAAACCAGCTTATATTAAGCTATGGAAAACACTAGCAAAAAGAATTTATATTATTACAGATTAAGTAATTTTTTAGTTTAAGTTGAAAAGCGTATTTTAAGTCGGAGAAATCAATATCCAAAACACTTGAGAAGCAATTAATTTCGGTAATAGTTTAGTTGAGGGGTCGACTGCTAATACGCTAACAAAAATATCGAGAGAGGTGTCAAACGACGCGTCTTGACATCAGTATTAATAATCCGAAAATAAAAATTTTAACGCGTTCAAAAGATATTAACGAAAAACCGAAAAAAGACCCGCGGGTACCTCCGAAACCGGGGGTCGGATCCATAGAATTTTTGCGCAGAACATCTTTCTGCGTTGGCGGCCTTCGGCCGCGCTTATAAAAAATAACCCTGGGCTACGCCATGCCAAGTCCGGGTGTGTGGTATAACCGTGGCTACCGCCACGGTGATGCACAATTTTTTTTGTGGGTACAAACACAACAACAACCACATGGAAATCGCCAACTTCAACTGCAAATATCTACGGACAGAGATAAAATTTTTCTTTTCCGCCTTCGAATTATTGTTCTCGAGATTAATACGCGTCTTTTGACACCTCAATCGATATTTTTGGTAGCGTATTAGCAGTCGACCCCTCAACTAGACTATTACCTTAATTTCTGATAGCGCTCTGTTAATAGGCGCTTTTGAGTTATAAACAGTTCTACTCAGCCCTATGAAAAAGAGTTCAAAGTGACGGAGGTTTCTACAGGGAGTATTTAAGCATAGTCTTTCAAGAAGCAACGCGCAGTCAATTTTGCCCGTGAAAAGATCGAAAATGAACAACGAGGCAAAAAGAATTCTGCGATTGTTTAGGGAAAGCAAGGATATTAGTTGGCAACGAGACTCATAGGACGGGATCGGTTCAGAGAATCGTAATGAAGTAAGCGCGAAGCGCATAAACATTTTTTGAACCCGCTCCAGGTGGTTGATGTGAACTGCGTCGTAAGGCCGCCAAATAAAAGCCGCATACTCAAGTTTGGACCACACAAAAGACGTATATAAAACTTTAAGTGTGTAGGGGTCAGAGAAGTTTGCGGAATGGCGTCTGACAAAAGCAAGCATTGAAAGCGCCTTAGAAATTGTGAAGCTGACGTGAGTGTTAAAATTAAGCTTTGAGTCGAAGTATACCCCCAAGTCTTTAACTTCAAGAGTCGTTCGAAGAAAAGTGTCTGCAATATGATAGGAGGTATGAAGTGGCCTCAGCAGTTTACCATACGTCACAGTGTGGCACTTACTTATATTGAGGAAAAGACGGTTCTTAACACACCAGATATAAAGCTTATTAATCTCAGATTGAAGAACAACGACACCATTATAACAACTGATCTCAGAATAGATCTTGAGATCATCAGCATAAAGCAGAAATTTGGTAGATGAGAAGCAAGAGCTAATGTTATTAATGAACAAGATATATAGTAAAGGGCCCAGAATACTGCCATGTGGCACTCCAGAGGTGGCCCAAAATGGTTTCAAATAAACACCGTCAATATTTACAACATTACTTCTGTTGTGCAGGTAAGATTTAATCCACTGTAGGAACGTAGAGTGGAATCCATAGCAAGCTAATTTCGCAATTAAAATTTTATGAGAAATTGTATCGAATGCCTTGTAAAAGTCTAAGTATATTGTATCAACCTGAAAACCCCGCCTAAATGCCGCGTAGCAATCCTCAGAAAAGACAGCGTGGTTCGTTAATGTGGATCTGGCCGGGACAAAACCATGTTATCAGGTGCTTAATACTAAAGTAAAGCTTGTCATTGACAACACATTCAAAAAGCTTCGAAGTTAGACAATTTGGAAATAGGCCTGTAATTAGAACAGTTACTTTTGTTGCCAGACTTAAAAATGGGAGTGACGGATGCTTGTTTCCAGTCATCAATAAAAATACCCGATGCCAATGATTTTCATTAACGGTCGTACTAGCGAAGGACAGTTTTTCAAAAGAATAACTGAAAGATTGTCAACATCAGTTGTGGAGGAATTTTTAAGTTTTATAATCCCCTCAACTATGTCTGCCTCAGTGAGAGTAAGTGACCCAAAATTATTAGCGGAGGGATACTTAATTAACTTGTGTATATTATCTGTATCTTCCACAGTTAAATCATTATCTGTGATAAAGTTTGCCAAGAAGAAGTCAGCAACGAGATTAGCAGCCTCATTAACAGAGGTGGCAATAATATTATTGTAGCATATTGATTTCGGTATGCTAGATACGCTCTTCATGGAGTTTATGTAATTCCAAAAGTTCTTCGGATTGCTCTTGATGTTTACTCAAAATTTCTGACGTACTTAGCATATAAAGACTTATTAAGATTGTTAAATTTTTTCTTATAAACAATAAACAAATCATGAAATCGACGCTGATTAGTAAACTTATATTTTTTAAAAAACTTGTTTCTCAAATTTTTTAGGTTTGAGCTCACTATTGTGCCAGGGAGATTTATAAATTTTCTTTTTATATACCGGCACGATTTTTTCGCAAATCTTATGAATTTCATTTTTAAATACATTGAAAGACTTTCCAACTTCACTTTTGCCAAGCATAGCATCCCAATCAACTCCACGTAAAGCAGAATTTAAACGATTAAAATCACATCTACGAAAATTGAGCGATGTTTTCATATTTGATGTAGGAATACAGAAATACCCAAAGAACTGAATTTCAAGCTTTAAGGGCAGGTGATGCAAGTTTGGTGGCGAAATTGAAGACGTAGGTTCCGAGATAACGAAACTAATATTGTTAGTTACAAAAATTAAATCAAGAGTGCGATGTAAAGAATTATGGATAAATTGAGATAAACCAACCCCTCCAAAATTATCAATAAGATACGATTCATCAAAGCTGTTAAAATTATTAGGAGTTAAATAGAGGTTGTTTTCAAGAGCGATCCAGCTAACATTACTTAAATTAAAATCCCCCAGTACACATAGCTGCGTTTCTCCTAAACTTCGCTTAAGATTTAAGATATTGTAACGAATTTACTGCAATTCCCCTTATTTGCAATCTTCTGCCAACGTTCATATCGCTAAACTGTTGAATAAATAAATGGCCTTTATTAAAGTACTTCACAATAACACTTATACTTTGCAACGAATAGCTTGCTTAATAACCAAACTGATTGATAGCTCAAATGAAACTGACTTTTTGCGCCTTTTATACTTTTTGATTTCTCGTTGCATACTTCTAGGCTCTTCCATTCCAGAACTTACTAGTTAGTTATCAGCTACAAAATCACCAGCCACAACTACGTGAGTAATACTTGCACAAATTATTGCCCTCTCTTGTGAGCAACTCAGATAAGATATATGCATGTGTTTGTGCGTTGCTTCTCTGCTGCGTGTATGTACATATGTGTAGACATAATGATTGAATTATTGATGTGCATCAAGTCACTGCTTAGCATCGGCTTAGAGATGATAGTATCGCCTTAGTGCTGCTAATATTCGTTACACTGCCCTCCACCTAAATCTCTCGATCTAAACGCTGCCAGCCTTTCCAAATGAACCACTTTCATTTTGGTTCGTGGTTTGCCAATGGTTTGTATGCGGTAAACTACATCGTTGATCCGTTTTACAACTTTGTATGGGTCTTCCCCATTACACTGCAATTTCGGGGACAAACCTTTTTTTCGTTGTGGGTTGTATAACAGCACCAAATCTCCTTCGAATTAATTGCTTTATCATACCTCGCTTTCATCTTGTCACTCATAATCTTTGCTCGTTGCCTTACAAGATCGTGTATCTCTCTCAGCTCTTCTTCCAAGACACCAGTGGGTTTCTTGACATTTCTCTCCGCATCGGTATCTATCCCAAACCTCAAATCAGCTGGCAGTCGAAGGTCATTGCCAAAAATTACTTTTGCAGGGGTTTGGCCCGTTGTTTCATGCACTGCTGATCGGTAAGCCATCAAGAATAATGGTATGCGGCTATCCCACTCCTTATGGTACTTGTCTACTACTTTCCTTAAATGCTCTTCCAATGTTCTATTGAAACGTTCCACCATACCATCGGACTGAGGATGCAATGCAGTTGTCCGTGTTTTTCGAATGCCCAATGATGTACACATTTCCTGGAACACAGCTGGTTCGAAATTCCTGCCTGGGTCAGAATGTATCTCTATTGGTACACCATACCTTGCAACCCAATTGTTTATAAACACTTCTGCTACTGTTTCCGCTTCTTGATTTGGGATTGGGTATACCTCTTGCCATTTACTGAAATAATCCATTACTACCAGTACATATTTGTTTCCGCAGTTGCTAGTAGGAAATGGTCCTGCGACATTCATAGCTATCCTTTCAAATGGCGCACCTGAGTTATATTGCTTCATCTGGCCATGACTTCGGGTTTTGGGCCCTTTCGCTCTGCTGCAAACCTCGCAGTTCGCAATCCACTCAGTGATCGACTGTCGGCAACCAACCCAATAGAATCTCTGTTTAATCTTCTCGAGCGCCTTCGTGATTCCAAGATGACATCCGCTTGGACCATTATGTAACTCGCTGAGCACGTCAGGAATCCTCTTTCTGGGAACAGCCCTTGCATAACATGTGACAGATCTGTATCTTCTAGCTGACACTTCCTTAGTTGTTCCTTGACCCATTCATCCGCACACGTTATAGTCATTAGCCGGACATCTATAATGTCTTATTTATTCGGAATCGCTGGCCGTAGAGGTATTTGTGAAAATGTTTAATGCACTCTACCAATGCCAACAGCTCTCTCCGTGTAACGCAGTAGTTCCTTTCTGGGTTTCCAATTGAACGGCTGCAATATGCAACTACCTTCTCCTGTCCATCGACCAGTTGTGACAAAACGCCTCCTATAGCATATCCACTCGCATCTGTATCTAGAATAAATGTTGCTCCTGGAATCGGATATGCTAACATTGGGGCAGTGCACAAACGCTCCTTCAATGTTTGGAAAGCCACTTCTTGCCCCTTCTTCCATTCAAAAGCTTTATTTTTTCTTGTAAGCTCATGGAGGCTATGGGCTACGCTGGAAAAATTTGGTACAAATCGGCGGTAATATGCGCACAGTCCAAGGAAACTTCTCAATTCATGTAGGTTCTGTGGTCAATCCTTTACAGCCTCTATATTTTCGTTCGCAGTGCAGATGCCCTCTGTCGTTACCTTGTGACCCAAATAATTTACTTCTTTTTAAACAGCGCACACTTTTTGGGACTTAGTTTCAGACCAGCGCCAGCTATTCTCTGGAAAACTTCCTCCAAGTTCTTAAGATGTTCATCAAAGTTCTTTCCCAATACGATGACGTCGTCTAGGTACACCAAGAATGTTTTCCAATGTACTCTCAAAAGTCCAAAAGGCATCACTGTAAATTGCCAAAGACCATCACCGACACTGAGGGCTGTTTTCTATTTATCTTCCTCCTTCACCTCAACTTGCCAGTAGCCGCTTTTCAAGTCCAGTGTGGAAAACCATTTGGTACCAGAGAGCGAGTCCAGAGTGTCGTCAATTCTCGGCAGTGGGTAGCTATCCTTTTTCGTGACGTCGTTCAACTTGCGATAGTCCACGCAAAACCTCATTTTCCCATCCTTCTTCTTCACAAGTACCACCGGTGAGCTCCATGGACTAGCTGATGGTTCGATGACGCCGCTGTCGCTCATTTCTTGTACGATTTGACTCACAACTTCCCGTTTAGCCAGTGGAACACTACGAGGAGCTTGACGTATCGGCCTCGCGTCTCCAGTGTCAATTTGATGTTTCACAACGTTGGTGCGGCCTGGTTTGGAACCATCCTGGTCAAATATGTTCGCGTACTTTAGGAGCCTGCGTCCATGCCGTGATGTCATTTGAAAGGATGAAGCGTGTTCCTGGAGCTGTTCACAGTTAATAACTACTTCAGCCTCTTGGCATCTTCGCAAAATAGCTCCTTTGGTCAGTTTGAGTGGTGACTTGAACTCATTGAGCACTCTTACCGGAATACGTCCATCTTGTTTTGTCATAGCCAGGCTTTTTCCTACAAGTATGTTCAGTGCTGATTTGTTTGCTGCTTCGACAACCAACAATTTGTTTGTCCCACAATCTCCATCAACCTTTGCCCAGATGACTGCTTCGGATTTTGGTGGTATTTGCTGACTCTCTTCCACCAGCACTCGCTTACTGATATAGCCTCTCTCGTAGCCGAAATTAAATGGCACATCCAAGTTTTTATATCGCATCTTCTTGCTTTGCATATCAATCTTGATGCATTGGTCGATTAAGAAGTCCCCTCCAATTATGATTTCATTAACAATCTCTTCCACTATAAAATTGTGTAGTAACGTGACGTTCCCAATTGCTACTTCACATGCTACTTCTCCAATTACCTGGGTGTCCTCTCCCGTGGCTGTACGTAATCTTGCTCCAAGCAATGGTCTTATCTTCTTGTTGACTAAATCTGATCGAATGATGGAATGGGATGCACCCGTATATACAGTCAGTAAACGTTCCTTTCCATCCACATTTCCCCCGACAATAAGATTGCTTGACCTTCTTCCAATTTGCGAGATAGAGATTATGGGGCATTCAATTGCGGGAGCCAGCTGTCGCCCCTTACTGCTGACTCGCTTTAGTTTAACGATTGGTTGGTCTTGGAGATCTGATCATCTCCTTCAGCTCTGCGTTTACGACCACCCACATTGTTTGAACTGTTAGGGTTGGTGTTGCAATAACGCGCAATGTGCCCTGGCTTTCCACACTTAAAGCATTTGACTGCATCATTATTCTTCTACTGCGTACCCTTCAATGCTTCCAAAATTGTGTCTACCCACTCTGGTCTTTCTACTTCCACACGATGAGCCTTATATGCTGGTTTACTCAATAGGGAGGCAGTTTCCTGAGTCAATGCATGTGATACCGTTTCAGCAAACGTCAGCTTTGGATTTGCGTATGTAGCCCGCTTCGTTTCCACGTCCCGTATGCCATTTATAAAACTCTGGATTTTTACCCTCTCGGTGTATTCCACGGGTGCGTCCGCATTTGCGAGATGAGCCAATCTTTCAACATCCGAGGCAAACTCCTGCAAAGTCTCATTCGCTCTCTGGTGACGGTTTTGCAACTCAATTTGGAATATCTGTTTCCTATGCTCGCTTCCATAACGTCTCTCGACAGCGGCCATCAATGCTTCATAGTTGTTCCGTTCGTACTCTGGAATCGATAGCATTATTAGCAGACATTGCATGACCCTTAGTAACATGTGTTAAAGAACATGTATTTTGCCCACTCGTACCATTTGACAGTACGGATGGCGATGTGCCGTTGACATTGCAAAAAATAGGTGATAACATTGTAGGTATAGGGTAAACAGAAGATGTAAAAGACAACGGCAAAGACGAAAGCGCAGCTGTAGCAGACCCGTGGTTATTGTTGTTTGTATTTTCCATCACACTAACACAAGATGGACTGACAGCACTATGTAAGAATTGGAGGCCATTGGCATTGTTGATGTTAGCATTGTTAAAATTTTGAAATTGCTTATCTGATTTGATAAGCGATTTCAGCCCCCAACTTCCTTCATCAAATCCTCGAACTTACAGTTGAACAGATCTTTTAAAAAATCTATGCCAAGCTTTTGCGAAGCAGCAATAGAGTCTAAAGAAGATAATGCCGTCTTTCAGTGAGTTTTACAACTCCGGCTCACGCTGAATTCTCACGGGAATGCTCTGGATCATTGAGAGACTTGAGAAGCAGATGTCGTGAAATTTTCGCAAACGTGAAAAGTGATAGGCAGATGTCGCCGCTGTTTTTCATTTAACTCATACGGCGAAAGGCTAAGCAGCGACATCTATTTTTGAAAAAGTAGGTTTATTAAACGCAGCATTGCCAAACTAAAAAGAAGTAATTAAATTATCTGGCTCACAAATTGAACCAGGTTTCTATCTGGATTTATCTGGCTCAAATCGTTGTTGTACATTTACATGCAAAATTATTTATCTGGCTCAGGATTTTGCCACCGGATGATAGCTTAAGAGTTTCCTAGAGTTCCGAATCATTATTTTGTCATTTTTAGGACCCCATCCAGAAAAAAAATAAATTTGGAAAAGCGTGGCACCTCATGCGGCAGTTACTCACGAACGTACGTACCAAAAACGTGTCAGCTGACACGACCTATCTTATGAGTGTGCAATGTAAACGAAAACTCACCGACGTGCAACGCCCGTACGTACGTAGCCCGGAACGTAGAAATCTTTGATTTTTTCCACTAGACAGAGTTGCCTAGTAAACTTTTGTGCGCTAATTTTTGATTATTTATTTAATATTAATTCCAGCCTTTTACAACATCAAAAATTAAATTGGAAACAGTTGATGTTTCCATAAGCATGCATGCAAAATGGTCAATGGCAACAGCGCTTATCTGTAAACAATACACACACAAATATGTTATGTACATGTACACAGACGCACACATTGATTCCTACGGACTTGGGGGTCGGTCAAACGTGTTTTTTAACGACAAACGTCCGTACGTTCGGCACACGTCCATAGTGTACCTATACAAGTGTGTCAGCTAACCGATAAACGTCAAAACTACAAACAGCCTCGCTCACCTGATGTAAATCTCAGGTCTAGAGTTGCATTTTTGGTACGTAAGAGTACTTCAAGCTGAGTTGCATTTGAGAGTTTAATAAAACTTTGTAGTATTTACAGATGAAATAGTTGCATATATTTCCGCGGAAATAAGAATACTTGAAGATTTGTAGCCTGCAACAATGAGGAAACATACGGAAAGCAAAATTTATTTAAATTAGAGTCAAAATATAAAGCGCCACACGTGTAACATGGAAAAATTTCACTTTTAAGGCTATTTACACAAATGCATAAGGGCAAAATTATATAAACGCTTTGGTCGCTTCAAAGCAAAGATAACGTACGGCGTTTCATTGTTTTTCGTCTGGCGTTGTCGAAGCGTAGGCACGCAACCAAAGCATTTATGTATGAGTGCCCAGAAAACTACATACCAAATTTCGTCAAGATACCTCAAAATTTACTCAAGTTATCGTGTTAACGGACGGACGGACGGACGGACATGGCTCGAACAAATTTTTTTTCGATACTGATGATTTTGATATATGGAAGTCTATATCTATCTCGATTCCTTTATACCTGTACAACCAACCGTTATCCAATCAAAGTTAATATACTCTGTGAGCTCTGCTCAACCGAGTATAAAAAAAACTAACGAAATACAAGAAAAATACAACGTAGTTCATTAAAAACAAACAAGCCAGTTTGTATTTCGATAGGGTTTTTTGACATTAGGATGTTTTTATTTATTTTTTCTGACAAATGAAAATTTTGTTTTTAGTTTCGTACATAAAAATATAACTAAATTCAAAGTGTAAATTGTGTGTGCAAATGAGTTTTCAATAAGTGTACATTTTTCAGTTTTTCATAGTTAAGGAATTGACCTCCAGATTCTTGTGTTACACAAATATAGTGAACTTGGGTACAGAAATTCAAATTTATAACTTTTCACAATAATTTCAAAAACTCTACGTTTTCTCTGCTTTTTACACTTAAAGGAGTAACCCTCCATAATAAATTAAACTTTTAATGAAAATCAATAACTCTGAACTGAACACTTTTCGCCATGATATAAAATTACGTCTCTGCACAGACCTAATTGACCGTTTTCAAATTGTCATCCTCCCAGCAGCTCCTTGCAGCAGGACTGCTCCATATTCTCTTACTCCGGGAAGGCATCGAATCCAATCCGGGTCCGTCTCCTGACCCCGGTCCTGAGAAATGGTTTTGCTGCATCTGCCGGAAAAGAATCTTTTTAGGGCGGTCATACTCTGTTCAGTGTGTCTCGTGCAAGGGATGGTTGCATCGGACAGGTTGTTCCCAAAACCCAGGTTCCCAAAACCCTAAGTCCACGTAACTTTTATAAATCTTTTGTGGCTCCTTGCTGCTCACGCCCAAGGGCGTCCCGTAGTCTACGCCTAAGCGCCTGAGAGCATGAGCCCCTGCCCCCGTCTTCTCCCCCCCCCCCCCTCTTTTCCGGCAGCAATCGTGCCGGTCAGGGAAACAGACTCTTAGTCCCTACCTCCGTTTGCACCGTCTGCCAGCACATAATATATGGGTTTGCGACATCCGCCCAATGCAGCTCCTGCCTTGGGTGGTGCCACTTTCCTAGATGTTCTGGTCTCCGCGACGGCAACCCCCCGACGGGTTTCATCGCGCCATGTTGTCAGGTCGCAAACCCAAATCATCCGGGTACCCCAATGCTTGCCCAGGGACGCCCAGTCCCAGGGCCACAACAGCAATTGCGTCCTGGCCTTCCACAACCCAGGCGTAGTCACCCGTCACTTACCCCCAGAGTGGCGACGTCTCCCCTTATGCACTTCAGAATTCTGCAGTTAAACTGTAATGGACTATCTGGGAAGATTACGGAGATAGTCGATTTCATGAAGCGGCACAACACCCGCATTGCTGCGATTCAAGAGACTAAACTCACAGCAAGATCTGCATTGCAGACCTTCTCTGGGTATAATGTCCACAGGAAAGACCGCGAGAGCGGAAATGGAGGCGGTCTCGCGTTTATCATACACCACTCTGTGCAATATTATATATTTGATCCTGGCATCGACCGCAAGGACAATGTCTTAGAACGTCAAGGCCTATCTGTCCGGTCAGGCGATGCAAACCTAGAAATCATCAACATCTACATCCCTCCTGCCACCTGTTGCCCCAGTGGATACCGCCCTAATATCAGGGCCTTACTCACTGGCAAAAATCGCATTATCTTAGGCGATTTCAATGCCCATCATGATCTATGGCACTCAAACTTGCGGGCGGACAGTAGGGGTGAGATGTTGGCGGATCAAATAGAAGAAACGACGTTCTGCACAATAAACGGAGACGCCCCCACACGTATGGTAGGAAGCTGTCAGAGCTCGCCAGATATCTCAATCGTGAGCGCAGAACTCGTAAACTGCGTCAACTGGCAGCCGATGGTAACATTGGCATCCGACCACCTGCCCATACTTATTTCGCTTGAGCGTACCGCCGACTTCATCGTCACTGAAAAACGCACTTTCATAAACTTCAAAAAAGGAAAGTGGGAAGAATATAAATCCTTTACAGACAGCCGCTTTGCTGCCCTCCCTATCCCGACTGATACCCGCCAAGGGGAGCGTGCCTTCCGTAAGGTCATTAAATCCGCCTCGGCACATTTCATTCCCGCCGGGAGAATTCCCGAAATCCGGCCCCACTTCCCGGCGGAGGCCGCAAACTTAGCGAGAGAACGTGACCTTATAAGACAGCTTGATCCAGGCGACCCCAAATAAGGGATATAAACCAACGCATCAGATTGCTTGTGGATGAACACAAGCGGCCGAAATGGGAGGAACACCTAAGAGGTTGTAACCTCTCTGCCGGCGTGGGTAAACTTTGGTCCACCGTAAAGTCCCTATCGAATCCGACTAAGCACAAAGACAAAGTTTCCATCGCCTTTGGCGACAAAGTGCTGTCGGACGCGAAAAAATGCGCGAGCGTTTTCTGCCGACAATATATAATGCATCATACGGTCGACAAAGATAGACGGAGAGCCAATAGACACGCACATAAACACAAATTCAGCGCGTCACCAATCACCACCACCGCTAAAGAGGTTATGAGGACCAAATATAACACCATTAATTTGGCCCACACAAAGCGACCCCACATCATATTCGATACAGCACTAACACAACAGCCAGTCACAAAAGGCTATAGCAACAGACCAACCAACAAGTTCAATACAGCATACATCATAATCGATACAACACTAACACAACAGCCAGTCACAAAAGGCTATAGCAACAGACCAACCAACAAGTTCAATACAGCATTGACACAACAGCCAGTCACAAAAGGCTATAGCAGCAGACCAACCAACAAGTCTCAGCAACACAACGGGCAAGCACAACACTTTAGTGCCAACACAACAAACTAACAAATCTCAGCGACGCAACGTAACCAGGCAGTCAGCACGGAGCTGTGGTCGTGACCAGAGCTACTAGCGAAGTATATCCCTATTGCAGTTGACCTTCTCTATGCAATAGGAATCCACTTCATAGGAGCGAGTCGTGGAACGGTGATTGCGGTTGACCTTCTCTACGCATCACCCCCAAACGACCAAAGATCCCGCCACAGTAACGCGCAACCGCGACAGGTCACACCCGCTCACCTCCGTCAGTAGAAGTACGCCGGCAGAGGCCGCAACAGAGCGGCAACGCACGTAAACCAGCAGTCAGTCAGCACGGAGCTGTGGTCGTGACCAGAGCTACTAGCGAAGTATATCCCTATTGCAGTTGACCTTCTCTATGCAATAGGAATCCACTTCATAGGAGCGAGTCGTGGAACGGTGATTGCGGTTGACCTTCTCTACGCATCGACCAAAGGCCCCGCCACAATAACGCGCAACCGCGACAAGTGACACCCGCTCACCTCCGTCAGTAGAAGTACGCCGGCAGAGGCCGCAACAAAGCGGCAACGCACGTAAACCAGCGCAGAGCGCGGCAGCAAAGCGCAGCAGAGGTCCGCCGACGCACAACGTAACCAGGGTAAGCCAGCGCGAACCGCGGCAGCAGAGGTACACCGGCAGAGTAATACAAGTAAGCGCCGACGTAGGGCGCGACAGAGCATCGCCTCAGCAATACAGGTAAACGCCGACGTAGGGCGCGACAGAGTATCGCCCAGCAAATACGAGTAGACGCCGACGCAAGGCGTGGCAGAGAATCACCCAGCAATACAAATAGACGCCGACGCAGGGCGCAGCAGAGTAATACAAGTAGACGCCGACGTAAGGCGCGACAGAGCACCGCAGCAGAGAGAGACGCCGTCATAAGGCGCGTCAAGGCACCGACGCCACATACTAACGGGATCCGTCTAACGGAACACGGCGACAGAGCATCGCCTCAGCAATACAAGTAGACGCCGACGTAAGGCGCGACAGAGCACCGCAGCAGAGAGAGACGCCGTCATAAGGCGCGTCAAGGCACCGACGCCACATACTAACGGGACCCAGCTAACGGAATACGGCCGGACCGCTAAGGCCGCCACCGCAATCAAGGATACCGCAAGATAATCCAAGTGAAATTGAAAATGAAGTATACAAACACGTTTTATTTTATATTTTTATATTATAGAATTTAGAACCAATAAAGAGAGTGAAGTTAATTTATATTAAATCGATTTGCAAGGTGCCCCTTTAATACAAATTTATTGTAAACGAACCCTGGGCACGGCGAGTATACCCCCAGCAAATATCAAAGAAGCAACGGGGCACGAAAAAGCTTCGTTACAAGGTTGAGGACGCCATTGGTCGTGCTAAACCATCCAAAGCAGTGGGCCCAGACGGCATAGCCATGCCGATGCTTAAAAGCCTAGGGAAAGAGGGTTTCAAATATTTAGCGCATGTCTTCAATCTGTCTCTTTCCACCTTTGTCATGCCTGAGAAATGGAAAATGGCCAAGGTGGTCGCGCTACTAAAGCCTGGGAAACCAGCTAACGTAGGTGAGTCGTATCGTCCATATCTCTCCTATCGCCAGTGGCAAAGACGTTTGAATCCATTTTGCTCCCTTATTTCCAAGCAAATTTGCAGCTAGCCCCTCATCAGCATGGCTTCAGAAAACTCCATAGCACTACCACCGCGCTAAATGCCATTAGCACCCAGATAAATTGCGGTTTAAATCAATACCCCCACCATAGAACAGTACTCGTAGCACTAGACCTATCAAAAGCTTTTGATACGGTCAACCATGGCTCGTTACTGCAGGACCTGGAAGGGTCTACCCTTCCCCTATGTCTTAAAAGGTGGACCGCAAATTATCTGGGTGGTCGGCAGGCATCGGTGCAATTTAGAAACGAAACATCAAAACCAAGGATAATTAAACAAGGGGTGCCACAGGGTGGTGTCCTATCCCCACTTCTGTTTAATTTCTACATATCTAAGCTACCTTCACTACCGGAAGGAGTCACAATCGTTTCCTACGCCGATGACTGCACAATAATGGCCACAGGCCCAGGCCCAAAGATCGATGCGCTATGCAATAAAATAAACGGCTACCTCCCTGATCTCTCCAGTTTTTTCGCCTTGCGAAACCTGGCATTATCACCGACAAATCTTCCGCGACCTTATTTACAACATGGACGCCCCAAATGTCGACCATTTTGAACATCCACGTCGATGGCACTACGCTACCGACTGTCCTACACCCCAAAATCTTGGGTGTGACGTTTGATCAGGATCTACATTTTGGTGAGCACGCAGCCGCAATTGTTCCGAGAATTCAGAGCCGTAACAAAATCCTCAAATCCCTCGCTGGCAGTACTTGGGGAAAAGATAAAGAAACGCTCATGACTACATACAAAGCAATTAGCCAGCCGATTACGTGCTACGCGTCACCCATATGGTCGCCAAGTCTAAAAATCACCCACTGGAAGAAGCTACAGGCCTGCCAAAATGCTGCTCTCAGAATCGCCACGGGCTGTCTTCTTATGTCCCCAGAACACCATCTGCATAATAAGGCGAGAATACTCCCCATCAGGGAGAGAAATGAGATGCTGACCAAACAGTTCCTGTTGTATACCCAGAAACCTGGGCATCCCAACAGACATCTGATTGATGAACCAGCACCGCCTAGGGGCTTAAGGAGTCATCTCTGTAAGCATTTTGAGGAAATACGGCACCTGAGAACCCAGCCGTATGAAGTTAAAAAACACAAGCAGGTCCTTGGTGAACTCCATAAACAGGTGTCGGACCTTTATGCCGGGCATTGCCCGGTGAATCCAGTACTTAACGAAAATCATCCAAAACTTGCGGAAGAGGAACGCATACTCCCCAGGGAAACGCGTGTCACTCTTGCTAAACTTCGTTCTGGATACTGTAACAGGTTAAACTCTAACCTATCCAGAATCAACCCCGAAATACAAAATGTTTGCCCCGCTTGCAATGTGTCCCCACATGACACCAACCATCTCTTCAATTGTAATGTGGAACCAACGCCTCTAAAACCCCTTTCCTTATGGTCCACCCCTGTTGAAACGGCAAGTTTCCTTGGACTCCCGTTAGAGGATATTGATGACAATTTGTGATCGGTCGCGGCTATTAGGTGGGGCGAGCATTGATATAACAACAACAACAACCGTTTTCAACTGAAACAACAATGACAACCCAGATTTTCCCGTTATGCTCACTTAAGCGAATGCCTGTCAGAAAGAAGTCAACACCCTTGTACCTGTACACTATGCACACGTCGGTGGGTAAAGCGCCAAATACACGACACGAACATTTCCGCGAACATTCCGCAATCTTGTTCGCAGCTTTGGCCATACACCATACGAACTTTTGGCCGAACATTAGTTCTCTTTCAGACAGCGATGAATACGGACAACAATTGTGCTGCAGCAATATTGCTCGCTGTGGCAATTAAGCGTAAAAAAAATTTATACATTTCAATAAATTCACTGAGAAATTTTTTATTGTCCATTTTACTTTTCCGCGCACGTCTGTTCCGTTCAGAAATTACTACGATTATGAGCTATTTCGCCATACACGCGCGAACTGGCAAACACCACCATAGACGACAGAAAAGGTCGTAGAAGCATGACATAACGGGAATGTTCGCGTAAATGTTCGTGTCGTGTATTTGGCGCTTAATTGCCGCTTTATTCAAAATATTCCCCAAAACACCTACAAGGTATAACCGTTTCGACATTATTGACGGTTTTCCGCAATGGAAAATAATTTATAGTTAACTCATATAAAAACTAATTAAATATATTACTTTTTTATTATTTATTGTCCGAACAAGGAGATTGGTTTTTATGAATTAAATTGCACGAAAACTTAGAAACAAAAATCATGGCCGACCAGAAGAGAGAATGGTTATACCTCGTAGATGTTTTTATAATGAAAAAAAAAGACCATCATTGGAAAAACAGATATCGATTACAAATAAATGTCAAAGATGACATAAATGTCGCCATGCGAATAAAAGTGACAGTGAAGCCATTTCATCAATTTTGTTAAAATACTTTGAAAATAAAAAATGTCCTTTGAAACTTTGTGAATTTCGCATAGAGAATACCGCTGTTGTTAAAAAATCCTTCGCCCAAAGAGAATAGGATACTTTTTTATTTTATTATTTTTTTTTTTCAAATTCGGGGGTGCGTGACAGATTATTATGAGTTTTCACAGCTGGTTGCTGCGTCGTGAAAATGGTATCCTACAAAGTAGTGGAGACCAAGACTTCATCATGCGCCGAGTTTATAAATCGATGCGTCCTTTATACCAATGGACAAATATGACATGCAAATCCAGTACCAATAATGGTACAGTAAACATTGGGGGCGTTTTCAACTTGGAGTTTTCTCCGGAAGGGTATGTGCTTATATGTGGTCATGTATTATTATAAAAATATTGTTTACTGCCTAACAAAGGAATGTATTGGTAGCTGCTTGTGAGAAGAAATCTATTGTATTGTTTGATGTGGTTAGCAGACAAACATCACATAAAGTCATGGATGCCCACACATCAAATGTAAATTGTATCAGGTAAGCACAACGTCCCGGATGTATTGAATAGGCGTTATATACACATAATTATATATAATATTGTAGATTTCTTGACAATCAACGTTTTGCAACATGTTCTGATGACACCACTGTCGCTCTGTGGGACTTACGGTTTCTAAAGACGAAAATGCGGACTCTGCAAGGCCATTCAAATTGGGTGAAAAGCATAGAGTATTCTAAAAAAGATAATTTACTTGTAACTTCAGCCTTTGATGGTAGTATATTTACATGGGATATTAATTCATATACTGAGCAAGGACTTATATACCAAAAAGTTTTTCATACAAGTGGTTTAATGCGTTGCCGCATATCACCAGATAGCTCTAAACTGATATTGTGTACAACAGGCGGGTATCTAATGATTATACACGATTTAGACTTAACAACATTACACAAAGATTTGTGCGGTTTTCGAGTAAGTAACAAGTATTTCTATTTAGTTTTCAGATGAAATAATATATGCTTGTACATATTTATATTTGACAACGACGTATTCTCTGAAGGGAACTCATCTAGCCACAAGTAAACTATTAGCTTCTTATTCGTGCTGCAGCCTCGTCTCTTAGTATGTCAGAGGCTTTGAATAAATGATGTTCATTACGCAATATCTAAAAAAATTGCACTGCATTTAACAACTCTGCACCTGATATAATAAAACTAGAAAATAAACACAGGCAACCCTTTAGTATGCAGCTTTTCGAAGGGATAGCAGCTAGTTGAGGGGAAATTATTTACTCTAGCTGAGAACTGCTAAGACATTTCCAAATTATGGGGAAAACTTTTAATTATGTCAAGAGATATTTGCAAAAGTAAAGAAAGTTTAATGTAGTTGCTGTAATTGTGTTGTTTTGTGCACATTCTTTAATTTGTTGGTAAAGAAACTTACGCTAGCTGCAGAACTGAACCGCTTTGAAACAATATTCTTTAAAAGTGTGCAATTACTGGCGTACATTGAGGACATTGATATCGGCCTGACACCCGCGCCGCAAGTTCTGCTGGAAATAAATTGAGAATGAGGACAAAACGAATTACCTGCTATCATTGGGCAAAGAGTCAGCTCTTTTGCGAATTGCCAACCACTCCACCGTTTGCAGCCATACTTTCGAAATACTGAAAGACTTGGCTTATTTGGGAACCAACATTAACACAAGCAACAGCATCGGCTTTTAAATCCAGCGAAGAGTCACTCTTCGTATCGTATCCGTCCTGCTGTATAGTGAAGAGTTTAAACGGTTATGCGTCAATTGTATAAGTGTTGCGCACAGAAAAAACCGTGTAGAAAAGTGTTTTGTGTGTTTTCTGCGGATCCCACCCTCGTTTCAGAGCCGTCCGGGTAGTGTCTTAGTTTTTTGCAAATATCGTTTGACAGAAATACAAATTTTAATTTCCTTCTTCTGGTATAGAATCTCTAAAGCTCTAGTCCTAAGAGACTCCAAATGAAACCCCAGAATAATACCTGCTACCCCTTAGAAATTATATTATGCTGTTGTTGCAATAGCCGTTAAACATTTACCGAAGTTTTATAGCGGTATTACGGAAATTAGCAGCCCTTTCCTGGCACGTTACTCCAATAAATAAATTAATCTTTGCCCCAGTGTTTCAAGGGGCTTGTAATGCAATTATTGTAGAAGAGGAAAGCATACTTAGCAAATAGATTAACTTCCATCTTGATACTGTAACAGTTTAAACGTTCATTTAATGGAAAGAGCCTGCCCCCATATATGTAATACTCCTATTTATATATATATAAATGAAATGATGTTCGTTCCTGTCTATGTTTTGGGGCCGATAAAGCCAATTTTGTTCGTCCTTTTTTCATATTATAGGGATCAAATAGGGAAAGGTTTTTAGAAAAAAAGAAAAATTTTTAAAAATGTCTAGGGTCTTGAGATATAGGTCAAAACGTGGACCCGGAAAAGCCTACGATGTGTGTGTATAATATGGGTATCAAAGGAAGCTTCTGATGAGTACTTTAATATGAGGTACTTTTCGTACACCTAGGTGACTAAGGTCTCGAGATATAGGCCAAAGGGGGCCCGGGTACCCCAAATATGTTTTTATACAATATGGATATCAAATGAAAGCTGTTGATGAGTGCTTTAGTACGTGATAATTTTTCGTACCTCTGGGTGACTAGGGTCTCGAGATATAGGCCAAAACGTGGACCCAGATACCCCTAGAATGTGTTTATACAATATTGATATCAAATGAAAGCTGTTGTTGAGTTCTTTGGCAATGGGTAATTTTCATACATCTGGGTACCTATGATATTGCCCAAAACGTGGATCAGAATAACCTTAGGATGTGTTTTTACATTATGGGTATCAAATGGAAGCTGTTAATGAGTACTTCTGGTATATTAATGAAGCTGTACTGATGAGTGGTATTTTTTCTCTGGGTGACGAGTGTCTCGAGATCATTTCATGTGTAGAACATTTTTAGAATAAATATACGAATTTTTGTTTTTACTTGAGATTGTTTTTAATTAATGTTCGTGGCCCAACATCATTCCAAGCTTTAAGAACAATTAATGGTGAATTGTGCGCTACATATCGTGAAGCATGTCAACAGTTAAATTTGTTGGAGGATGACAAGGATGGGGAAGATACACTTGCCGTTTCAGCTGTAATAGCCAGTCCACATCAAATACGACCATTATTTTCGATAATAATTGCAATGTGCTCCCCATCTAATCCATTGGAATTATGGAATAATTTCAAAGATTATATGGCAGATGATGTTTTAAACCAAGTGCGTCGAAATACTGCAAATTATGAGTTGGAATTCATATTGGAAATTTACAATGAAGCATTGATAAGGATTGACGACATTTGTTTGTCGATGTTAAACAAATCGTTAATACAATTGGGCATACCAGAGCAAATCGTCCAATGCATGATATGTTCAATCGAGAACTGCAGCGTGAATACCATTATGATTGTAATGAACTAAACACATTTGTAACACCAAATTTAACGAAATGAATGACCAACAGCAACATGGTTATGATACAATCATGAATAATGTTAGCTATGGAACTGGTGGATTGTTTTTCTTGGATGCTCCTGGGGGAACAGGCAAGACCTCTTTGATTTCATTGATATTAGCAACAATTCGATCAGATAATAACATTGCATTGGCACTCGCTTCTTCCGGAATGGCGGCTACATTACTGGAAGGAGGTCGTACAGCAAATTCTGCATTAAAGTTGCCTTCGAATATGCAGGTAAATGAAAAACCAACATGTAATATTTCGAAAACATCTGTAATGGCAAAAGTTCTTAAAGTATGAAAGCTCATCGTATGGGACGAGTGAACTATGGCACACAAGAAATCATTGGAAGCACTTGATAGTACATTGAAAGATCTACGAGGAAGCCAAACAGTCCTTGGAGGTGCCATGATTTTATGGCTGGAGATATCAGGCAAACATTACCTGTGATCCCAAAATCCACGGCTGCAGATGAAATCAATGCATGTTTAAAATCGGAAATGGCCAAATGTCTGTCGATCCAACAGGAATGATTACATTGCCTGACAATTTCTGCACTTTTGCACAGTTTAAAGATGCATTGATACAGAGTGTATTTCCAAACATAGTTCATCATTACATTGATTGGCTCAGCGAAAGAGCAATTTTAGCTGGGAAAAATAAGGACGACAATGATATAAATGCAACTATTCTGCATCAAATACCTGGTGACATAGTTGCATATAAGTCAATGGACACTATTACTGATGAAGATGATGTAAATTGTCCAACTGAATTCTTAAACTCACTCTATTTGCCAGGCCTGCCACCTCATAATTTACGATTAAAAATTGGAGCACCGATTATTATGCTGCGCAACAATAATGTGCCACGACTTTGCAACGGTACCAGACTCGCTGTGAAGAAGCTAATGGGTAACGTTATCGAAGCACAAATTTTGAAAGGGAAGTACAAAGGAGAAGACGTTTTGATACCCAGAATTCCACTGATACCGACGGATTAACCATTCGATTTTAAACGTTTGCAGCTCCCTGTTCGCCTTGCCTTCGCTATGACAATTAATAAGGCACAAGGAAAGTCTCTACAAATGTGGGATATTAATTTAGAATACCAAATTTTTTCTCATGGACAATTGTATGTAGCTTGCTCACGAGTAGGCAAACCATCGTCATTAATCGTTTACGCAAAAGATGGAAAACCCAAAAACGTCTACCAAAAAGTGTTACAATAAAGTTCGAATGAAATTGTATCAAAGAATGTTTCAGCAAATCATTGAATTTATCGCCTAGCGAAGCGGGCGAGGGTACGCTAGTATTGCTAATAAAAAATGCTCGCAATGTATTTTGAATTCGAAATCAAATTTTTGTGATTGTAACAGTACATTATGATAACAGCAGTGTGACAAGAAAAAATTTAAATATAGTCATTCAATTATTGAACACAAAAAAAAAACAAGTTTAAACAGCAATCTATCACCACTTCGATGTTGGGGAATGTATGTACCTAGCCTTTTGTAGCAATATAGGAGTATTACATATATGCCCGCCCCAACACTCAAAGGGTGGTAGTGGTGCTCATTGCGAAGGGTTGACAGCGCGATTTATAGCTTCTCCAACCCAATTGTCAACCTCACCCGTGGTGAATCCTCTTTCTTTAGAAGCTGAGACTATGGCGAACGTAAGTTCTCCACGAAACTAGGGGGCTGTACCTTAATGGTGCTCGTTACGGGAAAATACCGGATCTATGTATCTGCGGCAAAGGATCATCAACATAGATAACACACCCTAAAACCTTAGAGGAGTGTACCCTCGGCCAAGATATCGGCTGTTCCCAATATTATATGTAGGCTAGTTTTTTTAGAAGTACATTCAGCAAGATTTCGTGTTCACCTATTAGCACTATCTACATATAATTTGGTAACATATGTTCCTTAATATTTTTATTTAACAGCCTATCATATATAGGCTTATGCAGATGGGTCAACAATATATACCTCAAGCAGCGAAATTTGATCATGTATTTTCAAAAAAGCAGAAAAAGAACCGGGTGGAGCTTGTTACGGACTTTCCAGAAGAAAATGATGCTGAAGTGATACTGGCTTTAGAGGTACATATCTACAAATAATAAGTTCTTGGCTTATTGGTAACTGTTTGTTTTTCTAAATAAAGGTACATCCAAAAGGTCATTGTTTCCTAAGCCGAAACATAAGCTATGATGGCGAGACAGAGTGGTTGACAGTACATGATTTGGAAGAAGAATCGTATGATGTGACAAATACATTAACCCAGAAACATAACAAAGAAGTGAACAGACGTAAACGTAAAAGAGAAGCTAACCAAAGCAAAGACGATGACGAAGAAGAATCAAATCCAACTGCTAGAGGGAGTCGCGAACCCACCCAAGATGTCTTAATAAATATCAATCGTAGGCAACGAGGAAGCCGAATGCCATCAATCCCATGTAAGAAAGCAGTAAATTTCACAAAAATTATAGAAAATTGAAATTTTAAATTCATTGCGTTTTGAGCCCACAGTTCTTAAGTTACTAAAGCAGTTAACAAAATAGCAATTTTTGAACAAAATTTATTTTTAACATGTGCATGGATGAAGGTGTTGTGTTACAAAATTGGTATTTCAAGAAATTGTACTTATAATGTTAATTTTAATTACTTGTCAAGTAGATATTTTCTACATAATATTGGGTCTGCTAAATCGTAATATGTTTTAAAACCATTTCTCCAATTTAAAATGCGAATATTCAAAAGTTCAAAATAACACCCCGAAAAACAAATTCGAGTTTAACTTTAAACAACCCTGAAATGTTCTTTATGTAGTCCGGAGATTGTTCCGAAATAATCTTGTAAGGACCTCAAAACAATTTTGAACTAACCAATAAAGAAATTAATTAACAAAATCTTAATAAAAATAACCCTAATAATAATTTGTTTCAGCTAACTCACCGGTAGTTATGCCCCTTCGTCAGTATGCAGCAACCGGTAGTAGCAGCGCGTCTGGTAGCAGTGGTAGTAGAAGTACTTCAACAACTACTGGCAATAATGGTAATGATAACAATTCCATGCCTGCATTTGTTCCCGATATTTGGGCAGCTGAGGTTACTCTGCAGGATCGAGCATCTCGGCAAAACCGCGAACGCGAAACAAATTCTACAAATGTTTACAATTTTGTATATGCAATAAGCAGTGGCGTTCTGCCTTCAGCTGCATCAAATGCTGATTCAAGTTCACCGCGATTATTATCTCGAAACCACGGTTTAAGATTTCTACGTGGTGCAACAGTATATATAAACGGGAATGACCGCTTGCCTGGAAACCAAAATTATTTAGATGATGTATATATTAGTAGCGACAGTTCTGACAGCGAAGAGCTTACTTCTCGACAGCAATTATCGAACGAACCGCGTACTTTGTCGCCTATTTCAATATCGTCAGGAACATCAACGAGACGAGGCAGACATCATAGCCAACGTTATATTTTTCAAAACCCAAAGAAGCTGACATATTACGCAAAAGAATTAAACAAAGAAAAAACCTTCATAAAAGAGCCATGTTTCTCGTCCGATGGTCGTATTATTTGCTCCCCATATGCTACAGGTGTACGCCTACTTGGATTCTCTGATAATTGTTCGATTTATCCGCATCACCAAAATTATTCTTGTGCGAATAGGACAGCAAAACCATTATCTGAGCTTCTAACAATGACTGCACATTCAGATACAGTACTAAGTACTAGATTCAGCCCACGCGAACCATTATTGGTTACTGGTTGTCGTAGTGGTAAAATAGTTTGGTATCAGCCAAATCTTTAAATAAATATTTGTAAAAAAGGAAAGAGGTACTTCTTCCTATAGACCAAAAAGTGAATGAAGTGGTTTAGCTTATCATAAGTATTACATTGTAAATTCTTAACTAAATTTCTAAACATTGAAAAGATCAATTTGTATAGGTAAGCTTAATTTTTATTTAACAAAAAGTAATAACGGTGTTTTCAATAAAACGAATCATACATAAGCTCAAAACCATTGTGAATTTGTGTAGTAAATTCACAATGCTCGCACCTGCCCACTTTAATTTAATAAAGTATGCAGTATATTATTTGAAACAATATTTTCCTATTATTGTTGAAGTAAATTTTTTTGGAGTGGAATTCGGTGCAGCAAGAAGAACAATGGCGGTGATGCTCAAGACTTTATTGAGAAAGAAATATTGGAATAGTCAGATTGTTTTGGCAACGGATTCAAAATGTACAAGTCCGCAGATAACAGCGCCATCTATTATAAACTAATATTCAAGTATTATCAGCCTAATTGTGTATCTTGTCTGCCAGACGATTCGTTCGTATTTGCATTGCGTAAGCCCAGAGATTTTTTCACTTAACGAAAAAAGCGCCGCAGGCGAAAATTTGGAATAAAAACAAGCGCGCGATTTGTTCCAAATTTTCATATATTTTAATACGAAATGAAAAGAAGCCCAGAGATATAGTTGGTAAAAAGGAATAGAAGTAGCAAATTTGCCAGTCAAACAAACCACCGCTGTATAGCTAAATGGTTAGCGCAGCATGCCTAAAGCGTACTGATGATGAAGGCTTAGCACCCTTCGAAATGGATCTATCTGCGCAGCTATGGCAGGTTGTCTGAAAAATTTTTTAATTACTATTCCAAAAACAAAATACAATTTTTCAAATTTAGCAAAATTAAAAAATAATAATTATCATTAGAAAAAAATTATTGTTCTGGCCTTGAGCTCTATTCGAACCTTGAATGATTTATCAATAGGCCGATAAAAACAAAAACAATTGTTAATAAACCATGAGCACTTGGGAATGTCAAACAAAGTAATTGACAATAAACAAAAATCCAGCATTATCAGTGATTTGCACCAGATGGCGCAACACTGAATAAATATAGTTGGTAAAAAGGAATAAAAGTAGCAAATTTGCCAGTCAAACAAACCACCGCTGTATAGCTAAATGGTTAGCGCAGCATGCCTAAAGCGTACTGATGATGAAGGCTTAGCACCCTTCGAAATGGATCTATCTGCGCAGCTATGGCAGGTTGTCTGAAAAATTTTTTAATTACTATTCCAAAAACAAAATACAATTTTTCAAATTTAGAAAAATTAAAAAATAACAATAATTATCATTAGAAAAAAATTATTGTTCTGGCCTTGAGCTCGATTCGAACCTTGAATGATTTATCAATAGGCCGATAAAAACAAAAACAATTGGTAATATACTAAATATAAAAAGTAAAGTGATGTGTGCGCTTAAAAGATTGTAAACGTATCACACAAACCTGTTTTTCGCCTATAACTTTTAAACGGGTACAAAAAAGTTAACTTCTGCTTTCCGATTCTTAATCTAGGCGTTTTATTAATTTATTTATTTATTAGTCTACAAATTTAACAATTAATCAGACTAAATATAGTATGGATTACAGATAAATTACAGAAGCATACAAATTGAACAAAATTATATTATAAAATATGTATATACATTATTAAATCAGTTGTCGGGATGGACTGTAATGCCGAGCAACGGGAATTGATTATTAGTGCTGTCGGAATGGACGTGATTTCGAGCAGCTGATGTATATTTGACACACAACAAGTAGGGCTGTGATGCACACAAATCATTGCGTATTTAATGTAGTCAGAAGATATTTTTTTTTATTACGTAGAGAGTGTTGTTGTTTTCGTAGAGTGTGTCACACGTATCAATGTGTTTGCAGTGCTCATTGAAGTCAGTACACAGACAACGAAGAGGTTCGTGCATTTCCAAATTCGATCTGCATGTGCTTATATAAAGCGGTTGAAAATGTCTAGATGGTCGAAAGGGAACATTAAATACAATTTCACCGAGCAGAAAAGGGCTATTTACCATCCCTCTAATAAGTTTTAGTTTAGTTTAACGTAGGGAGCTGAATAAGTTTTAAACGGCAGGAGTAGGGAGGCAGAATCCTTGACGGGTCCCATCGTAAAACCCTTAGCGCAAAAATCAGGAATTGCTTTTGAACCGACTTTAATTTGTCGCAGTGCGTCTGGTAACGAGCGTTCCAGATTATCGAAGCGTATTCTAATATTGGCCGCACCAAAGATATAAAGAGTTAGATCATCGAATTCTTTAGACCATCGTTTGACGAACGCCAAAGTCCCTTTGGCCCTGTTCACGCAACCTTCTATGTGCAATTTAAAGTGGAGTTTAGGGTCCATCGTAACCCCAAGGTCTACAAAACTAATGACTTGGTTAATTGTGTAATCATCAATCATATACTCGCAGGATTGGTATGATTTCCTTGTAAAGCACATGAACTTGCACTTCGGCAGGTTTAGTGGCAACATTTACACTACACCATTCGACTAGGCTATTCAGATCCGATTGTAGATTTGATCTATCCAGAGGTGAGCGGATAGGCATAAGAAGTTTGACATCATCAGCGTACATTAGCGGCTTGCAGTACTTCAAAACATTTGGAAGGTCGTTAATGAACAGCAGAAACAGCACTGGACCAAGGTGGCTGCCTTGAGGAACACCAGAAGTAACATTTATAGCTTCTGACCTACAGTTATTAAATATAACTGTTTGTTTTCTATCCATCAAGTATGAAGATATCCAAGATAGAAACAAAGGCGGGAAGCCAAAACGATCGAGTTTGAACAGAAGAAGTGAATGGGAAACTTTATCAAAAGCTTTACTAAAATGAGTATAAATTACATCAATTTCGCTATTAACCTTAAAACCGTTCACCACATGAGTTGTGAACTCAAGCAAGTTAGTCACGGTAGATTTACCCGAGTGTAATCGCTGGACGGATTTAGCAGATTTAACGCGTTTAAAAGTCCGAATTAATTATTAAAGGCAAAACGGTTTGAAAACGGAATAGTTACGAACGGTTTATTCTGCTGTAGTTTGTCCGGCTGACGACCAACGATTCATTCCAAATTAAATTCGTACAAACTATCAGCAGTAGAAAAAATATGACAGTACATTGACACGAAATTCAAAATAAAGAAATTATATGCTAAGTTCTTATGATCTATAAAATATTTCAAAGTATAAGTATATATGACAAAGTATCTCATCAACAACATTCCCACCCCCGTGAATCAACTGGATTCACTAATTACAAGAAACGTCCAGAACGGCCAACTTAGACACAGCTCGCCGTTTAACTCCTGTATTCGTTCGTACGTCGACTTGTCGTATCTCACCATCGTGGCCAGGATATACTTCCTCCACTACACCACGACACAATTCCCTTCGTGGTATGTTGGGATCACATAGAAATACCAGATCACCTTTTTTGAGAGGATTCGTCCGCTGGCACCACTTCACGCGACGTGTCAATGTGGGAAGATACTCGGATATCCAGCGCTTCCAGAAATGGTCGCGGAGTTGACGAGCAATTCGCCATTGTTGACGCATTGAGAAGGTATCAGTTGAAACTCCGGATGCACATGGTGTCTGTGCGATATTAGCCGATCCCAATAAGAAATCGTTTGGCGTTAACGGCTGCTCCTGATTCGCATCTACAGGCAAGTGTGTGAGAGGGCGGGAATTGACAACATTTTCCGCCTCAATCAAGAAACTGTTGAAAGTATGTTCCTTTGGCTTGACTTCTTTCATTGTTTGTTGCAAAACTTTCTTAACCGACTGAACCATACGCTCCCATGCTCCTCCTTCGGCCGGATTGTGAGGTGAATTGAAATACCACTCGACACCTCGTTTCGATAACTTACTTTGTATTCGATTGCATTCGAAGACTTCGTCGAAACGTTTGGCTTCGTTGTTGGTGCCAACGAAGTTTTTTCCGTTGTCGGATCGTAGACGTTGTGGCACTCCCCGGCGATTTATAAAATTTCGAATGACGGTTATACAAGAGTCGGTACTTATATCGTGAGCAATCTCTAAATGCACCGCGCGTATGGTAAGGCATGTGAAAAGAGCCACCCATCTCTTTTCTGTACTGCGCCGAACCGTCACGGAAACAGGACCGAAAAAGTCGAGGCCTGTGTATGTGAACGGCCTGACGTATGGCGTCAATCTGTCTATGGGAAGTGGTCCCATCAGCTGGTTGATCGGGGCAGCTTTTCGGAGACGGCACACTTGGCAATTGGCTATAACGCTTCGTATAAGGGTTCTCAATCGTGGTACCCAATAGACACGGCGTACGGAACATATGGTAGCTTCAATGTTTTGATGGCCCATAAGCATGTGGCAGTTCAGCACTACCAGTTTCGTAAATGTGTGTGTACGCGGCAATATTATGGGGTGTCTAACGTCCATTGGCAACCAACTGGCAGCATCAATACGACCTTGTACTCACAGGATTCCTTTTTCGTCTAGATATGGTGACAGTTGTACCAGAGAGCTTTGGTGTGATATACGCTGCCCATCACGAATTTGTTGAATTTCGGTATTGAATGCCGCGTTTTGGACGATACGACATAGAAGGTGTTTTGCTGCTTCCAGATCACTGGCAGTCAATCCTTAGCAGTTACTCAAAATTGGAACTTGGCGTCGACATCTTTTAGAAAATAGGATTACCCAGGCTGTGGTTCTTATCAACCTGCTGAGAGACGAAAAACGATCAAAACTTATGAAGTCACAATTTATGATGCTCAAAGTGTATTGTGATCGCATTTCCTCATCTGGTTCATCGAGTTCAATAGCAGAAATGTCTTCGGATGGCCAGGTATTCTCAGGCTGGCGCAGGAAAATCAGACCATTAACCCAACGACTTGTCGTGGAAAACTCAATTTTGTTGTTGGTACGTGTAGCTTCGTCGGCCACATTATCGGCAGTAGGGATCCATTGCCAATTGGATACTTTAGTGGAGGCAAGAATCTCCGAAATCCTATGTTGCACGAATGGTTTGTATCTTCGGTGTTTGCTTCGTATCCAATTTATGACGGTTTTGGAGTCACTCCAGAGGACGCACTTGTCGATGGTTACGCTGTGCTCCTCGATCACTGTTTGCATAAGTCGTGTTCCCAATATAGCAGCTTGCAGTTCTAGTCGCGGCACCGTGAGAGGCTTTAGTGGTTCGCACTTGGATTTAGCGCTGATGAAACTGACTCCAACTTCTTCCCGGGCATTTGTATACCTCCAATAGGCAACAGCAGCAAATGCGTTCTCGCTTGCATCCACAAAAATGTGCAATTGTAATTTTTCAGGCTTACCTCCATGAAAATAATAGCGAGGAATGGCATATTGGTTAATTGATGAAAGTTGCTTGCGCCATCTTTCCCACAACTCGGCAACGTAGTCGGGCAACGGCTCGTCCCAGCAGGCTTCTTGACGCCACGCCTCACGCATGAGAAGCTTTGCGCCAATTACGAAATGCGCGATAAATCCGAGTGGGTCAAAAACTGACATGACCACACTTAGTAGTTCCCTCTTGGTAGGTCGTCTCTTACCTTCAAGTACGATCTCACTGACATTGTGGAACTTCAAGTTAAATTTGAAACAGTCTAAATTTGGCTGCCAGTACAGACCCAGCACCTTTACTAATGCTAGACCTTCCTTCTTTACGAGAATTTTTGTGACATCAACGCCATCCAAAGCAGCGAGAACTTCCGATGAGCTAGACGTGAAGTTACGGAGCTCGAAACCGGCATCCATGTGTATGGACTTCACTTGGCTTGAAACTGCGATAGCTGTATCTGTCGTGTCAAAACTGTCGACGAAATCATCAACGTAATGGTACTCTAAAATGGATTCAACTGCACGGGCTGTGCATGGATTTTCATTGCGATGTTCCAAGGCGTTTCGAATTTTGACGTAATGCGCGACACATGGCGAGCACGCCGCTCCAAACGTCATCACGCACATTTCATACATGTCTGGTTGTCTATCGAGGTCACCATCTCTCCACAGGAACTTCTGGGATTGTCTGTCTTCTGAACGTACCAACACCTGGTGAAACATTTCCTTAATGTCACCGCTCCTTCACGGAAATGGAAAAGAATTGATGGCAATGGTCTGTATTCTTGAGGACCTTTCAGCAAACAATGATTTAACGAAACACCTTTAACTTCAGCGGCAGCGTCAAAAACAATTCTTAACTTGTTTGGTTTGTTAGGGTTCGTCACTGGAAAGTGTGGTAGATACCAGGTGCGCGGTGTTGTGAAATTTTCTTCAGGGTGTTCAATCTTACGTGCATAACCTTTTTCGACGTAAGATTCAATCATGAGCTTGTATGCTGCGGCCAAGCTAGGTTCGCGGTTCATTCGTTTCTCCACGCTTACTAGTCTTCTTAAGGCCATATCATAACTGTCTGGCAGATGCATGTTGTCGTCTTTCCACAGTAGTGCCGTTTCGAACCTTGCACCAACACGGCGGGTCGTCGACTGCAAAATGCTCCTTGCGCGTATATCTTCGTCACTTTCAATACGCTTTGCAGCTCTCACACCGAAACTTTCAGTGTCGAAGAAGTCGGCTACCATCTTGTGGAGATCTTCATCCGTCTTGCTATTCATCAAAAGGCATGTATATGGCTTAGGTGTAGTGTTGTTTGATGGCCCAAACACTACTCAACCCAATTCTGTATTGGCGGCATACGGACCATTCTTACGCATCGCAAAGGTTTGGGATGCAATACCCAAGTGACAATTGTTAATTCCTATAAGTAGTCTCGGCACTACACTGGATTGTGGCTGCAGTGGTTACTGACGCACTTGTTCTTCATCGCACATTAAGTCCGAACGACTAAGACTTTGTGATGGCAATTGAAGATTCTTGACAACGTACACATTCTTCAATTTGTGTTTCTTTGACATACCTGCACCACTGACACTAATGCTAACCAAAGAAGTTGGTTCCTGCACCGCATGACCACCAAACCACTGGACGTTGAGGTGGTGGGGTTGTCCACGCAAATTCAGTTCTTCAGCTAGGGTGTTGTCAAGCATGGTTATGGATGAACCTTCGTCCAGCAGAGCATACGTGTTTACATTTTGTTGCTTTCCGTATACTGTCACTGGGAGAATACGGAACAACAGCTTACCTTCTCTCGAATCGGCGGCGCAGCTAAGCAGTGAAGCTCTTGGATCATTACCTTGTGTTGGTGGCGATGGCTGAGATGATTTGGGTCGAACGAAGTCCTTTGAGGACGATGATGATTGAACTGGCGCATTTACTGACTGGGTTTCGTGAAGCAATTTGTTGTGCATGCGTTTACATCCATCGATGCCACAAACCTTCCGTTGTCTGCATTCTCGAGAGGAGTGACCTACATTAAGGCATGCGAAACATAGGTGATGCGATTTTACTTCAGCCCACCTGTTAGCAACTGTCGCGTCGAAAAGGCGTTTGCACTCGTATGGTTTGTGCGGACCCTGGCAAACTAGACATTTGTATGGTTGTTGCTTTTTGTCCACTTGTAGAAGCACTCGACGTTTCGGGTCACGTACGGCAAACTGGCTTTCGTCCTGTATAGAACAGATGACATCGGCAAGTGATGTTAACCAATCACTGAAATGTGCTGTTGTAGCTCTTGGCTGTACGGTGGCTGCATACCGGCCCCATTCGATGCGCTTACTCATCGGTAGTTTCGAAATTAAATCATCGAGCAACATGGGTTGGATAAGTGATGGTCGGCGTTTGCGGATTGTAAAAAGGCGCAAATATTTTTGACCTTGGTTGCGAAAGGCACGAGCTTTCCCAATGCTGTCTCCGAGATCGGCGCGATCTCCTTCACTTGTTGTAGTTGGCTTCGAACGAGCTGCTCCGGGCGTCCAAATCGACTCTTGAGTTGATTTATAATGCAGTCAACGTTGTTAGGGTGAAATAGTAGAGATTCAACCATCTCGCGTGCGTCACCCTTGAGGCACTTTTTTAGCCGTTGGTTGTTATCGAAATTGGAGTATCCATACCTTAACGTTGACTCGACAAAAGCTGTATAAAAAACTGGCCACTCTTCTGGACGGCCACTAAACTCTGGCAAATCTAATAACTTCCGCGGCATGTATGCGGATGATGATGCGGTTGGCGCTGTATAAAATTGTGTATTGGCATTAGGCGGCGGCATAGATACATTGGGCAAAAATGGTGTGTTCATATTGTTGGCTGACGATACTAAACAAAAGGCAGTAGGTTGCGAGTAAAGGTCATAACGAGGTTCGGTATATAGTTGGCCTTGAGTTGGCATTGAACTTATTCCATGAAAGGAATCAGCATATAGTCGGCTTTGAGTTATTGGCTGTGAGTTGACATCGTAACGAATTCCAGGATAGAGTTGACTTGTAAAAGTATGTGCACTTGTCAACGGAGCTGGCATTGACTGCGGTATCGATGGCTGCGACACGGCTACTGCGCTGCTGACGTGTGTGGCTGTAAAGCTGGCGCTACGTAATAGTTCTGTCCTGAGGGTTTCGTTTTGCATGTCACGCTCCCTTAATTGCACTTGAGTGGCTCTCAAATTGCTTTCCAACAAAGCTAAACGTTGCTCCATGGCGTTGAAATCAAAAACTGAATGAGCCGGCGGGTCCATTGTGTTATTTCTGGATGCTTCGGTGGCGCTAGCATCCGTGGCTAAATTTGTGGTTATTCCACTATCGGCATCAGACGTGGGTACAGTTATGGCGACTGATGTACTGATATCTGGCTGGATAATGCTTGTAGTACTGGAAGATTCCTCGGGGATTGGACCTAAAGTGACGTTATCCATACTATTTTGGCTAGTTGTGGTTGGCAAATTGTTGTTTAATCGAGGGCTCCTTCGTGGTGGAGTGCGAAATAGCATTTGCGGAGATAGACGGGCGGCGGAAATGACTTACTACACAAATGTATGTTGGCGAAAAAGTTGCAGCAAATTTTCACACGGGAAACAAGCAGAATAAAAATTGTAATCGCTGGACGGATTTAGCAGATTTAACGCGTTTAAAAGTTCGAATTAATTATTAAAGGCAAAACGGTTTGAAAACGGAATAGTTACGAACGGTTTATTCTGCTGTAGTTTGTCCGGCTGACGACCAACGATTCATTCCAAATTAAATTCGTACAAACTATCAGCAGTAGAAAAAATATGACAGTACATTGACACGAAATTCAAAATAAAGAAATTATATGCTAAGTTCTTATGATCTATAAAATATTTCAAAGTATAAGTATATATGACAAAGTATCTCATCAACAACACCGAGCAAAAACCATGTTGAGACAAGTCAATGATTGAGGATAGCCTATGATCTGGTTGCTTTGTGACGATCGATTCAAAAAGTTTGGGTATAACAATAAGCTTTGCTATTCCTCGATAATTTAAAACGCATGATGTATTCCCATTTTTGTAAAGTGGTATTACAAAAGACACTTTCCACTTTCTGTGAAATATCCCTTGCTTTAGGGATGCGTTAAAAAGACGTAAGAGGTTTATACAGGAATTCAGCACACGTTTTTAGCACAAGTGATGAAATTTCATGAGGTCGGCTAGAATAGGAAATTTTTAGGCCTTCCAGATGTCTTAGTACGTCTTCCGTGTAAATATGCGGAACAAATTCTGAATTAAGCGAGGACAGGAATGGATAGTTCAATGGCGGGGAGTCATAGGCAGTGGAGTAATTAGATTTAAAGAAGGTGGCAAACATATTGGCAATTTCATTGTCATCATTAGAACTTAGATCGTTAAACTTCATTACGGTTGGAAACCTCTTAATTTTTCTTTTCGAGTTGACGAACGAATAAAACGACTATCCTCTTTGGAGACACGATGAATTTGTTTGAGTGCCAACGGTATACGGGTTAGTCGGCATACATTCAAAAGGAGATTGAGAGAATTCCGTGCCTTGAGGGGTACCGGGAAATTCCATAAGATTGTTTGATAAAGGGTTATTAGTATTGTTCTTGGATATTATAGAAATAGGAGATATAAATAATGCGCTCTTTCTGGCGCACCAACAAGATTGAGCAGTAAGCATTGTAAACTTTACCAAGTAGCGCAACTAGATCGCTCCAAATTTGCACACACAGACAAACATCACTAATGGCCATATTACGGAAGTCTTAAGGAAATTCAAGTTAAATTTTTAAACAGACATAAAATGTTATAATTTTGGAATATATAGCATCTAGGACACGTTAGTTGCAGTAATTGAAATAAAATGTTTGCTTATACTCAAGTATTTAATTATTTCTTCTAAATGTATCTTTAATATTGATGCAATGATTGATCCAATGCAACTCTGGTCTTCCTACTGTTCTTCATTCCACCCCATTCGAGTGCCCATTTTCATGGCCTGCGAGTGCCTTCCACTCTATTCGCAACATAACATCGAATTAAGCTGCCAAACTATATAGTAAACAATGGCAGTAAGAACTTTGTTGTTGGATGACTGCAAAGATGCCATTAATTGGATTTTTAGTTCGTCGAGCTATTTAGACAGATTATCGAGTTTGTTGTCAAAAGCGCTCGACACTATTTCAAGCCAGGCATGCTTAACCAACGAACCGATATCATTTCGTTACGATAATTAACGTTAATAAACGAAACAAAGTCATTTCGTTTCGTTTATTAACGTTAAGAACGTCAAAAAAACGAAATGATTTTGTTTCGTTTTCTGCCATATCAAAACGAAATCAAATCGTTTATGTTGATTATTAATTTCAAACTATGCTGGCAAAGCTGATTGATGGCGGAGTCATTAAAGTGAAAGCATTAGCCAAGCTGATTGCAACTTTTCTCATGAATTTTGACAGTACGAACATATCTCAGAGTATTTTTGACATTACCACCAACAAATTACACGAACAAAGAACATGGAGTTTGTGTGTATGTCCGCTCGCTGTTACCACCTTACGGCTTCACCATGGCTATAGCATTGCCAGCACAATTCAAACATAAAGTATCACGTTTTTGTTAACGTTTTTAACGATAACGAAAGCTTTTCGTTTCGGTTAAAAACGAGATACAATTTATCTTGATAATTTCTTTTTCGATAATATTTCGAAGCGTTTCAACGGAAACGGTGGAAATTTTTTGATAAACGAGTAGCTTATCGTTAAGGTGCATCCCTGTTTCAAACCTTTGCGTTTGACCGACAAGAATCGCGTCTAAAGCTTTACCGAGCTTATCCGGCATGTCCACAGACTTCACAAAAATACAGCAAGTGACGATTGATTTAATTAATCTGACGTCATAATCAGAAAGCCTTTACTACAGGCTCTATGGAATGTTTTTTGCAGAAACCATTGTACGGTACTATATCACTATCGACAGATCTCGAAAACCGTCTGTTACATTTTCCACAAAAATCGTCCATTGTAAGAAATTGAAACAAACATTAAGACGAAAACTACGAGAGCGATTAAAAACACGTCCGCATGCAACTAAAGTCACTTAATAGGCGTCTTTTGATACCTCACTCGAAAATTTTGGCACAAATTTCGGTGGGTACCATAAACTGCACCACTACACAGATAAATAGCAGGATCACAACGTTATAGCATTTGCATGTTGAGTTTCTATCCGTATCTCGTTCACGCGTCATTGGAACGTTGCTATTAGCGAAGGTGTGAACTTGGTGACTTGGTGGCTGTTTTACAATTCAGGAAATAGCGAACACTATAATCGATTTTTTAGTCGCAGTGATAAAGTCATCGATAATAATATATCACCCTGTACTAATTGATGGATTATTTCATATGACTATAGATACCAATTTGACTCCTTTTTTAAAAACAAAGCTAGAATTTCACAAAGTATGGAATCGGCGTACGCCCCTTTAAGTGAAAGTTGTGCCAAGGCGTTGGCGGACAAAGTTTATGATAAGCGCAAAGTTGCCTCACAAGAAATAGAAAAGTATTTCTTAAATGCCAATATTTCACATATAAAATAATCTGATCAAATGTAAAATCCTTCCAGAATGGTGACAGAGTTTAGCGCAAAAAAGAACGCAATGCAGATACGCAAACTAATAGAAGTATTATCAAATGATTTTGCTACTTCAAGAGATCCCAATCGGCGCAAAGGTGGCCTAATTGGTTTAGCGGCAACCAGTCTTGCCTTAGGAAAGGTGAGTCACTAATGTGTATGTGATACGTGTAAACTTTTCAACAATTATATTAATTTAACTATTTAGGATTCTGAACGGTATGTTAGTGAATTAGTTACGCCAATTCTCAACTGCCTAAATGATCCGGATGTACGCGTTCGCTATTTTGCCTGTGAATCGTTGTACAATGTAGTTAAAGTAGCTAGAGTTGCTATTATACCTTTTTTCCCAGAATTATTTTCCGCATTATCGCGACTAGTTGCGGACTCTGACCAAATGGTTAAGGATGGGAGTGAATTGCTGGATCGCTTGTTAAAGGTAAGTTATTAACTCTGTTTTCAATATATTTCGCCAGTGGCTTTACTACGCACTACCTATTTTTCCTCCCAAGCAGTTTATTATTTTCTTGAATGAAGCTCACTACTTTTCCAATATTACTACCAACTCAAGGAACTAACCCCCAGTCTCTCAGTTCAAGTTTAAACTGTAGTTAAGTTCATACTACAACATTAGTTAATACATTAATTACAGGGTTGATCTATGGTTAACAGTGGTTGTTGTTGTAGCGATAAAGACACTCCCCGTAGGCCTTGGGGAGTGTTATCGATGTTGATGGTCCTTTGCCGGATGTAGATACTGTACGTTCCTGTAACAAGCACCATTAAGGCCAGGCATGCTTAACGAACGAAACGATATCATTTCTTTACGATAATCAACGTTAATAAACGAAACGAAGTCATTTCGTTTCGTTTATTAACGTTAAGAACGTCAAATTAACGTTAATTTGACGATCTTAACGTTAATAAACGAAACGAAGTCACACGAAATGATATCGTTTCGTTCGTTAAGCATGCCTGATTAAGGCACCAGTCCCACCATCTCGGGAACGATTTAGTATGACAACATTACCAAGGACTGCCATTTCAGTGTAACCCCATTTAATTTATTGCGTCCCTCCCACAAATTGTCATCCTCCCAGCAGCTCCTTGCAGCGGGATTGCTCCATATTTTCTTGCTCCGGGAAGGTATCGAACCCAATCCGGGTCCGTCTCCTGACCCCGGTCCTGAGAAATGGTTTCGCTGCATCTGCCGGAAAAGAATCTTTTTAGGACGGTCATACTCTTGTCAGTGTGTCTCGTGTAAGAGATGGTTGCATTGGACAGGTTGTTCTGGGCTAGATCCCAAAATCAGACGTCCACGTAACTTCTATAAATCTTTTGATCCTCCGCGACCTTATTTACAACCTGGACGTCCCAAATGTCGACCATTTTGAACATCCACGTCGATGGCACTACGCTACCGACTGTCCTACACACCAAAATCTTGGGTGTGACGTTTGATCAGGATCTACATTTTGGTGAGCACGCAGCCGCAATTGTACCGAAAATCCAGAGCCGTAATAAAATCCTCAAATCCCTTGCTGGCAGTACTTGGGGAAAAGACAAAGGAACGCTCATTACCACATACAAAGCAATTGGCCAGCCTATTGCATGCTATGCGTCCCCTATATGGTCGCCAAGCCTAAAAATTACCCACTGGAATAAGCTACAGACCTGCCAAAATACTGCTCTCAGAACCGCCACGGGCTGTCTTCTTATGTCCCCATAACACCATCTACATAATGAGGCGAGAATACACTCCCATCAGGGAGAGAAATGAGATGCTAACCTTTTGAATACCCAGAAACCTGGGCACCCCAACAGACATCTGATTGATGAGCCAACACCGCCTATGGACTTCAGGAGTCATCTCCGTAAGCATTTTGTGGAAATACCGCACCAGGGAACACAGCCGTATGAAGCAAAAAAACACAAGCAGGTACTTGGTGAACTCCACAAACAGGCGTCGGACCGTTATGCCAGGAATTGCCTGGCGAATCCAGTACTCAAAGAACAGTACCCAAAACTTGCGGAAGAGGAACGCATACTCCCCAGAGAAACGCGAGACACTCTGGCTCAACTTCGTTCTGGATACTGTAACAGGTTAAACTCTTACATATCCAGAATCAACCCCGACATACAAAATGTATGCCCCGCTTGCAATATGTCCCCACATGACACCAAACACCTCTTTAATTGTAATGTGGAACCAACGCCTCTAACACCCCATTCATTATGGTCCACCCCTGTTGAAACAGCAAGTTTCCTTGGACTCCCGGTAAAGGATATTGATGACAATTTGTGATCGGTTGCAGCTGTTAGGTGGGGCGAAGAACAGCTACAACAACAACAACAACAGGGCGGTATGGCACCCCCAGCGGTAGGTATGCCTGTCGTAAGAGGCATACCGCCCTGTTGTTTTTGTTGTAGCAATGCTCGCCCCACCTAATAGCCGCGACCGATCACAAATTGTCATCAATATCCTCTAACGGGAGTCCAAGGAAACTTGCCGTTTCAACAGGGGTGGACCATAAGGAAAGGGCTGTTAGAGGCGTTGGTTCCACATTACAATTAAAGAGATGGTTGGTGTCATGTGGGGACACATTGCAAGCGGGGCATACATTTTGTATGTCGGGGTTGATTCTGGATAGGTAAGAGTTTAACCTGTTACAGTATCCAGAACGAAGTTGAGCAAGAGTGACACGCGTTTCCCTGGGGAGTATGCGTTCCTCTTCCGCGAGTTCTGGATATTTTTCTTCAAGTACTGGATTCACCGGGCAATTCTCGACATAAAGGTCCGACGCCTGTCTATGGAGTTCACCAAGGACCTGCTTGTGTTTTTTCGCTAAAAAGGCATACCGCCCTCCCATCCCCTAGTTCCATGAGGAACTTAAGGTCACCAGAGCCTCGGCTGCTAAAGTAACAGGGTTCACCACGGGTAGATGAGGTTGACAATTGGGTTGGAGAAGCTATATTTTGCGCGGGCAACACTTTTAAAGGGTTGCGCTACACAACCCCTTGAATCACTGCTACAACAACAACAACAATCAATTTAGTATTTTAGTCGCCTCTTACGACAGGCTTACCTGCCGAGGGTAGATAGATAGATAGATAATTAATTGAGGATCGCACTGCGACCATTGGTCTATTGTGCCCTCAACTGCTTCACAGCACCTCATCCAAGCCGACTTCTCTGATGAACCCTAGCAGTTCACCTGGCTTGAGGGATTTGATGTGAGAGTGCTCTGGCCATGGTGAGCCCAAAAACTTAGCCCTACGTCTTGAGATTGCGTCACATTCCAGGAGTATATGTTCCGCCGTCTCCGCTGATCGATCACAAAATCGGCATGTGTTGTTCGATAGGATGCCCAGCTTCTGCATGTGGCTGTTCAGTCTGCAGTGCCCTGTAAGAATAGCTGTTAGGATCCTCAGGTTATCTTTCGACAGACCCATTAATGCTCTATATCGAGTTGTGTTGTAGCCCCCCAGCAGTAACTTAGATTGCCTCAAGCCTGGCATATTGCGCCAGTGTTCTTCCCTCTTATCCCTTTCTTCTAATAGTAGATGCCCTCTGATTTCCTGCGGGCCTACTGGCAGGAACGGCTCAGGACCAATAGGTCGTGTCATTGCTGCCTCCTTTGCCAGGCTGTCCGCTTGCTCATTGCCCTCCACTCCCCGGTGGCCAGGAACCCAGGCCAACAACAGTTTGTTGTGTGCTCCTAGTCGATTTAGCTTTTCAACGCACTCAAGTACTAGTGCTGATTTTATTTCAGACGCCGAGATCGCCTTGAGGGCGGCCTGACTGTCACTGAGTATGGCAATTGTTTCGTTGGAGTATTCGCGCTGAAGCTTCAGGTCAGCACACTGGCTTATAGCGAACACTTCCGCTTGAAAAATGCTCGGGTGTGCTCCCAGAGGCGTTGATATCTTGGCTCTGGGTCCAATGACTCCAGATCCAATCCCCTCTGGCGTCTTCGAGCCATCTGTGTACCATACTATTTTATTTAGCTGATGAATGTACACAATTCTGCTTTCCTCCCACGTACCCTTGTCTCCCAATTCTACTTTGTACCTTCTCTCATAGACTATCTGCCTGAGGATATCATCCCTCGGGAGTTGAGAGATTGGGATCTTCTCTCTCAATTCCTCCATGTTCCGGGACGATATAACTTTACCTATGCCCGAGCCCTCCTTAGCAATATTCAGGAGGGTTCTCTTGGCTGACTGCTCTATTGATATATGCAGCGGGGTCAGATCAAGGATAGCCTCCAGCGCTGCTGTAGGGCATGTGCGCATAGCTCCCGTGATGCATACACATGCCAGTCGCTGAAGTTTTGACAGCGCTTGCCTCGTCGTCGCCCGAGTTGTTTTCGATGCCCAGGCTATCGAACCGTATGTTATCATAGGTTTTACTATCATGGTATACATCCATCTTAGCACATGCGGGCTACAGCCCCATGATTTGCCTGCTAGACGTTTGCATATCATGATGGACCTCGTGGCCTTAGCTCTCATGGAGTCGAAGTGCTGTTTCCCTAGGAGCTTGGTGTCAAAAGTGACCCCCAAGTATTTCACCGCGGTTCCCTGTTCTAGTGCCACGCCATTTATTGTAATTGCTCTCAGGGCCGGTAGGGCCCTTCTTCTGGTGAAAGGGATGATGGTCGTTTTAGATGGGTTGATGTTCAGCCCCACACTGGCACACCATCACTTCGTAATATTCAGTGCTCTCTGTATTATATCACAGAGCGTACTCTCGAACTTACCCCTTGCAATTATGACGATGTCGTCAGCGTATCCCTGGCATCTTATGCCACTGTCAGATAGCTTTTGCAGGAGTTCGTCCAGTACTAGGCTCCACAGAAGGGGTGATAGAACACCTCCTTGAGGGCACCCCCTCGTGGTATTAACCTTAACTGCGCTGTTGCCTACATGGACTTCAGCGATTCTTGTGCGGAGTAGATTGTCAATCCATCTCTGGATAGGCATCTGAATTCCTCTTCTCTGCAGTATTATATTTACGCTTTCATGAGATGTGTTGTCAAAGGCACCCTCAATGTCAAGGAAAGCGCAAATCACTGTTTCCTCTGTTTCGAATGCCCTCTGTATTTCAGATGTTAATTGGTACAGAGCTGTGTCCGTGGACCTACCCGCTCTGTACGCATGCTGGCTATGATGTAAGGGCCAGCTCTTAAGGGCGTTCGACCTGATTTCTTGGTCCAATATCTTTTCCATTGCCTTCAAGACAAAGGAAGTTAGACTTATTGGTCTGAAGGACTTTGCCTGCGAATAGTCCTTTTTTCCTACTTTTGGTATGAAAACCACTTTTGCTCTTCTCCACATCATGGGTATGTATCCCAGTGCCAGACTATCTCTCATGATCCTGGCCAGATGTGGGATGATCTGTTTATTATTAGATACTGCCTGCTATAATACGACCTTTAATAAAAGGCTTATAAAATAAATAAATTAAATAAATGTAAGGCGCGATAACCTCCGAACAGATCTAAGGCCGAGCTTCACTTCCAATTTCCGTTGTGCTCCTCTTGATTTTCCCTACAAATTGGCGACGGGACCTACATGTTTTATGCCGACTCCGAACTAGAGGTTTACGCCGATCACTTTTTCGGCGCCGGCGGCGTAGTCTCTATTATATATTGGCGGCGGCGGCGTAGGCGGCGCGCCGGCGTACGCCGGTGTTCTTACTTTAAAAGCTTGATTTTTCTATTTAAAAAAATAATATTTGGGAAAGGTTTTGTTTATATGTATTTAAGGAAATCAGCGTGTTGGCCATTTCGGAAAGATCCGGGGTTTTTGCATCAAAATCTCGCAGACCGTTCAAAAATTTTCAGGAGTAGCTCCTTGCGAAGGGATTGTCCCGCGTTCGCATGCTCCAGAGAGGCTTCGAACCTAACCCTGGTCTTTGGAATTGGTACTGCTGCGTCTGCTGAAAAGAAATAGAGATACATAAAATAGTCACACTTTTGCCTGCATATCTCGTGCAAAGCGTAGTTTCACCTAGGGTTAACTCCGCGAACATAATTTCTTTAAATCATTTGTCGCTCCTTGGCGGTCACGCATAAAGGCGACTTAGAGTTGCTATGAATTTTCTATTAATACTCATGACTATCGTGGCACCTAGCGCCTCCAGTTTTTTCGGCTGTTTTTAAGAGCTACAATTTCCGATGTGCGAACAGTAGGAATCCCTACCACCAGTCGCTGCCACGCCTCCTGAGCCTCACACCATATGCCAGTACAGAAGCTATAGGACTGCGACTTCGAACTCATACCTTCGTCGACGTCACTTTCCCAGAAGCTCTAGGTGTAGCTTCGAAGACTTTCCAACGGATACTTTTGTCGCGTTATGCTGCCGAGCTACACCTTGAAACGCTAGGGAGTGACTATTCGGCCAAAGATGCCGCCCTCGAAATCATAAGCAGTCTTAAGTGGATGTCATTGCGTCATGTGTGAAAATCGTATAATCCTCGGCGCATCTACATAATTAAATATCTTCAAGGACCCTGGATAAAATTTTTAAAATGTAGACCAAAGATTGCAGACGTTTGTGTTCACAACATTGATTTCAATAGTCTTCGTTAAATCAAATTTAGAATGAAAGTGGACGGATTTTAAGTTGAAAGTTGTTAACTACTGTTTTCCGGCCTTACGATATAGGGGCTCATTATGGATGACCGCGTAGTTTCAGTTTTCAGACAAGTACGACTGTCCACTACGTTAGGGTAGTATCACACACGGTCATTAGTTCCACTGTCTTGGGAAAGCTTTTGCTTCACCACTTTGAGTGTTCTTGCGAAGGACAAAGCCTCACCTGGTAGATATATGTGCCTACGTATTCACAATTGTAAAAGGAGCCGTAACGTGTAGGTGATATTTAAACTTGGTTGATAGGCTATAATCAATGTGATTCACTCCTTTACTCCCACTCACACTTTAGGAAATGTTAAACCGGGAGACTTGGGTGTTGAAGGATGAAGTGTGAAAATCAAAATTAACAGACGCTATTGTATAGTTTCGCAAATAAACAACAGATGTTTTAATGCAAGACTTAGTGATTTTTCAAACCCTTCTCATAAGTACATATATCCTCAACTTAAGTATGAGGTAAGAATAATTTCGAAGGAGTGTTTATGCCCCTAGAACCTACTAATCATTTTGCATCACTGATTTCGTTTATTCTTGACGACAATTTAAAAACATGTTCCTTGGGTCATTTTATTTCATTATTAATTTTTTCAAAAATGAAAAGTGAGCATATAAATTTATTATATAACTTTTCTTTTAGTATTTTGATTTAATAACTTGCTGAATTGGGTAGTGCAAAATCCGTGTTAAGCTGACATCGAAAGCGCCTGTTATTTTAAATAACTTTTGAATAGTTATAAAGAGTTACATTTCGCAATTAGTTTCTTATAACTGGCAGTGATGCGCATCCGTTCATACCACTTTTTTGGACCATATCCGACCAATTTTCGACATGAACAATAAATGGCCTTAACAGTCTTAAACGAGTAGAAAATATAGTAACGCGCCGGACGCCGCGCCGCGACGCCGATATTTTTGAAATTCGGCGGCGGCGTGCGAAAAACGACCAAAATCCGCGGCGGCGTATATCTCTACTCCGAACGGCATCTGCAAGGCAGATGAGTTTTCACTGAGAGCTTTTCATGGCAGAAATACACTCGGAGCGCTTGCCAAACACTGCCGAGGGGCGACTCCGCTTAGAAAAATTTTCTTCTAATTGAAAAACCTAATTTCTAAAATTTTGATGTTGCTTTGCCCGGGGTGTGAACCCAGGGCATACGGTGTGGTAGGCGCAGCACGCTACCATCACACCACGGTGGCGCCATATAAGGCTTATAACACTCTAAAAATCAGTCTTACATAAGGTGTTATAATAAGGTAATACGTCGAGTAAAATAAACACATTATAAGGTTCATTAACCAGGTAGCATAAGAAATAGTATGACATAAGAAAAATAAAAAGTAAATCCAGCTTCCTTAAAAGTATTACGAAAATTTATCTACTAGATCGTGAGAAACACGATTATGATTACAACAATCGTAATTTTAAGAAAAGTTTAATTTACGATTACTTCAATCTTAATTGCAGCCGCTTAGATTACGATTACAACAATCGTTATTTAAACTCTCTTAAAATTACGATTTTTTAAAATTATGATTACAGCAATTGTTAATTTAAATGTCTGGCATTACGATTACTGTAATCTTAAATGGCAGTTTTTTGTATTACAAATTTTTCTGCAATATATTTACCGGTAATGTAACGGTTATGATACATTCATTCTATGTGCATATTGTAGGGAATATTATAGCGTTTTCTTTTCTGGCTAAAGTGTTACGCTTTTTGTACGCCGCGCAAGGGTTGTTGTTCTATTCTAAAAAACAGGCAACGCCTTTACGGAGTATTTCGTTCTTTTGTGAAAATTGTTGCCTTCTCGCAACGCAAAAGCGTTACACTTATACCCTGTATAAAATGGCGGTGTGGCAGTGCAACTCTGTGAAACTCTCAATTCGCTCTTTAGTTCCACATATGTATACTCTGTTAATATGAGTGAATATGGTGAGTTGAAATGTTCTTTGTATGTACTACAAATGTTGAAAATTTTCTGGCGTAGGAGTAACTCTATTAAGGCTTTACCATTTACTTAGGTAACAATTTATTTCAGAAAAGAAAACGCTGTTAGTATCACTATGCTGTTAGTAAATAATCACAACCACAAAAATGGCAACACTTATGTACAAAGCAACGCAGAGATATCTCACACACACACATGTAGTAATCAGCCGAAGTAGTTACTCACTCATACACACGCATATGGATTAGAGGCTTACGCCGGTCACTTAATCGGCGGCGGCGGCGTAGGCTCTATTATATACCGGCGGCAGCGGCGTGGCCGGCGCGTCGACATTGATCGGCGTAATGCGGCAGTTACCCACGAACGTACGTAGAAATAAAATTAAAGATAAAAAACTTTTTTAAAAATAAGCTTTTATTATTTTGGTTAATAAAATTAACTAAAAAGTAAACAATAAATTGACTCTAAAGAAATATAACACTTTATAAGTTCATTGTAAGCTTAAACGATAATTAGGCTTTTTCGTCTGCGAAAAAAAAATTCTATATTGTACATAATTATATATTTTTAACATTAAAACTTTACACCTAAATTATTAAATCTTACAGATATTTTTAACATTAAAACTTTACACCTAAATTATTAAATCTTACAGTTTATATCACAGCCCAAATTGTTCTAATAAAAAACGTGTTAAATTTTGATGGTATAATTAAGAACATTTAGGATCTCATTTTCTTGCTATCGCAATGTAATACGCTTTTATTAGAACAATTAGGACTGTGATATAAACTGTAAGCTTTAATAATTTAGGTGTAAAGTTTTAATGTTAAAAATATATAATTATGTACAATATGGAATTTTTTTGTCGCAGACGAAAAAGCCTAAATATCTTTTAAGCTTACAATGAACTTATAAAGTGTTATATTTCTTTAGAGTTAATTTATTGTTTACTTTTTAGTTAATTTTATTAACCAAAATAATAAAAGCTTATTTTTAAAAAAGTTTTTTATCTTTAATTTTATTTTTTACTTTTTAGTTCGTTTTATTAACAAGTAATAGAAGCTTGTTCTTAGAATAGCCTTTTTCTTAAATTTAATTTAAATATGAATTTTTTTTTAATTTTTAGTAGGGTAAATTATCATGGCTTTGGCCGTGTAAATTATTATGGTGTATTTGTATATTTTAGATTTAAAGCACAATTAATATGTGTGTGTTTGAGCGGCCAAATAATAACAGTAGTATTGCTAAAGTGCTGCTTAGTTGATGGAATGTCGCTAATTTCCTAGCGATGATCAGCAGATTGTCAATATTTCGTTCAACGGACGCGCGAAATTGCCACATCTGCTCAAATTTTCCAAGATTTTCCATTCTTGATTTAACTTAAGCTGTTATGCCAATATTTTTCAGCCAGCTTTTTTCAAATAGGTAATTTTTCCAAAAGCAAAGTAAATTACAGAAAAGATTACAGAGTTAAACAGCCTTAAAAATTCAGCTATGTTGGTTATACACAGAAATACAACAGAGGGTTGTGTCTCCGCTTTTCGCAAGCGTTGAGATTCACCACGCGTGACACGCGTGATTCACCACGTCCAAATATCACAATCCACGGATAGGTACCGGCGGGTTTGTATGGAACTTAGGCTGTTATGCCAAAGTAAATACAAATCTTTACCGATAACTGTGTTATCGATTAATTTATCGAATTCTAACAAAGTAATATTGCATTGTCATCGGAGTTATATATGTGTGCAAAATTTCAGCTCAATCGGACACCGGGAAGTGTATCAAATTTAACTTGCAAGATTCCATTACAGACAACAAAAGTGAAACTAAATAAAAGCTTATAAAAACGTGTCAGCTGACACGACCTATCTTATGAGTGTGCAATGTAAACGAAAACTCACCGACGTGCAACGCCCGTACGTACGTAGCCCGGAACGTAGAAATCAAAACAATTTTTGATTTTTTCCGTAAGAACGTGGCAGCTGATCGCTCTCTCACTAGACAGAGTTGCCTAGTAAACTTTTGTGCGCTAATTTTTGACCGTTTGCAATTTTATGCAAAAACGCCTAATTAAAGTTTGAAAAATTGTGGAAATAATTCGAAATAATTATGTAAAAGTGCTGATTATAAATATTTAATCTATTTATACTTATTTAATATGTATTCCGGCCTTTTACAATATCAAAAATTAAATTGGAAAAAGTTGATGTTTCCATAAGCATACATGCAAAATGGTCAATGGCAACAGTGCTTATCTGTAAACAATACACACACAAATATGTTATGTACATGTACACAGACGCACACATTGATTCCTACGGGCTTGAGAGTTCGGTCAAACGTGCTTCGTACGACAAACGTCCTTACGTACGGCACACGTCGGTGGGTAACTGCCGCATAAACCTCTGAATTTAATTGCTGGACTTCAAAGTATCACATTGTCGACAACTAATGAATATGGAAACATACTGCTGACGTCAATGGTATGTTTGACGATCTGGAACAATATCATTAACTTGCGGATGAAGATCTGGGAGGCTTGTAAAGCGAAAATTTAAAAAAATAATATTGGGAAAGGTTTTGTTTATATGTATTTAAGGAAATCGACGTGGATCGTTCAAAAAATTTCGGGAGTAACTCCTTGCGGAGAGAGGGAGAAATACTTCAAATTGTCACACTTTTGTAGCGTAGTTTCACCGAAGGAGATGTTCTGGGCTAACTCTAATATCCGTCGTCGGCACAATTTTTTTAAATCATTTGTGGCTATATTTTTGACATTCGGCGGCGGCGTATATCTCTAATACAAAGATTGATCGAAGAGTAAAGATATTGCAGGCGCAAACTTCGGTGCAAAGCAGCGGAACGTAAAATATTCTAGTAGGTCAATTCCACCACACTAAAAACTTTAACACAAGTTTTAACATAATTTAAGCGCACAAAATACACTGATTGTAGTTTTTGAGTGTAAAAATGTAAATTCTGAACAGATTAGCTGAATAAAAAGTGTACAAATAATTGTTAAATAACAAATACAGACAGTGGTAGTTCAACAAATTCTGCTGTGGTTAGTTGTGAATGTGACCTACTAGAATTTTGTGAAGCTTGCTTCACACTATTTTTCGTCCCTGCAACATCTTTACTCTTCGATTAATCTTTGTCTAATATGGATATAATCTACAAATATACATATATGTAGCTGGTAACCAAGCATGATATACAATTGTTCTTGAACAGATTTTCGCGAAATGTCTAGACCTTAGGGGAAATGGATGAACGAGAAAACCGAGAGTATAAAAGCCGCGCAAGCTGAGAAATTAGTAATCAATTTGATTTAAATACGCAGTTGTAAAGTAGACTAAATAGAGACCATATTGCAATACTGAATATTCGAGTTATTTATTCGACAGTTAAGCGATACGAACGTTAGCATAAGGTACATAATAACCAGGATTTTCTTAAATTTGTTACAATTGGTGTTGAATAAATGTAGGACTTACCTTCTCAAGCCCTATTTCCTTTTATTCACACAACGTACTTACATACTTAATTGGCGCTTAACCGTCTAAATGGTTATGGCCGTCCAACAAGGCGCGCCAGTCGCTCCTTCGCTCCGCCAACCGGCGCCAATTGGTCACACCAAGGGAGTTTAAATCGTTTTCCACCTGGTCCTTTCAACGGAGTGGGGGCCGCCCTCTACCTCTGCTTCCATAGGCGGGTTCCGATAGAAACACTTTCTTGGCCGGAGCATCATCTTTCATTCGCATAACATGGCCTAGCCAGAGCAGCCGCTGCGTTTTAATTCGCTGGACTATGTTTATGTCTGCGTATAGCTCGTACAGCTCATCATTAAATCTTCTTCGATACTCGCCATCGCCAACGCGTAGAGGTCCATAAATCTTTCGAAGAACTTTTCTCTCGAACACTCCCAAAGCCGCTTCATCTGCTGTTGTCGTGGTCCATGCTTCTGCCCCATATAGCAGGACGGGTACGATAAGTGACTTGTAGAGTATGATTTTCGTTCGCCGAGAGAGGACTTTACTTTTCAATTTCTTACCTAGTCCAAAGTAGCATTTATTGGCAAGATTGATTCTTCGCTGGATTTCAGTGCTGATGTTGTTGCTAGTGTTGATGCTGGTTCCCAAATAAACGAAGTCTTTTACTATTTCGAAATTATGGCTGCCAACAGTAGCGTGGTTGCCAAGGCGCATATGCGCTGACTCTTTGCTCGATGGAAGCAGGTACTTCGTTTTGTCCTCATTCGCCATCAAACCCATCTTTACCGCTTCTTTTTCCACTTTGGAGTAAGCAGAGCTAACAGCGCGGGTGTTTAGGCCGATGATATCAATGTCATCAGCATATGCCAGTAATTGCACGCTTTTATAGTATATTGTTCCAGTGCGGTTAAGTTCTGCAGCTAGTATAATTTTCTCCAGCATCAAATTAAAAAAATCGCACGATAGGGGCCCCCTGTCTGAAACCTCGTTTAGTTTCGAACGGCTCGGAGAGGTCCTTCCCAATTCGAACTGAGCTGATGGTGTTGCTCAACGTCATTTTGCACAGCCGTATAAGTTTTGCGGGGCAACCAAATCCAGACATAGCGGCATATAGGCAGCTCCTTTTCGTGCTGTCGAAGGCGGCTTTAAAGTCGACGAAGAGGTGATGTGTGTCGATTCTTTTTTCACGGGTTTTTTCCAGGATTTCGCGCATTGTGAAAATCTGGTCGATGGTAGATTTACCAGGTCTGAAGCCGCACTGATAAGGTCCAATCAGCCGGTTCACGGTGGGCTTCAATCTTTCGCACAATACACTTGAAAGGACCTTGTATGCGATATTGAGAAGGCTGATTCCACGATAGTTGGTGCATTTTGCTGTATCCCCCTTCTTGTGGACTGGGCAAAGAACACTTAGATTCCAACCGTCGGGCATGCACTCTTCCGCCCATATTTTGCTAAGAAGCTGCTGCATGCGCCTTACCAACTCCTCGCCGCCGTACTTGAATAGCTCCGCAGGCAATCCATCAGCGCCCACGGCCTTGTTGTTTTTCAATCTGGTTATTGCTATTCTAACTTCGTCATAATCGGGCGGGGGGACATATATTCCATCATCATCGATTGCGGGATCGGGTTCTTCATCTCTGCGCGGTGAACTGCTGCCTCCATTTAGGAGAACAGAGAAGTGTTCCCTCCATAATCTAAGCACTCTCTGGACATCAGTTACAAGGTGGCCGTTTTCGTTCCTACAGGAGTTTGCCCCGGTCTTAAAACCTTCCATCTATCGCCGTATTTTTTGGTAAAATTTTCGGGCGTTATTCCTGGTGGCTAGCAGCTCAAGCTCCTCGCACTCACGCCTTTCTGCTTCTGCTTTTTTCTTCCTGAAAAGGCGTCTCGCTTCCTTTTTCAACTCACGATAGCGTTCACACACTCCTCTTGTCGCGCTCGCTTTTAACGTAGCCCTGTAGGCAGCGTCTTTTCTTTCAGTTGCAACGCGGCATTTTTCATCGTACCAGTTGTTTTTTCGTGGTCGCCGGTAACCAATTTTTTCCTCGGCGGCAGTACGAAGTGCTTTGAAAATATGCTCCCACTGCTCCTGTATTCCTTCAGGATGAGTTGTGCTCTCAGAGAGCAGGTGTGAGAGTCGAGTTGCGAAATCATTGCCAGTCTGTTGTGATTGAAGCTTTTCGACGTCTAGCTTCCCTTGTGTTTTTTGTTCCTTGGTTTTAGCCGCGTTGAGGAGGGTGCGTATTTTGGCTGCAACGAGATAATGGTCCGAGTCGATGTTAGATCCTCGGATCGTGCGCCCATCTAAAACACTGGAGGCATGCCGTCCGTCTATCACAACGTGATCGATCTGATTGCGAGTATTTCGATCAGGAGACAGCCATGTAGCTTGATGTATCTTTTTATGCATGAACCTCGTGCTGGATATGACCATGTTTCGAGCACCGGAAAAGTCAATCAGCCTCAGTCCGTTAGGAGAAGTTTCATTGTGTAGGCTGAAATTTCCGACTGTAGGGCCAAAAACATCTACTTTGCCCACTCTGGCGTTAAAGTCACCAAGCACGACTTTTATATCATGGCGGGGGCAGCGCTCGTATGTGCGTTCTAATTGTTCATAAAAAGTGTCTTTCACCTCATCGTCTTTCTCCTCTGTCGGCGCATGGGCGCAGATGAATGATATATTAAAAAATTTTGCTTTCATTCGGATAGCGGCGAGACGTTCGTCCACAGGTGTGAACGCCAGAACTTGGCGACAAAGTCTCTCTCCCACCACGAATCCGACGCCGAAACTGCGCTTATTCGTATGGCCACTCCAATATATGTCACAATTTTTGATCCTCTTTCTTCCTTGCTTCGTCCAACGCATTTCTTGGATGGCGGTGATGTCAGATTTTGCTTTGACGAGGACATCAACCAGCCGGGCATCTGCACCAATCCCATTCAGGGAGCGGACGTTCTAGGTGCATGCCCTCAATTCCTTCAAACGTTTGCCATGTTCGTCATCAATAGAGAGTGTATATATCCGAGGCTTGTTGTTATATTTCATTGGAGTACGGTTTTACGGCGGGTCCCAAGCCAGCGCACAACCCACTCAGCGGGGGTGAAAATATTACTTGGCACGTTTATATAGCGAGCCGCTTGCTCCAAGACAGACGCCCGCTTGCACCCGCACCTAGAGGTGTACAGACGCTGCCGATGAGATCTCCCCCGCTAGCCCTTAAACCGATTATGTCAGAGTGACCTAGCCAGGTTGTAGCCTTCTCACATTACCCAGAGTATACTTGGCCGCAAGCGACCGGCAGTAGTGAGCTGCTTGAACCGCATGCAAAAGAATCGCTCTGGCCATTCCCAGGTGAATGGCGGTCAGAAGCTTTCCCCACTTTCGTGGACTTCTCCACACGGCTCCACACTGTTTATAAAAGTAACATTTATTTATAAGAATATTTAATAGTAACATCTAGGTTTTAAAGGTTAAATTATATTAAGTTCAAGTTACGAATCGATTTTCGTGTGCGAACGAATGCGAGTTTAACGGCTGACGAGAGATTAACGACTGACTCTTCTTTTATGTTCTTTGTTCATTGTGCGCAAGCCATTCGCTTCGCCGTGGTGCTGCCAGCATGTCTGGAATAATTCCCACATTCGGTCGACCTGAAGGGTTGTTCGACCCGAACGACGAGCCCCACGGTTTCACAAATTCACATACTGTTGTCGTTTTGTTTGGGCCTTTACCGTTTCCTATTTTCCTCACCTCATATCTCTCGTCATTTAACTTAGCGGTTATGTCATACGGTCCTAAATACTTGCCTTTCAACTTAGTGTTGGTCCCAAACTGTATTTTCTTTATGGCGACCAATCCTCCTACTTTATGTTCTTGCTCTTTCTTTCGTTTTTTATTAAAATTTTTACGATTTTCTGTCTGAATTTTATTTATATTTTCCTTCGCTTGCTCTCTAATTGTTTCCCTTTCTAAATTTAATTCTTCCATATTTAATTCGTCATATATTTCCCTTAGATCTGGGTAATCTGTAATACGCATTTCTAAGCCTGTCAGAACTTTGAAAGGAGATGCTTTTGTAGTTCTCGGAGCTGTACTCTTTTTAACCTGCTGAACTTTGTTGACGTGGCTGTACCAGTGAGCTGGATCGCTGTGACATAATTTTGAAATCATGGGTATGAATATCTTGTGGACCCGCTCCACCTGCCCGTTACCGCGAGGTACCTCCGTCGCTATTTGCAAATGTTGTATATTCTCACGCTCATAATACTCTCTAAATAAGTTTGATGTTGTGGTGCCGTGATCCTGTCAGGGACTTTGAAACAAATAGAGATGGATATCCTATTGCAAACTATTTCTGTTAAAGGAAATTAGCAATTTTAATACATTACAAAGTTATGTCGGATGTAAATTACTTACCGCATTTTGCGGCCTTCCTCAGTTACATTTCACGACACTATGATTCGACAGTGATGTGAAACCACAATAAGAAAGTGCGCAAAAGACGATAAGTTAATCGAAAGTGTACAAAATTTGATCGATTACAAATGGTGAATTTGAGATGGGCGTTTTGCCACATCCCCACCCCCGTGAACGACTAGGGTTCACCACGTCCAAAACGGCCAACTTTGATGTTGGGCGCCGAAGTACGCCTGTTTTAGTTCTGACGTCTGATCTCCTTACCTCGCCATCCGCACCACTATAAACCTTTTCCACCACCCCACGGCACCATTGTCGCCTCGACATATTAGGATCGAATACAAAAACCAGATCGCCCACACTCAACGCTTTCGACGGTGCACACCACTTAGCTCGCCTCGTCAATGTTGGTAGATACTCCACCACCCAACGCTTCCAAAGTCGATCACGCAACTGTCTTGCTATCTGCCATTGTTTCCGCAGCGCGCACGTCCTCTCCTCGAGCTGTCCTATGCTCGGTGTTTGCGCCGAATTCGCGGACCCCAACAAAAAATGATTTGGTGTAAGCGGCTCCTCTTGATCCGCTGAAATCGGCAAATGCGTAAGAGGACGCGAGTTTACTATGTTCTCTGCTTCTATCACCACGCTTTGCAGGGTATGTTTCCGAGGAGCTACTTCCTTCAGCGTGTGGTTCAGCACGCGCTTGACGCATCGCACCATACGCTCCCATATTCCACCTTCAGCCGGGCTGTTGGGGCAATTAAAAACCCATTGGATGCCCTTCGATGACAATTCGTCGCCCACACGCCCGCAATCGAATACCTCGTCGGACCGCTTTGCCTCTCGATCAGCGCCAACAAAGTTCTTCCCGTTCACTGGAACACCGCGTCGGTTAATGAAGTTCCTGATCGCTGGGACGCACGAATCAGTGGACATATCGTGAGCTATTTCCAAATGGATTGGGCGGACTGAGAGGCAGGTGAAGAGTGCAACCCATCGCTTTTCCGTGCGTCTCCCAATCGTCACCATTATTGGGCCGAAGTAATCCAATCCAGTGTAGCTGAAAGGCCTGACATATGGAGTCACTCGATCCTCAGGCAACCGGCCCATGATTGGCGTCACTGGTTGGCGTCGAGCAATCTTATATTCAGGGCAGCTGTTTATCACCCTTCGCAAAACTTGTCTTATATTGGCAACCCAAAATTTCTGCCTCACTTCTCCAATTGTTGCTTCTGTGTTCTGGTGTTTCATCTTACGGTTATAATAAGATACGACCAGCAAGGTAACGCGATGTTTCGGTGGCAGCACGATTACCACCTACCCTCATAACTGAATTTGTATCCAAGTATGGCAGTAAATCGCGTATGGACTCTCATGTGACACTGCTTGGTTATCTTGTAGTTGTTTCAGCTCCATAGCGTAATCTGGGAGTTGAGCTTGCCGACAAAGATAGGCTTCAGCTGTATTTAGTTCATCCGAGGTTAATCCAAAATGGCCATCACCAGAACTTCTACCCCGCGTGCGATCTATAAATCTGAACACCCAAGCTGTAGCTCTCTTCAGTCTAATGTACGTCGTAAATCTATTAAAATCAATCAAATTGTTGCTGCTTGTTAAGAAAACAGGGTTCACACGAATTTCTTCATCAACTTCATGCTGGCTATTGATTACTGCTGGCTTATGACGCCACTGGGAGTTGGGCATGGACAGGAACTTTGTCCCTGAGAACCAGCGCGTTGAAGGATTCGTGTCGATAGCACAACTTCGACGCGTCGCAACGTCGGCTACGTTCTCGTTGGTAGGAAGCCACCTCCATTCACTCTCCTGGGTTGTCGTCGAGAGGATTTCCGTTATCCGTTGCGCCACCAAGGGTTTATATTGGCGATGCTTGGAATTTATCCAGGTGATGACCGTTGTTGAGTCTCTCCAAAGAATGCGCGAGGAGACTACGCCTTTATGTTCGTCGAGGACAGTTTGTGATAAACGCGCTCCCAGTACTGCTGCTTGAAGTTCAAGTCTCGGTACCGTCATAAGTTTCATGGGAGCGCATTTTGATTTCGCGCACACAAGCGAAACGCTTACAGTTCCATCTGAAGTGACATACCTCCAATAGCATACGGCCGCAAAGGCCTCCTCGCTGGCGTCGACAAAAACATGCAGCTGCAACTGCTTTGGCATTCCTTTGCTGAAATAAAAACGTGGAATTTTAGCATCGCCCGTTCTGCGTACCTCTTTTTGCCAGTTCCTCCAAGCCATGGTAACATTAGCAGTTAGGGGCTCGTCCCAAACAATCTTGCGCCGCCATATTTCGCGCATAATCAACTTAGCTCCAACTCCCAAATGACTTAAAAATCCCAAAGGATCAAAAATGGACATAACGTAGCTAAGTACTTCACGTTTCGTTGGTGGCCTGCTACCGCTGATGACTTCTGCCTCCAATCTTGGGAATCTCAACTCATACTTTAACGAGTCATCTTTCGGCTGCCAAAACAATCCAAGCACTTTTTCGGTGGACGGACTATTGGTATTGAAGCACCTACTCTTAACGCTGTCAGCTTGCCCATCGCTGCCTAATGCTTCCAATACAGGAATCGAATTGGATATATACTCTCGCATTTGGAATCCAGCTGCCTTGTGTATTTCGGCAACTTGCTTGGCTACGCTGATTGCCTGCTCCACCGATTCGAAGCTGTCCACAAAATCGTCTACATAGTGATGCTTTACTATAGACTCCACGGCACGAGGAAATTGACTAGCATATTCCAACGCATTCATCGTTTTTACAAATTGAGCTGCACATGGCGAGCACGCTGCGCCGAACGTCATGACTTGCATTTCGTAAACGCTCGGTTGATCCGTGTCATCCTCTCTCCATAGAAACCTCTGCGCGCATCTGTCTTCAGGCCGAACGTAAATTTGATGATACATCTCTGCTATGTCGCCACATACGCCAACTGATCCATTGCGAAAATTGAAAAGCACTGAAGGCATAGGCTGATACTCTTGCGGGCCTTTAAGCAAACACGAGTTGAGAGAGACTCCTCCTACAGAAGCGGCAGCATCAAACACCAGTCACAATTTCCCAGGTTTATTAGGATTCACTACGGCGAAATGCGGCAGATACCACAACTTCTCATTCCACGTTTCACGTTCAGTGGGCGTCAGTTTTCTAGCGTAACCTTTCTCAATGTACTTGTGTATGATTTGTTTATATTGCGCGGCGAAAATGTGGTCCTTCTTAAATTTGCGCTCCATACCAGAATATCTGTTCTTGGCCATGAGATAGCTATCAGGCAATTCGATGCAATCGCTCTTCCAAAGGAGACCAGTTGGGAATTTACCATTTACCCTTACAGTCGTTTGCTTTAGTATGCGTTCGGCGCGCGCATCTTCATGACTTTTTAAGGCGGGAGCAGGCCGCACTCCAAAACTTTCGATATTAAAATATTCTTCAACAAGGGCATGAAGATCAGGTAACTCCTGAACGTGTAGACACACTGCACTTGGAACAACTCTGTGGTCAGTCGGCCCAAAAACTACTCATCCAAGCTCCGTATTGGCGGCATATGGACCTCGGTCGGCCAGATACGTTGTGACGGATGGAAGACCTAAGTGGCAGTGATCTAGTCCTATGATAATCATCGGAGTAGCGTTGGAAAACGGTGTTGGCATATTTGGCAAATTACCATCAGTCAAAGTACGTAAATCGTCATTACTCAGGCTTTGAACCGGCAGATTGAGATTTGGCACAACATAAACGCGGCGCAGTCCGTGGCGCTTCCTTAATCCTCTTCCGCTTATTTCCATATCAACGACCGTGGCAGTTTCTTGGGCAGTTCTACCTCCAAACCATTCCATGGTTAGATTATGTTCTTCTGCGCGGATGCCTAGTTTGTCCAGGAGGCTCCTATCCATCATCGTGATGGACGATCCTTCATCCAGCATGGCAAAGGTGTCCACCTTCTTACGGGGCCCATATAATGTCACTGGCAGTACGCGGAATAACAGTCCTTGACGCTTAGTTGTATCGGATGAGCAGCTTAACATGGGTCAAAGTCGTGGTACCTTCTAGTGGTGGTTCGTTTTGCGGCGTGGTGGCTACAACGTTCATAGCGTGGCTGGACTAATGTAACAACTTGTTGTGTCTGCGTTGACAACCATCGGTCATGCACAACTTTCGGTTACGGCAATCACGAGATGAATGTCCACCTCTTAGGCACGAAAAACATAAACGACTTTGTTTTACTTGAGCCCACCTATCAGTTACGCTGGCATTTATTTATTTTTGACTTACATAAGTTTTGTGCTGGCCCTTGCAAACTGGACATTTCGGCGACTCGGATTCGCTGAGCCAATTTGCTGCAATCCACTACGGTTGGATACGGTTTAATCGCGGCGGCATACCTAGCCCATTCTAATCTTTTACTAACGGGAAGCTTGCCTATTAATTCTTCCAATAGGGTAGGGTTGGACAAATGCTGCACCCCATTGACAGACTGTAGGAACACAGAGAGATTTTTGGCCTTTGTTGCGAATGATATCAGCTTTTCTATGGCAGACTTCGAAATAGGGCTGATTCCTTTCAGCTGCTGAAGCTGGCTACGTATCAGCGACTCCGGCCGACCAAATCGATATCGTAGTTCCTCCATAACTGCATGCACATTACTCGGATGGATGAGCAACGATTTGACCACTTCCCTAGTCTCCCCCTTTAAAGATTTTAAAAGTCGTTGATTATTTTCTAGATTAGTATAACCGTACGCAGCAGTTGACTGGGTGAACGAACTAGAAAACAAGGGCCAGTCCTCCGGTTGACCACTAAACTCAGGCAAGTCTTGCATTTTACGCGGCATTTGGTAATGGGCATTACTAGTAGTCAGCGATTGCGGGGTGTAGAAACTATTTAAATATAAATTTGTATTTGTAGTCGCATGAGTTTGAGGGACAGAGTACTAAAAACGAGATTTGGCTGGTAGCCATTATTAAAGCTAGGCATTGTTGTTGGGTGCGAAGCGGTTGTATATGTATGCATGGGCGAAGAACCTGCCATCGACGGCTGTATATAATTGATGCTACTTAACTGCACGTTTGGCATGACATTGGGTGAGTTATTTGTTGCTAAAAAATCTACTTGTTGACCGTTATAACGGGTGCTTACGTCGTATGCTTGACGTTGATTGCTAACTATATGCGATTGAGTGTTTCGAAGCTGGCTTTCTAAATCTTTTAATTTATTGAACAAAAAACTCACCTGCTGTGCTGAAATAGAGCTACCATCATTTACCAAATTTTCTGTCCCAGATATGGCGGCGATGCTGGGGGTATATACGTTTGCGTTGTTGCCGTTTGGCGTGGCAATAGTTGTTAACGCGTTGAAATCATGTGAACTAGTTGCACTATGGCAATTGGTGGTGCGGTCGTCGTTGCGGCGGCGTTGAACACTGAAGTGACCGTGGTTGCAGTGGCTGTGACTATTGGTAACTGAACGGCACTGGCATTAATATGAAGAATTGATGGTTTCCCTGTTACTGCATCGGCTGGGGCAGCGGACATATTCAATAAAGCTGCAGCGGCGTTGGCGGATGGCGAGCTCATATCGCTGCTGATTTCCATCAATTCACCTGTTGTATCATGCTGTAGGCGCGGCTGCGTTGTTGTTATTGTAGCAATAAGGTTGCTCCCCGAAGGCTTTGGGGAGTGTTATCGGTGTGATGGTCCTTTGCCGGATACAGATCCGGTACGCTCCGGTACCACAGCACCATTAAGGTGCTAGCCCGACCATCTCGGGAACGATTTATGTGGCCACATTAAACCTTCAGGCCATTCCCTCCCTCCTCGCCCCCAAGTTCCATGAGTACCTTGGGGTCGCCAGAGCCTCGTCTGTTAGTGAGACAGGATTCGCCGCGGATAGGTGAGGTTGACAATTGGGTTTGGAGAAGCTATATATTGCGCTACACAGCCCCTTGAATCTGGTATTTTAGTCGCCTCTTACGACAGGCATACCTACCGCGGGTATATTCTGATCCCCTAACCCGCTGGGGTGCGCGGGCTGCGTCTCGGCAGTGTACGCTTTAACATTATTCAATAATGTTCTTACTTGCAAGTCACGACCTTTGCACGCGGTACTACGGACTCAGATGTATACCGCTATGTCGTTCTGTTATGCAAATGCAATCACAAATTACCAAAATGCAAAAAAAATCGCAAATTCCCAAAATGCGAAATAAAGATGTAGTGCCGTGATCCTGTCAGGGGCTTTGAAACAAATATAGCCGGATATCCTGTTGCAAACTATTTATTTCTGTTAAAGGAAATTAGCAATGATTCGACAGTGATGTGAAACCACATTAAGAAGGTGCGCAAAAGATGATAAGTTAATCGAAAGTGTACAAAATTTGATCAATTACAAATGGTGAATTTGAGATAGGCGTTTTGCAACAGATGTAAACGCACTTCCCCTATCCGACACGATTCGTTTCGGGTTTCCGAAAGTCGGCGCCTGCTTTCGTAACCGCTCAACTACTTCCTCTGCCCCAGTGGACTTTGTTGGACATAACCAAACAAATTTGGAAAATCCGTCCACTACTACGAAAATATGGTTATATTTTTTCCGCGTCTCAGTCAGTGGACCTACGTGGTCTACATGATATGTGCCTAGAGGATCGCAAGCTTTGTTGATTGTCGTCAACATCCCTTCCCTTTTCCCTGACTTAGCATCAGTTATGATGCACTCAACGCATCCTTTCACCACCCTATTGACGTTACCGCTCACGTTTGGTACATAATAAAATTTCTCAACCAGTTCTTGCGTTTTCTTAGCTGCAAAGTGGCCTTGATTGTGTGCCTGCCGTATGATCTCGTCTTCCATAGAGAAAGGTACCACTAACAGCTCCTTCACTACATCTTTGTATAATACGTCGTTTTTCAGAAAATAGTCTTCATATTCATCTTTCGCCAAAACTTTCTTAACAGCCCTAATCCACTCATATTCCGTCTGTGCGTCTCGTAAACTATACTTTAACGAGTCTTCGATTATTAGACAATATCAACATTACTCATTCGAGTCCCTGCTCGATGCTCTACTTTGTAATCATACTCCTGAAGGTGTATATCCCATCTCATAATCCTGTCCGACACCTCCCGTTTGCAATATAACTTCAATCATTGCATCAATATTAAAGATAAATTTAGAAAAAATAATTAAATACTTGAGTATAAGCAAACATTTTCTTTCAATTACTGCAATTAAGGTGTCCTAGATGCTATATATTCCCAAATTATAACATTTTATGTCTGTTTAAAAATTTAACTTCAATTTCCCTAAGATTTCCGTAATATGGCCATTAGTGATGATTGTGTGTGTGTGCAAATTTTGAGCGACCAGCTGTTAGTTGCGCTACTGGGTAAAGTTTACAATAGCTGTATTTCGTTGCTAACTAGTACAATTAAAACACTAGCTAGCTTACCGAATTGCATGGAAAGCAACAATAAAAAGTAATCGAGTTGAGTTGGCTAAGCGCTTTCAGTTGAAACCGCTTAGGTAATTGTCGACCTGATTGATAGTGTTTTATAGTGTTGCATAAGCTGTATTTCGTTGCAAACTATTAAAATTAAAACACTAGCTAGCTTACCGAATTGCATGGAAAGCAACAATAAAAAGTAATCGAGTTGTCTTGGCTAAGCACTTTCAGTTGAAACCGCTTAGGTAATTGTCGACCTGATTCATAGTGTTGTATAGTGTTGCATATTCAAAAATAGGGCACTATTGTGAACGAGCGAATGAAATGAACATACGAATGTGCAGATAAACGTCAATAACAAAATAAAGTGAAACAAAATGGAGCAAACGTAAGTAAATACGCGCTAGAGTTTTTTATAAAAAAAATATTAAATTAGCAATTGTTTTATAGATTTCAGGAAAAAAACGGAGATAGTGGAGCCGGGAAAAAACCGCAGGATTCTTGAGATGCTACCTTGCACGGAAGGAAGAGTTCCTGCATCCAAAAAAAAAAAGGTCTGCCTTCTCAAATGTATTGGAAGATATGGTGTCCATTGGTATTGGGGTATGTTAGAAAATATATTTAACCATCATATAAATTACATGGCATATCAAATTATTAAACATTCGTTTTAGGATGCGGATATGACACCATTATGCTTGGAAGCGAAAATGCGTACGTTGCTTAACGCATACAAAGCAACAAAAGACAACAACCGCAGAACTGGCGCTACTGCATGCTTTACTCCATATATGGAAATTATGGACGAGATATTTGGGAAAAGCCCAATAATTTCTAATACCCACACCGTCCACGTTGGCTGCAGACCGGTTGAAAAACTGCAACTACTACTATCATCAACGTGTCAGTCGTCGGTAGTTTCACCATCGCCTGCCTCATCAACGCCAGCAGTATAGACAGTGTTGGTGCCATCGCCATCACCTTCTCCATCAGCAATACTATCACCAACACAAACAGCTTCACCAATAATGCCATCACCAACGCAAACACCTTCACCGATCATGCCATCATCAACGCAAACACCTCCACCAATTGCATCGCCATTGCCAGTGCCATCTGCGTCAGCTAATACATTATCACGCAAAAAGCGTTCCGCACGGGAGCTATATGAAAAAAAATTTGAGCTGAAGAAAAAAATGGCAGAAGAAAAAGTGAAATCGCGAGACGAATCCCTGCAGTACTTCAAAGAGTTGGTGAGGGAAAAATTTGAAAAGGATATGCAGATGGAGCAGAGGAAATTGCAATTAATAGAAAAATGGGTGAATAAGTGAGACTATCTCGAAAACGATATGATATGTCTACATTGAACCTTCTAGGTCATTTTCTGCAATCCACCCGCTTTGTAAATTTTTACCATTATTTCATTTCTTTCGATTTGTATTCGAATTTATAAAGAAATGTGTGTGATAGGTTTGACACGACTTTGTTCCGAATCAAAATCGGTTATCGTAATAACATGTACAAATACGTAATAAAGTCGATATAAACTTAAGCTCACGATCTTACGCAGAATTTGTATTCGAAATACGCATCTTCAGTAAAATTTAATAATAAGTCACTAAGAATTTTTAGATTATTTCTGGGTATACAGTTTTTTCAGCTGAGTTGAGTATATTCTTTTGAACTTATTCTCTTAATAGGGAAGAAATTGCTACAGCTGAGTGGACAAAAAAGGTGTCAAAAACAGTAGACTTTTTTTGCATTAGGACTAACAATTTGTCATACTTAAATTCAATAAATAAATACAAAACTGCAAACTCAGAAGAATTATAAAAATTCTTAGTAACAAATTTTAAATTTAACTGAGGATTCGTGTTTAGAATTCGAATTTTGCGTAAGATCCATGAGCTTTCGTTTATATCCATTTTATGACGTATGTGTTTGTACATGTTTTTATAAAAAAGTAAAATTAGGTGAAAACCGCAAAAGTCATCTGTTTTAAAAAAAAACTCTGAACTTTAATTTTTGCAATTTTTTGAAAACGTTTTTCAATGCTTGGTTTTGCAATTTTCACCTGTATTCGATTTTTCGAATATCGGCAAACAATTTTTAACTTTGAACTTTACTGAAAAAATCAATTTTCAATAGGTCAGATGGGACTAATTAATAGTTAAGGAATATTAACTTGAATGGATTAACTTTAATAAATCTATATAAAATGTTTTAGAGTTCTGACTCTTTTTAATTTAGGGTGCGATATATACTGAAAATCGAATGATTGAAGATTTCAACTCAGTTAGTCTAAGGTTGTAAGACCTACACATAATCTTTGACACTACAGCCCCTCGCATCTCAGCACAGTGTGCCACAGACCCTTGTTGTTGTTGTTGTAGCAGTGCTTCGCCCCACCTAACAGCCGCGACCGATCACAAATAGTCATCAATATCCTCTAACGGGAGTCCAAGGAAACTTGCTGTTTCAACAGGGGTGGACCATAAGGAAAGGGGTGTTAGAGGTGTTGGTTCCACATTACAATTAAAGAGATGGTTGGTGTCATGTGGGGACACATTGCAAGCGGGGCATACATTTTGTATGTCGGGGTTGATTTTGGATAGGTAAGAGTTTAACCTGTTACAGTATCCAGAACGAAGTTGAGCAAGAGTGACACGCGTTTCCCTGGGGAGTATGCGTTCCTCTTCCACAAGTTTTGGGTACTTTTCTTTGAGTACTGGATTCACCGGGCAATTCCTGACATAAAGGTCCGACGCCTGTTTGTGGAGTTCACCAAGGACCTGCTTGTGTTTTTTTGCTTCATACGGCTGGGTTCTCAGGTGCCGTATTTCCTCAAAATGCTTACGGAGATGACTCCTTAAGCCCCTGCCGACCAACCAGATAATTTGCGGTCCACCTTTTAAGACATGGGGGAAGGGTAGATCCTTCCAGGTCTTGCAGTAACGAGCCATGATGCTTTGGTTTATATCCCTTATTTGGGGGTCGCCTGGATCAAGCTGTCTTATAAGGTCACGTTCTCTCGCTAAGTTTGCGGCCTCCGCCGGGAAGTGGGCCGGATTTCGGGAATTCTCCCGGCGGGAATGAAACGTGCCGAGGCGGATTCAATGACCTTGCGGAAGGCACGCTCCCCTTGGCGGGCATCAGTCGGGATAGGGAGGGCAGCAAAGAGGTTGCCTGTAAAAGATTTATATTCTTCCCACTTTCCTTTTTTGAAGTTTATGAAAGTGCGTTTTTCGGTGACGATGAAGTCGGCGGTACGCTCGAGCGAAATAAGTATAGGCAGGTAGTCGGATGCCAATGTTACCATCGGCTGCCAGTTGACGGAGTTTACGAGTTCTGTGCTCACGATTGAGATATCTGGCGAACTGTGACAGCTTCCTACCATACGTGTGGGGGCGTCTCCGTTTATTGTGCAGAACGTCGTTTCTTCTATTTGGTCCGCCAACATCTCACCGCCCGCAAATTTTAATGCCATAGATCGTGATGGGCATTGAAATCGCCTAATATAATGCGATTGTTGCCAGTGAGTAAGGCTCTGATATTAGGGCGGTATCCACTGGAGCAACAGGTGGCAGGAGGGATGTTGATGGTGATGATTTCTAGGTTTGCATCGCCGACCGGATGTTAGGCCTTGACATTCTAAGACATTGTCCCTGCGGTCGATGCCAGGATCAAATATATAATATTGCACAGAGTGGTGTATGATAAACGCGAGGCCGCCTCCATTTCCGCTCTCGCGATCTTTTCTGTGGACATTATACCCAGAGCAGGTCTGCAATGCAGATATTGCTGTGAGTTTAGTCTCTTGAATCGCAGCAATGCGGATGTTGTGCCGCTTCATGAAATCGGCTATCTCCGTAATCTTCCCAGTTAGTCCATTACAGTTTAACTGTAGAATTCTGAAGTGCATAGGGGGAGACGTCGCCACTCTGGGGGTAAGTGACGGGTGACTACGCCTGGGTTGAGGAAGGCCAGGACGCAATTGCTGTTGTGGCCCTGGGAATGGGCGTCCTTGGGAAAACATTGGGGTACCCGGATGAATTGGGTTTGCGACCTGGCAACATGGCGCGATAAAACCCGTCGGGGGGTTGCCGTCGCGGAGACCAGAACATCTAGGAAAGTGGCACCACCCAAGGCAGGAGCTGCATTGGGCGGATGTCGCAAACATATATATTCTGTGCTGGCAAACGGTGCAAACGGAGGTAGGGTCTAAGAGTCTGTTTCCCTGACCTACACGATTGCTGCCGGAAAAGAGGGGGGAGAAGACGGGGGCAGGGGCTGATGCTCAGCATTGCTACCGACTCTACTACGAAGATAGTAGTTATGAGTGGTAGCAGCTGTTTGAGTTGTTGGCGCCGTGGGGCGCGAGCAGCAGCGGGTACTTGTTGTGGCTTGCTGAACAGCGGGGCTGCTGGAAGGTAGCGGAGGGGGGCGCTTAGGTGTAGACTACGGGACGCCCTTGGGCGTGAACAGCAAGGATCCACAAAAGATTTATAAAAGTTACGTGGACGTCGGGTTTTGGGATCAAGCCCAGAACAACCTGTCCGATGCAACCATCCCTTACACGAGACACACTGAACAGAGTATGACCGTCCTAAAAAGATTCTTTTCCGGCAGATGCAGCAAAACCATTGGGAAGCCAAGGACCCTTCTCCTTCCACTACTTTGGATCCGCCATTTGAGCACCCTTGCGCCAACCGTCCACCTCTATTGTGGCCTTAAGATCTCCCTTGAAGCGCAGATAAGGAATCAGGTAGTCTGTTCGTCTTGTGGTTGATGACGCTATACTACTATGGCCGTATGGTCGGTGCTCAAGCTGCCCCGAGGCACCGAGCCTGGTTGGAATGTAAATACTATGAGAAAGAGAGGGCGATAAGCCCCACTTACACCCCAGCATTCTTTTACATGCATAAAAAGCCGTTGAGGCCTTCTCACATTGAGCTTCCATGGTAGCCCACTATCTAGGATGATTCCTAGATATTTTGTGCAAGGTTTCTATTGTAGGGTCACCCCTCCTAACTTAGGCCTGGTCCAATTTGGTACCTTGTACCTCTTTGTAAACAAGACCATATCCGTCTTCTTCTCATTGGCTTTCAACCAGAAATTAGATACCCAGGTATGAATATCCCGAAGCGCCAGATCCATCAAAGTGCTAATCGTTGGAAGGCACTTTCCACTTATGACAATTCCAACGCCATCTGCGTTTGCCGTTAATTTTACGAGTCCCTCATCGAATCGCAAAAAGCACCTTGGTAATGAGGGAAATTTTCTTGCATCCCATTATACTTACAAGCATTGGTCGAAGGAAAATGAACGTGTTATCTTCAGATTTTTATAATAATTTATTCTTCCAAGTCAAAAGGTTATTTTAAATTAAATTGTGTTGCCTTAAATAATTAAAAAGATTTTCCCTTCTATCTAAGTTGGAATTGGAGTTCGACTCCTCGATTTCCTCTTCAATCTCAAAGGAAACTGCATCGTCCATTTCATTTTCTTCAGCGTCACACAAATCGTCATGGGTGATACAAATATTATGCAAAACACGCGCACTGACAACGATGTTGGTAATCGTCTGCAAATCTGTTTGTTCCGTAAACTTCATAAGTCTTCGGAAACGTCCTTTAAAAAGTCCAAACGTATTTTCAACAACCATTCGCGTTGAAGAATGGATTTCGTTAAATTTTCACTGACTTTGAGTCAAATTTCCGTAGTCTTTATATGGAGACACCAACCAATTCGTCGTCGTATAAGCCGAGCCCCAGTTATAAAATATGAACCTGCAAACATTTGTTCGTGTAGTCTGTCGGCATCGTTAAAGAGTTTGGATCTTCTCAAAACTGTGTAGTCATGAAGTGACCCAGTCTCGCCACAGGTTCAGGATGTGGCTACACCAAACAAATTCTCTAGTTGGCGAAATGTCACGCTGTTGCTAATATACCAGATATACATGTAAATGGATTTCTTGGGTGTGATACGTGATCTTCCAACACCAGACTGGTCAGCAACAAAAGAAGATGTGGAATACCTCGCTAGAGAATTCAAATATTTTTTTAGTTTATAAATGTATTTACTAATTAAAAAAGGTTTTGTTATTACTGGTAAGATACACCACTGTTTCACGCTTGAGTCTCATGTGCGCTTTGAAGTCCATCCCGCTCATCGCATCAAGCGTGCCTTCGAAGTTGTTACACCTCTCATGCTGTTCATTTTCGCTTTCCGAATCTTCAGAGGATGAACTGGAGCTAGCATATACGGCCTCCAATATTTCGTTCACCACTTCGCATACATCATTTTGCTGGCCAACGGGCAGGGAAACAAACTAGACAATAAATAAACACTCTATTTAATATTTACAATTAAATAGAAATATTTACCAATGAATCGACAGGATTACTAATTTTTTTCGTTTTTCTTTTAAAATTTTCACAAACACAACATTTATTTTGACACCTGACACCAGTGCTATGAGGCAACATAATCAAATTGTTTAGCTAGTTGGAGCATTTTTTTCGAGCTCGCGTAATAAAAAAAAACTCCTATATTCAAAAATAGGGCACTATTGTGAACGAGCGAATGAAATGAACATACGAATGTGCAGATAAACAAAAATAAAAAAATAACAGCGTGGCGGCAGGGTGACATACATACAAACAAACACACGCATTTCATGTATTTTGTTTTTGTAATTCTCTGGTTGAGTGTCAAAAACATACTGCGCTAGAAGTAGAAATGTCAAAGCAGCTAAAAAAAAGTAACCATCTGTATGGTTTTGCCATAATGAAACTGTTTAGCTAGTTGGAGCGTTTTTTCGAGCTCGCGTAATAAAAAAAAAAACCCCTAATGATGAAAATGCAAAATTAGATACATACATTAATACATACAAATATTATTCTTACGACTAGCTGCTTCTATTATCTTCTACTGCGCTTTCGGCTTCGCCCTACGTTGTTGTTGTTATTGCTGCTACGGATGTCTTCGGTTTTGGCTTGATTTGATATTTACTTTGTTTTTATGTGCTGTGTTTGTTGATACTTATCTTTATCCTTTAGTTTGATTTTACCTTGTGTTACCACTATTGTCCTTACTTTTTGAGTTTGCTTTATTCTCTAATTTTTACTTTTTGTTACTGCCAAGGCGATTTCATTACAGGTGGTATTATCCCATCAGCTGATTGCTTTTTCTTGATAATTTTCCATACAACGCCTTGTACTGCAACATGTCAGTTAATCGAAATCAATGAACATTTTCTTTTGACTTGACATTCTACTTTACGGCGAATTGATTGAATTCGCTTTGCCACCACCTAGTATAGATTCGCCTTGCTAGTATAGATTCGCCTTGGTTACTGCTGATTTGATTTTCGTTTTCACTTTGTCATGTTTTGTTTTCTGTGTTTACTTTATTCTCTAATTTTTTCTTTCAGTTTGTCGTTACTGCCGATTCGATTTTCGGATTGCCGTTAGGACGCTGGCTTGGCTTTGCATTGGCTTCGCGGAATTCAAAAATTTGCCGGCCATTGGTATATATGTATGTACATTGGTATATAATTATGTACAGATGGCTTCCTCGCTTTCTTATGGAGATAACTGTACACTTTCCAACAACTTTTTCCACCGGTTTTCTTCCGAGAAGGCTAAACATTTTTTGTATACGTGCTTAAAAGTTTTTGAAAACGTTTTCTACACTTCTATGTGGGTACACTGTACCCCTTACAACCCTTTTTCCACTGAATTTTCTTGGAGAATATTTCACATTTACATACATAGGAGCGTTAGCTTGCACTTCCTCCAAATTCACTTTACATACAATTTTCTAATAAATTCATTTCACGCATTTTGTCCATGACGCTCCACTATACAATAAATGTATGCGCACTCGCCCGTTCTAAACTTTTTATTTTCCAATTCTAAACTTTTTATTTTCACATCGCACGCGCGACCGTTCTTAGCATTTTTTGTTCACCGCGTACTTATCAAAAATTTGGCTATTTTTGCTCGTAGTACAACCGCGGTTGAGCCCCCAATTTTGTAGGACTTACCTTCTCAAGCCCTATTTCCTTTTATTCACACAACACTGTTTATAAAAGTAACACATTTATTTATAAGAATATTTAATAGTAACATCTAGGTTTTAAAGGTTAAATTATATTAATTTTAAGTTACGAATCGATTTTCGTGTGCAAACGAATGCGATTTTAACGGCTGACGAGAGATTAACGACTGACTCTTCTTTATGTTCTTTGTTCATTGTGCGCAAGCCGTTCACTTCGCCGTGGTGCTGCCAGCCTGTCTGGAATAATTCCCACATAAATTCCAGAGTTGCAGAGCACAACAAGGACATGGCAAAGTGAAGTGAATTGAAGATTCAGCAACTGAAGAAGGAATTGAAGAACCATGTATTGAATACAACCGGCAATGAATCCGAACTTCGGACACGACTACGAAAGTTTATGGAGTCGGAGGGAATCAATAAGGAAGAGTATGTCTTTCAATCTGATGGGGAAGAGGCAACAACAAAAATGGAAGATAAAAACGAAACATCACAGACTTGAACATGATATTGGCTGCAATATCTGCACAAACGTCGACAATAGCATCTCAACTGGAATCACAGAACACGTATAACATCCAAGATGGAAGCACAGAAGGCACGCATTTCAGATATGTCGTCGCAAATGTCATCTCAACTGGAAGCGCAAGAGGCACGAATATTTGAAATTTCGGCAAAAATTTCTTTGCCGGATATAGATCTGGTACGTTCCGGCACCATTAAGGTACTAACCCGACCATCTCGGGAACGATTTATATGACCACATTAAACCTTCTAGACCATCCCGCTCTCCCCACCCCTTAGCTCCATGAGGAACCTGAGGTCGCCAGAGCCTCGGCTGTTAATGAAACAGCACTTGCCACGGGTAGGTGAGGTTGCAGAATCTATATATTGCGCTGGAAACCCCTTGAAAGGGTTGCGCTACACAACCCCTTGAATTTGTTTGGTGACTAAAATCGCCTCTTACGACAGGCAGACCTGGCTCGGGTATATTCTACGCCCCCTAACCCTCTGGGGTATCATCTCAGCTCTTTGCGAAACTGGAAGAGCAGGATGCAAAAATTTTACAGTTTGGAGTAAGCAGAAATAACGGCGCGGGTGTTTAGGCCGATGTCATAGGCATATGCCAGTAATTCCACGCTTTTATAGAATATTGTAACGAACTAGGGAAATTCCGCTTATTCCAAACCTTCTGCTTCGAATCGCTAAACTGTTGAATAAATAACTCCAATATTCAATAATGCAAAATGGTCTTTATTAGACTACTTCACAATAACACTTATACTTCACAACCAATAGCGTGCTTAAATCAAAACTGATTAGTCATGCCTCAGCTTGCCTGCTTTTATACTCTCGATTTCCTCGTTCAACCATGTCTCCTAAGGTCTAGTAATTTCGTGCACTTCATGCTTGGTTACCAGTAATATATATGTATATTTGTAGTTTGTATCCACATGCGTGTGTATATGTGAGTACTACTTCTGCTGATGATGACATGCGTTTGTGAGTATCTCTGCTGCCTTGTATGTATGTGTGTACATGATGATTGATTTGTTTACGTACATACGAGTGGCTGCTTAGTATCGGATTAGTGATGATAATATTCGTCACAATATTGTTCCAGAGCGGTTAAGTTCTGCAGCTAATATAATTTCCTCCAGCAAGAAATCGCATCCGTCTGTCGTCGAATTTTTGCTAAAATTTTCGGGCGTTATTCCCTAGCAGTTCAAGCTCCTCGCACTCACGATTGTCTGCCTCCGCTTTCTTCTTCTTGAAAAGGCGTCTCGCTTCCCTTTTTAACTCGCGGTAGCGTTCACATACTCCTCTTGTTGCGCTCGCTTTTAACGTAGCCCTGTAGGCACCGCTTTTCTTTCGGTTGCAACGCGGCATCTTAATCGCACCAGTTGTTTTTCCGCGGCCACGGTAACAAATTTTTTGCTCGGCGGCAGTACGAAGTGCTATGGAGATATGCTCCCACTGCTCCTGCATTCCTTCAAACTGAGTTAAGCTCTCAGAGAGCAGGTGTGAGAGTCGATTTGCGAAATCATTGGCAGTGTTTTGCGATTGCAGCCTTTCGACGTCTAGCTTTCCTTGTGTTTTTTCTTCCTTGGTTTTAGCCGCGCAGAGGCGGGTGTGTATATTGGCTGCGACGAGATAATGGTCCGAGTCGATGTTAGGTCTTCGGATCGTGCGTACATCTAAAACACTGGAGGCATGACGTCCGTCTATCACAACGTGATCGATCTTATTGCGAGTATTTCGATCGGGGGACAACCATGTAGCCTGATGTATCTTTTTATGCATGCACCTCGTGCTGGAAATGACCATGTTTCGAGCACCGGTCAAGTCATAGCGATGTATAGAGCTGATAATAATCGCCACACTGGCCTCCACCTAAGTCTTATCGTCCCGATCAGACAAATCTCTCGATATAACCGCTGCTAGCCTTTCCAAACGTACCACTCTTCTATTTCGTGGTTGCCCAATTGTTTGTATGTGGTAGACGACATCACTGATCCGCTTCACAACTTTGTACGGCCCTTCTCAGCTACACTGAAATTTTGATGGAACACCTTTCCGCCGGTGAGGGTTGTATAACACTACCAAATGTCCCTCCAGGAAACCTTCCAAACTGCTGTTCTTGTCGTACCTGCGTTTTATATACTCATTATCCTAGTTCGTTGCCTCACACTCTGTTTTTTGGCCTATGGACAACTTCGAACAGCTTGAGCTTGAATCCGTATCGTCTGGCGTCGCATGCTTATAAATTAGGCCTCGTCAGTAGCGCAGATGCAGAAAGTGCGAGCTGCAGGAATAAACATTTGAGCACGCTCTCTGTCCGTTTCCTGCGCTGCCAGTTCAAGGCTCCAGCTATAAGGGGCGGCAGAGTTGCCACATCTCGAAACAGCAATTAGGCTAGGTGCTGAAAAACTTCTAGTATTTGCCAAGAGGACGGAGTTATTCCATAATATAAGTCCTTGCACCTGATTGGGGTTTTTTCCCTTTGGTTGTCAAACAAATTCTGGTAACACTTTCGACGCATCCAGTCTATGTGAGTCTTTATTGACCGGCGGGTTCAACCTAACCCAACCGAAGGGGCAAACGCTTTAAAGGCATGAATACTGAATATACCATGAGTATTTGAGTGGAACATCAAACTTTCTTTCTTAAATTCTAGGGATATACTTATTTCATATATTATATACTCCCAGCCAGAATTTTTTTAAATTTTTTATCAAATAATATTGAAATATCATACCCTAGATATTAAAACCCATCTTTAAAAGTATTTTTTACTGGAAAATTATTATATCTTCGTTAGAAAAATGTACCCAAAATGTGATTATTATTGAATAATAATTAATGATTCATATTTTTAAATACTTTCTATTCATCCTTCAACTCAACAGTTTTCCTTACCAGTTACAAGTAAAATTATAAAGGTTCAGCTTACGTAAATCATAAAATGTATTAGCAGTGCTTCGTCCCATTCACTGGGCACGACCACTCACAAATAGTCATCAAAAGTCCTCTAACGGGAGTCAAAGGAAACTGGCAGTGTAAATAGGGGCGGATAATAGAGAGATTGTTTTTAGAGGCGTAGGTTAAATACAGACCTGTTAAATTTGAATTAGCATTAGCAATCAATTAATTAGATGCCTATTTTAATGGCCAATGATTATTGCAATTGTTTTCCGAAAAAATCATTTACTAATTGATTACCATTAGAAAAAAAACAAAAAAAAAATCATGATTTTTTCCGATTATCGATTATTTTTTATTATTTTTTGATTATTTTTCCACTTTGTTGAAAGAAAAATTGTCGTTTGTTGCATGCACGGGATAATTTCTACATTTTCACGTTTTGAGTAAAAAATATTACTGCCGGGCTAAGGAATCTTGTGTTTGATGGAAGAATTAGAGGGGCGGGGGAGGGGCGTGGGTGTATCTAGTGGGTACTAAAAATGTTTTTCGGCAGCAGGTAGCAGGTTAGGTTAAATCGTATTATTTTTTTTGTCATTAAAAAGTAGTAAACCGATAATATTCCCACATTCAAATACATACATATAACCCACTCATAATGGACATGTTTAAACCATTTATATAATTTCATTTTTACTTCAAAATTGTTTTTATGCCCCCAAAAGCCTCCCCCGCGGCCGGGCCTGTACTACACTCATTATATAAAATAATGTGGGATCGAAAACGCCGGTTTTTCTAATTGCCCAGACAATATGTAAAAAAATGTTGCATTAATAGGTTGGCGTCCAAAAGCTTTCATTTAGCAACGATCTATGGTTTCATCCTTATACTATGTTCAAACAGAAAAATAAATTGAGGCAATTTCGACTTAAATTGAGTCGTGTTCATACAACTCAATTTAGCTTACACAATAGTAATTTCATAGCTGGTTGGCTCATCTCTACAGCAACAACATACCTTTGTTCAGACTGTCAAAATGTGCGTGTTTGTATTAGGCGAATGGAATGGATTGAAAACATAAAACTTTGAAATTTTTGTGTGTTATAAGAAAATGTGTTCAATGTTTTGGTTTAATTTTGAGTTTGCCATCCTCTTTTGACAATCCCTACTCCAGTGAAATGAAAAAAATAATATGAGCTGCTGAGATGAGCCAACCATACAGTTCCGCCGTGCGTAACTGACGTTTCTATTCAATAAACACACTTTACAAGGTTGCATTTACAGTTTGAAACAATTTATTAAGCACTTTTTTTAAAAATGGCAATTTATTATTATGATTTGTTATATGATAAATTGCATAATAAATTACCCAAATGGTATAAATTGCCAATTTGGTGTGTGTTTGTACATAGTATTAAGTCTAGTCAATTTTGTTATATCCAAATTAAATATATCCACTATTTTGGACTACGTTATGGCTATGCACTGATTATTGTGTACATACAAGTACATTTGTGGATGTAACGGTATATCGTGAGCGCTTATGCCTAGAGCATATAGATACATACATATCCACCTACAAATTATCATGTCTATAGATGTATCCCACGAATACTTTGCGGGGAGTGCGTATTGTTTTACGACAAAACAATATGCTCAATTAATATGTGTGAGTAATACTACTTAGGTTGATAGCTTAACTTCCAACTGGAGCGATCCTCTAAGTTGTCATTCATCATCATGATCAGTTGTCTAACTAAAAGTTGTTATATCCCAGATAAACTTATTAACATATATCCATGTACATTAGGTTGAAACTTCTTTTTATTTCCTTATGATTACGTCTAGGATATTTCTTATAAAATTTTAAGTTTTGCATGGTGAGCTGTATTTTTATTACTAGCAATGGAAATTCCAAACACATTTATTTGCCTATCATACATTATCTTTCGAACATGGTTGGATATTTCCCAAGAATATATATACATATACTAGAAGACCCGGCAGATGTTGTTCTGCCCTAAATTTGGCCTATCTGCATACATTTTAATAAGCTTTTTCTGTCTGACTCTGACCTCCCCCCCTACCCCCCCCCCCCCCCCCCCCCCCCCCCGCTCTTTACTTTTTCCTAATCCTTTTATTCACTCCTCCCTCCGTCTTTTTCGCTTCATCTATCTCCATCTTCGGCTCATTCTATCTCTTTTCTCTTCTCTCAATTTCTTCTCATCCTTCTGCATCCCTTATTGCCTATCTCCGAGTCTCGGCCCCAGCCCTAGTCCTAATCCCAGTCCCAGTCCGTCTCTGGATAATATATTACTCTGTACTAAAGCACTCATCAACAGCTTTCATTTGATATCCATATTGTATAAACACTGTCTAGGCATTCACTGGCCCACGTTTTGGCCTATATCTCGAGACCCTGTACGTCGATCGCAACCAAACCTATGTAGTAACCACCGCGTGAGGTTTACGCAACTTGTTTGAACAAAATCGACCGACGCATTTCTTCAAACACCGGCGACTAACTAACACACATTTTAGCCTCTCTTATTATATTGTAACGAATTTACTTGCAAATCCTCTTATTTTCCCTCCACCTAAGTCTGATGGTCCCGATCAGGCAAATCTCTCGATCTAAACGCTGCTAGCAGCGCCAAATGTACCACTCTTCTATTTCGTGATTTCCCAATTGCTTGTATGCGGTAGATGACATTACTGATCGTCTTCACAATTCTATACGGGCCTTCCCAACTGCACCGATATTTGGATGGAACACCTTTCCGCCGGTGAGGGTTGTATAGCAGTACCAAATCTCCCTCCCGGAAACCCTCCGAATTATTTTCCTTGTCGTACCTGTGTTTCATCTTACTACTAATTATCCTGGATCGTTCCCTCGCACTCTGTTGCTTGGCCAATGAACTACATCGTAGAGCTTGCGTTTGACGGATTGGCTTCGCATAATCAGTATCGTTCCCACGTTTCACAACAGTAGTGCACTCCGGCTTGAAACTACCCTCGCATTCTTTCTCGGAAATTCGTTGCTTCGTTTTCCTGCGTCTTTTAGGTTTTGTCAATGCCAGTGTTTCTCTCGCAGGTACGTTTGATTTTGGTTTATTTGGCCCGTTCGACCTATTAATCTTTGCCTTTGACTTCCGTGGTTTTTGTCGAGTCTTCTCCACCAGTACTCGATTACTACTGAATCCTTTCTGCAAACTGAAGTTAAGTGGTATATCCTGGTTCTTGTAACGCATCACCCTTTTCTGCATATCGATCTTGATGTCATGGTCAACCAAGAAGTCCACTCCCAATATGACCAATACACTCCCATGACCTTCCCAATTAAGACTTCACAGATCACTTCTCCCCGGACTTGGTTATACTCGCCAGTGACCGTACGCAACCTCGCTGCAGGTAATGACTTTACTCTCCTGTAGACCAAATCAGATCGAATCAAGGAATGAGATGCGCCCGTATCTACAGTCAGTACATGTTCTTTACCATCCACATTCCCTCTGACGGTGAGACTGCTCGATTTTCTACCAATTTGCAACACAGATATCACAGGGCATTCAATAGCTGGATTTAGCTCTCGATCTCTACCTCTTACTCGCTCTTGTTAATCTCCTCCAGATTTGTGTTTACGGCCACCCACATTTTTGGAACTATTAGGACCAAGATCGCAATGACGTGCAATGTGACCGGGCTCCCCGCATTTGAAGCATTTGATAACTTTTTCACTCCGCTTTTGCGACCCTTCCAGCGCCTCCAATATTGCGTCTACCCACTCTGGCCTATCTACTTCCACACGGCGTGCTTTGAAAACTGGCTTACACAGAAGCGACGCTGTTTGCTGAATCAGAGCTTGTGACACTGTTTCTGCGAATGTTGGCTTTGGGTTTGCGTATGTAGCTCGCTTTGTTTCGACGTCCCGTATGCCATTTATAAAGCTCTTAATCTTTACCCTTTCAGTGTATTCCACGGGTGCGTCCGCATTCGCTAAATGTGCTAGCCTTTCAATATCCGACGCAAACTCCTGCAAAGTCTCGTTAGCTTTTTGGTAGCGGGTTTGCAATTCTATTTGGTAGATCTGTTTCCTGTGTTCGCTTCCGCATCTTCGTTCTACAGCAGCCATCAATGCTTCGTAACTGTTACGTTCGTACTCTGGGATGGTCTGTAGGATCTCAGCAGCTGGTCCTTTTAAAGCCACGAACAATGCTGCAACTTTATCTTCGGCATTCCAGTTGTTCGCTGCTGACGTCTTCTCAAATTGAAGCTTAAATACCTGGAAAGGAACAGAACCATCAAACGTTGGTGATGTTACCTTCAGCGTAGACGCTGAAGTGATTGGACGGTTCAATTGTAACTCCTGAATCCGATCTTTCAAAGCATCCATCTCAGCCTCCATTTTATCTTGTCGTTCACTAAACCCCTCCAACTGCGATGATATGCGATCCTCTTGCGCTTTCAACTGCTGAGCCAACTGAGATATCATATATGTCTTCTGTTCTTCCAGTTGCGATGCCATATATGGCTTCTGTTCTCCCAGTTGAGATGACATTTGTGACGACATTTCTGAAATACGCGTTTCTTGTGCTTGAATCTTCGATGTAATTTGTGTCGACATTTCTGAAATACGCATTTCTTGTGATTCCATTTGAGATGCCATATATGTCTTCTGTTCTGCCAGTTGAGATGACACTGTCGATGTTTGAGCAGATATTGCCGCCAAAATCATGTTCAAGTCTGTGCTCGTACTGTCTGCGATGTTTCGGTTTTCTCCTCAATTTTTGTTGTTGTCTCGTCGCCATCAGGATGAAAGAGATCATCGTCCACATTAATTCCCTCCGACTCCATTACCTCTCGTAGCCGTGTTCGACCTTATTGCCGGTTGTATTCAATCCACGGTTCTCCAACTCCTTTTTCAGTTGATGGATCCTTAATTCACTTAACTTTGCCATGTCCAAGATGTATTCGCAATCCTCGGAATTTATTCAACAATTCCTCTTCTGACACCAATTGTAACGAATTTACTTGCAAATCCTCTTATTTGCCCTTTTGCTCAGTTAGTATCACTAAACTGTTGAATAAATAACTCTAATATTGAATAATGGAAAAATGGCCTTTATTAAAGTACTTCACAATAACACTTATACTTTGCAACTAGCTGGCTTAACAACCAAACTGATTGATAGTTCAAATGAAACTCTACTATTGCCCGACAGATTACGTGCTTAATCAATAACCGCTTGATAGCTCAACTCAAACTGAATTCCAGCGTCTCTACATTTGTTGCCTTTTATACTCTCTGATTGCAACGTTCGCATCTTCTAGGCGCTTCCAGAATCTACTAGTCCATCAGGTCTCAAACTTCTCAGCTGTGAATACAATTGCACGATTTATAGCTTCTCTCATTGCATACTTTCAGGAGTATCTCAGATATATGCATGTGTTTGTGCATTGACTCTCCGCTGCTCGTATACGTACATTGTGTAGACGCAATTATTGTTTCGTTTATGTAGATACATAATGATTGATCTATGGATGTGAATTCACGTCACTGCTTAGCATAGGCTTAGAGATAGCAGCACCCGTTAGTTTTGCTAATATTCGTAACAATATATATAGATTTTTATTTTTCACACTTCACTATAATATTAAAACGAAATGCAGATTTCCGTTGCTTTTAAAGAATTTCTCACGCATAGTTTTCGTAGCACTACGGATAGTTTAATGCATTATATAACAAGTAGCGTTCTAACTGGGTCAGATAAGATATCTGCATGTGTTTGTGCGTTGCTTCTCCGCTGCGTGTACGAACATATGTGTAGACATAATGATTGAATTATTGATGTACATACAGTCACTGCTTAGCATCGGCTTAGGGATGGCAGTACCCCTTAGTGTTGCTAATATTCGTAACAGTATATTTATTTATCTAATATATAAATTCTTCTGTCACGGTGTTAGAGGCTTAACTCCTCCGAAACGGCTGAACCGATTCTCATGAAATTTTGTGAGCATATTGGATGGGTCTGAGAATCGGCCAACGTCTACCTTTTTTTCGCTATGTGCTTAGGGTCTTGAGATCAAAACGTGGACCCGGGTACACCTAGAATGTGTTTATACAATATGCATATCAAATGAAAGCTGATGACGAGTGCTATAGTACAGGATAATTTTCATACCCCTGGGTGACTACGGTCTCGAGATATAGGCCAAAAGGACCCGGGTACCCCTAGAATGTGTTTATACAATATGAATATCAAATGAAAGCTATTGATGAGTGCTATAGTACAGGATAATTTTCATACAACTGGGAGGCTAGGGTCTCGAGATATAGCCCAAAACGTGGACCCGGGTACCCCAAGAATGTCTTTATACTATATGGATATCAAATGAAAGAGTTTGATGAGTGCTATAGTACAGGTTAATTTTCATACAACTGGGAGGCTAGGGTCTCGAGATATAGCCCAAAACGTGGACCCGGGTACCCCTAGAATGTGTTTATACAATATGGATATCAAATGAAAACTGTTGATGAGTGCTATAGTACAGGATAATTTTCATACAACTGGGAGGCTAGGGTCTCGAGATATAGCCCAAAACGTGGACCCGGGTACCCCTAGAATGTCTTTATACAATATGGATATAAAATGAAAGCTGTTGATGAGTGCTATAGTACAGGATAATTTTCATACAATTGGGAGGCTAGGGTATCGAGATATAGCCCGAAACGTGGACCCGGGTACCCTTAGAATGTGTTTATTCAGTAAGGATATCAAATGAGAGCTGTTGATGAGTGCTATAGTACAGGATAATTTTCATACAACTGGGAGGCTAGGGTCTCGAGATATAGCCCAAAACGTGGACCCGGATACACCTAGAATGTGTTTCTACATTGTGGATATCAAATTGAAGCTGTTGATGTATGCTTTAGTACAGAGTAAGTTTTACACCACTGGGTGACTAGGGTCTCGAGATATAGGCCAAAACATGGACCCGGATACCCCTAGAATGTGTGTGTATTATGGATATCAAATGAAATCTGTTGCTGAGAGCTCTAAAGTTCATTGTGATATTCGATTTAGTTGCATCAACCTGGCAAAACTGATAAATATGCATGCGAAGCCGAAATAAAGACAAGAATTAATAATACCCATATACCTATTTACATACGTCCTATTCGATTTGCCTGAAATTTCGTATATAAATTTGCCTATATTAGTATTTACGATGCTTTTTTCCGGGAAGTATACCAGAGACGGCCACCGTGGTGTGATGATAGCGTGCTCCGCCTACCACACCGGATGCCCTGGGTTCAAACCCCGGGCAAAGCAACATCAAAAATTTTAGAAATAAGGTTTTTCAATTAGAAGAGAATTTTTGTAAGCGGGGTCGCCCCTCGGCAGTGTTTAGCAAGCGCTCCGGGTGTATTTCTGCCATGAAAAGCTCTCAGTGAAAACTCATCTGCCGTAGATGCCGTTCGGAGTCGGCATAAAATCATGTAGGTCCCGTCCGGCGAATTTGTAGGGAAAATCAAGAGGAGCACGACGCAAATTGGAAGAGAAGCTCGGCCTTAGATCTCTTCGGAGGTTATCGCGCCTTACATTTATTTTTTTTATACCAGAGACGGACTGCGACTGGGATTTGGACTAGGACTGGGATTGAGACTGAGACTCGGAGTGGGACTGGGACTGAGACCGGAATGGGACTGGAACAAAATATATGCCACCCTCTGGGACTGGCAGTAAGAGATGAAGAAGAAGGAGAAAAACTTGAGAGAAGAGAAAAGAGAGAAGGAGACTGAGAAAGAGATAGAATGAGACGAAGATGGAGATGAAGCGAAAAAGACGGAGGGAGGAGTGAATAAAAAGATTAGAGAAAAGTGTAGAGGGGTAGGGCCCAGTTAGACGGAAAAAGCTTATTAAAATGTATGCAGATAGGCCAAATTTTGGGCAGAACAAAGTCTGCCGGGTCTGCTAGTTTATATATATATATATATATACAGGACACAGGCCCCACAGATAGGCGCAGTACATCAAAACAAAATAAAATAATAATAATTATCTACACAATACAAGGGGTTGATTAAAAATCGGGTCGCAAGCGTCTAAGTTTTTGCAGTGATTATTGAAATCATGACAAATGCCACGAAATGGCTCATATATTTCGAAGTTCGATCTGCATGTAATTATATGCAGTTGTTGAAAATATCTAGACGGTCTGACTGGCACATTGAAATTAATTTCCGCAAGCAAAAATGGGCTAGCTATCATCCCTCTTAATAGTTTTACTATAATTAAGACATTAAGCATCTCGCTACGGCTCTGTAATGTAGGCAACTGTAATAGTTTTAACCGGCTGCAGTACGGCGGAAGATTCCTTGACGTGTCCCATGACAAGTGTTTCAAAGAAAAACGCAAAAACTGTTTTTGGACCGTTTCCAGTTTATCGCAGTGGATATGATAACGTGGGCTCCAGATTATCGAAGCATATTCCAATATTGGCCTCACCAATGATGTAAACAGAGTTTTAGTAACGTACGGATCAGTAAACTCCTTAGACCACCTTTTCACGTACGACAAAGTACCTTTAGCCCTATTAACGAAAGTTTCTATATGTAATCTAAAATCAAGCTTAGGGTCCATTGTAACAACTAGGTCAGTGAAGTTGGTGACTTGCTTAATAACATAATCTCCAATCACATGTTCATGGGATTTAAAGGTTTTCCGTGTAAAACGGATGAACTTACACTTCGGAAGGTTTAATGACATGAGGTTTACATTACACCATACAACTACGCTGTTCAGATCCGACTGAAGATGTGAGCGGATAGGCCTAATAAGTTTCATGTAATACGCATACATCAACGGCTTACAGTGCTTCAAAATACTTGGTAGGTCATTAATGAACAGTAGGAATAACACTGGTCCAAGATGGCTACTTTGTGAAACACCAGAAGTTACATTGATAAATTTGGACCAACAGTTGTTAAAAATGACTGTTTGTTTACGTTTATTCAAATAAGAAGAAACCCAAGAGAGAAGTAAAGGAGGAAATCATAGCCGTTCGAAAGCCTACTGGAGCGACTCGGGATTTTTTCCCGACCAAGGGCTGCCATTTCAGTGTCACCCCGTTTAATTTGTTTCGTCCCTCCCACAAATTGTCATCTCCGAAGCAGATACTTGCAGCTGGAATGCTCCACACCCTCCTGCTCCGGGATGGTATTAAACATAAACCCGTCCCCAAACGGGGTTCTGCTGCATATATCGCAAAAGGATTTATCTCAGACGGTCATACTATTGCCAGTGTGTCGCGTGTAAAATATGGTTGCATCGTTTGGTCTGTTCTGGGTTGTCTACAAACACTTTGTGGCTTCCTGCTGTTCGCGTCCAAGAACGTCCCGCGGTTCACTCGCAAGCGTACCTCCGCCACCTTCTAGCAGCAACGCTGCACAGCAGGCCACATAAACTGTCCGCTGTAGCCTCCAGCTAACTGTAACCCATCACTACAATCTACGTAGCATGGACAGTAGAAATGCCGAGAATCAGCTTTTACCCCCGTCCCGCCCCTCCTTTTCTGACGCACGCATTCGCGTAAGAAGGAGTCATCAACTCTTAGTGCCCCACACCATGTGCTCCGTATGCCAGCTAAAAATATTTATAATCGCGACATCCGTTACCCGGAAAGATCGCAGAGATAGCTTACTACATGAATAAAATTAATATCCGTATAGGCTTATAAGATGACCATCGTGGTCATCTGTATGTCCATTCTGGGGGACATGGATTTTTGCCATGTATGATTAATTGAACATTGAATATATTTTGTATATATAATTGTATTTACTAAATTAAAAGTATTAATATCGATACAAATTGATTTATTAAGAATATGTGTCCGTTCTCTTTGAATGCGCGTAAAACTCTGGCGTCATTCAATCTGACAATTGATAAGGTAACACTCATTGTGAATGTTAGGTGTGTAAAATAAGCATTGTTTGACATTTATGTTTCAAGCAACACTTAAACACAAGGGTTACCTTACATCATCCCCTTTGGAAAAGAAGATTTGGCCAAATTCTTCTTTCCCAAAAGTGATGGAATTTTTATCTAAAAAAATTTTAACAGTATTTTAAAAGTTTAAGTCTACATCTATGTCTAAATCTAATTTAGGAATTAAATTCTAGAGTCTAGTTCTAAAGTAGGACTTAAATTTATGTAATATGATTTTTAAAAAAATATTTTTTTTTTTTGTATTTAAGTATAGTTTAAGCATTAAGTTCTTAAGGTTTAATCTTGACTTAAATTTATTTGATTTCATTTTCTTTTTCTTTTTTTGGTTGCGGGTTCGAATCGAGCTCAAGGCCTAACAATAATTTTTTATCATTATTATTGTTATGATAAATTTTTTCTTAATTGAAAAAATTTTTAAATTAGAATAGAAGAAAGAAAAAATTTTAGACAACTGCCAAAGCTCGTTGTATAGATCCATTTCGGGAACTGCTAAATTCCTTCATCGGCAACGTTTAGGCGCCGCTGCTATAGCCATTCAGCCACCACAGCGGTTTTTTGTTTGTCTTCATTAATCCTACTTCTATTCTGGTTCGTGCCAATTGATATTCACACCACTGCGACATCTGTTGCAGAATAGCTGTGAAAGTTGGACTTGTTTGTTGGCAATGCTGCCATAGTGTCATATTTTATTGACACTTTTTTTCCCCGTGCTCTGGGATGTATTAACAATTTTTGTTGTTATATCGGCCTACTGATTTTAAGATCGCGGGTTCGAATCGAGCTCAAGGCCTAACAATAATTTTTTATCATTATTATTGTTATGATAAATTTTTCTTTCTTTTTTTCTCAAATTTGGAATGAATTTTTATTTCTAAGTTAACAGTAAGAATTAATTTTAAATTAACTTTAAATTTAAATAATTTGTTTTAATTCATCTTTCGTATTCTATTTTTACGTACTATTTTTTCCTTTTTCGTTTCGTCATCAATTAACGTGACGTTAACACCGTCAATACCTATTACGGTATAAGGACCAATATAGATATTACTATGCTAGTCGCGGGGTTCTTTTTCAAGCAATACCTTGTCAAACACTTTGACAGATATTGGTTGTGAACTTTTGTTATATCCGGTTTGATTTTTTAATTTGTATTCTGTAACGGCTTTTTTTGATAATGCGTGAGTTTTTTGAAAACGAAATTTAATTCTTTCGAATAGTTTTCTATGTAATAAATCGGGTCTATTTTATCAGTTTGCAGTTCATTTGGTAAATTACCTGCTTTGCTAAAGACTAATTCATATGGTGAGAATTTATTATCGAATACTGTGTTTGTTGTTGTGTTATGAGAAAAGTGAAATATTTCAAGTAAACATTCCAGTCGGAAAAATTAGGATTTAGATAAGATCTTAAATATTCATTGAAAACTCGGTGGTATCGCTCTACTGTGCCAAAAGTTTCATGATGGTACGCTGTGGAAAATTTGTGTTCGATTTTTAATAGTTTTGTTAACTCTGAAAAAATTTCATTTTTGTATTCGGTACCTAAATCAGTTTTAATTGTTTTCATAATGCCATATATTAGTATGAAATTTTCAAAAATACCTGATGCAACCGTTTTTTCACTTTTAACAGGTATCGCAATCGTTACTAAGTATTTGCTGAGATCGCATATAATGGTTACAGCGAACTTGTTACCATTATCGGATTGAGGTAAAGGCCCTATAGTGCCAATAACAACAATTTCGAATGGCTTACAGGGTGTTTCGGTTAGTACTAAAGGTTATTTTGTTTTAGGCTTTACCTTGTTTAAAAGACATTTTTCACATTTTTTAACAAATTTCGCTATATCGCGCGTCATGCTTTTCCAATAGTATTTGGTTCTTAGTTTTGCATAGACGTTTTTGCTACCGAAATATCCTCTTAAAATTGGATCGGTATGGTAAATTGTTATAAGTTTGTGTTTTTTGTCTTCATCTGTCACAGTTTCTACGGGTTCAGTTAGGATGATTTCTAAATGTTTTACAATTTTATTCCCAGTGGTTTGCAGATCTGATATCGAAAAATATTTAAAAAGATTGTAATTTTTCTGCGATTCAATTATATAAATATTGCGCTTGCCAGCTTCTTTTTGGAGCTTCAAAAGTAATTCATCTAAATTTATTATTCTGTTAGTACACGCAATCTTAATTAACTCAATTTTTTTGTGTTTTAAATGCGCATTTATCTCTAAATTTGTAATTTTACCACTCTTATCATAACTTATTTGGGATTTTACTCTGGGTATTTTCATTTCATATTTCATAAACTTGTAATTTTATGTTTTCCTTTTCTTTTTCTTCTTTGCCAATTTGTTGTTGCGCTAATTGTTCTTGTTTTGCCTGTGATCTAGTCTGTATTGCTAAAATTGATTTTCCTGAATTTCTATTGTGATGCGAGAGAGTGCATCTGCGCCTACGTTCGTTTTACCTTTTATTATGTATTCAATAGTGAAGTTGTATTCTGATAGCTGAAGCCTAATACGTGAAAGTTTTGAAGAGGGGTATTTCATATTAAACAAGTAAACTAATGGACGATGGTCGGACTTGACGGTAAAGTGTGTGCCATAAACGTATGGTCTGAATTGTTTGATTTCAAAAAATATAGCCAAAAGTTCTAACTCAATTATTGATTTTTTTTGTTCTGCATTATTAAATGATTTGGACGCGAAACAAATTGGTAAGTCAATGCCATCTTTATTTTGACTTAAAATGGCACCACAACCAATTTTTGAAGCGTCGATTGTAATTATAAATTCCTTTTTGAAGTCTGGGTATTGGAGAATTTGAGGAGAACTTAAAGATTTTCGAAGTTTTTCAAATGCTATATCACATGATTCATCCCATTTAAATTCCACTCTTTTCCTACTAAGTTTATTTAAAGGTGCTGCTATTTGAAGCAAAATTTGGTATGAACCTTCGATAGTAATTGGCGAATGCCACGACTCGTCTTACTGCATCGATATCACAAGGTTTCGGATATTTCTTTACTGCAATTATTTTAGAATCATCGGGAAGTAGACCTTTTGATGAGCATTTTTGTCCTAGAAAAGTGACTTCTGAATGCATGAAGTTCCATTTTTCGGGATTTAGACGCAAATTAAATTTTTTGCATGTTTGAAAGACTTGTTCTAAATTTTTAAGATGGTGAGCTTCGCTACACCCAATGACTATTAGATCATCGACATATATAAAAAGGCTTGGTTGAGAGAAATTCCTGAAAAGGCAATTGACATCATTCTTGAGAATGAATTCGGAGCTACGTTTAAACTGAATGGTAAAACGTTCCATCGAAAAGCACCACGATCAGTGCTGAATGAGGTGATGTCTCTATAATCTTTATTTAATGGGGTTTGGTGGAAACCTGAATACAAATCCAATGTAGAAAAATATTTGGCTCTGCCTAGATTATCCAGAATATCGTCTATTCGTGCAAGTGGGAATTTGTCTGCTATCAATTTTTTGTTTACGGCTCTAAAGTCGACACACATGCGGTAGGATTTCTGTCCATTTGGGTTTTTCTTTGGCACAAGTATCAATGGACTATTATAGTTAGAATAACTGTGTTCTATAAGATCATTTTGTAATAAATTATCAGCTTGTCTATTGGTTTCCTCTCTCTGACAATATGGTAATCGGTAATTTTTTATGTAAACAGGATTTTTATCTGTCAATCGTAGTTTCTGTTCATAAAAGTTGTTAAGCGTCATACAGTCGGTCTGTAGTGCAAACAGACATACATGGAGAAGTTTTGGTTTGGCATAATTTGGTATTTGTTTTTCTAAAATTGACTTTAATGCCTCTGATCGTTTCGACTGTTTTGAAATATCGTTTATTTTATACACACTATAGTTGGTGATTTCATCCGTAACTATGTTACAATTTCTAATGTATTTTACCTAATCGGAAAAAAAACTGAAATTTTATGAATATTTTTGCCAATGCCAATTGTTATGCTGTCGTTTGCATAGTCTATTATGCAATTGTATTTTTTCAAAAAGTCTTTGCCTAAAATACCATCTGATGGTATGTTGAATTTGTCATCAACTATATTTAATTTTTTTTTATTTTAACTTATATTTTATTTGCAATCTATCTTACATGGGACATTCAGCAAATTGGATCTTATAAGATTATGACAGCGGTAGGTTTGCCTTGTACAAATCTACATAGAGAAATATGTATAAAATTTGATATATTAACATACGTTCTTAAGTTGAATTAATTTCATAATTTACTTCAAAGTTGCTTAGCTTCATTGTTGAATTCATTTCTTAATTATAATAAAAAAAAAGGGTTCTTACTTATATTTAACTTAAGTTTTCTAGCTTTTTATTATAGTTATTAAAACTTTTTAGTTTATTTTTGTATATAAGTATACATATAATATATATATGTATATAAATATATAAACATCTATATATATATATATATATGTTTATACATTTATATATATATGTATATTTTTATTCTTAGAGAGATTTCAAATTTAGAAGAATAGCAAGTCTAAGATATGGCGACGCTTTAGCCGTATAGTTTCGTTAGTGGTGTCTAATAAACAAATAGCAGTTGGATTTATGTGGTTAGATAGGTGTGTAAGATAGCACTGTATTTTGATATTTCACACTTTATGAAAGGAATGCCTAGATCCCTGTGAATAGCTTCATTAGTGACAAACCAAGGCGCATTAACCATTGATCGTAATGTTTTAGATTGATACCGTTGCAGGATCTCCACATTGGATTTGCTAGCAGTACCCCAAAGCTGTATGCCGTAGGTCCAAATAGGTTTAAGTATAGCTTTGTAGAGCCGTACTTAGTTGAGATTTGCGACCCAAGAGCCAGTACATCCGTTTTGTTTTTATTTTTAGCTGCTGTTGCTTAGCCTTAATATGGCGTTTCCAGGTAAGGCGTCGATCAAGATGCATTCCTAAGTATTTGACCTTATCACTAGTAGGAATCTGATTATTCTTTAGAAATACAGCAGGACATTGATCTCTTCTTAATGTAAAAGATTCAAAAAGGTCAAGTTGATTTTGAAGAATAGAAGAAGCTTCTACAGGGGACTCACTACAAGCGATAAAAGCGGTATCATCAGCAAAAGTCGCCACTTCTACTTCTTCTGATGTTGGGATATCCGATGTAAATATAGTATATAGGACGGGATCTAAAACACTACCCTGAGGTACACCAGCATTAATTCCATGAATTTCTGATGTCGCATCCTGGTGACTTACGTAAAAGTGTCTGTAACTTAAATAGGACTTGAGTACTAAGTAGAAATGTGCTGGCAAAAGCTTTTTATCTTAAAAAGAAGTCCCGGGTGCCATACTTTGTCAAAGGCTTGTTTAATATCTAGAAAAGCTGCAGAACAGTATTTTTCCCCTCAACTGCATCTGTTATAACATTTGTAATTCTATGGCATTGTTCCGGTGTACCATGCTTCACTCTAAACCCAAACTGATGTTCAGGTATGATGTTGTGATCCTCAATTACTGGCAACATTCTTTGCAAAAATATTCTTTCGAATATTTTCGAAAATGTTGCCAGCAGACTAATAGGACGGTAAGACTTGAGGCAGTTTTCGGGTTTATTCGGTTTAGGTACCATGATAACAGCAGCACATTTCCACTGAGTTGGGTAGTGGTTTGTATGAAGAATAGCATTGTAAATAATAGTTAGAAATTCGATAGCTTTCTCAGGAAGAGCCTTCACAACTTTGCTATCAATATAGTCGTATCCAGGCGTTTTGCCATTACTTAATTTAAACACTTCTGCTCAGACTTCACTATTTAATATCTTACTGATTGACATGGACATTCTAGAAAACTTAGTACCTCTGTATCGTCGCTGTTGATATTCAAAGAATTAGGCTAGAGTGTTTGATATAGATGTTTAGCAAAAGCCTCTGCTTTGGTTTCATCACTCCTACACCATACACCATCTAAATCCCTTACGGCGACGTTACGCTTGGTTGGCCGTTTTAGGTACTATGTAGCTCTCCAGAGACTGTGTTCATCATTTTTAGTGGGTTCAAGGTTTTTAATGAATGAACTGAAATACTTATTTTTAAAATCAGATAGCTTTAACTCTAGTTGCTTCGTCGCTCTATTCAGTGCTCTCTTTTCTGCAGGATATCTATTTTCCTGCCAGGCTTTTCTTAATCTTCTCTTGGAAGCAATAAGCTGAAATATTTCAACTGGGAGTTGAAAGTTATCATTAGAAGTAGGTTGATCCTTAGGGCTTGATAGATGTGCAGCCTCATGGATAAGATTTGTAAAAGATTCTATGGCTACGTCCAGATTAACGCCTGTTTCCACCGATACATTTAAGTCAATATGTTCAGTAATCCACTGTTGGAAGTATTCGATGTTAGTTTTTGGGGTAAGAATCTTATATTTCTTAGAAATGTTATGAACATTGCCATTGTATATTACAATTAAGGGAGAATGATCGGAACTAAGATCATTACTGCTCTGTATGCTTAGTTTGCTAACGGGTATACCAGTGTATACCACAAAATCAAGAAGATCCGGTGTATCACTTGGTCAGTACGTTGGCGTGCCTGTTGATAAAATGTCATAATTTCTTTTAGTGATGCATCTTTGAAGCTCTCTGCCTTTAGGGTTAACGAGCCTAGATCCCCACCATGGGTGCTTAGCATTAAAGTCCCACCTACAAAGAATTTGGAGCCAAAATTTTTAAAGATGTCATCATACTGATCAGTTTTTATACTGAATCGTGGTGGAGAGTATACTGAGTATATGGGTAAATCGTAAGCATCACATTTAATTTTAACACCGGCCGCTTGTAAATATTCTTCCCTCACTTCTTCCAAAACTTCATATTTGATGGTAGTTCTGATTAAGATAGCAGAGCCCCCATGAGCTCTGTCGTGGCGATGATTTGCGCAAATAAGGTTGTAACCTATAACTTTAAAGTAGGATTTACTAGTAAAATGAGTTTCGGACACTAAGAATATATCAATATTGTTTGAATTGAGAAACATTTTTATTTCATCTACATGGCTGTTCAAGCCGTTAGCGTTCCAAATCGCTTTTCGCAGGTTTACTTGCATAATTTTTCCAACAACGGGGACATCATTTTAAATAAACTTTGAGTCATTTCAAGTTGTTTAGAAAGTAAGTTTTCAATCTTTTCAAGGAGATTATTATTTTGATCGAATTATTTTGGACACATTGTGCATAAGACATATTTGGGTTGGAATTAACATTTTCTCTTTGTGTAGAGTTATGCAATTGAGGGAAATGTTGATCTGCATGAGAATAAGTTAAAACATTTTGTCTTTTGTCGGCAAGGCTCTGATACATCTTACATCCCTTATAGTTCGCTGGGTGGTTTTGCAAGCAATTAATGCCCCTATTACCGTTTACAACTCAACTCTGATTGGGTTGAAATTTCGCAATTTGGTATTACGGATTACAACTCAACCTGTCAAAAAAATGTCGGTTGAGTTGTCTAGTCTAACAACTTTTTGTGGCATTACCGTTTACAACCTTGTGTTGGTGTAGTTGTCAAAGACGTCAAAATCTTACAACTGATTACTAGCAGTTGTCTCATACAATTTTGCAGTTGTTTTGAAAAAATGTTAGGTTTTAGAAGACGGTTCACCACCTAATTTTTAACAAAAATTTTCAAAGTTGGTATCAAAAGACACGTTTCGGCCTCCGATTTAAGAATCCGAAAACAAAAATTAAAAATTTTATTTCTGTCATATCATTTCGGTTCAAATTTTCATGTGGTTGTTTTATTATGCCAGATTTTTTGTACACACTAATGCAGAAAGGTGGTGGATCTACCCAGGGTTATTTTTACAAATCGCGGGCAAAGGCCGCCAACGCAGAAAGATGGTCTGTGCAAAAAAACTGTGCATCGGACCTCATATTTCGAAACCTCTCGGGCCATTTTGTGAGTTTTTGTAAACATCTTTCGACAGAAATAAAATTTTTAATTTCCGCTTTCGAATCCTAAAAACGGAGATCGAAATACGTCTTTTGGTACCACCTTTGATAAGAGTTAAATGGTGCACGGTCTCATAAAACGTTACCTAATAAAAACAAAAAATTTAAAGCCGATAGTTAAACCTTTTTTAATCAAACAATAAACAACAATTTTGTATGGAAAAAACAACGTTTAAACGAAGGATTACATTGAATAATTTTTTTACTCAATGGAGCGACATTCCGTAGTTGGACGAGGCTGGCCGCAGTTCGGATGCAGCCAAAATAGGTGAAATAATGCGAAAATGAGTCCCATTGATACTAATTACTACACCTGGGAATCCTGTTTTAGAGTAAAATACAATTGTTGCTGTTTGGGTTTTAATCCACTTCGCACAAATATGCTCCTCAATAATATCTAAAACCAGTCCAACACCAAAATCATTTCCACAGCATATTTGATAGCTGCCGTCAGCAAGGAATCGGAGTGTGGCGCATAATTTTAAAATACGAAGGCGTATGCAGAAATGGTCCTTAATTTTGTTTAGTAATGAGCAAAATGCTTCCTTTCAAATCTGCAAAATAACTTCATGAGAAAGCTGATCATTTGTCACTTAAACATTTTCTTACTTGGTGCTTGGTAGTTCCAAGGGATTGGAATGATCCCGCGAATGTTTTCCGCATTCGCGACATGTCAATCACCAACATTTTCGCCGTTATAAAATAGATTTTCATATAATCTCCGTTTTGCTTTTATTTCGTAAATGCTTAAATTTCCTCCACAAATTGATCAGCTGTTCATTTATCTGTCAAATCATCACTTTCTGAAGTTGGCAACTCAATTAAACTTCAACTGAAATAAGTTGTAATTCGCAATACCAAACAGGAGTTGAGTTGTCTAAAAGTTGAGTTGTTTTAATTACAACCCAACTAAGTTGAGTTGTTCACCGTAATAGGGGCATAATGCATTTGGCTGGTGTATCTTTGCTTTTACCACATTCCACTGTTGCGTGATCTAGACCACATTTAACACATCTATACGGTTTTGTGCAATATGATTTAGTATGACCGAACTCTTGGCATCGATGACACTGTACAATATTAGTTACCCTCTTTGGTGGGTCAACCTTTACAATAGCATTACCGAGATATTTTAATTCAAATATATTTTTATTGTTATTTTTTGGTTCTAGGTCAACGAAATGCATACATAATGGCATGTTTGTGAATCTACTTCGTATATTACTCACATTTCTTACCTGAAAACCCAACGCTTCTATTTCTTTTTTTATTTCGTGTACTGGAGTAGAGTAGTGTAAATTTTTCAAAACAATTCGATACGCACGCTCCTGCTTAATTTGACTATCTCATAGGGATTTATAACTAAACTCGGAGTTTTTTATAACATTTTCGAAATACTTAATCATACCGCTTATATCTGAAATATTAGGTATAATAATTGGTGGTGGTTTGGTAGTCTCTTCCATGCTCTGATCTGGTACATTATGACTTTCCGACTCGTCTTCTAGGCCGGCAAACATATTTGTGCTACTGGGATTGTTGTTGTTATTTGTGTTACAACTATTGATGGTATAATTGTTGTTTTCAGAAATGATCTTAGTTTGTTCTAAGTTGATATGGTCGTTTGACTTTGTTCGCTTGCGATCAATAGTTGGAGAGCCAAACTGTCGCCTTTTGTTTGTCACTGTTTGCCATTCCACTTTATTCTCACCTTCGGTGCTCATTTCAATATTCTCATTAGCAGAATTGGCAGGTAGGCCACTCAAAGTTGTCATGTTGGATGAGTTATATTGTAACAAATCAATTATGTTTGTTGTTTGTGTTCGGTATTGGCTAGTCAGAGTATTTAAATCATACTCAAAACCTGTCGTCCTCTGCATCGAATGACATTGCTCTAAAGGTGGGTGCTGGTCACTCATTCATTCACGTGTTATATATTCGCTGCAGTTTTTTAATAAAACTTTAATTTGAAATAATAACACTGTAGAGCTTTAATAAATTTATTTTTATGGTTTGTTAATGTTTATTTGGTTTCTGTAGTTGCACTTTTTAATTGTTGTTATCAAAGTAACATACTAAATTAGAAATTAACTTAGAGCTTCTAATTCACATCTGCACTTGATAACTCTCTCACAGCAACTGAACTATATTTAAGGTATGTGGAATTGAAAAATTTGAATAAAAAAGTTTTGTTTTAATATTATCCAATGTTGAGACTGTATCTGTCGTAACGCCCGTTATATTTATGATATTGTTGTTATTTATGGAAATATTTTGTTTTAAACTTGAAAGTTTTATAATTGATATATGAGCCTGTGTATCTACTAATAAAGTGCATGTTTTAAAAGAGTCATTGCAATTCAATTCGATAAAATCTGAGTAGTTCAGATTTAGACAATAAATTGATTTATTTTGAAAAACGTTATTTAATTCAGATTCTAGTCCCCCAGTGTTCGCGCCTGAGGGCCGTTGGCGTTTAAAGTCCGAACTCTAGCGTCACTTGTGGTATTTGAACGTCGATTGTTGTTGTTATTGTGGTATTATGTTTCTGTTTGCGGGTCTGTTATTATTGTTATTACGAAAATTGCCACCTCGCTAGCCATAATTATTGTTGTTATTGTTCCTATAACTGTTATTGTTGTTTCTGTTAAAATTGTTGTTGTACCTTGAAAAGTTGTTCCTATTGTTACGAATATTAGCAACACTAAGGGGTACTGCCATCTCTAAGCCGATGCTAAGCAGCGCTTTGTATGCACATCCATAAATCAATCATTATGTATCTACATAAACGAATCAATCATTATGTCTACACATATGTACGTATACGCAGCTGAGAAGCAACGCACAACCACATGCATATATCTGAGATACTCCTGAAAGTATGCAATGAGAGAAGCTATAAAATCGTTACAATTGGTGTCAGAAGAGGAATTGTTGAATAAATTCCGAAGATTGGGAATACAACTTGGACATGGCAAAGTTGATTGAATTGAGGATCCAGCAACTGAAAAAGGAGTTGGAGAACCGTGGATTGAATACAACCGGCAATAAGATCGAACTTCAAGCACGGCTACGAGAGGTAATGGAGTAGCAAGGAATTTATGTGGACGAGTATGTCTTTTATCCTGATGGGGACGATACAACAAAAAAAAAATTGAAGAGAAAAACGAAACATCGCAGTCAGTTACGAGCACAGACTTGAACATGATTTTGGCTGCAATATCTGCACAAACATCGACAGTAACATCAATGTCGTCGCAAATGTCAGAAATGTCGTCACAAATGTCATCCCAACTGGAATCGCAGGAGAGCCGCATAACGTCAAAGATTGAAGCACAAGAAACGCGTATTTCACAAATGTCGACACAGATTACATCCAAGATGGAATCACAGGAGACACGTATAGCATCTCAACTGGAATCGCAGGAGAACCGTATAACATCGAAGATTGAAGCACAAGAGGCACGAATATCCGAAATGTCGGCACAAATATCAGCGCAGATCTCTGCACAACTGGAACAGCAAGAAGGACGTATTTCTTCGAAGATGGAGGCGCAAGACACAAAAATTTTGCAACTTGAGAACAAAATCGATGCCGAGATTGAAACATTGCGAAGTCATATACAGGAGTTGCAACTAAATCGCCCAGTTGTTTCAGAAAGCAATACGAAGGTAAAAACTCCATCAACAGCTGGAGTGTTGAAGATAAAGTTGCTGCACTATTCGTGGCATTGAAAGGATCTGCTGCTGAAATCTTACAGACTATTCCCGAGGGGGAGCGGAACAACTACGAAACATTGATGAGTGATCTAGAGAGGCGATACGGAAGCGAACACAGGAAACAGATACACCAAATAGAGTTGCAAAACCGTTACCAAAAAGCTAATGAGACTTTGCAAGAGTTTGCTTCGGATGTTGAAAGGTTGGCTCATTTGGCAAATGCGGACGCACCCGTGGAATACACCGAGAGGGTAAAAATTCAGAGCTTTATAAATGGCATACGGGACGTTGAAACAAAGTGAGCTACATACGAAAACCCAAAGCAATCATTCGCAGAAACGGTGTCACAAGCTCTGATTCAGGAAACAGCGTCGCTTCTGTGTAAGCCAGTTTTCAAAGCACGCCGTGTGGAAGTAGAAAGGCCTGAGTGGGTAGACGCCATATTGGAGGCGCTGAAAGGTTCGCAAAAGCAGAGTGAAAGAGCTTTCAAATGCTTCAAATGCGGAAACCCGGTCACATTGCACGTCATTGCGATCTTGATCCTAATAGTTCCAACAATGTGGGTGGCCGTAAACGCAAAGTTGGAGGAGATGAGCAAGAGCGTGTCAGATGTAAAGAACGAAAACTTGCCCCAGCTATTGAATGTCCTTTGATATTTGTGTCGAAAATTGGAAGAAAATCGAGCAGTCTTGCCGTCGAAGGGAAGCTGGATGGCAAGGAGCGTGTACTGACTGTAGATACCAGCGCATCTCATTCCTTAATCCGATCTAACTGGTCAACAAGAGAGTAAAACCGTTAACTGGAGCAAGGCTGCGTACAGTCACTGGCGAGTATAATCAAGTCCAAGGAGAAGTGGTATGTGAGGTATTAATTGGAAAGGTCATGGTTCTACACAAATTCATTGTGGCGGAGATTGTTGGTGAAGTCATATTGGGAGTGGACTTCTTAGTTGACCATGACATCAGGATCGATATGCGGAGAAATTTTATGCGCTATAAGAACCAGGATATACCACTTAACTCTAGTTTGGAGAAAGGGTTCAGCAGTAATCGGGTACTGGTGGAGAAGACTCGACAAAGACCACGAAAGTCCAAGGTAAAGGTTGATGGATGGAATGGGCCAAATAAAGCGAAATCAACAGTACCTGCGAGAGAAACACTGGCATTGACAAACCCTAATGGACGCACAAAAACGAAGGAACGAATTTCCCAGAAAGAATGCGAGGGTAGTTTCAAGTCGGGGCGCACTACTGTTTTGAAACGTGGGAGCGAAACTGATTATGCGAAGCCAATCCGTCAAGTGCAAGCTCTACGAAGTAGTTCATTGGCCAGACAACAGAGTGAGAGGGAACGATCCAGGACAATGAGTAGTAAGATGAAACACAGGTACGACAAGGAAAATAATTCGGAAGGTTTCCGGGAGGGAGATTTGGTACTGCTATACAACCGTCACCGGCGGAAAGGTGTTCCAGCCAAATATCGGTGCAGTGGGGAAGGCCCGTACTGAGTTGTGAAAAGGATCATTGATGTCATCTACCGCATACAAATAACACTGGTCGACGGCCAAAATTTACCAGAGACGCCGTTATGAAATTCGTATGTAAAACCACCCCCTGATTTCGAAAATCGAGTTCATTTTTGATTCTATGGTACCGTTTTTGAGATATTTGCAATTTACCGTTATTCGAAAAAACCAAAAAGATGGCTCCCTTTAATTACGTATATCTCACGAACGGGTCAAGCAATTGCAAATAAGTTTAGAGAATCGGAAAGACGATAAAATTTGCTATAAATGCATTATACATTGTTTTTTGCTCAACCATTTTCGAGATATTAGCTCATCATTTCAGATTTTTGTTTTTTTTTTATGAAAAAATATGAAAAAAATTACTTTTTGCGAGGGCAGCATTCCAAAACCACAACTTTTTTTCCAAATATTTTTTATTTACGTAAAGCTCTGTTTAATTAGAAAAAAGATAAGCTATCATCGAAGAAAATCGATGCAAAACTACGTAAGTTATAAGCGATCAAATAAAAATACCCAGGTTGCGCAATTTCAACGTATACCTCAAAACGTATGTATGGTATAAAGAAGAGTGAAATATCTAGCTATGCTCTGTTTCTATTTAGTTAAAAGTTCAATTTATGAATGAAATTACCCATATTTTTAACTTTTTTTTTTTTAAATTTATTTATGTTTGTACTATATTCTAACAATCTTTATCTTAATTTTGTTTTACTATGTAGTCGAAATAATTATGTGTTCGACTTTGACGCTTATTCAGTTTAGGATCGGTTTCTCTTATGAGAAACCAGCAGTAATTTCATTTGCTGATGAAACCTTTCACCATGTTCGTCACTTTCGTCGCCAAGATTTGCCGGAAAAAAGCTCAAATGTGAGTGCAGAAAGTGAATTTTTAACGACATATTTACGCCTGGAAAGAAAATATTAGTTAGGTAAACAAGTTATAGAATTTTGGGAAATTAATTTTAATAAGCCTTTAATATTTACCCATTTTCGCATAATTATTGATTAAGTCGTTCACTATCTGCTCGTAGTTAGGGCTTTTGTGTCTACCGAGAAAAGAAGCAACGACGTTTTCAAAGGATTCCCACGCTGCTGCCTCAACTGATGAGAGTAGTCCTTTGAATTGATTATTGTTGATCAACTTTTTTATTTGTGGTCCGACAAAAATACCTTCCTTTATTTTGGCTTGAGAAATATCTGGAAAAATTGTTTTCAAATAGTCGAATGCTTCGCCTTCTTTGTCCAAAGCCTTAACAAAGTTTTTAATGAGACCGAGCTTGATATGTAAGGGTGGAAGTATGATTTTCTCTTTCTTGACAAGAGGGGTGTATTTGATGTTATCCACACCAACGGTAAACTCGACTCTTTCCGGCCAAGCCTTTCTGACGTGGTGGTCCTTACGAGCTCGGCTATCCCACTTGCAGAGGAAGCAGCAGTGTTTGGTGTAGCCACTTTGTAGACCGCATAGCATTGCAACGACTTTGAGATCAGAACATATTTTCCAATCATGCTCTTCATATTTGATAAATTTGCGTAGTTTTTGCATTTCCTCGTAGGTTTCCTTTGTATTTACTGCATGTGCTAGCGGGATAGAAGGCTTTTTGTCACCAATATGCAATAATACAGCCTTTAAACTCAGTTTATTGCTGTCTGTGAACAATCGCCACTCTTTCGAATCATATGTTTGACCAAACTCTTTGAATAAACCAGGAATGTCGTTGCAGTAGGATATACTGTCTTTCTTGGTATAGTGTTTGGAAAATGGTTCGTGACGAGTTCTACAATATATCACCTTAACATCGGATGATACAAATTTAAATTGTTGCATACGAGAAGTGTGGATCTCGGCCTTTTCCTTGGATTGTTCCAAATCTCTTATCCAATCATTAAGTTGTGCTTGTGATAGAACGTTTCTCTCCTTTCCCATGCGAAATTCAGTACAACTTGATTCCCCGCACTCAGATGTTGGAACTGGAACCGCAACTGCCGTTGAATGTAGTACTGGTAATGTCACTGTAGGTACGCTGGCATAGGTTACTCTTCTTGATCTTCCAACGCCAAGTACTTTTGTTTGACAAATATAACACTCTATTGAATGGCAAGTAGGTTCTCTCCATATCATTGGTGTATCAAATTTTATTTGTTGTCCGGATTCCGACTGAATCAATTCTACTCGACACGATGTACACAAAGTGTTCGGTGTCCATGGTTTTTCAGCATTTTTAGGCTCAATGCCAAAATACTTGGAGTAAAAAGTTTTGATATGATCTGAGAACACTCGTCGTCGCGTTATGATAGTATATTGGCCACACATGAAACAGAACATATCTGGATCGTTATTACACTCAAATTCTCGCGTCCTTTTACTCATTTTATTTTTTTTACTAAATCACGGTTTCGAAATTTGACTTATGAACTGAACTATCTCCGGCGAGCCTTGCAGATGTTATGAAGTTTCAAGGCGCATTAACTCATATTTATACTCGGAACAAGAATAAAATTTAAAAAATCAAATCTTCCCTAGACAGAAAGGTTCCTTTTTATACGAAGCCGGGAAAAGAAAATACTACCTGCTTTAGATGTAGGCTTTAAAAATTTTCTGTGTCTTATAATTTTGAAAATCTACCTGCATACTTACCCATAAGTGACGGAAATACATGTTTATAACTACATGCCTACAGCAGCTTTCGAACCCAACCACTCTTCCTTTCGATGCAACCACTCTACCTACTATAAAACAATTCGAGTATTAAAAGTACTATTTGATTTAATTAAAGAAAAAGTATTATCAATGTTATGGTGTTATTCGTTTATCCGGATAATATCCCATTTGCACTTTATACCTTTAATATATGTATGTATATGTAGCGAGGCAGTTTCTGCTACTTACCAAATGTTCGGATGCCAAATCAATCAATTGTTAGCGTATTTGATTGTATTTATTTGGTTATAAAAAAAGATCACAGCTAGGTTATATTATGCAAATACTTATTTGCATTTAGCTGGGGAAAATGTAGCTTCTTAAAAGTGATGTCCGTCTCTGATGAATGTTCGCCGAAAAAAGGAAAGAGAGAACGCAGTTAAGGTACCGAACAGTGATTTTAATTTTCAGTGTCAAGGGCACGGCGAATTAAATCAGCTGTTGAGGTATTACATTGAATTAGACCATTAGGCTGACATCACATGCACAATTGTAGAGCGAAAGTCGCTACATATACATACATTGAAGTTGCGCAACCTGGGTATTTTTATTTGATCGCTTATAACTTACGTAGTTTTGCATCGATTTTCTTCGATGATAGCTTATCTTTTTTCTAATTAAACAGAGCTTTACGTAAATAAAAAATATTTGGAAAAAAAGTTGTGGTTTTGGAATGCTGCCCTCGCAAAAAGTAATTTTTTTCATATTTTTTCATAAAAAAAAAAAAAAAAAATCTGAAATGATGAGCTAATATCTCGAAAACTATATGGTTGAGCAAAAAACAACGTATGATGCATTTATAGCAAATTTTATCGTCTTTCCGATTCTGTAAACTTGTTTGACCCGTTCGTGAGATATACGTAATTAAAGGGAGCCATCTTTTTGGTTTTTTCGAATAACGGTAAATTGCAAATATCTCAAAAACGGTACCATAGAATCAAAAATGAACTCAATTTTCGAAATCAGGGGATGATTTTACATACGAATTTCATAACGGCGTTTCTGGTAAAGAAAAAAAGTTGAAATTCGTGGTCCAGTGTAATTGGAATGGTTCATTTGGAGAGGCTAGCAGCTGTTAGATCGAGAGATTTGTCTGGTCGGGACGATCAGACTTAGGTGGAGGGCAGTGTTTCGAATATTAGCAACACTAAGGGGTACTGCCATCTCTAAGCCGACGCTAAGCAGCGCCTTGTATGCACATCCATAAATCAATCATTATGTATCTACATAAACGAATCAATCATTATGTTTACACATATGTACATATACGCAGCTGAGAAGCAACGCACAATCACATGCATATATCTGAGATACTCCCGAAAGTATGCAATGAGAGAAGTTATAAAATCGTGCAATTGTAGTTACAGCTGAGAAATTTGATAGCTGATGGCCAACTAGTAGATTCTGGAAAAGGAAGCGCCTAGAAGATGCGAACGAGGAAATCAAAGAGTATAAAAGGCAGCGACAGATAGAGGCGCGAGAAGCAGTTTTGATTAAGATGCTATCTGGCGAACAAAAGCGGTATTATTTATTGTGAAGTACTTTAATAAAAGCCATTTTTCCATTATTCAATATTGGAGTTATTTATTCAACAGCTTAGTGACTCGAACTTAGCAGTAGGTTGCAAATAAGAGGTAGTTGCCTCAAAAACTACTATTTTGCCTGTTATAACGGGATCTTAAAGCTAATACCTGCCTTTCGCTTGCTTGGTTATTTTGTTCTACGATCATTTTCGCAACTATATCCTTAGAATCAGTAAACGTAGTTGACGCTAAAATTGATTTTACTAGGTCTGAGCGAGTGTTAAGTCGACAAACGTTGACGGTTTGTTCGACTGCCATTTCGTGCGCTTTTTCCTGAGTCATTCCTTCTATCACTAATGATCGTTCTAAAGCATCGGAAAGTTCCTCTACACGCTTTGCGAATTCAGTATGATTATTATTAAACACTTTTAAAGATGCAATTTTTCCTGCAACAACTTTTGAGTTGTCAGGTTTTATGCTACCTTTTAACGCATCTTTTATTTGTTGAATTGTTGTTACTTCATTTGGAATTGCCTCACGCGCTTTTCCTTCTAACTTGGATTTTATAAACGAAATGAAAGTATTTGTTAAATTTTGTTCCATTAAATCTTCTTCAAAATAATTTTATCTATAAAGGATGCAAGTGAAAGCGGATCGCCGCTGCAGTTTTCTCTAATTATGGATGCACACATAGTAATACAAGTTTTCTTTTGCTCTGCAGTCTCCATTGTTGGTTGTTCTTCGTTAATTGTTTCTATATTATTATTGTGAACTGAATTGGAAAATCCAGCGAAATCCTCAAGAAAAGATACGGTACTTTTTTTAATAATACTAGCTTTGTATTCTGAAGTTGTCGGTGCGTCAGTGAATTCTTCCTCAGTGTCAAAATCAGAGCTTACTATATTACAGTTAATTCTAGAAAAACATTTACTGAGTTGTTTTCACCTTGACAAACTTTCGATTATTGAACTAGGCTTATCTCGATTTTCAAAATATAAATTTACTTGTTTTATAATTTCGTTATAGCTTTTAATTAAAGCATCTTCATATTCTATTGACTTTTTCGCTGAGATATATCGGTTATTTAAAACTCGTTTGGTAACTTTAGTGAAATTAGAACGTAAATCTTTGAAATTGGAATCAAAATCTGACATTTGACAACTGACATCTGAAAACTTTATTAAATTTATTAAAAATGCTACGGAGGTATAAAAGTTGTTTTGTAAAAAAAATCAAAAATTTTAAAGTTAACGCTGATAGGCATTGTTTATTCAAAAATGAGGTTTGAACTATTCATTCACTCGGTAATTGTGGTATGCAATTAAAAAAAATTTTGTTTGTTTGTTGTAAATCAGAAAAGATTGGAAATATTTAAAATCGATGAGTTAATTGCTAAATGGTAAAGAAGATCACATATTCGAAAGGCACTGTATTCGTGTCTTAATTTAAAGGAATTTAAATGCAAGTGAATGTTGAAATGTTTTAACCGCACTGTATTCGTTTAATAATGCAAAGAAACTGTTGGAGTATTTGAAAGACACTGTTTTAAAGACGTAGCAGGTGGTTGTGGTTTATTTCACCGTTATGGCGTGGTACAGCATCTTCAAAAGTATAAATTTTCTTCATATATATGTATTTGTGCATGTACCACCCCAACTTTTGTTCATAGATTTCTTTTGTAAAAGTCCACTTTTTTATGTAATTTTGGTTTTTATTTACCATTTAAAAGTTTTTTTTGAAATTGTATTAATTTTTGTAGTTTATAACTTTTTTTGTAGGTTTTGAAATTTTATGATCTTTTTGTAGGTTTTGAAATTTTATGATTTTTTTGCAGATTTTGAAATTTTATTAAAACAATTTTTTGTAGTCTTTTTGAAATTTTGTAATTTTTTTTGTAGTCTTTTATTATTTTTTAATTTTTTTGTAGTCTTATTATTTTGTAATTTTTTTGTAGTCTTTTTGTAATTTTTTTTTGTAGTCTTTTTAATTTATTATTTTTTTTCTGTTTTTTTTTAATTTTGTAATTTTATAACTTTTTTTTGTAAGTTTTGAAATTTTATGATCTTTTTGTAGGTTTTGAAATTTTATGATTTTTGTCTTTTTGAAATTTTATTAAAACAATTTTTTGTAGTCTTTTTGAAATTTTGTAATTTTTTTTGTAGTCTTTTATTATTTTTTAATTTTTTTGTAGTCTTTTATTATTTTGTAATTTTTTTGTAGTCTTTTTGTAATTTTTTTTTTGTAGTCTTTTTAATTTATTATTTTTTTTCTGTTTTTTTTTTAATTTTGTAATTTTATAACTTTTTTTTTGTGTTTTTGAGATTTTTTTTTTTGTAATTTTTGTTAATTTTTTGAAATTATGGCAAAATTAGATTAGATGCTACTTCATGTAACTTTTCGCAATAACAATTTTTGTAATATGTATAATTTTATTTATTTTGTGTATAGATTTATTTCTTTTCTTGGCACAACCACCACCGCACTTTTTCCATAACCACCACGCACATATTTTATTTTAAATATATTTAGTTAAATTGATGTTGCACTGCAGGGAATTTTTTCTTTCCCCGGCGCCACCTTTTGCCGCAGGCATGGTCACGGCCGCCATATAAGATGACCATCGTGGTCATCTGTATGTCCATGCTGGTCGACATGGATTTTTGCCATGTGCAACACTAAGGGGTACTGCCATCTCTAAGCCGATGCTAAGCAGCGCCTTGTATGCACATTCATAAATCAATCATTATGTATCTACATAAACGAATCAATCATTATGTCTACACATATGTACGTATACGCAGCTGAGAAGCAACGCACAATCACATGCATATATCTGAGATACTCCCGAAAGTATGCAATGAGAGAAGTTATAAAATCGTGCAATTGTAGTTACAGCTGAGAAATTTGATAGCTGATGGCCAACTAGTAGATTCTGGAAAAGGAAGCGCCTAGAAGATGCGAACAAGAAAATCAAAGAGTATAAAAGGCAGCGACAGATAGAGGCGCGAGAAGCAGTTTTGATTAAGATGCTATCTGGCGAACAAAAGCGGTATTATTTATTGTGAAGTACTTAAATAAAGGCCATTTTTCCATTATTCAATATTGGAGTTATTTATTCAACAGTTTAGTGATTCGAACTTAGCAGTAGGTTGCAAATAAGAGGATTTGCATTAAATTCGTTACACTATTATACTGATTGCCCCTGTAGTTGCCTCAAAAACTACTATTTTGCCTGTTATAACGGGATCTTAAAGCTAATACCTGCCTTTCGCTTGCTTGGTTATTTTGTTCTACGATCATTTTCGCAACTATATCCTTAGAATCAGTAAACGTAGTTGACGCTTAAATTGATTTTACTAGGTCTGAGCGAGTGTTAAGTCGACAAACGTTTACGGTTTGTTCGACTGCCATTTCGTGCGCTTTTTCCTGAGTCATTCCTTCTATCACTGATGATCGTTCTAAAGCATCGGAAAGTTCCTCTACACGCTTGGCGAATTCAGTATGATTATTATTAAAAACTTTTAAAGATGCAATTTTTCCTGCAACAACTTTTGAGTTGTCAGGTTTTGTTCTACCTTTTAACGCATCTTTTATTTGTTGAATTGTTGTTACTTCATTTGGAATTGCCTCACGCGCTTTTCCTTCTAACTTGGATTTTATAAACGAAATGAAAGTATTTGTTAAATTTTGTTCCATTAAATCTTCTTCAAAATAATTTTATCTATAAAGGATGCAAGTGAAAGCGGATCGCCGCTGCAGTTTTCTCTAATTATGGATGCACACATAGTAATACAAGTTTTCTTTTGCTCTGCAGTCGCCATTGTTGGTTGTTCTTCGTTAATTGTTTCTATATTATTATTGTGAAAGATACGGTACTTTTTTTAATAATACTAGCTTTGTATTCTGAAGTTGTCGGTGCGTCAGTGAATTCTTCCTCAGTGTCAAAATCAGAGCTTACTATATTACAGTTAATTCTAGAAAAACATTTACTGAGTTGTTTTCTGCACCTTGACAAACTTTCGATTATTGAACTAGGCTTATCTCGATTTTCAAAATATAAATTTACTTGTTTTATAATTTCGTTATAGCTTTTAATTAAAGCATCTTCATATTATATTGACTTTTTCGCTGAGATATATCGGTTATTTAAAACTCGTTTGGTAACTTTAGTGAAATTAGAACGTAAATCTTTGAAATTGGAATCAAAATCTGACATTTGACAACTGACATCTGAAAACTTTATTAAATTTATTAAAAATGCTACGGAGGTATAAAAGTTGTTTTGTAAAAAAAATCAAAAATTTTAAAGTTAACGCTGATAGGCATTGTTTATTCAAAAATGAGGTTTTAACTATTCATTCACTCGGTAATTGTGGTATGCAATTAAAAAATTTTTGTTTGTTTGTTGTAAATCAGAAAAGATTGGAAATATTTAAAATCGATGAGTTAATTGGTAAATGGTAAAGAAGATCACATATTCGAAAGGGACTGTATTCGTGTCTTAATTTAAAGGAATTTAAATGCAAGTGAATGTTGAAATATTTTAACCGCACTGTATTCGTTTAATAATGCAAAGAAACTGTTGGAGTATTTGAAAGACACTGTTTTAAAGACGTAGCAGGTGGTTGTGGTTTATTTCACCGTTATGGCGTGGTACAGCATCTTCAAAAGTATAAATTTTCTTCATATATATGTATTTGTGCATGTACCACCGCAACTTTTGTTCATAGATTTCTTTTGTAAAAGTCCACTTTTTTATGTAATTTTGGTTTTTATTTACCATTTAAAAGTTTTTTTTTTAAATTGTACTAATTTTTGTAGTTTATAACTTTTTTTTGTAGGTTTTGAAATTTTATGATCTTTTTGTAGGTTTTGAAATTTTATGATTTTTTTGCAGATTTTGAAATTTAATATTTTTTGTAGTTTTTGAAATTTTATGATTTTTGTATTTTTGAAATTTTATTAAAACAATTTTTTTGTAGTCTTTTTGAAATTTTGTAATTTTTTTTTTTAGTCTTTTATTATTTTTTAATTTTTTTGTAGTCTTTTATTATTTTGTAATTTTTTTGTAGTCTTTTTGTAATTTTTTTTGTATTCTTTTTAATTTATTATTTTTTTTCTGTTTTTTTTTTTAATTTTGTAATTTTATAACTTTTTTTTGTGTTTTTGAGATTTTTTTTTTTTGTAATTTTTGTTAATTTTTTGAAATTATGGCAAAATTAGATTAGATGCTACTTCATGTAACTTTTCGCAATAACAATTTTTGTAATATGTATAATTTTATTTATTTTGTGTATAGATTTATTTCTTTTCTTGGCACAACCACCACCGCACTTTTTCCATAACCACCACGCACATTTTTTATTTTAAATATATTTAGTTAAATTGATGTTGCACTGCAGGGAATTTTTTCTTTCCCCGGCGTCACCTTTTGCCGCAGGCATGGTCACGGCCGCCATATAAGATGATCATCGTGGTCATCTGTATGTCCATGCTGGTCGACATGGATTTTTGCCATGTGCAACACTAAGGGGTACTGCCATCTCTAAGCCGATGCTGAGCAGCGCCTTGTATGCACATCCATAAATCAATCATTATGTATCTACATAAACGAATCAATCATTATGTCTACACATATGTACGTATACGCAGCTGAGAAGCAACGCACAATCACATGCATATATCTGAGATACTCCCGAAAGTATGCAATGAGGGAAGTTATAAAATCGTGCAATTGTAGTTACAGCTGAGAAATTTGATAGCTGATGGCCAACTAGTAGATTCTGAAAAAGGAAGCGCCTAGAAGATGCGAACGAGGAAATCAAAGAGTATAAAAGATAGAGGCGCGAGAAGCAGTTTTGATTAAGATGCTATCTGGCGAACAAAAGCGGTATTATTTATTGTGAAGTACTTTAATAAAGGCCATTTTTCCATTATTCAATATTGGAGTTATTTATTCAACAGTTTAGTGATTCGAACTTAGCAGTAGGTTGCAAATAAGAGGATTTGCATTAAATTCGTTACACTATTATACTGATTGCCCTGTAGTTGCCTCAAAAACTACTATTTTGCCTGTTATAACGGGATCTTAAAGCTAATACCTGCCTTTCGCTTGCTTGGTTATTTTGTTCTACGATCATTTTCGCAACTATATCCTTAGAATCAGTAAACGTAGTTGACGCTAAAATTGATTTTACTAGGTCTGAGCGAGTGTTAAGTCGACAAACGTTGACGGTTTGTTCGACTGCCATTTCGTGCGCTTTTTCCTGAGTCATTCCTTCTATCACTAATGATCGTTCTAAAGCATCGGGAAGTTCCTCTACACGCTTGGCAAATTCAGTATGATTATTATTAAAAACTTTTAAAGATGCAATTTTTCCTGCAACAACTTTTGAGTTGTCAGGTTTTATTCTACCTTTTAACGCATCTTTTATTTGTTGAATTGTTGTTACTTCATTTGGAATTGCCTCACGCGCTTTTTCTTCTAACATGGATTTTATAAACGAAATGAAAGTATTTGTTAAATTTTGTTCCATTAAATCTTCTTCAAAATAATTTTATCTATAAAGGATGCAAGTGAAAGCGGATCGCCGCTGCAGTTTTCTCTAATTATGGATGCACACATAGTAATACAAGTTTTCTTTTGCTCTGCAGTCACCATTGTTGGTTGTTCTTCGTTAATTGTTTCTATATTATTATTGTGAACTGAATTGGAAAATCCAGCGAAATCCTCAAGAAAAGATACGGTACTTTTTTTAATAATACTAGCTTTGTATTCTGAAGTTGTCGGTGCGTCAGTGAATTCTTCCTCAGTGTCAAAATCAGAGCTTACTATATTACAGTTAATTCTAGAAAGACATTTACTGAGTTGTTTTCTGCACCTTGACAAACTTTCGATTATTCAACTAGGCTTATCTCGATTTTCAAAATATAAATTTACTTGTTTTATAATTTCGTTATAGCTTTTAATTAAAGCATCTTCATATTATATTGACTTTTTCGCTGAGATATATCGGTTATTTAAAACTCGTTTGGTAACTTTAGTGAAATTAGAACGTAAATCTTTGAAATTGGAATCAAAATCTGACATTTGACAACTGACATCTGAAAACTTTATTAAATTTATTAAAAATGCTACGGAGGTATAAAAGTTGTTTTGTAAAAAAAATCAAAAATTTTAAAGTTAACGCTGATAGGCATTGTTTATTCAAAAATGAGGTTTGAACTATTCATTCACTCGGTAATTGTGGTATGCAATTAAAAAAATTTTTGTTTGTTTGTTGTAAATCAGAAAAGATTGGAAATATTTAAAATCGATGAGTTAATTGGTAAATGGTAAAGAAGATCACATATTCGAAAGGGACTGTATTCGTGTCTTAATTTAAAGGAATTTAAATGCAAGTGAATGTTGAAGTGTTTTAACCGCACTGTATTCGTTTAATAATGCAAAGAAACTGTTGGAGTATTTGAAAGACACTGTTTTAAAGACGTAGCAGGTGGTTGTGGTTTATTTCACCGTTATGGCGTGGTACAGCATCTTCAAAAGTATAAATTTTCTTCATATATATGTATTTGTGCATGTACCACCGCAACTTTTGTTCATAGATTTCTTTTGTAAAAGTCCACTTTTTTATGTAATTTTGGTTTTTATTTACCATTTAAAAGTTTTTTTTTGAAATTGTACTAATTTTTGTAGTTTATAACTTTTTTTTTGTAGGTTTTGAAATTTTATGATCTTTTTGTAGGTTTTGAAATTTTATGATTTTTTTGCAGATTTTGAAATTTTATATTTTTTGTAGTTTTTGAAATTTTATGATTTTTGTATTTTTGAAATTTTATTAAAACAATTTTGTTGTAGTCTTTTATTATTTTTTAATTTTTTTGTAGTCTTTTATTATTTTGTAATTTTTTTGTAGTCTTTTTGTAATTTTTTTTTGTAGTCTTTTTAATTTTTTTTTTTCTGTTTTTTTTTTTAATTTTGTAATTTTATAACTTTTTTTTGTGTTTTTGAGACTTTTTTTTTGTAATTTTTGTTAATTTTTTGAAATTATGGCAAAATTAGATTAGATGCTACTTCATGTAACTTTTCGCAATAACAATTTTTGTAATATGTATAATTTTATTTATTTTGTGTATAGATTTATTTCTTTTCTTGGCACAACCACCACCGCACTTTTTCCATAACCACCACGCACATATTTTATTTTAAATATATTTAGTTAAATTGATGTTGCACTGCAGGGAATTTTTTCTTTCCCCGGCGCCACCTTTTGCCGCAGGCATGGTCACGGCCGCCATATAAGATGACCATCGTGGTCATCTGTATGTCCATGCTGGTCGACATGGATTTTTGCCATGTGCAACACTAAGGGGTACTGCCATCTCTAAGCCGATGCTAAGCAGCGCCTTGTATGCACATCCATAAATCAATCATTATGTATCTACATAAACGAATCAATCATTATGTCTACACATATGTACGTATACGCAGCTGAGAAGCAACGCACAATCACATGCATATATCTGAGATACTCCCGAAAGTATGCAATGAGAGAAGTTATAAAATCGTGCAATTGTAGTTACAGCTGAGAAATTTGATAGCTGATGGCCAACTAGTAGATTCTGGAAAAGGAAGCGCCTAGAAGATGCGAACGAGGAAATCAAAGAGTATAAAAGGCAGCGACAGATAGAGGCGCGAGAAGCAGTTTTGATTAAGATGCTATCTGGCGAACAAAAGCGGTATTATTTATTGTGAAGTACTTTAATAAAAGCCATTTTTCCATTATTCAATATTCGAGTTATTTATTCAACAGCTTAGTGATTCGAACTTAGCAGTAGGTTGCAAATAAGAGGATTTGCATTAAATTCGTTACACTATTATACTGATTGCCCCTGTAGTTGCCTCAAAAACTACTATTTTGCCTGTTATAACGGGATCTTAAAGCTAATACCTGCCTTTCGCTTGCTTGGTTATTTTGTTCTACGATCATTTTCGCAACTATATCCTTAGAATCAGTAAACGTAGTTGACGCTAAAATTGATTTTACTAGGTCTGAGCGAGTGTTAAGTCGACAAACGTTGACGGTTTGTTCGACTGCCATTTCGTGCGCTTTTTCCTGAGTCATTCCTTCTATCACTAATGATCGTTCTAAAGCATCGGAAAGTTCCTCTACACGCTTGGCGAATTCAGTATGATTATTATTAAACACTTTTAAAGATGCAATTTTTCCTGCAACAACTTTTGAGTTGTCAGGTTTTATGCTACCTTTTAACGCATCTCTTATTTGTTGAATTGTTGTTACTTCATTTGGAATTGCCTCACGCGCTTTTCCTTCTAACTTGGATTTTATAAACGAAATAAAAGTATTTGTTAAATTTTGTTCCATTAAATCTTCTTCAAAATAATTTTATCTATAAAGGATGCAAGTGAAAGCGGATCGCCGCTGCAGTTTTCTCTAATTATGGATGCACACATAGTAATACAAGTTTTCTTTTGCTCTGCAGTCTCCATTGTTGGTTGTTCTTCGTTAATTTTTTCTATATTATTATTGTGAACTGAATTGGAAAATCCAGCGAAATCCTCAAGAAAAGATACGGTACTTTTTTTAATAATACTAGCTTTGTATTCTGAAGTTGTCGGTGCGTCAGTGAATTCTTCCTCAGTGTCAAAATCAGAGCTTACTATATTACAGTTAATTCTAGAAAAACATTTACTGAGTTGTTTTCTGCACCTTGACAAACTTTCGATTATTGAACTAGGCTTATCTCGATTTTCAAAATATAAATTTACTTGTTTTATAATTTCGTTATAGCTTTTAATTAAAGCATCTTCATATTCTATTGACTTTTTCGCTGAGATATATCGGTTATTTAAAACTCGTTTGGTAACTTTAGTGAAATTAGAACGTAAATCTTTGAAATTGGAATCAAAATCTGACATTTGACAACTGACATCTGAAAACTTTATTAAATTTATTAAAAATGCTACGGAGGTATAAAAGTTGTTTTGTAAAAAAAATCAAAAATTTTAAAGTTAACGCTGATAGGCATTGTTTATTCAAAAATGAGGTTTGAACTATTCATTCACTCGGTAATTGTGGTATGCAATTAAAAAAAATTTTGTTTGTTTGTTGTAAATCAGAAAAGATTGGAAATATTTAAAATCGATGAGTTAATTGCTAAATGGTAAAGAAGATCACATATTCGAAAGGCACTGTATTCGTGTCTTAATTTAAAGGAATTTAAATGCAAGTGAATGTTGAAATGTTTTAACCGCACTGTATTCGTTTAATAATGCAAAGAAACTGTTGGAGTATTTGAAAGACACTGTTTTAAAGACGTAGCAGGTGGTTGTGGTTTATTTCACCGTTATGGCGTGGTACAGCATCTTCAAAAGTATAAATTTTCTTCATATATATGTATTTGTGCATGTACCACCCCAACTTTTGTTCATAGATTTCTTTTGTAAAAGTCCACTTTTTTATGTAATTTTGGTTTTTATTTACCATTTAAAAGTTTTTTTTGAAATTGTATTAATTTTTGTAGTTTATAACTTTTTTTGTAGGTTTTGAAATTTTATGATCTTTTTGTAGGTTTTGAAATTTTATGATTTTTTTGCAGATTTTGAAATTTTATATTTTTTGTAGTTTTTGAAATTTTATGATTTTTGTCTTTTTGAAATTTTATTAAAACAATTTTTTGTAGTCTTTTTGAAATTTTGTAATTTTTTTTGTAGTCTTTTATTATTTTTTAATTTTTTTGTAGTCTTATTATTTTGTAAATTTTTTGTAGTCTTTTTGTAATTTTTTTTTGTAGTCTTTTTAATTTATTATTTTTTTTCTGTTTTTTTTTAAATTTTGTAATTTTATAACTTTTTTTTTTGTGTTTTTGAGATTTTTTTTTTTGTAATTTTTGTTAATTTTTTGAAATTATGGCAAAATTAGATTAGATGCTACTTCATGTAACTTTTCGCAATAACAATTTTTGTAATATGTATAATTTTATTTATTTTGTGTATAGATTTATTTCTTTTCTTGGCACAACCACCACCGCACTTTTTCCATAACCACCACGCACATATTTTATTTTAAATATATTTAGTTAAATTGATGTTGCACTGCAGGGAATTTTTTCTTTCCCCGGCACCACCTTTTTCCGCAGGCATGGTCACGGCCGCCATATAAGATGACCATCGTGGTCATCTGTATGTCCATGCTGGTCGACATGGATTTTTGCCATGTATTGGCTAGAATACAGCCCGCCTATTTGTAATTGTGCAATTGTATGCACTAGCTTACGCTCACGGACTATTATGTTTCCCGAGAACCAACGATGATCGTATACCAATTCGATTAGTTGAACACTGAATATATTTTGTATATATAATTGAATTTAATAAATTAAATGTATTAATATCGATACAAATTGATTTATTAAGAATATGTGTCCGTTCTCGTTGAATGCGCGTAAAACTCTGGCGTCATTCAATCTGACAATTGATAAGGTAACACTCATTGTGAATGTTAGGTGTGTTTAATAAGCATTGTTTGACATTTATGTTTCAAGCAACACTTAAACATAAGGGTTACCTCACATCGGCTCAATTCAAGAATAGCTTTGTTTCTACCAGATCGGACCTCCGAACTTACGATGGCTACAACATTCATAGGAAAGATCGCATAAGGGGTAATAGTGATGGCATTGCCTCTATTACCCATCACACCGTGCAATACAGTCTATTTCAACCCACCCTCAGCTGCAGGGATAAAGCCTTAGAAAGTGAAGGCATAACCATCCGGTCAGGCGATGTTGACCCAGAAATAATTACCATCTATATCCCCCCTGCCACCTGCTGTCCAAGTGGCTATCGCCCTGATATCCGTACGCTACTCTGTGGCGAAAACCGTCTTATCCTTGGCGATTTCAACGCTCACCACGAGCCCTTTATCTTAATGTTCTTACAAAACGCTTTAATGTTTTTGTTTTTAATAATTTAAGGATATCGTCACAGAATCATCACAAACATTCAATTTGGAGGCATTTATACCACTTCTTAAAGAACGTGTTTATGTCAAGAATTCATTTGCAAGGCAGTACGTTATATCCTGGATATCAATTTTAAATGCGGTCCCTGAAATAAATATGGTAATTTATTTAACGGACATATTAGATGGACTTTTTACGATGTTAGAAGACAATACGTTAGAGATTCAAAGAATGTAAGTGATATAAATTGTATCTACATTAATTATACGTTGTATAGAAAACTAATATTTTCAGGTGTGAGACAACTTTAAGCCAGTTTTTAAAATCGATACGCAACGACGCATCTTCTGTGCGAATGGAGGATACAATAAATATTCTAATTATACATGCACAATCACCCAATGAACTCATTAAAGTATGACAAACTCATCATTGTGAATTCCTACAAGTGGCGAATGTTTGTAAAAAACATTCGCAATAGTAAACAGCCCGGATCACCTGCTAAATCGATGTTCTATCACTTAAATAAATTTCTCAATTGTGTTTTTTAAACCTTTTTGAAGACGACTGGTTCATTGCATTACTTACATATTTTAATATGTTTGCTTAGCTGGCTGGTTAAATTATCTCTATTAACTAGATTTTAAAAATGTATATCGCTCATTTACTTCAATAGTATCATAACTCAAAAAACATAATTTTCCAGGAGAGCCATTCAAAGATTTTAACTGCCATATGTTGCCCATATAAAGGCATATTTTCATTTTTATAGCACGTGGTAAATTTTTAACTAGTCACAAAGATTTCTTTATACAACATAGATCATGATATTGGATACGTTTATATGTTATTAACTCAAAAGTCATGTTTTTGAGTTATGACGCTATTGAAGTAAATGAGCGATATGAGTATGTAGTCTGCTTTTCTGTAGACACATTTTAAAGAAAAGTTGTTTTGAAACAAAAATGCGCAATTCATGGCACTTCAATTTATTAACCGTCTGCAAAAATCAAACCATTCTTCCATTCGTTGGCCATTCGCGACAGCCGTTCTCCCTGTCAGCTATTATTTGACAGGTAGGTGTGGTAATGGAGGAACAGAATGAGTTTTCACTTGTATGAATTCACAGTTTTCAGTTTTTTTAAACTATTTTATTGTTTAATTTATATCTTACTCTATCCGCAGTCGATTGCTATAACTTGGATACGCGAATTTGTTCAAATATTCGGACCCAATGTGCTGCCTCATGCCAGCGGAATTTTTACTGCGATTTTACCATGCCTGGAGTACAATGTTGAATCTAAAAAGAGTATTTAAATAAATTTTATTCTCATAAATGTAACTAATTTTTTAATGAGCTTTTTTACTATTACCAGATATTAAAGAATGCGCAGTTTCAGTCAATAACTGTATGATGTTACTAATTTCGTCTAAAGAGCATAAATCGCAAAACATTCAGAAAATTGATCTACGTTCGGTAATGGAAGTATTATCCCAATATTTAACACATAATTCGGTGCATACTAAAGTTGCTGTTCTAAAGTGGATTCATCATTTATTCACACATTTTCCAAATGAGGTATGTGTTCGGTTTTCTTTAAAACCACTTAATATGTATGTACATATATTGGAACGATTTTCCGTCATCCCTTGTCAAATTTGGCTTTCGCGACAAACCGGTTTCGGCGTTGTGCCATCATCAGTGTCGATTTTCGTTTTGATCTGCTGTTACTGTTGGTCTTGTATTTATAGGTCGTAGGTACATGAGCAGGTATTGTCAAAATGGATGTTTGTGTATATTTACGAGATGGTCGGGCTTGGTGCTGGAACGTACCGGACCAGCATCCGGCAAAGGACCATCAACGTCGATAACACTCCCAAGCATCCGCTGTTAAGCTTGTATACGCCGTGGCTCCTAAACGGATCCTCTGAGTTAGTGTTAGTTCTTAGTTTTCACTAGTTAGCTCAACATTAATTCATACAAATTAAATGGGGTTACAACAAAATCCTGTTGTTGTTGTTGTTGTAGCGATAAGGTTACTCCCCGAAGGCTTTGGGGAGTGTTATCGATGTGATGGTCCTTTGCCGGATACAGATCCGGTACGCTCCGGTAACACAGCACCATTAAGGTACTAGCCCGACCATCTCGGGAACAATTTATTTGGCCACATTAAACCTTCAGGCCATCCCTCCCTCCCCATCCTCAAGTTCCATGAGGAGCTTGGGGTCGCCAGAGCCTCGTCTGTTAGTGAAACGGGATGCGCCGCTCAAAGGTGAGGTTGAGAATTAGGTTGGAGAAGCTATAAATTGCGCTACACAACCCCTGGAATCCCAACAAAATACTCAAGTCGCTTGCCGGCAGCACCTGGGGGAAAATATAAAGAAACATTGCTAACCACTTACAAAGCACCAGTTTGGTCGCTTGGTCTTAAAAATACAAACTGGAAAAGCTACAGGCCCTTTAAAATGTTGATAGAGAACTGCCACCGGATGTCTCCTTATGACTCCCGAACACCACTACATAGTGAGGCCAAAGAGCTAATCATAAAAGAGCACAACGAAATGCTGAACAGGCAGGCAGTTTTTGCTAAATTTTCACAACACAGGACATCCTAGCAAACAACTGCTTGATCCATCACCGCCTCCGCGGGGATTAAGGGAACATCTCCATAAGCACTATGACAAGATCCGGCATCTGCCAACGCAGCCGATTGATCCAGACAAGCATATGCAGGCCCTAAGCCAAATCAAGACAGAATCGGTAAACACCTTTGGCAGAACATGCTGCTGAAAAAAGTCATTATTTTGCATTAGGTCAAAAGTTATACATATTTTACATTATTACATCTTACATCTTTTTGATCAGTATAAATCATCCACAAAATTTCTGTGCTCGTCTAGCGCTGGAGGTAGGAGCGCGGTCACAAAAACATGTACAACTTTTGATCTAATGCAAAATAATGACTTTGTTTCACCAACATTTTTTTAGGATTTGTGGAATTGAATGAAATGTGTCAAAATTTTCTCGCAGGCGGAAAAGTTTTTATATATTTTTAATTATTTAACACAAACAGGATTTTTTTAGCAAATTAATAATATGTTATTTTTATGGCAAAGTATATTCACCCCTATTCTGCATTTGGATTACGTTCCCGTTCTACGCTCCACTTTAATCGAAGTTAGGTATTCTGCATTACGACGGAATCGTAACGAGAAGAGGAAGAGCGAATGATTTTTCGAAATCAGCTGTTTGTACGGAATTTGTGAACATTGGAACAAAATAAATTAAAGAAAATTTGTAAAAAACACTGACAAACGTTTATATTTTATTATCCACGCCATTTTGTAAAAAAAAAACAATAGAATATATTGCCGCCATGTTATATTTTTTTGAGTGAAGTGCTTTCATAATTGTAAGTGCGTTTTTGTCGTTCCTTTGGCCAATTCTCTGCCGTGGCAACAAAGTTTTGTTAAAAGGGATTCCTGCACGAATATAGTTGACAATTTCTGAATTTTATGGATGCTAATTTCATTGCACTGGCCTAAAATACTTTATGAAGATTTATTTATTCTTTCCGCAAGGATTGTTTACGTTTTCGCTTCACCTTCCTCGACTCCGGCAGCTTTCTTTGGCATATAGCTGAACCCAACGAACAGTCACAAATTATAGCTGTCTATTATAATGGAATCAATAGCCGCGGCATTATTTGTGGAGTTGGAAAGCAACGCATACGAAAATTGACAGGCGAGAATGGAAAGGCAAATACTGCGAGACTTGTGTAATCCATTTGAGATGAGTGACGAATTGTAAGAAATTGAACTTAAAAAGTGGGTAAGTTTAATGACTTATTTTCTTATTTAGGTTCAAAAAAACTTTCGACTTAATAAGGATGCTTTCAAGTATGTGTTAGATGCTGTTGCGGGGCAAATACGTCCAAGGACTTCGACATCGACATGTTGATTTTGACCTGGAAACATATAAAAAATAATCATCATCAAGCCTTCTACGTTTCTTAACAAGTTTTACTTACTTTTATGTTAAATTATGTTATAAATTAATAAAAAATAAAAAGAAAATATTTTTCCGCCAACTAATTTGCAACTTAGAAAAACGGAACTACGATCGAAATGCAGAATATGCAAAATCGAACGATTCGAAGTTGGATCGAAAGAGATTGGAACACAGAATACCAAATTTGCTAAATTGAAAAAATTCCAATCCAAGTCGAAATGCAGAATAGGGGTGATTGACAAAAATTTTGATGTAGAATACGTTGTTTCGATAAACCCTTCACGAGTTATTAATTTTTTAAAATAACATGATCAAAAACTCTGTTAATAACTAATGAAAAAAACATTTTTTTGCAAAAATATTTTGGGGAGATCGTTTTTACCTCCAAACCGATTAAAACCCGTATTAATCAATGAAAACTGAGATAATCGATTTTAAAGTGGCCCACTTGAGAAATTTTTAACCAATAGCATTATTCGCTTTATAAAAAATTCCATCTTTTGCTGCGTACACTATGATTCTTAACTTGAGCCACTGTTTCGTAACAACTCTTGAGATTGTAGAGGTATGCTAGTTATCAACATTAGCTCTAATGGCACTCAATCACAAATGCTTGTTGGGGATATTCGACGCCATTTCGAACGAACGCAAATCACCGATAGGTTAACTCACAAATCACACACAGAAGATTGCTCATTCACTAGTTCGAAATTGCTTCGTTCTGCGCACCTACGTCACACTTGACTGCTTCAGCGAATGAAAGAAAGAGAGAAAAAACAAGAGTTAAACGAAAATGACGTAAAAATTGCCCATAAAAAACAGCTGATCTTTTGTTTACATGCGCAATGCGCAATGTTGTGTGTGTGATTTGTGAAGTTAACTAGAGTTTAACCCTGCCAGATCGGCCGCTTAAGCTCAGCGTAATACTAATTTCACACAGACGGCTTATTGAATAATAAAGGCAATTTTCTACATTAAGACGCTTATTGAGCTCAATCTTCCCTACAAAATTCGAATATATTATTATTTCATTAGTAGCTAATCGAATGCCTAATGAAGTCAAAAGCACAATGCAACTCTGTTGGCAGCGTTCCGCTTCCGTTTCCGTTTCTTAGTTTTCAAAGCAAATGTCGTTGTGTGCATGGCGGAACGATACAAGGTGGCCGCATCGAACAGCTGATTATAACCTTTTTTATTTGATTTGATACATCAACTACCGGCGCAGTACGATTTTGACATTTGTCCATCGAATTTACAACTACATGGAATTTTTTTTGTTTGTAGGTATGTCACCATGCTCCCACCTTGTATCGTTCCGCCATGATTGTCTGTCTCATCCTTCATACTAATCGAGCAGTTACTTCTGTGTGAAAGCAAAAAATTTACGATTTCATTAGCAGGTGAAATGAGATCATTAAGTTTCTGTGTGAAAACAGTATAAACTTCAGTTAAAGTAGATTGAAAAACTGCAGAATAAGTTCAAGTGCAGTTTAACTGACAAACTGAGTTGAACTTTTACTGAAAAAACCGGGCCTAAAACTTGGTTACAAGAAACAAAGTACAACAGCCAAACACATAGCAACAAATAAACACAAAACAATAATAGCACCAAAGCAACAAACCCACAAAGAAGGTCAAACGACTAGAATTACTGACTCTTACCTGCAGTCAGCCACACAAATCGATCAGTAAAAATCACCCTCTGTTCTGTTCTCTGCACATACACATAACTAAATATACACAACCATCAACTCTGACAATACCTGCTCATGTACCTACGAACTATAAATACAAGACAAACGACAACAACAGATCAGACCGAAAATCGACACTGATGATGGCACAACGCCAAAACCGGTTTGTCTCGAAACCAAATTTGACAAGGGATGACGGAAAATCGTTCCAATATACATCATTTATCCCCTGTAGGAAAATCAACAAAACAAAATAAGTCATTTAAATTGCATGTATCTAACAGAAAGTGCAGATTTGCTTCAGGGCAGGCGATTTTCACATCTTAGAAGCAATTTTGATTTGTCATCCCTCTTAACATCTATGAAAAAACTTAAATTTGTTTACGCCTACTAATAATAATAGAACAGACATTCAATGAAATGAGCTTGTTGGGTTTAATTTAAATGGCTTTTTTGGGCCCGGTTTCTTAGTAGTTGGTTAAGCTAAGCTTAAACTAGGTTTGCTTAAACTCTAGTCAAATTTAAACACAAGTTAAACTACTGAGCAGTTTTTCAGTCACAGTTTAGGGCCGCCTTTGGGGTAGGCTTTTTTGTACGGAAACACTGTGTTTTTATTTATATTTATTTACTATACTAAAGTCATTATTTATATTTATTTACTGTACTAGTGTAATTAAAAGTAACATGGTAACATGGAAAAAATATTTCTGCAGCCTTAGAGAAATATATGTCTAGTTCCGGAGCTGATATCCAACATCTTGCCAATTATTCTTAAACCATAGATAGTTATCAAGTTAATATTCAACTTCGTTCTCCAATCACTATCCAACCTTTGAGAAATTTTGTAAAATGTATACTTCTCGAGTTGATCTCCAACGTCTTTCTCAAATTATTTTCCGACCTATGAGAGATTTTGAGAAATGTGCAGCTTTCAAATGCTTATCCAACACATTTCTCCAGTTTATATCCTACTTTGGATATCGAGTTGAAGTGGGTTGAAAAAAAATCTTCCCCGAAGTGGTACCACCACAGCCAACAGCTGTTTGTTGTGAGAAATAAACACCTGTTTGAAATCACTAAAGAAGCGCTATTAATTAAAAGTAAGTTAAACATATTGGCGCATAATCATCGTCAAAATAAAATAGGTTTTAAATTTAGTTGTGACATAATTTTCTATGAGCTATCTGTCAAACAAGCTGCAACTAAATTTAAAACCTATTTTATTTCAACTATGAATATGCGCCATTTTATTTTCGTGAAAATACCGTTGCATTGTAATCTTACATTTGAGTCCAGTGAGAAAATGCACAGAACGTTACGATTCTCAAGTTGAGTCACTGTTTCGAAACAACTTTTGAGATTTTAGAAGTATGTATGCCTTGTTATCAACATGAGCTATAGTGGTACTTAAGCCCAAATGCATGTTGGGTATATGCGACGCCATTGCCAAGGAACGAAAATAACTGATAGGTTAAGTAGAGTTTAACCCTGTTAGATCAGCCGCTTAAGATCAGCTTAACCTTCAGTTAAAATATGTGGCGTTCCCACAAATCACACACAGAAGATTGCGCATGTAAACAAAAGATCAGCTGTTTTTTATGGGCAATTCATACGTCATTTTCCTTTAGCTCTTGTTTTTTCCTCTCTCCGTAGATGCGCGGAAAGAAGCAATTTTGAACTCGTAAATGCGCAATCTGGGTAGGTGATTTGTGTGGCGTTCCATTCAGTTATCGATCTCTGGCTCACGATCAAATCTCATTGGAACGATCGGGATCAACTTAACGAGAGCTGGTTGCATTAATATAAAATATCTGTTTTGTTGAAAATAGGAAGAAGAAACTTACACAAAAATTGAAGATACTGATAGAATTATTAACATTTAAATAGTTTCCACGTAAACAAACTATTTATTTGTTTACTCTTTCCGTGTTTTTGCTTTTAAATATGGCGAAGTCTTTTATGTATACACATATGTACACATATTTGCCGTCATCCAGTGAGTTTTACAGCTCCGGCTCACGCTCAATTCTCACGGCAATGCTCTGGATCATTGAGAGGCTTGAGAAGCAGGGGCAAAATCGTAACATCCGTGATCGTATAACTCGTCACGTAAAAACATGATTTTCGGATTTTGACATACGTGAACGTACTACTTCGATCGTAATTTTGGATCGTTCCACTTTCATTCGAACACAAACTGGCGATCGTATACACACAAATTTCATTGAAAATATAAAAATATTCTTAAAATATTTGAATAAAAAAAAATATAATAAATTTCAAACTCTTATTACATATTAACAAAGGTCGGATTCAAACAAGCTTAATCCAAGCCAAAAGGAAATATTGGCGGAATTCATGGCGAGACATCCGCTTTGGTATCGGCTTGCTTCAAATTTAACTTCCCCAGAAAGTAACTAAAAGCTTCGTAGGTTAAGCGAAATCTCTTCAAGAAACTGCAATAATTTTTTGTTACAAAGGAATAATACATAAATGATATGCTTACGCTTTGTTCGATAAGTCCAAATGGTTACTACACTCTCTTAACCGCCTTCGGACTATCTTTTCATCGCCTTCGCTATTACTGGAGCTCAAACAAAATAATAAAATTTGGTCCACCGCAGTTATTTACTTTTTTTTATATTTTTGGCAACCAACTTGACAGTTCAAAATCTATTGTTAGCTAAAAATACAATCCAAACTAATGCGGATCGTAATATTTATTGTGAATTGAAAAGAAATTACGTTCCGTTTGCTAGCGTATGTTATAATCCCATTTTGTTTATACGTTCGACGTATCACGTAATTTTCTTTCGTATGGTTGCCGATCCGTGATCGTATGTTACGATTCGAGCCCAGATGTGATATTTTCGCACCCGTGAAATGTGATAGGCAGATGCCACCGCTGTTTTTCATTTAACTCATACGACGAAAGGCTAAGCAGCGACACCTATTTTTGAAAAAGTAGGTTTATTAAAGGCAGCGTTGCTAAACTAAAGACAAATAATTAACAAATTATCTGGCTCACAAATTGAACCAGACTTCTATCTGGATTTATCTGGCTCAAATCGTTGTTGTTGCATTTACATGCAAAATTATTTATCTGGCTCAGGCTCTTTGCCGCCGGATGATGGCTATTTATTTCAGTGTTACCATGGCTCAACTATATGGTTGGTTCATCTCACCAGCTGATTTTATTTTTTCCATTTCACTGGAGTAAGGATTGTCAGAAGGAGATGACAAACTCAAAATGAAACCACCAGATTGGCAACATTTTCTTACTAAACACAAAAGCGGCTAAGTTTTATGTTTTTATTCCATTACATTCGTCTAACACCAACACGCTGATTTTGACAATCTGAACAAAGGTATGTTGTTGCTGTAGAGATGAGCCATGAGTGCTACCAACTCAAAAACCATCATCCGGAGGCAAAGATCCTGGGCGAATAAATAATTTTGCATGTAAATGCAACAACAACGATTTGAGCCAGATAAATCCAGATAGAAGTCTGGTTCAATTTGTGAGCCAGATAACTTGTTCATTACTTGTCTTTAGCTTGGCAACGCTGCCTTTAATAAACGTACTTTTTCAAAAATAGATGACGCTGCTTAGCCTTTCGCCGTATGAGGTAAATGAGAACCATCGGCGACATCTACCTATCGCATTTCACGTGTGCGATAATATCACGACCTCTGCTTCTCAAGTCTCTCAATGATCCAGAGCATTCCGGTGCGAATTGAGCGTGATCCGGAGCTGTAAAACTCACTGGATGACGGCTAAAAGTGGTTAGCTGTCAAAAAATCTATTACAGAAAAGAAAAATCTATTACAGAAAGAACTGCTATACGGATCAGAAATTGAACCAGATAAATATCAAGATCACAACGTTGTTGTTACATTTGCTTGTTAAATTTCTATCCGTATCTGGTTCACGCCTCATTGGAACGTAACTATAGACTGAAAAACTGCAGAATAAGTTTAAGCGTAGTTTAACTGACAAACTGCGTTGAACTTGCAGGTACTGAAAAACCGGGCCTTAAATTAATAATTTTAAACCATATATTCAATTTACATAGATGTCTCCACATTCAAACAATTTGGGTGCAAATTTGCTAAGTATATTATCAGACAATTCCGACGAAGTGGTTCTCCAATGCTTATCAGTTTTGGCTGAAATTTTAAGTTCATCATATAATAAAGGTAATAAAATACATATTTATATACGTCATGTATTTAAATGCCAGTTATCAAATATGTCTATATTGCTAGTGCAATATCCCAATAAGCAGGACAAACAGAAACTTTTTGACAGTCCTTCTATTTTCTCCACGTTAATAGCAGACACTCCGCGATCTTACAAATCAGTAGGCCGATATAACAACAAAAATTGTTTACAAAATATTTCTTCTAGGAATTTTTTATACAATGATCACGATCACTGTGAATACATACAAGTGGGGTATGTTTGATAAAAACGTTCACAATAGTAAACAGCCTCGATCACCTGTTCAATCGCTGTTCGATTACTTAAATCATTTGCTCGGTAGTGTTTTTCAAACATTTTTGTAGACGAGTGGTATATTGCATTATTTACATATTTTAAAATGTTCGTTTAACTGGCTGCTCACAATGAATAATAATATGTAGTCTGATTTTCTGTAGACACATTTAAAAGAAAAGCTGATTTGAAACACAAACTTGCAATTCATGGCACTTCAATTTAATAACCGCGAGCAAAAAACAAACCCTTCTTTCATTCTCTGGCCATTCGCGACAGCCGTTCTCCCTGTCAGCTATATTTGACAGGTAGGAAAGGCAATGGTGGAGTATACACATTTTTCACTTGTATGAATTCACAATGAAAGTGTCATTGAATTTAACAGTTCTTTCATAAATGAATGAAATAATGAGAATGAAAAAAAAATCAACCCTTTCAGAATTTCTTCAAAATGTTTAGATTTTAAATGTGTGAAAGATAGCTTTTATTTTTAAATAAAAGCCATCATTTGCATTAAAAACACGTCAAGAACAGTAGGATCTATGTACACTTAAAATATTTTGCAGCTTACCAACCCATGTTGTTGTTGTTTTAGCGATGAAGACACTCCCCGAAGGTTTTGGGGAGTTCTATCCATGTTTATGGTCTTTTTCCGAACATAGGTCCATTACGTTCCGGTAACAAGCATCATCACGTTGATCGTTTTAGGTATCCAGGAGCTGGTATCATTCCCATTGAACCGAGGCACAATTAAGTTAAATACCATAAATGTTTCTGACTTTGAAACTCAAACAGAAACCCCTTTCGAAACCAGTTTGTCGATGCTTACACGCGAATAACTCCAAAAGAGAATTTGCCGATAATTAGCAACAAAACTTTCGTATCTTGATGCAAGCAGAATCTCTTCAATAATCGTTTGTATATATACGTAACAAAAATAGTAAACAAAACCGTTATACAAAGTGAACAATGATGCACTACGTTGGATTTTCAGTATATTGGAACGAATTTATAGAAATTCCGCTTATTTCCAACCTTCTGCAAACGTTCGAATCACTAAATTGTCGAATAAATAACTCCAATATTCAGTAATGCAAAATGGTCTTTTTTAGACTACTTACCGTATCTTAACTTCATAATAACACTTATACTTCACAACTAATTGCGTGTTTAAATCAAACTGATTACTGGCTACTCAGCTTGCGCTGCTTTTATACTCTCCGTTGCTTCATTTGCATATTTCTACTAAAGTCTAGACGTTTCGCTTTCTAGAACTGCTGTATCTCCTGCTTGGTAATTGAGCTACATATATGTATACATATTTGTAGTTTATAATGTTTCTCTTATAGTCATCTGTGTGTGAGTTATCTCTTCGTTGCCTTGTATGGATGTGGGTAAATGATGATTGATTTGATGTACACAAGAGTGGAAGCTTGTTTACTGTTGGTGTGCCTTTATTTACTTAGTATCAGCTTAGTGATACTAATATTCGTCACAATATTTTGTAAGGTTTCTCTGACATTCCTACATACAAATTATACTTGTTGGAAGCGCCAAAAATATCCTTTTTCTGGTGATATAAAATTTTAAATATAATTATAAGCCAATGTATGAAAAGGGGGTTTTTGGTTTCTAGCTCTAGAGTGCGAGGGTATATTGGAAATTCCAAGTACGAAGGGTTTATGTGCTCGACTAGACCTACAAATTGCAGTATATCTCGCCAAGAGTGTATTTTCACTGTCAAAAAATGCAATTGATGCACTAAAATGCAGTTTTCTAAAAGCGCGCTTGGGGGACATTTCGTAAAATTTTATTGCTGAGCTTATTTTTAGCTCACAAAACAGGAATCTGAAAAAAATTTGAGGTGGTTGACTTCGAATAAAAACATAGTTAAGGCACCCCGTGGGTTATTGGCACGACTTGCATATGGAACGTCGCAAATTCTCGGGAATTTCGACTACCGTGGAAAATACTGTCAAGAAGAGTTTATGGTGTTATTCGCCAATTTTGAAACGTCTATTTGCTAAAATTGGCAAATCTACAATCAGGGCCGTAGAGAGAAAATACGGGCCCGAGACAAAATAATTTACGGGCCCCTAAAAAAAATCCACTAACACATTTGAATTAATGACGCCTCATTCATGAATCATTAGCCCTGTTTTTTAACACGCGCGTATACGTTTCGTTTGCGCGTGTAAAAAAACGCGTATCTTCGCTTAGATAATGCTTAGGAGACCCATCTAGCGGCTGTGGTTAAACAACTAGCTACAGCAACAGGGTGTACCGAAAAGCGGAGACGCAACGCTCTGATGGCCATAGGGTATAACATATAGCTGAATCAGTTGCGATGAATTGTGGACACACATAGAATACATAGAATTAGTGTAGAGGGTGACACAAAGACACATATTTCAGTTACATCTGAGTATAATGCGTATTGAAATTTAGTAGGACAAAATTTATGCGCAGCAATTTCAGAGGTGTATTTATAGTTTGTCCCTTAGCAGTCAATATAAAGTTTAAGCGTAAACGGATATACGCGTGTTAAAAAACACGGCTATTATTGATGGATTACGTAAAAAAAAACTTTTTTGCCACATCAACTAAATGATTTTTGGACTAAGAGCTGGGGGCCTACTCTGTATTGCGATGCGAAAGAAAAAATACGCGAAATCGCAAAATCGGTACTCTGTATCTTGACATTCGCATGTATATTTTGACTTTCGCATTCACATTTTGCCCATTCGCAATTTTTCTCCCTTTTCGCATTGCCGGCACTCTGTAAAGCGAAAACGAATGTCAAACAGCATTCATTTTCGCATTTTTCTTGCTACAAGTAATAGGCATTCGCATTGTTCAAATATGTAAGTATTAATTGATGATTTTATAAATTGATATCTGTATATTCATTTAAAAATATATAGGACAACTCAAAAAACAAAACAAACACAAAAGCAACAATTTTTAATCCTAGTGGACTTAAAATACATAAATAAATAACAATTAAATCGAAACCACTTTTTTATAAAGCATTTCTATTTGAAATCATGTCATTTTTTATTTGTTCTCTGATACAACTAGCAATATTTCCCATTCTATGATTTTCCACGTTTTATGTATTTATCACGTTCACTTCTTCCAGTTCAATTTCTGAACTGGGAGGATTTCTTCATTTAAATCAATCCTTTCTTCATTTAAATCGTTCCATAATGCTACAGAATCCTTTTTTTAATTTGTTCAACAAAAATTGTAATCGCCTTGTTTCTTTTGTTCTCTTTCTTTGAGTTTGGTCAGTGATGCATACTCAAGCAAAAAATTAGCGAAAAATAAAAAAGCGACATTGTTAGCGATGCGATAGCGCTACAGAGTTCCAATTACCTTTCGCATCGCAATTTATTTTCGCATCGCACTGCCTTTCGCATCGCAATACAGAGTAGGCCCCCTGAAAATAAAGTTAACACAGAATATTTACTATTTATACTATTTTATTGTAACGTAGAAATAAAATTCTCTTTTAACAGCCACATATTGTTTCAAATAATCTTTTCTAGTTATTTGGTAACATTTTAATACATTTCTGATAAATCAAATGATGATTATAAATTTTTATTATTCAATATAGAAGGTACGGATATCAAAGAGTGGCTTTTCTTGCTTTTTTCGCTGCAAAATTTTTTATAATAATATCAAAGTTTAACTGTCTTGCCAAAACGGATTCACCACAAAGCGTGGCAAGTCCTGAAACTCGCTATTGAGATGAACACGACCCATGAAAGTTTTTTATTCCTGCAAGGACGCTGAAAAAACCTTCTGCACTAGTTACAGTGACAGGTATAGTGCAAAAGACACGTAAAGCAACACACATGTTGGGGAAAATTGCATACAGTTTTTGAACATAGGTGACATTTAGTAATTCCAATGGTGACAGACCTTTATCAAAATTTGCTTTGTAAATGTGTTTCAAGTGAATAATTTCGCAATCTAAGCTTTGTGAAACGTCCGACTTGTATTTTCGACAAATTTTGCTACGCTCGCCCGACCCGTAGTTTCATCCATGTCTTCAAATTGCCACAAAAAGGAAAACGTCTCGCTCAAAATTCACATAGCTGCAAATCGTTCAGTAATGCCAGTGATTACCGAATCAACGATCACCAGGAATGTATTGTGTTTAAAATCAGACTCTGAATCAGCCGTAATCATCTCATTTAAATTATGTTCAGAACGTCTTTTGGGTTTTCTCTTTCGAATGTCCGGAAACTTTGGCGAGATGTTCAATTGGATTACAATTGTTTTGCATTCGTTTAAAATTGTTTCCCATTGGTTCCTGATCAACTTCAAATCAGCTAATAAGGCATCTAGATGTCGGACCTCAAACAACATTCACCACATAAATTGAGACTGTGGGTTGCACAAGGCGAGTAATCAGCATTCGAGTTTTTGCCGAGAATGTGACGTAATGCTCCTTTGTAAGCTCCTTTCATATTGGCGCCCTTATCGTTCCCTTGTGCACGACAATCTTTTAATGGGATTTCATGCTTACCTAGAGTATGGCAAATTGACCAGTTTTTTTGTTACAATTCACGAATGCCAAATACCGTTCTTGAATTGTAAAATTGCTTCAATTGTAAAGTTGCTTTCGAGTTGAAATGGAGTTAGCGCATTATGAACGTATTCTGTTCATCGTGCCTAGCATCAGGCGTAGTATCAACGATAATAGCAAAATACTTGGCTTTCTTGCGAGTTAGTGAACCTGTAAACGTTTGTGCTACTGTTTTGAAATCCTAACTTTCTCCAAATGATCTCTAAGTATCGGATCATAATGGCTTATGAGTTATAAGATGCCCAAAAAATTTCCATTGTTTCTTTCACCAGGATATATACTTTCGCCTTTGAAAGCTATGTCTCTTTCACCCAAAAATAAACTAGTGTCCAAAATCTTTATATATAAAAATCACGTGTCACATTGTTTGTCCGCGATGGACTCCTAAACTACTGAACCGATTTTGAATTTGTTTTGCACCCCGTGTGTAGTTCGATCTAACTTGAAATATAGGATAGGTTATATCTCAGTTTATAGTCGCAATATTATTTTATTGCAATTTTTTTTATTTGTTTATACGTAATAATAAAATGTTACGTATACGCATCGGCACTCAAATATTCAGGTGATATATACTTCCGTGTAATTGGTTGGTGTTTAATTAAACAACGTGCTTATCAATAAAAAATATCATAGCTAATTACAGCACATCACCAGGCCCGTCGAGGGGGGGGGGGTTGGAGGGGGGGAGGGGATGGTGGGATTATTCCGGGCCCGGGGTTACTGAGGAGGCCCGCGATTTAGAGGTACTTAGACTTTTTTTTTTTTTAATCCAGGAGAGTCTTTAGATGTTCCTGGTGGATTTTTTAAGCCGAGTTTCAAAAGCAACGAATATCTGCATTTCGTTTTAATAATCTAGTGAAGCTATATATATAAAAAGTAAGGCTAAAATGTGTGTTAGTTGGTCGATTTTGTTCCAACTCTCACACAAGTTGTGTGTACCTGACGTGGTGGTTATTACATAGGTTTGGTTGCGATCGACGTACAGGATCTCGAGATATAGGCCGAAACGTGGACCCTAGAATGTGTTTATGACTAGTATCTCGAGATATAGGCCAAAAGGTGGGTCCCTGAATGTCTAGAGAGTGTTTATACAATATGGATATCAAATGAAAGCTGTTGATGAGTGCTTTAGTAGAGAGTAATTTTCATACCCCTGGGTGACTGGGATCTCGAGATATAGGTCAAAACGTGGGCCCGTGAATGCCTAGACAGTGTTTATACAATACGGATATCAAATGAAAGCTGTTGAAGTGTGCTTTACTAGAGAGTAATATATTATACCGCTGGGTGACTATGGTCTCGAGATATAGGCCAAAACGCCCGGATACCCCTAGAATGTGTGTGTAATATGGATATCAAATGAAAACTGTTGCTGAGAGCTCTAAAGTAATTTTCATTGTGATATTCGATTTAGTCGCATCAACCTGGAAAACTTGCAAATATGCATGCGAAGCCGAAATAAACACATGAATTAATAATACCCACATACCTATTTACATACGTCCTATTCGATTTGCCTGAAATTTGGTATATAAATTTGCCTATATTAGTATTTATGATCCTTTTTCCGGGATGTAGACCAGAGACGGACTGGGACGGAGACTCGGAGTGGGACTGGGATTGAGACTGGAACAAAATACAGGGAATAAGGGATGAAGAAGAATGAGAAGAACTTGAGAGAAGAGAAAGGAGAGAAGGAGACTGAGAAAGTAATAGAATGAGACGAAGATGGAGATAGATGAAGCTAAAAATACGGAGGGTGGAGTGAATGAAAGGATTAGGAAAAAAAAAGGGAGGGGGGGGGGGGGGGGGGTAGGGCAGAGTTAGATGGAAAAAGCTTATTAAAATGTATGCAGATAGGCCAAATTTAGGGCAGAACAACGTCTGCCGGGTCTGCTAGTTCTATATAAAATTTCTTTCCACTTTTGATTAGCTGTTCATTGATAAGTGTATCAATTGTAGCCTCCTTTTGAATTAGAGTTTCAACCATGATACAAAAAATGGAGGTAGTTCCATTTAGCTACCAGATTGAAAAATGTTACGAATTTTTCTAATTTTGGTGGACTTCATATTAACGAATACGACTAAATTACTTTCATAGTTATTTTAAATAAAAAAGAAAAAAAATGAGCTCCATGCCTTGGAAATATTTTAATACGAAATATCAGCCTAGAAAAGAAGGTTTTTAATAAATTTTTCGAGCTCCCGAAAATTATTTTGGTGGAAGAAACATGGATCGAAGTATGCAAAGCAAGGGAATATAGCCTTCTTAAGTGTTTAAGTGTTCGTACGTTTGCTCAGAACATTTTGACAAAACATACACGTTTGTTAATTGCTTGCTCAAGGGAGGTCCTTATAAACCGGCACCGCAATTTCTTGATAAATTGGCTACAAGGCCTCATTTTATATTTTTTTATTTATCGTATAATTCCAGCGTTGCGCTTTAGGAGGGAATTGTTAAACTATTTTTTAGGGAGAACATTGCCCTGTAGCTCTGCAGGTTAGCCACTAGTTATGAGAGTGGTTTTGCCTGTTGTACCAGAGGTCACCTTGGGGCAACCCCGCCTATACACATTCTGTGCCTTTTAGCATTGACATAGATGTGCAGACTTTGGAGGTACCCTTTTTCCCAACATGCCTTGAGAAATATTCACTGTAGGGGCATGATAATAGGGCCATGCTAGAACAACAGGATTTTTCGTATATTTTTTTCTGTCTAGGGGTCAAGCTGCCATAAAGATATGAGTCATTAACCAATGTATGAGTCATTATCCATTATTTTTCAGTAATATTGCATGTTTTACTGTATTCTCAATCGATATATATCCACATAAATCGTGCTAAAGCATATTATTATTGTCTCAGATGACCATTGCGTTTTCATCCTAAAGGAAATTTCCATCTCGAAAAACCACAATTTCGCCTTAAACGGTAACGGTATGGCAACGCTTCTGGAAAAACAACAAACATTATGAAACTTCAAAAATCCCCAAATACGTCAAAAAATTTTGAGTGGAACTACCTTCTTTTTTGTATCAAAGTTTCAACTGAGTAGTGATACGCTCAAAACATGTTTGCGTCAGTTGAGTAATAGAAATTGTGTTTTATCAACAGCGTTTCGAGCCAGCTGCCAAATGAAATATGTATTTACTCTTAAATTTTAAGGAAAGGGACTTTTCCAATTATTTTTCACACTTCACTATAATTAAAACGAAATGCAGATATTCGTTGATTTTGAAATTCGGCTTAAAAATTGCACATGGAACAATTAAAGACTCTTCTGAATTTAAAAAAAATGCCTTAGTACCTCCAAATCGCGGGCCCGCTCAGAAACTCCGGCCCGGGGAAGTCCCCCCTTCCCCCTTCCTCTCGTCGGGCCTGTCTACAAGAATGGAACAAATTGGACTTAAATATATTAAAAATATTACTTTTAAGCATCACCAAACGCATATTTGAGTTAATCAGAGTCAACAGAGAACATATAAACTGTTATATACTTATTGATATGAACTTTGATCATTCTATTTTCTCAATATTTTATTTGATACTATTTTATACAGCCATTCATAACATTAGATTAAGTAGATTATAATACAACCCTGTAATGAAATGACATTCAATTTGGAATAAAGTTGAGTTGAAACATATACGTGAAACTGTGCGGTACTGCAATCCCATGAATCAATAAACAGATCTCGCATTAAAAAATGAGAGAACCAAAAAAATCATAGGTGGCTGGGAATTAACCAAATGTTGTCTGTTTGTATGAGTTAATCGGGGATTGTCCGTATTGCTTTTTTAAAGCTGCAGACATTGGTGCTTTATCGGTAACCGTATCGGTAACCTTATAACAGCTGATTCGACCAACCTTATGGGAATCAATACAATCGATTATTGGTGCGCTAAGGTCGTAACCGTATCGTAGCCAACCAATTGGTTTTTGGTTTACCATCGTAACGATAAACAGCTGATTACGTTAGGGATAAGACTACAGCGATACGACATACGGCACCAATGACTCCCGCTTTAGCCGACGTCATGCTCATAGCAGAGTCGTATGAACCAACAACAAAAACAGTAGCGACCCTCAAAGAGCAAGTGCAAGAAAAAAAAAACAGTCAATGCTGTTAATGCAAAACCAAAAAAGACCTACGGGAGCAACAAAGACAATAACAAAACAAAATTCAAATCATGTTCAGGTTGTGGACATAATCACAAAAGAGAAAATTGTAAATTTAGAAATTCTGTATGCTATAAATGCAATAAGATAGGCCACATATCTGCAGTGTGTATGGCAAAGCAAAACAAACCTAATGAAAATAAGGAACGAAACAAAAATAAAGATCATCGAAAAAACAAAAGTGACAACGTTGATGTGATAGAAACAATTTACAGTGTGACATGAATAATAACAACTTAAAATAATAAAAATCACATAAACCTGCAAATTTTAAACGAAATTGTACTATTTCAAATGGATTCGGGGGCAACCATTTCGATTATAAACAAAACTACTTACAACCGGTTAAATTGCCCAGAGTTGCGAAAATGTTCAAGGGTATTATTTGCATTTGGCCAAAAGAGAATCCCAGTAATGGGTGAACTTTTTGTTAAAGTGAAGTGCGGAGAGAAGAAGGGAAAATGTTCCAATAGTTGTGGTTGATGTTGAGCATGGCAATAATTTATTTGGGTTAGACTTGTTTAAAGTGTTTGGCAAGTGCAGATTGAATATCTCGGGCGCAAAATAAGTGCTAAGGGCATATTGCCGGACGAATCGGGCGTTAAAGCGGTCCAAAACCTTCCACCGCCTACAAACGTCAAGCAAGTAGAAGCCTTCATGGGTAAGGTAAACTATTATCATAACTTTATACCTAATTATTCCTAATTATCAGCCCCTATTAATATGCTGCGCCGAATGTTAAGTTTTCTTGGGGGCCTGCTCAAAAACAAGCTCTTAAGGCTCTTAAGTTGCACATAGTCAACGCAACACAACTGGTGCATTGCCAGGAGGAGTTACCATTAACCCTTGCTACTGATGCGTCTTCCTACGACATAGGAGTGGTGCTTTCACACATGTATGATGATGGTAGTAAACGACCAATCGCGTTTGCCTCTAAAACCCTCGACAAACATCAAGTGCGGTATAGTCAAATTGAGAAAGAAGGGTTAGCCATTATTTTCGGAGTCCAGCGTTTTCACCAATACCTATATGGAAGGAAATTTACATTGATAACGGGCCACAAATCGCTTGTAAGCATTTTTAATCCAAAGCACCAACTGCCAGTGATGACGTCACATAGCCCACAACGCTGGGCCATCATACTTATGGCTTATCAATATGATGTAAGGTACAGGAAAACGACTGAACATGGCAACGCCGACGCTCTATCGCGTTTACCGCTGTGCTACGATAAATGTTTCGATGACAGGGAAGCCTGCTACAACCCTACAAGACAGGTACCCGTTCCCTAATCGATTACTTAATCGTCATCAATAACTTGTTCACCAATTATCGTCTTAATGACTTTTACATTGCTGTCGTGAAAAAGGTAACGCATGTGCTCTCTCAAAATAGTGTACGTGTGACTCTCTTTCTCGCTCTTACCTATTGTGTTTTCGACATTCCTTCTCGCTCGATGTTATTTACATTTTTAAGTTACTTCATCAGTTATATTTTCGTTATCGCTAACCAAAACATATGCAACAACAACAATACGGGTAACTGGTCTATCGGTTACCCGTATCGGTTACCTTCTGTCAAATCGCTTTTTCTATGAATGAAACGCGTCCTTTATGTTCAGATAATATTTAATTATAAATTATTCATATATACAATGTTTTTTTAGAATTTAAATTATTGTCTTATTACTCTAGCGAACTTTACATATGTGAATTTTTATATTTATAAACTATATAAATACATTAACGTCTATTCATAGTCGTGCCCTTTCCGAAACCTTGTTTTGAAGTTCTTATTTTTCCTGCGCTGGTAGTGTTGCTCATCAGTTTGCAGTCATATTAGTTTGGTAGGTATAGTAACATCAGACGTAGGGAAATTAGGAAGCATGTCAGGAGTATCACCAGAATCCAAAGAAGCATGGTGATTCGTCACCTCCGTTTTCTTCCATATCCGGATTCATTCCATACTAGTAATTATAAATATCTTGTAGATGCCACATAGGTGTAACCATACCCTCAAGATATTTTCGTTCAAATCTTGTGGTGTACACGTAAACTTGTATTTGTTCTAAATTATTCACCACATTCTAAACATAGAAAAGATGTATTAAGTGTTTGCGTAAATACCATTGTGATTACAATATGGACAAACATTCAATTCTAAACTTTTCGTTGTTACATCAATTGTTTCAGCGTGTTGTACACGTAAATAAAAATTCATACTTGAATGTATTTTCGTCTTCCAATCGCATAATTTACATTTTAAATAATGACTATTAGGCATATGAGAAATCTCATGGTACAATAATTTGTTGAAGCTTGGTGTAGCTGCTTGAATAACACAAAATTTACATTTTGCACCACGTTCGTTATATTTAAATTGTAAATGTTCTGGTTTCTCTACACGATGCATAAAGTTTAGCTGCTTTTTCCAACAATGTGCTGAATTTAATTGAAATACATACATTGGGCATTGTCTCATGATAAATTTTCCATAAATATACTGAGCCTCTTTATGTAGGCTCTTTTCTTAACATCTAATTCTGGCCGTACAGGATATGACAGTTTTGCTTCAGGTTATAATCCACACTCATACTATTTTCAGATTCTGTTTCATAATTTTCATCATTTTCAACATTGGACTTTGCATCAACATCATTATCATCATCGTCATTTTTTGATAACTCTGTTTTAAGCTTCATATTTATCAAAGGTTCATCTTCCTTAGTATTAGAATTGGAAACATTGTCATCTTCGGTTAAGTTTTTATCAAGTTTAGCTTTTTTCCTATGTTTAAATTCTTTACTATCCGTACTAGAATTAATACCATCATCAACATTTTTCGTGGTCTGTTTGAGTTTTTAAATTTGCCAATGGTTCGCCTTTATCAGTATTAGAATCAGAATGGCCTTGGCCATCTTCACCGTGTTGCAAAGTAGGCGACACATGTTGGTGTTGATGTTTGCGCATATTGCGGATATGTTGGTGGTTCACTAGTCATTAATTGTTTAGAAGTTTCAACTTGTTGCGTTTGTTGTTGTTGTTGCTGGCTGATGATGTGGTGTTAACGTTTGTTGTACAATTTATTCGGGTGATTGCACATATTGTTGGTGTGTTATAGTGCTGGAAATCCTTCCGATATTGAAAGTCCTTGATTAGTGTAATCCCCACGTAGTGAACTACTCCTGTGACCGCGTCCGCGGTAACTATTACATCTGAAGGCGCTTAAGTTACAGGCATAGCTGACATCGCTTATATAACAGGTTGACTCTAAAGTAAAAACCAAAACAAAATATTAGAATCAGTGTTTATGAATAACATATTTAAAAAAAGCTCTTACAACAACGTGATCGGTGGCTACATCCCCGTGAAAGTAGTGTGGTGTTCCTCCTTGTATAAACGTAGATACTGGATGTGCTCAACCGTGCAGTTTTCTTCTAATTTGAGCAAATGTATGTTCTTACAGCCACAGCTGGAATATTTGCGATATTTCTATCCTCACATCGTCAAAATCAAATTACCTAGAATGAAAAAGAAACTCATATCAGTAAGAATAGATTAAAAGTTTTTAATATAAGCCGAAAAGTGTTCCATAAATAGGGCTCCACACATAGCTCTTTTCCAAAGGCACAAGAGAAATTTCAGATAACTAGAATCAGGACCTGGTAAAGTAACTTCAAAGGCGATTTAGTCGCCACTACTTCGTATGCGTACTACGCTCCCTTTCGGCATGCATCATCAATTTCGTCATTACTATAAAGGCCATCTTGCTCACAGCAATCCAACAATCTATTTGTCCGCAAATTCGTGGAACTAAATTCCTAATGGAAGGTTCCTCTCCAAAAACTCTGTTTACAGACAGTCTTTCGCCGTGAAAACGAGGGCAGTGAAATATTACATGTTCCAATTCAGACGGACAGCTTGGACAGAAAGGATCCTCCTCTATCCCACGCTTATGTAGATATTCCTTCAAGCCACCGTGCCCGCTCAATATCTGTGTGAGATGGTAATTTAGTTTGCCGTGTTTTCGCTCGTACCATTCCGCTATATTCCGGAATAGCATGAAGGTTCAGCGCTCTTTTCTCGAATCTTCCCGCCGTTCTTGCCACCTTACTATTGTTCATGACCTTGCGGTTTTCTTAGCATCTTCAGATGGTCGGCTGAATCCAATGCCATACAGATCGGCCATTTCACCTGAGAGTAGATGTACTGGGATTTTCCTGGATAAAACATGGATCGCGTCGTCGGAACAGCACATGCTATTCGTATAGCAGTAATGCGGTAGGCTGCTAGTATATCTTTTTGGTGGACCATTTTAGATCTGTGCCATACTGGTGCTGCATATAATATTATAGAGCTGGTTACGTTGGATAATCGCTGACGGGTAGCTTCGCTTGGGCCGCCGATGTTGGGCATTATTCGCGTTAGGGTTCCACTAACTCTAGAAACTTTGTCCCCCACCGCCCTGAAGTGCTCCCTAAAAGTTAGTTTTGAGTCAATGATTACTCCTAGATATTTCAAGGAGGGCTTTGAATTTATTTGAAAATCTCCTATGGTTAGGACCAACTCATCCACAGTCCGCTTTGAGCTCATCAGAACCACTTCTGTCTTATTGCTAGCCATCTCCAGCCCCGTGTTCGTCAACCATTCCTCTATTCTTCCCATGGCGTCATTACATAATGCTTGGAGCAGATCAAGTTTCTTGGCCACTGCTACTACGACAATATCATCTGCATAGCCGACAATTTCCGTGCCTCCGGGAAGGTGGTTTTGTAGCACCCCGCCATACACCGCATTCCAAAGAGTTGGACCTAGAACAGATCCCTATCTAATCTATCTATCTATCAAATTATTCGGAGCAGGTACGGAACTTGTCTTGGTACACCCAAAGTGCACCCACGCTTCTCATGGCTCCAGCGGGTTAGCGGCTTCCTAGAACTTAAGCCACTTGCTGCTTCTAGATCTGACATCTGTCAGCTGGAGTCTTAGCCCGGCAAGCGCAGGGCACGAGCACAGAATGAAATCGATCGTTTCCTCCTCCAACTCGCACTTCCTACATCTGCTATCACTGACCAAGACTAATTTAAAGGCAAGTGACGCCAGAAGGCAGTATCCAGTAAGAATACCCGTCATGAGTCTAGTCTACAGTTTAATGATAATAAAAATATAAGAATCAGTGTTTATGAATAACATATTTTAATTAATCTCTTACAACAACCTGATCGGTGGCTACATCGCCATGTAGGTAGTGTGGTGTTCCACCTTGTATAAACGTAGGTACTGTATGTGCTCAACCGTGCAAATTGACATTAGCAGTAACATTATTTACATAAACATAGCTTGGTATTTGTGAAGGCCTCAATATAGCATACATTGGTCCAGTTCGGTGTGCACCAGCCACTGGTACAAACACTTTTGAATGCATAGCTTTCATATAGGATGGATGTCCAGCAGTGCTCCGGTTGTGCCAATATGTAATGGGCTGCTCCGTCTCTTGGTACGGCTGTATAGGTATAGGCGGGTGCAATGTATTACTAGGCTCAAGATCGGAAGGTACATAGATGGCTCGAAGACGCCAGAGGGGATTGGAGCCAGAGTTTTCGGACCCAGAACCAAAATATCAGTAACTCTAAAAGCACATCCGAGCATTTTCGAGCGGAAGTATTCGCCATAAGTTAGTGCGCTAAGCTGAACCTTCAGCGCTGATACCCCAAAGAAACAATTGCCATACTCAGTCAGGCAGTCAGGTTCCACTAAAGGCACATGCGGCGTTCGAAATAAAGTCAGCACTTGTCCTTCAGTGCGTAGAAAAGCTGAATCAATTAGGAGCACACAACGTAGTACTGTTGGCCTGGGTCCTAGGCCACAGGGGAGTGGAGGGCAATGAGCAGGCGGACTCCATGTTTAATTTGTTGCGTCTCTCCCACAAATTGTCAACCCCCCAGCAGATCCTTGCAGCGGGTCTGCGCCATACTCTCCTCTTCCGGGAAGGTATCGACCCCAATCCGGGTCCTTCTCCTGACCCCAGTACTGAGAAATGGGTTTGCTGCGTTTGCCGGAAAAGAATCTTTTTAGGACGGTCATATATATAAGGGCCTGAAATATTTCAATGAACTTCCTAATCACATAAAAAGTAGTAATAACTTCAATACTTTTAAAAAAAGTTTATTGGAGCATTGTAAAAACCTTCCAATAAGATAGTTTTTTTTCTTTTATTTTTTTACATGATATACCGATACTGGAGCGCGAAAAGGGAATGGTAATAATGGTAGCAGCAAAATACAATGCATCCGGCCCTAAGGAAAAGAAAATCGGACGCCACCTGTAACTCCAGACAGTTCCAACAACTAATTTCGCTGGAATTCGGTATTTCCAGCTGGTATTTACTGTTGCTGATCGGAATCATTCGCATTCCGACAGCATAAATATAACAATAAAATTATATAATGTGTAACAAAAATAACGAAAATAAGGCCAAATAAAAGTTGGAGCAAGGGGGATTGGAAACACGTCCTTTTCAACCTCCCATTATATGTTGAGCTGTGCTAATCGGAATCTTCATGCATTCCGACAGCGTCTTTACTAAACAAAGTTGAGGGGTGATTGGATACACTTATTTTCAATTTCCAACATCCAAAGACATGTTTAGCTGCATTGATCGGAGACTAATACATTCCGAAAGCTTAAAATACACATATAATTGAAAAATATAAGTTCCAAATTTTGTTGCCTTAAGCTGGGAGCACTGGAGGATTGGAAACGCGTCCTTTCCGACCTTCCTTAAATGACTGGCTCCCAGACTCGTCCCTTTGTCACGCTAGTAAATATGCTGATCGGAATCACATGGCATTCCAACAGCATATTCAATAGTAATAAGTGATTATAACAATGAATTGCACTTAGTAGTTTAAGTTTTAGGCCTAAACAGCCGTAATAATAAATAAATTAAATTAAAAAAATAAATACTCTTGTCAGTGTTTCACGTGCAAGGGATGGTTGCATCGGACAGGTTGCTCTGGGCTAGATTCCTCGTAACTTTTATAAATCTTTTGTGGCTCTTGTTGTTCACGGCCTCATTACATTGAGGAAATACGGCACCTGAGAAAACAGCCGTATGAAGCTAAAAATCACAAGCATGTCTACAGTGAACTCCACAAACAGGCGTCGGACCTCTATGCCGGTGATTCCTGTATTCAAAGAACAAAACTAGCAGAGGAGGAACGCACTCTCCCTAGGGAAATGAGAGTAGTCACTCTAGCTCAACTTCGAGCTGGATAACGTAACAGGTTAAACTCTTACCTATCCAGAATCAACCCCGACATACAAAACATTGTCCCGCTTGTAATGTGTCCCCACATGTCACCAACCATCTCTTTAACTGTATTGTGCAACCAACGCCTCTAACACTCCTCTCATTATGGCCCACCCCTGTTGAAACAGAAAGTTTCTTTGGACTCCCGTTAGAGTACATTGATGACAATTTGTGATCGGTCGCACCTATTGGATGGGGCGAAGCACTGCTACTACAACAACAGCAGGCGGACAACACGGAAAGAGAGGCAGCAACTGCATGACCCATCGATCCCGAGCTGTTCCTGCCAGTTGGCCCACAGGGGCATTTATTTGCAGAAGGGAGGGAAAAGAGAGAACACTGGCGCAATATGCCAGGCCTGAGTCAATCTAAGTTACTGTTAGGGGGTTACAGCACAACTCGATATAGGGCATTAATAGGCCTCTCAAAAAGATAACCTAAAAACCCCAACGGCTATTCTTACAAGACACTGTAGACTGAACAGTCACATGCAAAAACTGGGTATAGTATAGAACAACACATACCGATTTTGTGATGGATCAGCAGACGGTGGACCATATCCTTCTAGATTGCGGCGCAATTTCAAGACGTAGGGCTAAGTTTATGGGCTCACCATGGCCAGAGCATTCCCACATTTAATCCCTCAAGCAAAGAACACTGCTGGGGTTCATCAAGGAAGTCGGCTAGGATGAGGTGCTGTGAAGGAGATGTGCAAGTCACTGTGCAATCCTCAATAAATGATCTATCTATCTACGTTCCGGTAACAAGCACCATTGTGGTACTAGCCCCTCCATCTCGGGAACTATTGATATGACTACATTAAACCTTCTAGGGATTGAATATTAATAATGCCGGCAATGAGAAAGTCTGCTAAAATGCACCATTCTCCATGGAATGCTCGATATATAACTTTCCACGTTTTGAAACAGTGATGAAAAGAGCAAAATTTACAATAATTTTAACTGGCTGTGGGTAGTAAGGTGTTGATGTCCTCTCTTAACGCAATGTAATGACAACTGCGATGCAGGGAAAATGACAAAAATCATGCAAATCTACTGATAATAATTAATTTTTCCTCCCCTTCTATGCAGTTCTATGCATACATACATATGTATTTTTCTCTCCAAATGCTAATTAAAAAAATTAATTGGTTTTCACATGAACTTCGAACTCTGTCGTATTTGCATTCTTCAGATGATTATCAACAAAAGCATGACAAATTATCACTAAAAAAATCATACATGTTGCTTATATATTTAATATGGTAGCCAATTTACTTACCCTTTCTGGTGCGATGATTCCTGAACAGTCGGGCCTGACTAGACGCGATTTTTTTTGCCTTAAGAGAGCGTGCTTAACGCGAACCCTATCATGTTTTGGCCCAACTTTGGTGATGCAAAATATCAAAGACATTTCTGCTTCTAATGCTTCTAGGATAGCAGCAGCAGCTCCCGGTGGCACCACATAAATAACAGTTGCATGCCGATCAGTTGCCTTTTTTGCTCCGGCTACCTATTCAATTTTAATTCACATTACATTATCTACTATTGCAATTTTTAATCACTACAAATCAATATAAATTACCGAAGCAAATACTGGCAAACCAAGATGCGTAGTTCCACCCTTTTTTAGGGAAATACATCCAACCAGTTTGGTACCGTATTCCAAAGCATGTTGCTTGTAAAGTACCTTGTTTTTGTAGATTTCCTTTGATTTTGTCATATTCTGAGCTGAACCGCAACCCGGCGGAGATGCTATCTATTAGAATAATATAACATTTTTTTTATTATTTAAAAATGCACATACGTATGAATGAAAATCAGAAAGTAAATAATGTTGTTGTTGTTGTAGCGATAAGGACACTCCCCGTTATCGACTTTGGTGGTCCTTTGCCGGATGCAGATCGGGTACGTTCCGGGAACCATTAAGGTAGTAGCCCGACCATATCGGGAGCGATTTAGTAGACATAAAACTTTGTAGGCCATCCCGCCGATTCTATACAACTTAATATGGTAACGATTTAAAAGACGGTGCACCACCCAATTTTTATCAAAAATTATCAAACGTGGAATCAAAAGGCGCGCCTCGAGCTCCGTTTTTATTATTATTTGATATTTTTAAATTAGGTGGTGTACCGTCTTGTAAAACTTTACCCTTAATATTATTTTGGGCGAAGGCCGCCAACGCAAAAAGATGGTCTCTGCAGCAATATTCTTAATTTCCGTCACATGTCACAACTCAAATTAACTTAATGTTATCTTGGGCGAAGGTCGCCAACGCAAAAAGGTGTTCTCTGCAACAAAATTTTTAATTTCCGTCACATGTCACAACTAAAAGCACAAGATATTTTTCGTTGTAAACAATTTATATTTTTTTTGCGTTTCAATGTTTTCCGGAATAATTAATGAACTGTCATTTCGATGACAGCATGAAACGTCGATGTGTTAGTGGAGAGCGAAAAAAGCTTTGAATGTGTGGGTGAACTGGTTACCTCCGTCTTGTAGGGAATGTATGTGAGTTAGATACGCCCATTAACGCGGAAATTGTGTGTAAGTACGCTGCCAACGAAAAAATTCTAAAGCGTGTTCGCTTCTACGTACTGCATGGTTGGCCTGAAAAATTGAAGCCAGAAGATGCAGATCTACAACCATTTTTCGACCACCATTTCGCTCTGACAATAGCGATTTACTTTGCCTCCAAACAGAGTATAATCGTGTCGTTATTCCCGCTTCGCTCCGCGGTAAAATTCTTCAGTTACTACATGATGGACACTGGGCTGTAACAAAAATGAAGCAATTAGCTAGGCAAAAAATTTGGTGGGTCAACATGTACAAAGACATTGTCGAAATGGCTAACAAGTGCGACATTTGCAAAGTTGTGAACCCTGCACCACCACGGCAGTATGAAAGCTGGCCTGAGGCAAATCGTCCATCGGAAAGAGTGCACATCGATTTTGCAGGGCCTATATTTAATTCCATGTGGCTTATTTGTGTCGATGCATTTTCGAATTTTCCATTTATTGTACAAATGACCTCTACTACATCCGACCATACAATATCTGCACTATCGAGAATTTTTGCCATTGAAGGAATTCCCGAACCCCTCGTTAGCGACAACGGCCCTCAACTTGCCTCTGACTCGTTCAAGGATTTTTGTGCACAACTGGGCATCAAACATGTGACATCAGCGCCATTCCATCCTGCTTCAAATGGGTTGGCAGAACGTTTTGTCAGAACCTTTAAGGTTTCGGTTAAGAAAAATACCGATGATGGTCTTAAGATTCAAGCCGCAGTGACAAAGTACTTAGCTACTTACCGTTCCATGCCCAACGCTGCTGGTAAGACACCATCAGAACTTCTTCATGGAAGAGCGATTCGCACTATACTAACTCAAATTATTGAACAGCGACGCCGAAGCAAAATGAAATTCGAAACGAAACAAGATTTCCAATTAAATCAGCCGGTATTCATGAAAAGCTACGCAAGAGGTCCCAAGTGGATAAAAGCTACTATTGAACGACACATTGGAAAAATTGTATACTTAGTAAAAACGCCGAATGGCCATTTCAAACGTCACAGAAATCAGCTTAAAAGTAGAAACAGCTCCGACGCACAAACACCTACGAATTTTGAATACCAACCGCCAAGAGAGAATGAGACTTCACTTTCCAATAATCAACAAACACAAAATCCGATTGCAGAGCCTCTTGATCCCGCTGGCACATCCGCCGTGGAAAACCAAGTCCGTAAGAGTACACGCATGCGAAAAGAAGTCATCAGATACGAAGCTCCTGATTTCCGAAGAACTTAAATGTATCTATTTTGATTTTTTCATTTCACACATGAGCGTATGTATGCATATACAATTTTTTTAACTTTGTGTATTAATGAATTTAATTGATTGAAAAGTTCTTAGCATTGCATCAAATGAAGGGTGGAGTAGTGTTATATACTTATTGATATGAACTTTGATCATTCTATTTTCCCAATATTTTATTTGATACTATTTCATACCCTGTAATGAAATGACATTCAATTTGGAATAAAGTTGAGTTGAAACATATACGTGAAACTGTGCGGTACTGCAATCCTATCATAAACCTACAAACTTTTATGTTTTTTATTCATTGTTTATATATTGGATTTATAGTTGTGCAACAGTTTATTTTTAAGACATCCCGCCTTCTGAGAAACCTTTTTTTAAAAGGTTTTACCACGCCATCTAAGTTCTGTTCCTTACGCCCATTTTTCAAAGTTTCACATTGGATTTACAGTTATACAACGGAGTGTTATTTGTTTTCTAGCAATATAGAATAGTTTGTTATGGTTCATGCAATCAATATTATTAGTATGTGTATATTTTGGTTTATTTATAGACTCAAATGACTTCAATAAAGTGAGTTATCGCAAATTTTTGCTAAGTTTGCTGAATTTATTTGGCGAGGAAAAAAAGTTTTTGGACAATCGAGCCAGCCTTATAATTAGGTAAATTTTTTATTATATTAGTGGTATTCACTCTTGTGTATTCGGAATCTATTATGTATTGGATGAGGGGAGCATACCTAGAAATAGATACGGAATTGATTTACTAAAATGCATTCCTCAATTTATTTGTCAAAAGCATACGCTGATGCTTCACTTCCACTTCTACGTTTCACAACCAATTTCCAATATTGTATAAAAGTGACAAAGCGTAACATTAAAATGTATGCACTTTTATCAAAAAAGTTTAATCTTTTTAGGGATTTGGCGTAATTTAAAACTTATCCGGCACATTTTTTTCGGCCGCCGTTGTGTGGTGGTAGCGTGTTTGCCCCACCACACCGAAGGTCCTGGGTTCAAATCCCGGGCAAAGCAACATCGAAAATTTAGAAAAAGGTGTTTTTAATTAGAACCAAGTATGGGCGGGACTGTCTTCAGCTGTGCCGAAAACTTCATACCTTTCATGAATGGAACTGAGCAATAATCTTATCCCATATATATATACATACGTGTGAAATTTGAAGCGTATATCTTATAAATTGAGGAAGATATGATCTCTTTTCTGAAAAATCGGTTGTCTAATCGGACACCTAAATATAAAAAAGGAAGTTTTTTTGAGCGGGCAGTGATTTGGCAAATACTGCAAGTGTATTTATGCCATGAAAAGCAGAAGAAGAAGGCCAAGGTGTTTATATAAGTTCACCCTAACTCATGCTTTACGAGTGCAAATGTGTGACAACTTACTTCGAGCAATAGAATTTGATTTAAAGATTTCAGTAAAGAAGTTGCATAATTTAATTAATTTTTGTAAATTCCAGCAATGTGCAAGTGCAGGCCAACTAAACGTGCTTACGCTCACCAAGGTTACACTTACATAGGTACATTATCTCGAATTGTACATTACCTCGAACTCTTACAAATGCATTTAGAATTTGAATCGGTAATCGAAGTTTCCTAGTTACACTGAACTAAGCGTTCACGACTGCATAAATATTAAAATAAACAAATAAGGAAGGCTAAGTTCGGGTGTAACCGAGCATTACATACTCAGCTGCAGTGTTTCCAGGTTAGCCTTTTCGAAGCTAGATTTAGCCTTTCTTTTTTGCCTTTACCCTCTAAATTTTGGGTTTAGATTCGTGACTTTCTTCTAGCCTTTTTTACTCCGAATGTATTTTTAATAATTTCTAAAATAAAATAATTTCAATTATTCCTTAGAACACTTTGTACATAAGCAACGCCGGGAAATATTTTATATAAATAATTAATTTGTAATATTTTTTTTTATGTATGTACACATATGCACTCATTTAAAGTAATTCCATGTGCTAGTCAAAGAAAATGTGCCTTATATGTTTTGAAACAAGAAGTTATGTTTAAGTTGTGTTTATAGGTTTTTATTTACGAATGTCTAAACTAAAATATAAAAAAATTTTATGAATTTACCAAAAAAATGTCTGGCCTTTTTTAGCTTCTTTTTTTTCTAAATTTAGTATTTTCTAACCTTTTTTTTTTGCCAATCTAGCCTCTTTTTTTCATCACCTGGCAACACTGCTCAGCTGAGAGCTTTTGAGAAAATTTGTCTTTTTCATGGATACATACAAATGGTAATACTTAAAAGGGAAGCAATTTGCCTTTGCTATCTTTCTTCAGCTATCAATTTGTTTTATTTGAATATTTCTTTTAAATATGAAAATTTGGTTAAATTTGGACGCATTTCTTTATCCTTTTTTATTTTTGTTGTTTACGGCCTTTGAATTATAACTTTTTAAATATAAACGAGCTCTAGGCCAAATATTTGTATATTCTTAATAAAACACAATACGTGAATTTTTGATATACAATTATATTATTTAATTTGTCGATATTTCGACTTCAGTCTGAAGTCATCATCAGGACTAGGTACGAAAAGAACAAACATACATATTAAGATCATAAAAATACACATTTGCACAAGTACAGAACTTACATTTTTGAATGCAATATGTCGACTAGTGTAACAAAAATATAAGTTTACGAACAGTGCAAAGCAAATAACAATAAAATGTAAATAACACACAGCCGTTATCATAAACAAAAAATGAACATAAGCAGAAAGTTATCTAAATGAGTAGTGAGCGCCGCTCAAGTGATATCAGCTGCAGCCTGCAGGTGAACTCTTTGGTAAACAGTGGGAGATGCTCTTATCTATTATTGTTGTTGTTGTTTATCCTTTTTTTTAAATCACCCCTGAAAGTTTTTCGAAGCGTTCTTCATTATGAGTCCGATATTCCGTATCACATACGTTTGGGAAATATCGAACAAATTGTAGACCAAGGGTGACGTTTTTTGGAACGATTTTCCTTCATCCTTTGTCAAATAAGGGAAACTGAACCTGGGGTAACCCTGGAATGTGTTTGTATGACATGGGTATGAAAGGTATCAAGGAGTATTTTAAAAGGGAGTGGATCTTAGTTCTATAGGTGGACGTCTTTTCGAGATATCGCCATAAAAGTGGACCAGGGGTGACTCTAGAATGTGTTTGTACGATATGGGTATCAAATGAAAGGTGTTAATGATTATTTAAAACGTAGTGGGCCTTTGTTCTATATTTGGACGCCTTTTTGAGACATCGCCATAAAGTTGGTCCAGGGGTGACTCTAGAATGTGTTTGTACGATATGGAAATCAAATGAAAGGTATTAATGAGGGTTTGAAAACGGAGTGGCATTTAGTCGTTTATATGAAGGCGTTTTCGAGATATCGACCAAAATGTGGACCAGGTCTCCCAGAACATCATCTGTCGGGTACCGATAATTGAGTTATATATGTAATTCCACGTATCCTGCCATTATTCCAAGGGCTATTGATTTCGCCCTGCAGATTTTTTTATTTTCTTCTACGTAATATGGTAGGTGGCACACCCATTTTACAACGTTCTTTCTAAAGTTTTATTTTGCGTCAAAAAACCAATGCAATCACCATGTTCGATCTCTTTTTTCGTATTTTGTATAGAATTATGGCATTTTTTTCATTTTTCGAAATTTTCGATAGCAAAAAAGTGGGCGTGGTCATAGTCGGATTTCGCCCATTTTTAATACCAAGATAAAGTGAGTTCAGATAGGTACGTGAACTAGTAAAGATATATCGATTTTTGCTCAAGTTGTCGTGTTAACGGTCGAGCGAAAGGACAGACGGCCGACTGTGTATAAAAACTGGGCGTGGCTTCAACCGAGAAAACAGCTATCGTCGTAGAGGCTATGCCCTTACCAAATTTCACAAAGATTGGTAAATTTTTGTTCGACTTATGGCATTAAAAATATCGTAGACAAAATAAATGAAAAAGGGCGGAGCCACGCCCATTTTGAAATTTTCTTTTATATTTGTATTTTGTTGCACCACATCATTACTGGAGTTGAATGTTGACATAATTTACTTATAAACTGTAAATTTAATAAATAAATATTAAATTTTTTGTTAAAATTTGACTTAAATTTTTTTTAAGTGGGTATTCGTCATCCGATTTTGCTAATTTTTATTTAGAACACATAGTAATAGGAGTAACGTTCCTGCCAAATTTCATCATGATATCTTCAACGACTACCAAATTACAGCTTGCAATTTACCTTCATTTAAAAGTGGGCGGTGCCACGCCCATTGTACAAAATGTTACTACTTTTTTATTCTTTATTTATAGTCCGATTTCGTTCATTTTAAATAGCGATCTGAGATGAGTGCCCAGGAACATACATACCAAATTTCATTAGGATACCTCAAAATTTACTCAAGCTATCGTGTTTACGGACAGACGGACGGACACGGCTAAATTAATTTCTTTTTTCGCCCAGATCATTTTGATATCTATCTCGATTAGTGTATGCTCTGCTCAGCTGAGTATAAAAAATTGTGTACTCGTTAAGGTTTCGTGGGATATTTCGTAAATAAAAACTAAATAATGTTGAAAAAGGAAGAAAATACTTTTTTTGTATGATGACGATTGGTCTATTCACGCCACCTCACAGTGTTTATCAATTTATCTGTTTAAAAAATTGGTCTGCTTAGTGTATTTTATTTTTGTAATAAAGAAAAAAATATATACTCATAAGCAGATAGCCTGGTAAGAACGCCACGTGAATAGTCTAAATATGTTTAATCAGTAGTGTGTTAAGTAACCTCTTGTACTTGCAGACAATTATGCGTTTTGTTAAATGCGGAGTATATTTATCGGACATTTGCCGAAATAATTGATGAGGAAGTAATTAAATTTGCTGCTTCCATGGTTCGTTTACTTAACATGATATTGTTGACGTCGCCTGAACTCTTTGAACTGCGCGATTCGTTGCGAAACATTACAAATGATCAATCAGCAGATTTATTTAAATGCCTTTATAAAAGTTGGTCGCACTGTCCGGTATCAACGCTTTCATTATGCCTGCTAGCGCAAAGCTATCATCACGTATCGGAACTCGTCGTACTATTGTAAGTACCCAAGTAGAAATCGTTACAAATTGTCATACATACCGTAGTGGGTTAATTTTTGAGAGAAGTTATTATGAGATACGTTCTTACCCTACAATCCTTACCCTTTCAGCTACTAAAAACAAGCTGGAAAATAAGTGACTATCTTACGGGAATCCCAAATATCACTCACTTTTAGTTTTAGTTTTTAGTTTAGTCTTGCAGCGTTTCCATAAAAGCAACCATCTCTCACTAGTTTTTGCTTGTCAAACATGATACCACCACCACTCTTCAGCCATAGCCATACAAAAGTAGTCAGCCTTTTTCAAAGAAAATAACGAAATAATAATGCACATTAGTTTATTTGGCGTGTTGAACAACAATCTATAGTTAACTTGTTTTAGGTCTTTTTTGCAGCAACCCGTCTGAAACCTCGACAAGTTTCGGGCGGCTCGGAGAGTTCCTGCCCAATTCTAACTGAGCTGATGGTGTTGCTCAACATCATTTTGCACAGTCGTATAAGTTTTGCGACAAATATAATTTCAAACAGTGCTGTTGTTGTTGTTGTAGCGATAACATTACTCCCCGAAGGCTTTGGGAAGTATTATCTATCGGTGTGATGGTCCTTTGCCGGATACAGATCCGGTACGCTCCGGTAACACAGCACCATTAAGGTGTTAGCCCGACCATCTCGAGAAAGATTTACGTGGCCACATTAAACCTTCAGGCCATCCCTCCCTCCCCACCCCCAAGTTCCATGAGGAGCTTGGGGTCGCCAGAGCCTCGTCTGTTAGTGAAACAGGATTCGCCACGGATAGGTGAGTTTGAGAATTGGGTTTGGAGAAGTAGAGCTGGATTCGATTCGATTTTTTTAAGAATCGATTTTTCGATTCGATTCTAGAAAAAAGGCGATTTAATCGATTAAATCAAACCAAACAAAGTTTATTTAATTTTTGCTTATTCTTTGTAACAGTGTACTTGCTTACGTACTTAACCATTTGCACGATTTTTCCCGACAAATAAAGCTGGACAGTTTCTCTCCCATTTCGTTGTCTACCGACAAAATTGGAAGCATCAAGGAATGCAACATGGGTCTTCACTTGATCCTTTCATCGGAGTGAGATAATTAGTAGAGTCTTTACCGAAATGTCACACTTTTTGCGTTTTTTTTGAATCTTTTATTTCAAAATGTAGAGAAAACAACCTTGGGAACATTAACCAATACACTTTTTTCTTTACTACATATTATTACAATATCTATAATGTTCTCGCTTCGTTTACGGCATTAAAATCGATCTATGTTCAGCGTCATATAAAAAGGAAGTATTTATTACATGGTCGCCACCGTGGTGTGATGGTAGCGTGCTCCGCCTGCCACATCGTATGCCCTGGGTTCACACCCCGGGCAAAGCAACATCAAAATTTTAGAAATAAGGGTTTTCAATTAGAAGAAAATTTTTCTAAGCGGGGCCGCCCCTCTGCAGTGTTTGGCAAGCGCTCTTAGTGTATTTCTGCCATGAAAAGCTCTCAGTGAAAACTCGTCTGCCTTGCAGATGCCGTTCGGAGTCGGCATAAAACATGTAGGTCCCGTCCGGCCAATTTGTAGGGAAAATCAAGAGGAGCACGACGCAAATTGGAAGAGAAGCTCGGCCTTAGATCTCTTCGGAGGTTATCGCGCCTTACATTTATTTATTTTTTTATTTAATACATACGTAAGGTAACATGTTCTCAGTATACGTTTTGCAGCTTTTTAATCAATGAGGTATACGGAATTTTCAATTGACAACATACGGCAATTTGTGTCATGGTATGCATATTTTCAGTTAAAAACTTTATGGAAGTATTTTCTTAGTTTATTGAAAATAAAAAGGAGTAAGGAATTTAATTGACGAAATTTCATAAAAATTGCCACTTCTGTTTTCGTGTTTGCTGCTGTCTATGTCATAAAAAGTATTGATTTTATATATTTGTTAAAAGTGTGAAGGCAAAACGTACCGAGGATCCAAGCATTGTGTATAAGATCTGAATCCGTTATCTTCGACAATTCTAAAGGGTTGCATATCTGTGGCAATCATTCTAATCAAAGCACAATCCAGTTGTTTTTTTCGCTCATCTACAGACTGAGACTTATGTTGTTGTTATTAGGTTCACAAAAGGATTCTATAGGAGCTGTTGATGAAGACGTTTCCATCAACGTTGGATGTGACCGCTTCAAGCGATTTAACAAATGGGTTGTATTTCCACCTGTTTGGCATTTTTTGCCGTATGATTTGCATTTTCCAGATGCCCTGCACTTGACTAAAGTACTTTCAGACAACAGATCTGCGAATCTTTGGAATACTTATAAGATTGAATTCCCCTTCAGATTACTTTCAATTGGCTTACTAGAATCTAAAAACTTGGTAGTAATTAGTTTTCATTTCGTACTGAACACAATATCATACCACAAAATATATAAACACATGTTCAATATATTGCTTGCCAGAAGTGCGAAGAAATTTCTTCATCTTTCTCCTTTTTTTCGAAGCCACCAACACAATAAAGCTAAATTTATAAAAACTAAGATTTCAGAATATGTATTTCATCAAGCGTCCGTAAAGTAGATAGTGATGAAAACTTCGATGCCTGAAGAATCGAACGATTTAAAAAAAATCGATTCTACATTTCTAAAAAAAGATCGATTAAATCGATTAATAATCGAATCGAAATCCAGCTCTATGGAGAAGCTATATATTGCGCTGGCAACCTGAAGGGTTGCGCTAGACAGCCCCTTGAATATGGTATTTTAGTCGCCTCTTACGACAGGCATATCTACCGCGGGTATATTCTGACTCCCTAACCCACGGGGGGCAAAAACAGTGCTGTCGAAGGCGGCTTTAATTCGATGTTGTGTCAATTCCTTTTTCGCAGTGTTTTTCTAAGATTTAGCACATAGTGAAAATCTGGTCGATTTACCAGGTCTGAAGCCGTACTAAAAGGTTACAATTTTTGGCTTCAATCTTTCGCACAATACGCTTAACAGGACCTCATATGGTGTGGCTGATTCCGCGATAGATTGCGCAGTTTCCAGGATCCCCCATCTTTTAGACTGGGCAAGGACACTTAGATTCCAATCGTCAGGCATGCACTCGTCCGACCATATTTTGCTAAAAAGCTGATGCAAGCACCTTACCCAACCCTCGCTGCCGTAATTGAATAGCTCCGCTGGTAATCAATCATTGTTATTGTTTTTAATAATAGCAATAGCTATTCTGTCCTCTTCATAATCGGGTAGGTGGGGACAACAATTCAGTTTTTGGTAACATTTACGCCCTTTATTCCTGGTGGCTAGCAGCTCAAGCTCCTCGCAGTCATGACTTTCTGCCTCTGCTTTTTTCTTCCGCTTCCCTTTTCAACTCGCGGTCAACACAATGTTTTTTTGCAATCGCACCAGTTGATTTTCCGTGGTCGCCGGTAACCAATTTTTTGTTGTTGTAGCGATAAACACTTCCCGAAAGTTTTGTTATTGATCTTGATGGCCAACCCCTTGAATAATTTGTGTATTTAAGTCGCCTCTTACGACAGACATACCTGAGGCGGGTATATTCTAAGCTCCCTAACCTGCGGAACGACGGTGGGACAACTCCCCGTTGAAATGGTTGGCCGCATCGCTTAATTGAGGCAATACAAGTCTAAATAGCAGAAGGGTTTTAAATGAATCTGATTGACGTTTGAGCGGTTTTTCCCCGTCGGGTGGACTTGTGCCCGCTTGCAGCCGGTTTGTGGGTCATAGGCTGTGGGTGAAATCCTCCAGCTAGCCCTTAAACCGATTATGTCGGAGTTGCCTGACCAGGTTGTCGCCTTCTCACATTAGTAAACGGATGTTCAGTGGCTGCCCAGTGGATACTTGGCTACAAGCTACCGGCAGTAGTGAACTGCTTAAACCCCATGCAAAAGAATTGCCTTTCATATACAGTTGCGATAACTGAAACAGTAGTGCACACTTGCGAAAATCATAGTTCCAATAATACCGGAAATTATGTGATATCGATTGTTTTTTTTTTAATTTTTATCTCATGTATATGCTTAAACTTAAATATGTGTATGCTCAACTACTTAAAGATGGGTTTGATGGTGAATGAGGACAAAACGAAGTACCTGCTGTCATCCAGCAAAGAGTCAGCGCATACGCGCCTTGGCAACCACGCTACTGTTGGCAGCCATAATTTCGAAATAGTAAAAGACTTCGTTTATTTGGGAACCAGCATCAACACTAGCAACAACATCAGCACTGAAATCCAGCGAAGAATCAATCTTGCCAATAAATGCTACTTTGGACTAGGTAGGCAATTGAAAAGTAAAGTCCTCTCTCGGCGAACGAAAATCATACTCTACAAGTTACTTATCGTAAACCGTCCTGCTATATGGGGCAGAAGCATGGACCATGACATCACCAGATGAAGCGGCTTTGGGAGTGTTCGAAAGATTTATGGACCTCTACGCGTTGGCGATGGCGAGTACCGAAGAAGATTTAATGATGAGCTGTACGAGCTACATCAACATAGTCCAGCGAATTAAAACGCAGCGGCTGCGCTGGCTAGGCCATTTTATGCGAATGAAAGATGATGCTCCGGCCAAGAAAGTGTTTCTATCGGAACCCGCCTATGGAAGCAGAAGTAGAGGGCGGCCCCACTCCGTTGGAAGGACCGGGTGCAAAACGATTTAAACTCCCTTGGTGTGACCAATTGGCGCCGGTTGGCGGAGCGAAGGAGCGACTGGCGCTCCTTGTTGGACGGCCATAACCATTTAGACGGTTAAGCGCCAATTAAGTAAGTAAGTAAATAATATGCTTAAACTATAGACAAAAAAAAATAAACCTTTCAACAGCAAAGGCTTAATTTTTAAAGAAGTAACCTCTGTTCCAAAGTAGTGGAAGGAGTAGGGTCTGCGGTATACTGTGCTCATCTGGAAATAAACGGATCCTACAGGCTTCCAGATCACTGAAGCGTTTTCCAAGCGGAAGTATTAGCCGCAACCAAAGCAGTAGAAACTGTGGAAGAGAATAGCTTAAACTGCAACCGTGTTAACTTTTGTATTGACAGTCAAGCAGCAATTAAGACACAATCTCGCATAGCACAGCATCTAAATGCGTGTTAGAGTGTAAGCAGTATCTGGAGAGAATCGGGACAGGGAGAAGCATACATCTGTATTGGGTCCCAGGGCATATGGGAATAGATGGGAATGAAAAAGCGGATGAACTAGCTAAAAAGGGTGCATCCCTTGAAGCTTGCTCCGTAGACGTCCCAATTAGACTGGGCGAAATTAAGCGAAGGCGAGAGGTGCACATGATCGACCAAGCTGGAAAGGCGTGGGTTCAAGCGCGGGGCTGTAAAGTGTCGAAGATTATGTGTAGGTCTTACAACCTTAGACTAACAAAGTTGCTTCTATCATTAAAAAGAGAGGACTGTAGACACATGACGGGTATTCTGACTGGACACTGCTTTCTGGCGTCAAAATGCCTTTAAATTGGGCTTGGTCAGTGATAGCAGATGTAATGCGGGTTGGAGGAGGAAACGATCGAGTCCGTTCTGTTCTCGTGCCCTGAGCTTGCCAGGCTAAGACTCCGGCTATTAGGAGTGATACAGCTGTCAAATCTAGAAGCAGCAGGTGGCTTAAATCCTAGGAAGCTTCTAGTATTTGCCAGCACTACGTAATACTACGGACTCATTCAGTCTAACCTAACGTGTTCCAAATATGAGCCAAATTAGACCAAAAATACGATTTTTTGAAATATATCGATCCATGCTCCACCCCAGCGGAGTTTTTTCTTCTTTTTATTGCATTGTCATCGGGTTATGAACTATATTTCAAGTCTCAAGCTTGTAGCTTATCGGGAAGTTACTTTAATTTCAATTACAAAATTCGTAAAAAACGCTCGCTACACAGAGTCAAGCTAAATAAAACCGTTAAAAAACAACGGTCATGTTACCGAATACTAAATACCTATGCTAATTCAAGTACAAATTTGATACATACTAAAGGACTTTTGTTACATGCTGCCATTTTGCTGCTCGCAGTAATTTGCATAAGAACACATCTTACGTGGACTTATTTTCGTTAGCGCTTATGTATAAAAAACTCTTTTGTCCCTACATTTAATTATGAAATTGTCCTTTGGATTTGCAGCAACTTGAATGCAACTTTTATTTTGGTTTTCTAGTAATTTCAAAAAATATTAGCTATAGGCGCACACTACTATTTCAGTGCTCGCAGCTGTATGCCACGCAAAGCGCAAGCGGAAGGTTTTTTGCCGTTTCAAAACAATAACAGCGGATTCTGTGGGTGTTATTCTAAGCAGCTAGAAAGTAGTACCCTGCAGGAAAAGGAGCTAACTTCAAATCACCTACAAATAGTTAAAAATTTTATATAAGCTGAGGCTGACAATTGGGCTGGAGAAGCTATAGATTGGACTGCACAACACCATTAGGCCCAATTTTCTCAATACCAAGTTGTTGTGGCGAACAACATAGATTAACTCAAATTGTTAATGTTCGAAAAAAACAAAATACGTTACGATATTGAGAAAACAGAAACTCTTTCTCATGGATTTCAAGAATATTCCTGGCTATGTTTCAATCGATTTGAAGCAGCTATCCTCAAATCTAAATTTGCTAATCATCCCAAATTCCTATAGTTGGAAATTTTTTTGAAAATCTCATTTTACAAGTGTTAATTTTTAGTGCTGACGTGGAAATAACTTTGGAGCTCCTAAACGAATTGGACAAACTAGTGCAGCTAATAGAATCACCAATTTTTGCGCGTAAGTTACATACATATATAAATTATTGTTTCACTTGTTGATAGATGTACATATATATGTATTTTTTTAACGTCCCATATCATCTCAATAGCTTTACGTCTCACTTTGGTTTCCAAATCAAACAACTGCACAGATGCGCAGCATTTGGCACATGCTTTATTTGGGATTCTCATGCTCTTACCACAAACTGATGCTTTCAACTTATTAAAAAATCGTTTACAGTGTGTGCCTAACTATTGGGGTCAAACACCAGCGTAAGTTGTTTAATTTATTTAAAATTTAACTACTTTTTTGTTTTTTTAGTGATGCGAATAATTCACTACAACATAAAAGCAACATCGATTTTGATGCCTTGCTGCGACATTTCAAAAAAGTTCAAAAATCTCAAAGGACTTTAAGGATTCAGCAAAGGCGCAATATAATAATACCTGAGGACAATTAATTATTATGTCTAATACTTTTTTTAATGTTGTTGTTGTAGCGATAAGGACACTCCCCGAAGGCCTTGGGGAGTGTTATCGATGTCGATGGTCCTTTGCCGGATGCAGATCCGGTACGTTCCGGTAACAAGCACCATTAAGATACTGGTCCGACCAGGATTTAGTTATGACAAATAATAAAATCAAGAAACCGATACTTCCTTCCACACCATGTTCCGTGAACGTTCTTGATTTTCCTCTGGAAGCAATACTTTTAAACAGGGACGGAAAATAATATTTTGTTTTTTCGGAGTCATAAAATTGTCCTAGGTGAAAATTGTTAAGTTCCCAGTCGTTCATGTCGAATCATGCATTCTTTTTATTTTTCGAACTTTTTCCATAAAGTCCACATATAAAAGTAAAAATAAACTTTTTTTTGGATTATTAGTTAAATGGTTAAAGCGTAAGCTTAATAAAACACCAGGTTATCCCTCTATTGGTGTTAATCCATAACACCAGGTTATATATTCAGAAGTTTGTTGTCTTTAGATTGCTGTACAGTTGCTCCACCAACACACAGGTAATACACTAAGGCCAGAACCATGTGCGTAGGTTTCTGCGTAATTGAGGTTATTATATATTTAGATATTTTGTTAAAGAATATATTAGTACAATAAGATGTTGAGATCTTTTCTAGTAAAACAATAATTATCAAAAAGATAGTAGACATAATTAATTAATCAATTGCATGTCAAGAAATACTTAATCTAATTAGAATCACCCTTATCGCGAAGTTCACGCGGAAAAGTGTTCGCCTTCACTTCTTTTGTTCGGGTGAACTTTATCCGCCTATCGTCAATTTCGGGCGAACAAAAGTTCACTTCGAAACAGCTGATGCTCTATTGTGAATTGGCAGTGAACAAAAAATTTGCTTACAATTGTGTAAATTTTGTAACCTAGCATATATTTCCTTAAAATACAACAAAAATAGAAATAAAAAATTTATAAAAGAATGTTTAGTATTACACTTAGGTTGGTATTGATTGAGCGCGATTAGAATATAAATGTGAAAGCGATTCGGAGGCAATTAAGAGACAGTTCTAACCTTTTGGAGCTAAGTGGTTCACTGTAAGCTAATAATTACTATTTTCAGCACTTTTGAATAACAAGTTAATTTTTTTTTAATTAGCTTTGTCCAATATTACAGGCTAAACAAACCGGCATTCTAATATTAGCTAGATTCTTACCAATTCCTTGCCACCATTGAAGCAAAAATTTGGAGTTCCCCCAAATGCAAAATTGAGTACATGTCTTCGTTTTTCGCATAGGGAAAAGGCGTTGGAAAGGACCATGAAGTAGGCCTTAGCCAATCTTGTTTCATTGAGGTACTCAACTTGGTCTACTGATACGTTGTCATAAAAAATAGAATTTACATACTTAGCAATACAGGAATTTCACTTTTTCCCACTCAGCTTCCGATTTTGCATTATTTATTGATTTATTTCTAATAATAAAAGTACATATTATTATAAGAATACCAAATTCCAAAACAAAGAATTACTTACATTTTTCTTCGTTCGCCTGTAAAATGTAAGAGAACAAATTTGGGTTTCCGCGCTGTTCATTTCGCCCGAACACAGAGTTGCCGATAAGGTGAAATCTTTTTCGAACACGAAAAATTTTTTCGCCACCCTCTGCGATAGGGTGAACAAAAACTGTGAATATTTTCGGGTGAAAATAAAACTCGCGATAAGGGTGAATATTTAAATTAAAAGAGAAAAAAAAACAATGAAAAAACAGCAAGGTATACATAAGAGTACAAATGTATGTATGAAATAGATATAATAATCGAAGTCTGAGGAGCGCATAATTAAAGAATAAAATAAATTGATAAATAAAAATAAATATGAGACTATAGTTAGAACTGAAAGCAGGAAATAGCAAACAAAGAAAAGAGAATAGTAATAGTTTTAGCAGTAGTAGTAACTAGTTGCCCTTGTTTAGTTGATTCCTAGTACTTGATGATATAGAGTTCCATAGACGTATAGTGTTGACAAAGAATAGTCTAGCTGATGCAAGTGAATTGTAATGGGGTACAATTAGGTCAGTCAAACGTACCGATCTGGTGAAAGCCAACTTTGTATATAGGTAAGTAGGTGTTCTCAAGAGCATAAGCTTAAATAAAAATATACAGTTTCTAGACTTAAGGTAGTTTAAGATGTCACACCCTAAAAGACTATGACTCCATGGAGAAATATGGGCAAACCTTGGTAGGCCATAAACATACCGAGTGACGTTATTCATCAAGACCTGGACTTTGTGCGCGGAGTGACTATCCAGCTTACTATATACCAGCTCAGAATAAGTAATTAATGGGAGTATCAGCTGTAGAGCAAGTTGACGCCTAGTGCCAGTAGGGGTGTAAGGACTAGACTGTCGCAGATTGCGCAAGGTTAAATATACTTTGCTTATTACCGAGCTAATATGATCGCTACACGAGAGCTAAGAATTAACAATATATCCTAGACTTTTTATCTTATGAATAACTTTAAGGTTTACATTATTTATATGTACCGGTGGTACCATATTAATAGAATTAAGACCTCTATTGAAAATAGGTAGAATGTAGGATTTACTACAGTTAAGTAACAGCCCATTGTCCGTGGCCGAACTAGATATGGCTGACAGGTCTTCATTGATATTATAGCAAAGGCGATCAGCTTGCTCCACGGTGTCTGACACATAGAGCTGAATGTCTTCCGCATAAGCATGAAGTCTCGCGTGTTTGCACAATACAAAGATGTTATTAATGAATAAGTTGAACAGTAGGGGCCGAGAATGGATCCTTGTGGTACTCCAGCAGAGAGCGCTTGTAGTTGTGACACATCTACTCCAATTCGAACCCGCTGAAATCTGCACGATAAATAGCTACTCATCATCGAATGCTTTGGAAAAAATATGTATATATTCTGATTTAATAGTTTACTCCAAGTACGATCATTTTTTTAGTTTTTTAATTTAATTTTTTGTCATTTCGATTCCCGCACTATCCGCCATTTTATTCTCAACCACATGAATAGCGTCCTTTTATAGCACGCGGTTGAGTTGTGGGGAAAAACGAACTTGACGCGACAAGGTAAAAAACGAAGTGAAAATAAACTTTTAAAAATAAAAGTCCGAGTTTAACTATTTCTATCGGACTCAGGTAATAAAAATCCGAAAATAATTTTTATCTTGATCCAAATATATTAAAAGTCCAAAATTAATAGTTTTGCAAGGAATTACATTATAAAAGGAATAACAGTTTCCGCCCTTGGTTTTAAATATATTTTTGCAGCTTTCGTTGTAGGTTTCCCGGGAATTCTTTACTTTTAGCTCACAACAGCTAAAACTCGTCCAAAAATATCCGAGAAATTTAGACAAATCATTACAGATTTAGAAATAGCGAGGAGTAAGAGTGCAGAAAAACAGCTGCAGTACCTTATATTGATGTAATGGATGTGTATAAGTGGTAGTTCTTAAACAGTATTTTCATATTTTAAGGTATTTCACTAATTTTAGTTCTTCTTTAAGCGACTAGTAATTTTTGGAGGGGGTTTCCGACATTAAAGGTCCTTTGCAAGGTATTGGCGATACGTTCTGGAAAATAGCACATTAAGCAACTAACCCGACCATCCCAAGACCAATTGATACGAATACGTAGAACCTCCATGATCATCCGACCCCCTAATTCCGTGAAAAAGACTTATCCGTCTCTCCCACGTCTACCTCTAAATTTTTTTTTAGCAACTTTGACACCCATTTGGGCAGGGAAAGTATATCCACTTCACCACATTTCGAGATGTCGTCATCTTAGGTACCAAGTTCTAGCAAAAAGAGACCCACCAAAACTACGTTAACCACAGAACAAAAAATCAAAATGGGCTCATCGTAATCGACGGCAGGCATATCAGCAGAGCGGACGTGCGCATTCTTGTGGGTCCAATAATCGACAATGACCTCGTTCTCCACTTGGATCTCACACCCACTCTGGCAAAAGGAATTTTCGACCTCATCGTGTACTCATGTAGTGGTAGCACAATTCTCACTCATTGCGATTTGTAACTGATTTTGCCCTGTTTTTATATTTATCTCCTTTGAGCTTTTCATTCGCGTCAGTCATCGAAATGAATGAATGAGCGGCTTTCTTTGTGACCTGACCGCTAATTTTGCATTATTTATTATATATTAATTCTGACGGATTAAAGAAATCAACAGAAATGCGTTCAGGAGTTGGCATATGTCATAGAACGAACTCCGTTTGAAGAACTTTTAGTAGTGAGCTCTGGTGGTAGTCCCTCCAAGCAAGCACCCATATTATTATGGTTCCGAAAAGATGGCAAAATGAACATGAAAAGGTTCGAATTTATTTTCAAACCGATCATGTACCTTTAATGGCGCTTTTTACCAAAACGTATCGGATCTACATATACCGACAAAGGACCATCAACATCAATAACACTCCGTAAAACCTGCGGGAAATACCTTTATCGCTACAACAACACCAACAGCCGCTAGTATAATCGCACGATTTTTTGCTCCAAACTTCATCCTAACATATATTTGGATAAATTCTTCTTATCTCAGAGGGAACCTCGTTGGGCCGTTGAAAAGGGGGCGTCGTATCCGAAAATTTGCAATAAAAGCTAATTTTTCTTTTATTTTTAACAATAAAATGGAACTATAATTCAACAGGTGTCAAAATTTTAATACATGGAGGTGCGTAGCAAAATAATTGACCTTATGACTTTCCTGGTTGTTTGGTTGGTGGCTATGCTGTCCGGTCGGAGAGACCTCGCCCGCTCTATCGTCATTTTCATGCACATTGTGTTCCCATGGAACCAATTACGTAATATACGCTGTGATTATTTTACTCAAACCATTTGGTTAAATCAAAATATCTCCTGATGTCTTTAATGGAGCATTTGATACAGCCATTAAATCGGGTAGCACAAAAAAGATTTTAGTTCGATACCTAATGTTCTCAAGTGTTGTCACATTCTATCCCAATGCAGGCCAAACGACCAATATTCTGTTCTTGGGGATGTTATCCTGAATATCTCTTTTCTAGTCATATTTCATAGAAACTCTGTTCTTTTCTGATTGTCATCAGGCCAAGTTTGCTTGGTGATTTTGCAGGTGTCCGTTGTTTTTTTGAAGTTGGAGGATATGTCACTCTGTATTGATGAAAATAGCCGATTGACCGTTACTGCCTCAGAGGTGTCTCGCGATACACCAGTGTACTATCGCTTGGCTGTCCGAGTATCAGAGAACAGCAAAAATCGAACAACAACGTTCGATTACATTCGGCAACATGATCGTGTGAAATGATCCAACTTGCTTAAACGAACATAATCGACATTGATTTAAAATCAACCAACTTATTGCATGCGTGAATATAATTAATTCAGGCGTTTGCTCGTTTGCCTCAACAGCGATTACATTCATCGGAATGAAAAGGCAAATATGAAAACTCCCTGCATCCGAATTTTGCATGATTCTTCTGCCCTTACGTAACGGCGACAAGCTACTTATAAACATACATATAAACATTGCTTACGATTCTGTTTGTTTGCCGAACTAAACGATACTAATTCTCGTGCTTTGATTTTATTCTCCGCTTGCCTTCGTTTGATCAATACAATCGTACGCAAACCCTGTTCGGTCATTCGATCGCAATCATGCTAACGGAGTCTAGTAAAGACAGATGCTGAGTTTATTCAATTATGAAGAATTTATTGGCATGATTGAATGTGAATGCAAGTTTTAGTGTTTGATTAAATCAAGAAAATTGTGATTTTTGCAGTTCTCTGCCGATTATAGGCATATCTCACCGCCGCTTACATGATTCTCTAATAGGAAACTACAGGCCCTCTATACCTCTTAGCTCTGCTTTATTTGTATTAATCTCGTTTATTGTGGCGGGTTCCAAGCCCAGGACGGCGATTATGGCTACATTACACCTTTGTATAATGACCCCATGGTCTATAAGTCAGCCGCCATGATGATCATTTCCAGTGAATGGCTATCAGAAGCTTTTCTAGCTTGTGAAGAGGGTGGTGTAACCTAGAAGGTTTAATTTGGTTATATAAAATCGTTTCCGAGATGGTCGTGCTAGAACCTTAAAGGAAAGAACCGAATCTATATCCGGCAAAGGACTTTCAACACCCAACATTCCCCCAAAGCATCTGGTGAGTGTCTATGTCGTTAAAGCAACAACGTGCACTATATAATGAAGACGTTATGCTCATTAGAACATACACATGACGATTTCCCGAACGGGCATCTGAGGTTTAATCAAACATCTCAGGTTTAAGGGATCAAGACTAAAGCCAGAACCTCAATTAATATTCCACCAAATTTGTATACCTGCTGCCTTGTCCGTCCTACTGTTGTGTGCTGAATATCTTTACCCATCATGTAATATATTAAAAACTACCTTAGTTAATATTCCAGAAGAGGAGTAGGTTGAACTGGCCGGTCCATGAGGACCTCACATACACTTAATAAGTCCGTAGTGTTAAAAGAGGAGTCAACTCTTAATACACGTCCAAAAATGTGGAGAAAGAAGCGTTCAAGAGATACGTTTTGACCTCGGTACCAATAATCTGAGCAATGACCCCGTGCCGCTCCAAAACCGGGGGCCTCTTTTTCGCAGAACACTTTTATGCATAAAATTGTAATCGTTTTTTTTTTTTGCAAATATCATTCGGCATCAGTGAAATCATTCAGGTTATTGATACCGAAGTAAAAACATGTCTTTTGACACCTCTGCTGGCATTTTTTGTCGTTTATTAGCTTCGACCCCTAGAATATTACCAGCAAAATTGATGCGTTCAAAGGAAATTTATAAGCTGCAAACGTTTCAAAATTTAAAAAGCAATCCTCATTTCATAACTTATGATTAAATTGCGCAAAAATCAATCTAAGTACCATTTCAAAAGGGGCCCTATTTTATGCCCCCATTCTCTTGTACTTCCAAAATACAACCTGGAACTCACTGGATCTAAGGGCGTTCGATGTGACAGCTGTGAAATCTTCCGCCACCTTCTATCATTACATTATGAACTATCTATGTGCAAATTTTAATTTAAATCGGTTTAGCCGTTACCGAGATCGTACCGGATATACAAACAAATTTTATCCGTTTAAGCCCGGTTTTTCAGTACAAAGCGAATAATGCTATTACATACATAAATTGACAAATATGATAGTTCCCAACCTATGGTTCTTTGACTGGACTCAAGTGTAAGATTCCAATGGTACAGTATTTTCACGAAAATAAAATAAAATATACATATATAATTTATTTTTGATAAATTACGCTTCATTGGTAAGTAGCAGTACAACCAGGGCCCGAATCGCCACATACGTGATCGTATAACTCGTCACGTAAAAACTTATTTTTTGGATTATGACATACGTGATCGTACGATCCGCCACGTAAAATGTCACTTTTTGGGATTACTACATACGTGAACGTACTTTGTGGATCGTAAATCGGTATCGCGACAACCGTGAACGAGAGACAATTGCACTCGATCGTTCGTATTGTTATTCGATTACAAACCGGCAACCGAAAGCGAGTACAAATATATAAATATACAAAAATTTAATACAAATATAAGAGAAAATGTAAGTTATTTCTCAAAATATGTGTTTATATTTTTGTTGGACTATATTTTATTATTTAAGGACGAATTTTAACAAGCTAAACCCAAACCAAAAGGAGTGCATGGCGCAATTTATGGCGGAACACCCGAACTTGGCGAAAAACAAATTTCCCAATTCCGCACAAGGTAGAGCAACGTCCAACAGACTGTGGGAGGAGCTTTCCAAGCGTTTAAATGCTGACGGGCCACCAGTAAAAGACGCCAAAATGTGGAGGAAGGTATATATATATATATATAAAGTGCAACCAAGATACTTACAAATGTTTGCTCGTAGGTTTTCGCAGATCAAAAATATCAGGCGAAGAAGAAGCTTTCCCACAACAAATTGTCCAAAAGACAAACTGGAGGAGGTCCTTATAATGAAATTCCCATCAGTGCAACTGAGGAATTGATTATAGAGGCAGCCGGACTTGAGGTCGCAGTGGACGGGAATAGTACCGTTCGCACTTTTGGCAATTCACCCGCTCATAGAAGCAGCACCGAAAATAGTGATAGTGAGAGCAACAGTGATAGTGGAACAAGCAGCGCATCAGCCAGCGCTTTACCTGGTCCATCTAGGTCGGTTACTACCCTTACACCGCGTGTAACCTCTCGGTGCAATACTCCACGGCGAGTAAGTAAGAGTGCCGAAAAATTGTCCCTGCTCCAACAAAATTTGAGTAGAGTGTCTGATTTTCAGCGCGATTTGGGGGAGAAGATTGACCGATTGGTGCAGGTGCAGGATAGGTTGTTGCAAGTGCATGAAAGGATGCTGACCATTAAGGAGGAGAAGCATAAACTGCATCAAGAATCACATGCACTTGATTTACAAATCAAAAATTTAGAATTAGAGTCTCTAGCAATAAGTGTAAATAGAAAAAGAAGAAATTAAAATTTTATGTTAGCTTTAACAAGTTTGTATCTGAATTTTTTTAATTTTTTGATTTTAAGCAATTAAACGAATAGTCATTTCATTTATTTTATTTCTAATTTTAACATACATACTTAGCACTTAGTAAAAACAAAGTTTGTACCTGAATTTTTTTAATTTTTGTGATTTTAGCAATTAAGCGAATAGTGATTTCATTTATCTCTAATTTTAACATACATACTTAGCACTTAGTAGAAACAATTAAATGAATTCATTTGCTTTTACAAATCGTTTTTTCTTAATTTTTACGTGGAATTAATTAGAGAGTGTTTTATTTGGTCTCTTATTGTTTGACCAATTGTGGTAAGATGGTTGGCTTCGCCTGGGTCAACATCGCTGATTTGGTCTGATTCATATCTTCGTACGTTGTAATCAATTTTGAACTGTATGCAGTATGTAAAGCTGCGCACACATTGGCAAATCGTGCCACTTTTGTAGGATGGTATCTACCCCTATTGCCATACCCTAATATTCTCCAACGTCCTTTAAAAATACCAATGGTACGTTCGATGATACATCTTGCTTTTGAGTGTACATCATTAAATGCGGATTCACTGGAGCCATCGGCGGGGTTTCGGTAAGGCGTTATGCACCACGGCTCTAGTGGATAGCCAGAATCACCTGTTGAAATGAAAATTGTCATTACAATAGTAATATTAACCAAAAAGCAAACACTGTCGTACCTAAAAGCCACGCATTGCTCCGCCTATTAATTTCAAACCTCTCTTGCAATACTCGTCGTTGATCTGAATGCCTCCAAACGAAGGAATCATGAGCCGCACCACCGTACTGACAGTTGATTGCCAAAATTTTATAGGTGTGATCGCACATCTGCCAAAATATTTATATAGTTAGTACAAAGAATAAAGAAAATGAGCAACAACTCACTATCATTGCGTTGATACTATGGTATCCTTTCCTATTAAAGTACATATGCTCATCCACAGATGGTCTTTGCAAGCCGATGTGTGTGCCATCAATGCAACCGATGACTGTAAAAGTAGATATTCAATTAAAAAACTTATTTAATAAATGTAATTGAACGTTTGCCTACCTCCAGGTATTTTGTATTTATCCATAAACCATTGCTTGCATTCCGAAGTTTCGTTTAAATGAAATTGTATATTTTGTGGACACAACTTGTTCTCCATTTCGAGAATAACGTGGGATGTTATCTTTGACACAGTGCTCTGGCACATTCCAACCAAATAATCACTGCCGACACAATGCTGATACCCGCCACTTCCTAGAAGAGAAAGTGTGGCAGCTAGTTGTAGAACTGGAAAGCCTCTTTAGATAATCTAAATCGTTTCAAGAATCTGCAGAACACACATTTTTGTATACTTGTAAAACTTTATTTGCCACATACTTACGCAGTTTGTGGTAAAGCTAAAGGATCACTTTTATCTCTAAGTAGCCTCCGTGCTACTGTTTCATCTTCCTCACTATCGCTTGAACTTATATAGAAAAGTAAGTGCACATCCATTTTGAAATTTCGTTTGTTTATTAAAATTTTTAAATATTTTGACATTTCCACATCTATTGTGACATAAAAATAAAATCCACAGTGATGTGGACCTTAAAATCTATTGTGAACTAAGAATGAATTACGATACGATAGCTTTCGTATGTGGTAATGCCAATCGACCCATACGTCTGACGTATCACGTAATTGTCTTTCGTATAGTTTTCGATCCGTGATCGTATGTGGCGATTCGGGCCCAGGTGTTTGTTTCGCACAATAAACAGCTGTTGGTTTTGGTGGTACTACCTTGAGGATTTTTTTCAACTCCTCCAGTGTAGGATATCAACTGGAGAAATTGTGAAATATTCATTTAAGAACTGTACATTTCTCAAAATCTATCGAAAGTTGGATAATAATTGGAAAATATAAATGACGTTGGAGATCAACTCGACAACTCTTAATTTTACCAAATTTTTCAAAGGTTGGTGCTGATTGGAGAATAAAGTTGGATATAAACTCGAGAACTATCTGGTTTAAAAATAATTAAATAATGATGTTGGATATCACCTGCGGAACTTTCGCTGAAGAAATTTGTTTACCATGTTTATTGGGTAAACAAAATCCAGCTGTTGCCGTATCTTCAAATTATCTAGATAATAAAAAAAACCAATGTTGCCGCCCAAAAAACCAACCCAAAAGGCGGCCTTAAGCTGGAGACATTGGTGCTTTATCGGTAACCGTATCGGTAACCTTTTAACAGCTGATTCGACCAACCTTATGAGAATCAATGCAATCGATTATTGGTGCCGGTAAGGTCGTAACCGTATCGTAGCCAACCAATTGGGGTTTGGTTTACCGTCGTAACGATAAACAGCTGATTACGTTAGGGATACGGATACAGCGATACGACATACGGCACCAATGACTCCAGCTTTAAACTGTGACTGAAAAATTGGTGAGTATTTTGTCTGTGCTCCAAAATTAACCTCAATTCATACAAAAAATATGGTCCAATTAACATTGCAATGTCCTAGGAGTGGACCATATAATCCAGCTCCGCATTACATCAGAGTAATCCATGGAGTACCCACAGTCCAATAAACATCGTATAGTGATTACAATCGTTAAAAGCGAGCAATGATCGGCTTACAATATCTTCGTGTAGAAACATGAGTTGGTCCATTGCTGCATTGCAGTGGAGTATAATGGTATGTACTCCAGTAGACCACATGATCCAACGTTTTTTGCAGGGTTGAAATAATTTAACTAGAGCAAATTTATTTCCATTTCATTCATTTTACATTTGAAAATCAAAGCATTTTCAATTAGTAAAATTTATTTTAAAAAAAGATGCAAAGACATCTATTTCCGCCATTTTCATGTCATTGAGTGAATATAATGTCGTATATCATAATATTTAAGAAAATTAGAATTTTGCATTACAACAGTTTACAATTAAAGGGACATATATTTTTCTTTTTATTGCACTTTTGTTTCATATATTCTGTATACTAAATTAAATTGTAAATTTGAGTAAATTAACTTTCTATGTTAAGGGATCCAAACCGATTAATAAAACACGCTTTTATTTTTTCACCGAATCGAATGATAATGGCGAACCGAAAGTTCGCCTTCTCATTCTTCTTTGTTTCTATTATTTCTTATTCGTACATAGTTGCATTTTCCTTATATTTAAACATAGATCAGAGTTGTATTCTGCTTTTCTTAATCTGTACATACCCTGCAAAAATCGTTGGATCATGTGGTCCACTGGAGTACTTACCATTATACTCCACTGTAATGTAGCAATGGACCAACTCATGTCTCTACACGATCATATTGTAAGCCGATCATTGCTCGTTTTTAACGATTGTAATCACTACACGGTTGTAATCACTACACGGTGCTTATTGGACTGTGGGTACTCCATGGATTACTCTGATGTAATGCGGAGCTGGAGTATATGGTCCAGTCCTAGGACATGGCAACCCTGCAAAAATCGTTGGATCATGTGGTCCAATGGAGTACTTACCATTATACTCCACTGTAATGCAGCAATGGACCAACTCATGTTTCTACACGATCATATTGTAACGGATATTAGCATCACTAAGCTATACCATCACTAAGGCGATGCTAAGGCCATGCTAAGCGGTATTTACGTCAATAATCAAATCATGTATACACATATATAAGGCAGCCGAGAGGTGTCACACACAGACGCATTTACTTATACGCCTATGTGTGTGCGAGAGACTGTAAACTACAAACTCACATACATATGAGAGACGCTGAAAAGTAGACAATTGTAAACAAGTAGAAACAATATGAGAACTATAAACACACGAAATAGTTGGTAAGTTCTGGAAATAGAAGAGCCTAGATGTATGCAGCGTAAACTATAAAAGCGGCGCAAGCGAGTAAAAAGTAATTCAGTTTGATTTGAGTTGTCAAGCAGTTACGACTAGGACGATATCTAGCGAGCAATAGCAGTATTATTTTAAAAGTCAATTTAATTTAAGCTATCAGTTTGGTTATTAAGCTATTCGTTGTACAGTTTGAGTGTTATTGTGAAGTATTTTAAAAAAGGCCATTTTTCCATTATTCAATATTGGAGTTATTTATTCAACAGTTTAGCGATACGAATCTAGCAAAAGGGCAAATAAGAGGATTTGCAGCATAAGCTAAAACAACAACACAATATTGACTTGACATTTATTATTAAATATGTGGACGATGTTTTCGCAATAGCAAAACGCAGTGACGTGAATAAATTTCAAGAGACGCTAAACAAATACCACCATAAAATCCAGTTCACTATGGAAATGGAGGAAAACGCGAATATTCCTTTCCTTGATGTTCGTATACACAGAAAAAACAATAATATTAAATTAGATTGGTACTCAAAACCAACATCCTCTGGCCGCCTAATTAACTTTTTCTCCTCCCAACCAACCAAATACAAAATCAACACAGCGAAGAATGTGATAAATAAAATACTGACCATAAGCCATCAAGATTTTCATGACGCCAACAAAGAGAAGATACATTTGATTTTAAGAAATAATAATTACCCCAACTACCTAATACACGAATTGATTAACCAGGCGATCATAAAAACCAGTAACCACCTCAAAAAATTACCAGACGCAGCAACAACAGACACTAAGAAATACCGCAGTGTGACATATATTCCTAAGCTCAGTCCTTTAGTCGATCACAACATAATTAAACAACAAAACATCGCACTAGCTTACAAGTCCAACAATACACTGTCCAAAATATACACAAAAACAAAGACTCCAATAGACAAGCAACAACAAAACAACGTGATATACAAAATAGAATGTACAGGAAAGGAGAACGAAAACTGTGATAAAACATACATTCGGACGGCAAAGCGGGCGCTAGGTGTTCGCATTGCCGAACACGCAGCTGATATTAGAAAACAAAAACAGAGCACTGCACTGTCACAGCACATACTCAACTGTGGCCATACAGCTGATTTCATGAACATCAAAATTATTGATAACGAAAAAAGGGAAAGTTTGCACATTTGAAACAACTGGCAAACGACGATGAACAGAAAGGAGGACAGCGACAATATCGCCGCTGCATACATGCTATGCTTGAGTAAATAAATAAATTAGTAATGACAAGACTACGACGTAGGGTGGTACTGATATTTTAGTTTTATATGTGTGTTCTTTTTGTCCAATATTGTTGTAAGTGTAATTTAATGTTTTCATGTTAATTTCTATGTGTTGTGACATTTTGTTTCTTTATTTATTTATTTATTTGAAAATAAAAATAGTGTAGCCCTGAAGAGGCTGAAATATTCAGCGAAACGTCGGGCGAAAGGTAAAATAAATCTCTATTTGTACCAGGAAATATTAGATCAGACTAGCCTACTCAAAAATACATGTACATAATCGAACTGATCGCAAAAATACAATTAAATTTTTTGTTAAAATTTGACTTAAATTTTTTTTAAGTGGGTATTCGTCATCCGATTTTGCAAATTTTTATTTAGAACACATAGTAATAGGAGTAACGTTCCTACCAAATTTCATCATGATATCTTCAGCGACTGCCAAATTACATATTGCAAAACTTTTAACTTACCTTAATTTAAAAGTGGGCGGTGCCACGCCCATTGTCTAAAATTTTACTAATTTTCTATTCTGCGTCATAACGTCAACCCACCGACCAAGTTTCATCGCTTTATCTGTCTTTAGTAATTAATTATCGCACTTTTTCGGTTTTTCGAAATTTTCGAATTCGAAAAAGTGGGCGGTGTTATGGTCCGATTTCGTTCATTTTAAATAGCGATCTGAGATGAGTGCCCAGAAACATACATACCAAATTTCATTAGGATACCTCAAAATTTACTCAAGTTATCGTGTTTACGGACAGACGGACGGACACGGCTAAATTAATTTCTTTTTTCGCCCAGATCATTTTGATATATAGAAGTCTATATCTATCTCGATTAGTGTATGCTCTGCTCAGCTGAGTATGAAAAATTGTGTACTCGTTAAGGTTTCGTGGGATATTTTGAAATAAAAACTAAATAATGTTGAAAAAGGAAGAAAATATTTTTTTTGTATGATGATTGTTCTATTCACGTCACCTCACAGTGTTTATCAATTTATCTGTTTAAAAAATTGGTCTGCTTAGTGTATTTTTATTTTGTAATAAAGAAAAAAATATATACTCATAAGCAGATAGCCTGGTAAGAACGCCACGTGAATAGTCTAAATATGTTTAATCAGTAGTGTGTTAAGTAACCTCTTGTACTTGCAGACAATTATGCGTTTTGTTAAATGCGGAGTATATTTATTGGACATTTGCCGAAATTATTGATGAGGAAGTAATTAAATTTGCTGCTTCCATGGTTCGTTTACTTAACATGATATTGTTGACGTCGCCTGAACTCTTTGAACTGCGCGATTCGTTGCGAAACATTACAAATGATCAATCAGCAGATTTATTTAAATGCCTTTATAAAAGTTGGTCTCACTGTCCGGTATCAACGCTTTCATTATGCCTGCTAGCGCAAAGCTATCATTACGTATCGGAACTCGTCGTACTATTGTAAGTACCCAAGTAGAAATCGTTACAAATTGTCATACATACGTAGTGGGTTAATTTTTGAGAGAAGTTATTATGAGATACGTTCTTACCCTACAATTCTTACCCTTTCAGCTACTAAAAACAAGCTGGAAAATAAGTGGCTATCTTACGGGAATCCCAAATATCACTCACTTTTAGTTTTATTTTTTAGTTTAGTCTTGCAGCATTTCCATAAAAGCAACCATCTCTCACTAGTTTTTGCTTGTCAAACATGATACCACCACCACTATTCAGCCATAGCCATACAAAAGTAGTCAGCTTCTTTCAAAGAAAATAACGAAATAATAATGCACATTAGTTTATTTGGCGTGTTGAACAACAATCTATAGTTAACTCTTTTTTCTGCAGCAACCCTTCTGAAACCTCGACAAGTTTCGGGCGGCTCGGAGAGTTCCTGCCCAATTCTAACTGAGCTGATGGTATTGCTCAACATCATTTTGCACAGTCGTATAAGTTTTGCGACAAATCTAATTTCAAACAGTGCTGTTGTTGTTGTTGTAGCGATAAGGTTACTCCCCGAAGGCTTTGGGGAGTGTTATCTATCGGTGTGATGGTCCTTTTCCGGATACAGATCCTGTACGCTCCGGTAACACAGCACCATTAAGGTGCTAGCCCGACCATCTCGGGAACGATTTACGTGGCCACATTAAACCTTCAGGCCATCCATCCCTCCCCACCCCCAAGTTCCATGAGGAGCTTGGGGTCGCCAGAGCCTCTTCTGTTAGTGAAACAGGATTCGTTGCGGATAGGTGAGGTTGAGAATTGGGTTTGGAGAAGTAGAGCTGGATTCGATTCGATTTTTTTAAGAATTGATTTTTTCGATTCGATTCTAGAAAAAAATCGATTTAATCGATTAAATCGAACCAAATAAAGTTTAGTTAAATTTTGCTTATTCTTTGTAACAGTGTACTTGCTTACGTACTTAACCATTTACACGATTTTTCCCGACAAATAAAGCTGGACAGTTTCTCTCGCTTCGATGCCTACCGACGAAATTGGAAGCATCAAGGAATGCCACTTGGGTCTTCACTTGATCCTTTATTCGGAGTGAGATAATTAGTATAGTCTTTACCGAAATGTCACACTTTTTGCGTTTTTTTTGAATCTTTTATTTCAAAATGTAGGGAAACCAACCTTGGGAACATTAACCAATACACTTTTTTCTTTAATACATATTATTACAATATCTATAATGTTCTCGCTTCGTTTACGGCATTTGAATCGATCTATGTTCAGCGTCATATAAAAAGGAAGTATTTATTACATGGCGGACACCGTGGTGTGATGGTAGCGTGTTCCGCCTGCCACACCGTATGCCCTGGATTCGCACCCCGGGCAAAGCAACATCAGAATTTTAGAAATAAGGGTTTTCAATTAGAAGAAAATTTTTCTAAGCGGTGCCGCCCCTCGGCAGTGTTTGGCAAGCGCTCCGAGTGTATTTCTGCCATGAAAAGCTTTCAGTGAAAACTCGTCTGCCTTGCAGATGCCGTTCGGAGTCGGCATAAAACATGTAGGTCCCGTCCCGCCAATTTGTAGGGAAAATTGTTGTAATAGAGATTTGTACACGCAGTTTCAGAGTAAGATGGCGACTAACTTTATTCAGTATAATACGAACAGAGGTATAATGAAATAGTATGAAAAGAAAACTGATAATTAGAGTTGCCAGATTTATATTATTTAACAATACTTCCCTTTAATAGAACATCTGGCAACATTGTAAATATATATAAGTAAAAATTTACGACCATTAATTCAAATCCAAAATGTTTACATTGCAAAAACTATGTTAAGTAATACATATGTAAGTTTACTGTAAACCTATTCCGACATTAATAAATTCATTCTTAACAGCTGGTACAGCTTTCGTTAAACCATCTGCCAACATCTCGCTTGTAGAAATGTACTCTAGCTTTAACGACTTATCTTCCAGCCTTTCTTGTATGAATTTCACCTTTATGTCGACATGTTTAGTACGTGGAGAAAAATTGTTGTTACGAACAATATGAATTGCGCTTTTGTTATCGCAATACAATGTTGTTGTTTTTGCATCGCTAGGAATAAGCTCAGATTCCAATCGGTTCAACCAAATCGTTTCTTGCATTGCACCCACTATTGACATAAGTTCTGCTTCTGTTGATGACAATGCAACGGTTCGCTGTCTATGCGTTGACCAAGATATAGCACCACCCTGCATAACGAGCATGTAACCAGAAGTTGATCGACGCTGATCAAGATCTCCTGCCCAGTCAGCATCGCAAAATCCAACTAGACCTTCAGCAGATTTTTTGTACACGATGCCTTTGTTTATAGTTCCCTTCAAATATCGCATCACACGCTTCACTGCAACCCAATGAGCTTTGCCGGGATTTTGTGTAAACCGACTCAGTAAATTGACCGCGAAGCTGATATCAGGTCGAGTGTTCTGTGCTGCGTACAACAGACAACCAATAGCCTCCATATATGGAACATTTTCCATCTCTTTCTTTGCTTCTTCAGTTTGTGGACACATTTCAATAGTTAGCTTCTGTGACAAATCAAGTGGCGTAGCAACGGCATTACAGTCATCCATTCCAAAACGTTTGATTACACTGCAAATATATTCAGATTGATCAATTTTTATTAGTTTTTTTACCTCATCTCTTTGAAGTCGCATGCCCAATACGGGTGACGCTGAACCCATGTCTTTCATTTTAAATCTGGAAGACAACACGCTCATAATACGCTGTGTAGCCTTTTTGTCATTGGAGAACACCAACACGTCGTCTACATAAATCGCTACGTAAACCATACTTTGATCTTTTACACAATAGTAGATACATTGATCGACTTCGCTCCGAACTAGTCCTAGACCGATGAGTACTGTATTCAATTTATCGTTCCAAACTTTGCTTGCTTGTTTCAAGCCGTATAGTGACTTTACCAAACGACATACTCTGCCTGAACCATCATCATAGCCTTCCGGTTGCTTCATGTATACTTCTTCACGAAGCTCACCATTTAAAAATGCTGTTACCGCATCTAATTGATGCACCGCCAAGTCATATTTCGCTACCATGGCGAACAAGAATCGCAATGAGTTATACCTAACTACCGGTGAATATGTTTCCGAATAATCGACGCCTTGTTTCTGCGAGCAACCTTTCACAACGAGCCTTGCTTTATAACGAACAAGCTCACCAGCTGCATCACGTTTCACTTTGAATACCCATTTTGAACTTATTGCCTTTTTACCAGCAGGCAATTTCGTAAGCACCCAAGTGTTGTTTGACTTAAGAGAATCCATCTCCTCTTCCATGGCGCGCTTCCAGGCACTTGATTCTGCACTATACAACGCCTCTTCAACACTAACAGGGTCATCAGCATCAGACACCACTGTCAACAACAAATTTCTTTTCGTTTTGTTTGCAATACGCTCCGACCGACGAACTGGATACAATTTATCATAATCGTCAAAATGCATATTAACTGCTTCACTTTCATCAGGAGTATCGTAGTCACTGTCCGAAGATTTGTTGACATCTAACAATTCGCTCACATTATCCTCCTCTGAATTATTAATGTTATAATCTTCCCTTGTATCAATAATATCAATAATCAAATTTGGCTCTGTATGTTTCGTTACGTCACATGAATTTTCTATAAATGTAACATCACGGCTCACAATAAACTTGTAATCAGATTTACGATAAAGCCGGTAAGCTTTTGACACAGCACAATATCCTACAAATATGCACTCATCTGATTTTGCATCAAGTTTTAAACGTTTTTGTTTCGGTATGTGAACCATCGCTGTACAACCAAATATTCGTAAATGCTTTAAATTAGGTTTAACACCTGACCATATTTCTTCTGGACTTCGATTATTACCTCTACATGGAATGCGGTTTACCAAATATGCTGCCGTGTTTGCAGCCTCTGCCCAGAATATATTTCTCAGGCCAGAATCTAATAACATACATCTAACACGTTCAATCAACGTTCGGTTCATACGCTCAGCCACCCCGTTCTGTTCGGGCGTGTAGGGAGCTGTTTTTTGATGAACAATGCCACAATCACGCAAAAAATTTTCAAATGGTTCGTTGCAATATTCAGTGCCATTGTCTGTCCTCAGCACTTTTATTTTACGGCCACACTGTGTCTCTACTTCGCTTTTAAATTCCTTAAATTTAGCAAACACATCTGACTTTCGTACAATCGGTATCGCAAATACCTTTCTTGAAAAATCATCAACAAATACAAGTAAAAATCTTGCACCACTGAACCATAGTGTACAAGACAAGTGTGTTGACTTCTTTCTGACAGGCACTCGCTTAAGTGAGAATGACGGGAAAATCTGAGTTGCCATTGTTGTTTCGGTTGAAAACGGTCAATTAGGGTTCTGTGCAGAGACGTAAAAGATTGAAACAGGGTTTATGTAGTCACAAAAGTGTTGCTCCTGTTCCACAGCATTTTAATTTTATATCATGGCGAAAAGTGTTCAGTTCAGAGTTATTGATTTTCATTAAGTTTAATTTATTACAGAGGGTTACACCTTTAAGTGTAAAAAGCAGAGAAAACGTAGAGTTTTTCAAATTATTGTGAAAAACTTTTTAATTTGAATTTCTGTACCCAAGTTCACTATATTTGTGCAACACAAGAATCTGGAGGTCAATTCCATAACTATGAAAAACTGAAAAATGTACACTTATTGAAAACTCATTTGCACACACAATTTACACTTTGAATTTAGTTGTGTTTTTATGCACACAATTTTGAAACTAAAAACAAAATTTTTATTTGCAGGAAAAAATAAAGAAAAAACTGCCTAATGTCAAAAAACCCTATCGAAATACAACTGGCCTGTTTGTTTTTAATGAACTACGTTGTATTTTTCTTGTATTTCGTTAGTTTTTTAAAATATAGTTCACACTCTTTCACCAGTATTGAAACCTTATTGGCTCCCTCGACAAAAAATATAAGAGAAAATATAAGAAAAATGCATAGAATATAAAGTAGCGTCGTATAGGAGTTTGATTTTTTTGCACTTACAGCACCATTATAGGGCCGTTCCATTGGTTTATCGAGCTCTGGCTCTAGCTCAAATCTCATTGGAAAGATCTGGATCAACTTTATGAGAACTGGCAGCACTACTATAAAACATCTATTTTGTTGAAAATAAGAATACTGATAGAATTATTAGTTACGTTCCATTGAGACTTGAGCGAGATACGGATAGAAATTTAACATGCAAATGCAACAACAACGTTGTGATCCTGATATTTATCTGGTTCAATTTCTGATCCGTATAGCAGTTCTGTTCGTTTCGTTTTCTGTAATAGATTTTTTGACAGCTAACCACTTTTGAGTTGGTAGCACTCATGGCTCAACTATATGGTTGGCTCATCTCTACAGCAATAACATACCTTTGTTCATATTGCCAAAATTAGCGTGTTGGTGTTAGACGAATGGAATGGAATGAAAACATAAAACTTAGCAGCATTTGTAAGTAGTAAGAAAATGTTGTAAATTCGTTGATTTCTTTTTAAGTTTGCTCTCTCCTTCTGACAATCCCTACTCCAGTGAAATGGAAAAAATAAAATCAGCTGGTGAGATGAGCCAACCATATAGTTGAGCCATTGTAGCACTGAACTAAATACGTGTACATTTGTGTATACATAAAAGATCTCGCCATATTTAAAAGCAAAAACACTGAAAGAGTAAACAACTTGAAGATGATGTAAGGAAAATAAATAGTTTGCTTACGTGCGAGTTAATAATTCTATCAGTATCTTAAAATTTTGTGTACGTTTCTTCTTATTTTCTACAAAACAGATGTTTTATATTAGTGCTGCCAGCTCTCATAAAAGTGATCCATATCGTTCCAATGAGATTTGAGCCAGAGCCAGAGCTCGATAAACCAATGGAACGGCCCTATTAACATTTAAATAGTTTGGTTGTTGGTGGATTCCTTACTACAATCCAATTTGACGTCTTGCAACAACAAATTCTTTACGCTGTCGACGGTTAACTTCGATTTGGAATTTTCCACTGCCATAACAAGAGCTTGATACTCATTAGGCAACCCAGCTAGCAATAAAGATGCAATCACTTCATCACCGACATTTAAACCTGTACTTTGCAATTTTATTGAAGTCATGATCACTTCATTCACATAATCCTGTATGGACTGGAACTGTTCGAGTTTTAACTGCACCAGCTTTTTCAAAAGCTCTACCTTGCGAGTTAAACCACTGTCCTCATACGCTGCCATTATTGAATCCCATGCTTCTTTTGCCGTCTGTGCATTTGCTATGTGCGAGAAATCACTCGGCTCCACCATGAGCGTAATCTCCGCCAGCGCCCGTTCGTTTGTGTCACGATCTTTTTCCGATGCATTTTCAGACAAACCTGCTTCGGTGATTTTCCAACAACTTTTCAGCACCAAGTATGCATTTCGCCGCCAAACATCAAAATTTTCCCGACCGCGAAGTTTTTCGAAAGGAAAACTGAGTGTGCCCGTCGCCATTTTAATTAAATTAATATATTTAACTTTAATTTTACTCTATGTGGATAGGCCCATAACCTGTTGTAATAGAGATTTGTACACGCAGTTTCAGAGTAAGATGGCGACTAACTTTATTCAGTATAATACGAACAGAGGTATAATGAAATAGTATGAAAAGAAAACTGATAATTATAGTTGCCAGATTTATATTATTTAACAATAAAAATCAAGAGGAGCACGACGCAAATTGGAAGAGAAGCTCGGCCTTAGATCTCTTCGGAGGTTATCGCGCCTTATTTAATACATACGTAAGGTAACATGTTCTCAGTATACGTTTTGCAGCTTTTTAATCAATGAGGTATACGGAACTTTCAGTTGACAACATACGGCGATTTGTGTCATGGTTTGCGTAGTTTCAGTTAAAAACTTTATGGAAGTATTTTCTTAGTTTATTGAAAATAAAAAGGAATAAGGAATTTAATTGACGAAATTTCATAAAAATTGTCAGAAATGTTGACACAAATAACATCGAAGATTGAAGCACAGGAAACACAAATTTCATCACAACTGGAAGAACAGAAGACATATATGGCATCCCAACTGGAAGAGCAGAAGACATATATGGCATCCCAACTGGAATCACAGGAGGCACGTATTTCAGAAATGACGTCGCAAGTGCCATCTCAACTGGAAGACCAAAAGACATATATGGCATCTCAATTGGAAGCGCAAGAGGCACGTATATCTAAAATGTCGGCAGAAATTTTGGAACAGGTATCATCAAAACTGGAAGCGCAGGATGCAAAAATGGGTCAATTTCAGGCAGAAGTAGATGAGTTAAAAGGTCGTATGGAGCAATTACAACTAAATCGCCCAGCTGTTTCAGCAAGCAATCCAAAGGTAAAAACACCATCCTTTGACGGTTCTGTTCCTTTCCAGGTCTTTAAGCTACAGTTTGAGAAGACCGCGGCAGTGAACAACTGGAATGCGGAAGATAAAGTTGCTGCACTCTTCGTAGCATTGAAAGGACCAGCTGCCGAAATTTTACAGACTATTCCAGAGTACGAGCGGAACAGTTATGAAGCATTGATGGCCGCTGTCGAGAGACGTTACGGAAGCGAGCATAGAAAACAGATATTCCAAATTGAGTTGCAAAACCGTCACCAAAGAGCGAATGAGACTTTGCAGGAGTTTGCCTCGGATGTTGAAAGGTTGGCACATTTGGCAAATGCGGACGCACCCGTGGAGTATACCGAGAGGGTAAAAATCCAGAGTTTTATAAATGGCATACGAGATGTGGAAACGAAGCGGGCTACATATGCGAATCCAAAACTAACATTTGCTGAAACGGTATCCCACGCACTGACTCAGGAAACAGCGTCACTTTTGAGTAAGCCCGCATACAAAGCTCATCGCGTGGAAGTGGAAAGGCCAGACTGGGTAGACACAATTTTGGAAGCATTAAAAGGAACGCAGCAGAAAAACGATGGTGCCGTCAAATGCTTTAAATGTGGGAAGCCAGGGCACATTGCACGTTATTGCAGTACCAATCCTAACAGTTCCAACAATGTGGGTGGTCGTAAACGCAGAGCAGAAGGAGATGAGCAAATCTCCAAGACCACTCAATCGTTAAACTAAAGCGAGTCAGCCGCAAGGGGCGACAGCTGGCTCCCTCAATTGAATGCCCCATAATCTCTATCTCGCAAATTGGAAGAAGGTCAAGCAATCTTACTGTCGGAGGACATGTGGATGGAAAGGAACGGTTACTGACTGTAGATTCGGGTGCATTCCATTCCATCATTCGATTAGATTTAGTCAACAAAAAGATAAGACCATTGCTTGGAGCAAGATTACGTACAGTCACGGGAGAGGACACCCAGGTAATTGGAGAAGTAGAATGTGAAGTAGCAATTGGGAACGTCACGGTATTACACAATTTTATAGTGGCAGGTATTGTTGATGAAATCATAATTGGAGTGGACTTCTTAATCAACCAAGGCATCAAAATCGATATACAAAGCAAGACGATGCGATATAAGAACATGGATGTGCCACTTAATTTCGGCTACGAGAGAGGCTACAGCAGTAAACGAGTGCTGGTGGAAAAGAGTCAACAAATACCACCAAAATCAGAAGCAGTCATTTGGGCAAAGGTTGATGGAGATTGTGGGACAAACAAATTGTGGGTTGTCGAAGCAGCAAATAAATCAGCACTGAACATACTTGTAGGAAAAACCCTGGCTATGACAAAACAAGATGGACGTATTCCGGTAAGAGTACTCAATGAGTCCAAGTCACCATTCAATTTGACCAAAGGAGCTATTTTGGGGAGATGCCAAGAGGCCGAAGTAGTTATTAACTGTGAACAGCTCCAGGAACATGTTTCATCTAGTAATTCTGATCTTTCAAATGACATAACGGCATAGACGGATGGTCTAGAGGAAGATTATCAGAGTAAGGCAAAGCAACTGCTCCTAAAGTACGCAAACATATTTGACCAGGATGGTTCCAAACCAGGCCGCACCAATGTTGTGAAACATCAAATTGACACTGGAGACGCGAGGCCGATACGTCAAGCTCCACGTAGTGTTCCACTGGCGAAGCGGGAAGTTGTAAGTCAAATTATACAATAAATGAGCGAAAGCGGCGTCATCGAACCATCAGCTAGTCCCTGGAGCTCATCGGTAGTACTTGTAAAGAAGAAGGATGGAAAAATGAGGTTTTGCGTGGACTACCGGAAGTTGAATGACGTTACGAAAAAGGATAGCTACCCATTGCCAAGAATTGACGACACTCTGGACTCGCTATCTGGTACGGAATGCTTTTCCACACTGGACTTGAAAAGCGGCTACTGGCATGTGGAGGTGAAGGAGGAAGACAAAGAGAAAACAGCCTTCAGCGTCGGAGATGGTCTTTGGCAATTTACAGTAATGCCCTTTGGACTATGTAATGCACCAGCTACTTTCGAGAGACTCATGGATCAGGTATTGAAAGGAGTACATTGGAAAACATGCTTGGTGTACCTGGACGACATCATCGTATTGGGCAAGAACTTTGATGAACATCTTAAAAACTTAGATGAAGTTTTCCAGAGAGTAGCTGGCGCTGGTCTGAAGTTAAGTCCCAAAAAGTGTGCGCTGTTTAAAAAGGAAGTAAATTATTTGGGTCACAAGGTAACGACAGAAGGTATCCGTACATCGAATGAAAAGATAGAGGCAGTAAAGGATTGGCCAAGACCGCAGAATCTGCATGAATTGAGAAGTTTCCTTGGGCTGTGCACATATTACCGCCGATTTGTACCAAATTTTTCCAGCGTAGCCCATAGCCTCCATGAGCTTACAAGAAAAAACAAAGCTTTTGAATGGAAGAAGGAACAAGAAGTGGCTTTCCAAACATTGAAGGAACGTTTGTGCACTGCCCCAATGTTAGCATATCCGATTACAGGAGCAACATTTATTCTAGATACAGATGCGAGTGGATATGCTATAGGAGGCGTTTTATCACAACTGGTCGATGGACAGGAGAAGGTAGTTGCACTACTGTGTTACGCGTAGAGAGCTGTTGGCATTGGTAGAGTGCATTAAACATTTTCACAAATACCTCTACGTCCAGCGATTCCGTGTCAGGACAGATCACGCAGCGTTGAAATGGCTTCTGCAGTTCCGTAATCCGGAAGGACAATTGGCACGGTGGATCGAGCGACTACAAAGGTATGACTTTTCTATTGAGCATCGAAAAGGTAGTACCCATGGAAATGCCGATGCAATGTCACGAAGACCATGTTGTTTGGAATGCAAGCACTGTTCAAAGGCCGAGGCTAAAGAAGACATTATAGATGTCCGGCTAATGACTATAACGTGTACGGATGAATGGGACAAGGAACAACTAAGAAAGTGTCAGCTAGAAGATACAGATCTGTCACAAGTTATGAAAGGGCTCGAACGAAACGAAAGACCGAGCAGAGAGGAGATGTCAGCAGAGAGTCCCATTGCCAAGTCATATTGGGCACAGTGGAACAGTTTAGAATTGATATCCGGTTGCTTGCATCGAGTATGGGAGAGTGAGGATGGTCAATGCAAGAAGAAACTGATAGTTGTTCCCAGAAAGAGGATTCCTGACGTGCTCAGCGAGCTGCACAATGGTCCAAGTGGAGGTCATCTTGGAATCACGAAGACACTCGAGAAAATTAAGCAGAGATTCTATTGGGTTGGTTGCCGTCAGTCGGTCACCGACTGGATTGCCAATTGCGAGGTATGCAACAGAGCGAAAGGGCCTAAAACCCGAAGTCCTGGCCAGATGAAGCAGTATATTTCAGGTGCACCATTTGAAAGGATCGCCATGGATGTCGCAGGTCCATTTTCTACTAGCAACCGCGGAAACAAATACGTACTGGTGGTTATGGATTATTTCAGTAAATGGCCAGAGGTATACCCAATCCCAAACTAAGAAGCAGAAACAGTAGCAGAAGTGGTTAAAAACGAATGGGTTGCAAGGTATGGTGTACCAGTGGAGTTACATTCTGACCAAGGCAGGAATTTTGAATCAGCTGTGTTCCTAGAAATGTGCAAGAAGTTGGGCATTCGAAAAACACGGACAACTGCATTGCACCCTCAGTCCGATGGTATGGTGGAACGTTTCAATAGAACATTGGAGGAGCATTTAGGGAAGGTAGTAGACAAGTACCATAAGGACTGGGATACACACATATCATTATTCTTGATGGCCTACCGATCGGCAGTACATGACACAACGGGCCAAACTCCCGCCAAGGTAATTTTTGGCAATGACCTTCGACTGTCAGCTGATTTGAAGTTTGGGATAGATGCCGATGCGGAGAGGAATGTCAAGAAATCCACTGGTGTCTTGGAAGAAGAGCTGAGAGAGATACACAATCTGGTAAGGCAACGAGCAAAGATTATGAGTGACAAGATGAAAGCGAGGTACGATAAAGCAATTAATTCGGAAGGGTTTCAGGAAGGAGATTTGGTGCTGCTATACAACCCACAACGAAAAAAAGGTTTGTCCCCGAAATTGCAGTGTAACTGGGAAGGCCCATACAAAGTTGTAAAACAGATCAACGATGTAGTGTACCGCATACAAACCACTACCAAACCACGAACCAAAATGAAAGTGGTTCATTTGGAGAGATTAGCAGCGTTTAGATCGAGAGATTTGTCTGATCGGGACGATCAGACTTAGGTGGAGGGCAGTGTCACGGATATTACCATCACTAAGCTATACCATCACTAAGGCCATGCTAAGCGGTATTTACGTCAATAATCAAATCATGTATACACATATATAAGGCAGCCGAGAGATTTCACACACAGATGCATTTACTTATACGCCTATGTGTGTGCGAGAGACTGTAAACTACAAACTCACATACATCTGAGAGACGCTGAAAAGTAGACAATTGTAAACAAGTAGAAACTATATGAGAACTATAAATACACGAAATAGTTGGTAAGTTCTGGAAATAGAAGAGCCTAGATGTATGCAGCGTAAACTATAAAAGCGGCGCAAGCGAGTAAAAAGTAATTCAGCTTGATTTGAGTTGTCAAGCAGTTACGACTAGGACGATATCTAGCGAGCAATAGCAGTATTATTTTGAAAGTCAGTTTCATTTAAGCTATCAGTTTGGTTATTAAGCTATTCGTTGCAGAGTTTGAGTGTTATTGTGAAGTATTTTAATAAAGGCCATTTTTCCATTATTCAATATTGGAGTTATTTATTCAACAGTTTAGCGATACGAACCTAGCAAAAGGGCAAATAAGAGGATTTGCAGCAAATTCGTTACAATAGTGTAAGCCGATCGTTGCTCGTTTTTAACGATTGTAATCACTACACGGTGTTTATTGGACTGTGGGTACTCCATTGATTACTCTGATGTAATGCGGAGCTGGAGTATGTGGTCCAGTCCTAGGACATCGCAATGTTAATTGGACGATATTTTTTGTATGAATTGTGGTTAATTTTGGGGCACTCGGTTGGTCCATAACGAGTACTCCATACATGTATGCATGGAGTACTCGCGATTTTTGCAGGGTAATAGCACGTTCCCGACACAATGTTACAATAATGGTGCGTTTACAACTCGGCCAAACCTGACACATGATCGGCCTCGATCAAATTACTGAAGGGCAGTCCTAACAAATTTCTAGTGGATCCTGTTCTGTATTCTCGTCGCACACCAGCGGTGGTTGACACCACTTTTTCATTCTATAAGCTTCAATAACTCCGTCATAGGGTAGTTGAGTAAGCTGGCAATTGTCAATATCGCGTACTGCATAAAGTCCCTTATATGGGGGCACGAACTTTTTGTTACTTCCGGCAGTATTTTCAACATTTCTTATTACAACAAAGTCCCCCACATTATACGTCTTACTTTGGATACCATTTTTAGCGAACCTCGCGGAGTCGTACTGCTGTCTGGCGGCAATTGAGGGAGAGGCATCCATGCGGATGCGACCTAAGTCTCTCCCTGCATCGGGATTCACCTTGTCTTGAAAATATTCCGTGAATTCGTCAATAATGACCCCTCGTTGCTCAACTCCGAACAAGAGTCTGCTCGGGGTATCTCGACAGGTGCTATGCATGGAATTGTTAATATCATACTCGGCCTCTAGTAATTTCTTAACCCAATCGTCGTGGGTAATAGGATCAGTCAACTTTCCCAACATGCTCTTTAGTACTCTGTTTACCCTTTCCACCTGTCCATTCGCTTGGGGAGACGCCACGGCCACTTTAACATGGGAAATATTCCATTTTGTCACGAACGAACTGAACTCAAGGGATGTAAAGCATGTGCCTCTGTCGCTAATGATTCGTCTAGGCCTACTATAATAATTGAAATACTTATCAAGGGCAGCGGTGACCTCTCGGGTGCTAGCCGAATTGGTTGGATATAGTTTAACGTATTTGGTAAACGCGTCGATGACGACTAAGATATGCTTCCTTTTGGACCTAAGTGACGGCAGTGGTCTATATGAATAGTGTCGAATGGTAGTGAGACTTTGGGGATGGGATGCAAAGCTCTTTCTTTAGTCCGCGGTGGAGTCGCATACATTATGCACTTCAGGCAATTTCTAATGAATTTTTCAACTTTTTGTCGCATGCTTGGAAACCAGTAAAACAACTTAAGCTTGTCTACCGTCTTCTCCACAGATATATGCCCTAATTTTTCGTGTATTGACCGTATCACGTTCTATTGCATTTCCTGGGGCACGTATAGAGCAATCCTTTTGTATCGACCCTTCCTATACACAACCCGATCTACTAAGCTATATTTTTCGCTCTCTGAATGTTCTAACTGGCCCCGGATGGAACTTATTTCTTTATCTCGTTCCTGGGCAACCTGTATCTGGAACCCAACATCATCGGTGTTCACAACTAGGGCTATTTGCCTTCTACTAAGGGCGTCAACATGTGGCTTGGCTATTCCTCTTTTATGTTTTATTTTGTAGTTGTAATTTTCGAGCTCGAGGGCCCACCTGGCTATTCGAGGGTTGAGTTGTTTTCTCTCAAGCGTCATTGTGAGAGAGTTACAATCAGTAATGATTATGAAAAGTATACCCTCCAAATAGGTTCTAAACCTTCTAAGCGCGTATATGATGGACAAAGTCTCAAGGTCAAAGCTGTGAGTAGCCGTTTTAGAGAAGTACGAAACTGGATGGAATCACTTATCGTCTTGACGTTACAGTAATACTGCACCACATCCTATGCTACTAGCGTCGCAGTGAAGTTCCGTTTCCTTCGTCGGATTAAATATTGACAATACAGGACTTTTGGTTAATCTGGATTTAAGTTCATTAAAGGCGTCAAGGAATTTTATATCAAAGTCAAAAGGAGAGTTTCTAGAGTAGATTCTGTAAAGGCTTGGCTATTTGGAAGAAGGACGACACAAAAAGGCGGAATTAAGAGGAAAGTCCGATACAGGACTGTAACTGTTTAGCATTTGTCGGAACAGGGAAATTCTGAATACTTTTAATATGAGAACCATTTTGCAGTATTCCTGATCGTGATACGATGTATCCTAAATAATCTATCTCGTCATATACGAACCTACATTTCCCGAGATTGAGCTTCAGTGCCCGCAGGGTAAGCCGTTCTAATACTAACCTAAGACGGGCCTTGTGCTCTTCAAAATCCTGAGTCGCTATAATGATGTCATCCATGTAAATTATCATCTTTCTAGTTTCGATCAAATCCCTTAAAATATTATTGATAAATCGTTGAAATACGGCAGGAGCATTTTTCAGCCCAAACGGCATTTTCAAGTATTCATATTGGCCGTGAGGCGTTACGAAAGCAGTCAAGGGAACGGATTCGGAAGCCATTTGCACTTGGTGGAAGCCACTTTTCAAATCTAAAACCGAAAAGTAGTTCTTATTTTCCAAGTACTCTATACATTCATCTATAAGGGGCAGTGGGTAATTGTCCCTGACCGTAATTTTATTCAATGCCCTATAGTCCACGCACATGCGGACTTTACCATTTTTCTTCTTAACTAGCACTATTGCTGATGCGTATGGTGAATCACTAGGTCTTATGATTCCATCTCGACAAAGTTCATCAATGATGGTTTGAACTTGATTTCTCTTCGAATAGGAAAGTCTACGCGGCGCACAATGAAAAGGTACATCGGTCGTCAAATGTATCTTCATTTCGTATTTATAAGGTTCTTGTCTCATATCAGGATTGAGATACGTATTCTCTATAAGTTTCTCTAAATCTTTTTGCTGGTATTTAGTTAGTTTAGTATCTATGTTTATATTCTTCTCATCTTCCGGGATGTCAATGCAAAAAATATCAGGTACGTCGACCGCTGTATCGGCAGTGGTATTATAATCAACCTTAGCTAAGGAGTCAGTGACAGCATCACTTTCATGTTTTTTCTCAATGGGTGTTTTAGTTTTGTAACCTCGAAGTGTGCGTCGGAATCAGTTACAAACTTCTGTACTTCATTCAAGCTATGATTATTGACAATATTTCTAATATATAAAAGTTTCTTCTTAGTATATCTCTTTCTCATATTAGTGAGTCTAATATCAAACTTGCTAAGAAAGTCTCGTCCCAAAATAACTGGCATATTCATATTCTTATCTTCAATAACGTTTGAGGAATTCAATATTACATTTAATTTTGAAAAGTATTTTGATTCTGCATCCACCGATACCTTTGTAACCAGGGATTTCATCGGGGCTGAAGTTTGGCCACAGTTGTTTTGGGATGGAGGACAATTTAATTAAATTAATAGGACTGCCGGTATCAAAAAAGGAAACAACGTTAATAGCGATTAATTTTATAGGAGTTTTGAAAACTATAATCACTGAATTATATTCGCCGATGACATCAACTGGTTCATGTTGTTGTTGTTCATCTTCGTATCCGGTGACTGTTGCTATTTCCCGCTTCCTCAGTATCTTGGCCGGGTTTGGACAAGAACGGTGGTCATGGCCCATCTGCCAACATTTAAAGCAAGAGCCATCTGGCCGTGTTTGGAATGGACAGTTTGGCTTTATGACCCCTTTCCTAGAACAATTGTAACATTTTAGTTTTTCAGCTTGCTTTTGCTCTATCTGCCGTTGGTTGGATAGTTGCGTCCGATGGTTGGGTGGTTGTGTCAAACCTGACATGAAATACTTGTGTTGATATTGGTTGATCAACGCCTTCAGCTCCTCCACATTTCGTGCCGTCATGAGGATTTCGATATGTGGAGTTGGGTTACCAATGCCATCTATAATAAAGCCTATCAGTTCCGTTTCGTCGATATTGGTTCGTTTACCAATCGCCTGCATGGTGAGCGTATAGCAGTGGAGTGATTCCTCCTTCTTTCGCCAGCGTTGTTGCGCGAGCATTTTGTACACCTCTTGTCGGGTGATTCCCATGTCCAATTCATTGAGTAGCGCCCTCTTCAGTGCTTGGTAGCTTATTGCTGACGTAGTCGACAAGAACACCCGGGCTGTCCCGTAAGTGAACGGCGTAGAGCGAGCAAGCGGAAATTCTCATCTGCACCTGAGGAGTCCATAATCTCGAGGTCACGAAGGAAATTATGTACAGGATAGGTGACGTCATCCCCATTGAACTTGGGGAGAGCGTGTTCGATATCGCCAAATTGCAGGCGGTTTTGGTAAAAACGCTTTGGAGGTTTTTCCATTTCCTGAATTTGTCTTTGCAATAACAAAATTTCCAAACCTTTTTTTAGAGCTATAACCTCGGACTAATTCGGCGTGCTTGGCGTCGGCGGCACTACACATGGCGATGTTGTCAGTGGTATTGATATCGGTGGCTATGAGACTAGTGGCAGCAGCGGAGTCGTTAGCGGCGGCGATGTTGGTGACGGCAGCAATGTTATCATAAACGGCAGCTACGTCAGTGGCGTCATTGACGGCGATTATATTGGTGGCGGCAGGAGTGCTATTGACAGTGGCGATAGTATTGGTAACGGCAGTGATAATAATGGTTGCGCCAGTGACGTCAGTATTGGCACCTATGCCACCAGTTAAGGCAGTGGCAGCATTAGGGGAATTAGCGGCAGCGTTATGGGTGGTTCCAATCGCACCAGTTTCACGATTGGAGGTGATGTTAGTGGATGTTGAATGAGCGGTCGCTCCTGGCGATGGCAAAGTCCAATCGTTGTTATCACCCACTACATTATTCAAAAGTTTTCGTAGTTGCTGTAGCGTAGCTGATGGTGGAAAATGTATTCCTGCCTGTCGCAAGGCGTTCATGACATCTTCCCTAGTATTTGGCACGTTGATTTTATATATAATATTATTTTTCATTTTTTCCGGGTGAACCTCACACCTGAGTTGTAAATTTGAGTAAATTAACTTTCTATGTTAAGGGATCCAAACCGATTAATAAAGCACGCTTTTAGTTTTTCACCGAATCGATTGATAGTGGCGAACCGGAAGTTCGCCCTCTACTTCTTTTTTATTTTTCTTATTCGTTACATAGTTGCATTTTTATTTAAACATAGATCAGAGTCTGCTTTTCTTATACTGTTTTCACACAGAAACTTAATGATCTCATTTCACCTTCTAATGAAATCGTAAATTTTTTGCTTTCACACAGAAGTAACTGCTCGATTAGTATGAAGGATGAAATGTCAAGCGAATAAAATGACAATGCTATATGACAAGGTGGCAGCATGGTGACATACCTACAAACAAAAAAAATTCCATGTACTTGTAATTTCGATGGACAAATGTCAAAATCGTACTGCGCCGGAAGTTGATGTATCAAATCAAATAAAAAAGGTTATAATCAGCTGTTCCATGCGGCCACCTTGTATCGTTCCGCCATGCAGACAATGACATTTACTTTGACAAATGACATTTTTAAGCACTGAACACACCAAAAACTAAGAAGCGGAACGCGGCCAACAGAGTTGCATTGTGCTTTTGACTTCATTAGGCATTCGATTAGCTACTAATGAAATAATTATAGATTCGAATTTTGTAGGGAAGATTAGGCTCAATAAGCGTCTTAATGTAGAAAACTGCCTTTATTATTCAATAAGCCGTCTGTGTGAGAATAGTATTAGTCTGTACATAATACCACGTTCCCGACACAATGTTACAATAATGGTATGTTTACAAATGTATAACTTCCAATCTACTCCGCTAACCAAATTTAAACATCCCTTTTTCATATTCAATAATACAAATTGCACATACGCTTGTTAAAAATGATTTTAAGGCTGTAGTTACCCACCGTCGTATGTAACGTACGTATACGTATGCCGTTCGTACACACATTTGAGCGAAATTTATGCCCGTAGTGGCATCGAAAAAAATGTTGCTATTGACCTGTTTGAATGCATGCTTATGGAAACATCAACTTCTTCTATTTTAATTTTTGATTTTGTAAAAGGCTGGAATTAATATTAAATAAGTATAAATATATAACATATTTATAATCTGCACTTTTACATAATTATTTCGAATTATTTTCACAATTCTTCAAACTTCAATTACGTGTTTTAGCATAAAATTGCAAACTTTTAAAAATTAGCGAACAAAAGGTGACTAGGCAACTCTGTCTAGTGAGAGAGCGATCTGCTGACACGTTGTTACAGAAAAAATCGAAATTGTTTTATTTCTACGGTCCAGGCTACGTACGTACGTGCGTTGGACGTCGGTGAGTTTTCGTATATATTGCACATTCATAAGACAGGTCGTGTCAGCTGACCCGTTTTTTGTACGTACGTTCGTGGGTAACTGCGGCTTAAAAGAGATCGCTATAGCTGATTCAAAAATTCACTGAAAGTTCAAAATCGATGTATCTCCCATCACTACTGCATAGAGCTGACAAATATAAATGCATGTCCTCGCGTTCCAATGGACAGTGATCCAGATACCGATGATACCCTTCAAAAACGCGAGTACTCCATAATTAATGTAAGGAATACTCCTTTGGGAGTATAGGAGTATTCCAAAACTAATCTGTATTCATACAAAAAATGTGCTCCAATTAACATTGCGATGTCCTAGGAGAGGAGTAGGTGATTCCACTCTCGCTTTGTTTGTGAGTATTCCATAGAGTACATACGTGAGATTACTTTCCAAAGTACTTTCACTGTAGTACTCCATGGAGCACCACAGAGGATCATATGCCAAAGTACTAAAGAGGAATTGTGTCGGAAAGAATTATCGGAGTGAATTTAATTTAAAATGAAAGTAAATGAAGAGTGGCAATACAACTTTTATATTTTTTACTACGAATATTCTTATGTTATTTAGCATTTACGTGAATAAAGAAACTAATATTTCTCTATACTATAGTATGTATACATAAAACCAGTGCGCGGTTGCATTTTATCAGAGTTGCCATAGTAAAATTTTATTATCAGTTATTTGTATGCAATATTTTACTTTTGGCAACTCTGTTCGATCGTCATCGTGTCGTGATCACTGTCGTTAAAAAACGAGCAATGATCGGCTGATGGTGGTCCGCAAACGCATTGCAAAGGAGTATTGTTAGAGTACTCCAACATGAAGAAAATGAAACACGTAATCCAACAATTTTTGCAGGGTAGTTTAACCAAAGAGGATAAATATAATACGAGACGCCACTCGTTACTTTGCGTAATTTTATTCGTTAAGATACTTCCAGGTTTTTTTGGACGAGATGTGCATAAATGTCTTCTATACATTTCGTGGGGGATTTGTGTTTATTTTTTCAACTTTGTTTAATTAATTCTCTTTCCAAAAATAACATTTGCATAAGGTGCCTACACGGCTTGGATAAATGCGAGATAATTAAAAATGTCCCTCACCGAAAACATTAGACATACATTTTTTTGATTTCCAGCGAGTTACTCGCCACTCGTAGCAGACTGGTGGCTCTTATTTATTTATCCTCTTTGGTTTAACCAAAGAGTATATATTAATAAGAGCCGTCAGAACGTATACTTAGACAAATTATCGGATGTTTTCTCAAGGTAGTCGTTGGTTTTGTTTGTCAGATATATTTATAAAAAAGCCTCCTATACATTTTCGTGGGGTATTTGTGTTTGTTTTATTGATTGTATTAAATTAATTAATTCTCTTTCCAAAAATGGTAATTATGCAAAGTCATTTCACCGCATAAATATATAGGATGCAGTTAAAGAAAAGTAAACAAAACTTCCTTGAGAATCACATTCGACATAACAGGGTTGCTTTGGCAACAACAAAAGTATCGAGCTACTCCTCTTGTACGCTTTGATGCCGAACACATGTATTTGAATGGAGAGCTGCATACGAGGCGTCAGCTCCATAAAAGCGACAAAGCACGAAATTTTTGTGTACGTACGCTTGAAAAAAAGGAAGAACAAGATGTTTGTTTACATTTTTTGTATGCAAATTTGTGTAATTAGTTAAAAAATGTTACTTTAGTTAATAAAAGTGCGTGGAAGGTATATTACCAAAGCGAAAAAGAGTATTAAACATCACAACAGCTTGGTTAGACATTGTTGAAGCATTTAAAAGGCTAAAAAGTGTTGGAAACTAGAAATCACCTTTTTCTCTAGTCCGCGGTGGTTTAAAATTAAAAAAAAAAATAAATGTAAGGCGCTATAACCTCCGAAGAGATCTAAGGCCGAGCTTCTCTTCCAATTTGCATCGTGCTCCTCTTGATTTTCCCTACAAATTGGCCGGACGGGACCTACATGTTTTATGCCAACTCCGAACTGCATCTGCAAGGCAGATGAGTTTTCACTGAGAGCTTTTCATGGCAGAAATACACTCGGAGCGCTTGCCAGTCACTGCCGAGGGGCGACCCCGCTTAGAAAAATTTTCTTCTAATTGAAAAACCTTATTTCTAAAATTTTGATGTTGCTTTGCCCGGGAGTTGAACCCAGGGCATACGGTATGATAGGCGGAGCACGCTACCATCACACCACGGTGGCCGTGGTTTAAAATTGCCTTTCATAATTTACAAAGGCACGGGGATGCAAACAACGTTTAATACCTATTTTCCTTTGGTTTCGGGGACGGATATAGCTGAAGAAATTTAATATTTGATTTTTTCCAATAATTGTTTGCTTTTTGTAGCGACGCTCGAAAGTAGCTTCGTGTACAGATCTTGAGGCGTAGAGAAATTGTAGCTATATGAAATATCTTGTGCGCGTCTGTGACGCGTCGCCTCGTGTGCACATTGCCTAAAGCGGGAGTCATTGGTGCCGTATGTCGTATCGCTGTAGTCGTATCCCTAACGTAATCAGCTGTTTATGGTTACGACGGGAACCAAAAACCATTTGGTTGGCTACGATACGGTTACGACCTTAGCGGCACCAATAATCGATTGCATTGATTCTCATAAGGTTGGTCGAATAAGCTGTTAAAAGGTTACCGATACGGTTACTGATAAAGCACCAATGTCTCCAGCTTAAGGTTGGTCGAATCAGCTGTTAAAAGGTTACCGATACGGTTACCGATAAAGCACCAATGTCTCCAGCTTAAGGAATCAAGCAGCAGAAAACTAGCAGTTTCCATAGATGATAGAAATAATAAGAGACGTCGGTTCGATATTCGTTTGTAATGTACCAACTTGGCGGGTATTAGAAAATGGGGCATTGCAAATGAATTGGCAGCGATTTAGTTTAGCACGCCCCGAGTATGGGGTGGAACTTGATATCAAATCAAAAAGGCACACGGTTAACCTGTGGTTCGCGAAGCCGGTGTTGTATCGGCTAAGGGTAATTTCTTATAAGCGGGGCCGAAGGCCGCCTTCACGAAAAGAATTGTTGTTGCTGTTGTAGCGATAAGGACACTCCCCGAAAGTCTTGGGGAGTGTTATCGATTTTAACGGTCCTCCGCCGGATCCAGTACGTTCCAATACCAAGCCCGACCATCTCGGGAACCATCTGCTATGACCAAATGTGACCTTCTAGGCCATACCGCTCTCCCACCCCCTAGATCCATGAGAAGTTCGGGGTCGCCAGACCCTCAATTTTTAATGAAACAGAATTCACCACGGATAGGTGAGATTGACAATTGGGATGGAGAGGCTATATATTGCGCTGGCAACCCCTGGAGAGGGTTGCGCTATACCACCCCTTGAATCCATTTGGTATTTTAGTCACCTCTTACGCGGGTATATTCTAACCCCCTAACCGATGGGGGAATTTTTGCAAATTGTAAGGGAAAGTGGTATAAAAGTTTTCAAAATTTGCAAAATTTAACAACAAATAATTTTAAACTATAAGTTTGCGTACTTAAAGTTGTACATACTTCTGATCAGGAAAGCCGCTCTTTCACCCTAAAACAAATTTTTTTATATGAAGGGGGTGTTATTCTAAAATTTTACCGGTTAAACTCTTCCCCCAGATCACATCAATACAATTCAATTGTAATGTGGAACCAATCAAAGTAAAGAATTATCGGCAACATGACTGCCCTGCAAAAATTGTTGGATTACGTGTTCCATTTTCTTCATGTTGGAGTACTCTAACAATACTCCTTTGCAATGCGTTTGCGGACCACCATCAGCCGATCCTTGCTCGTTTTTTAACGACCGTGATTACGACACGATGACGATCGAACAGAGTTGCCGAAAGTAAAATATTGCATACAAATAACTGATAATAAAATTTTACTCTGGCAACTCTGATAAAATGCAACCGCGCACTGGTTTCATGTATATATACTATTGTATAGAGGAATATTAGTTTCTTTATTCACGCAAATGCTAAATAACATAAGAATATCCGTAGTAAAAAATATAAAAGTTGTATTGCCCCTCTTCATTTACTTTCATTTTAAATTAAATTCACTCCGATAATTCTTTCCGACACAATTCCTCTTTAGTACTTTGGCATATGATCCTCTGTGGGTGCTCCATGGAGTAATACAGTGAAAGTACTTTGGAAAGTACTCTCACGTATGTACTCGATGGAATACTCACAAAAAGCGAGAGTGGGATCACCTACTCCTCTCCTAGGACATCGCAATGTTAATTGGAGCACATTTTTTGTATGAATACAGATTAGTTTTGGCACACTCCTATACTCCCAAAGGAGTATTCCTTACATTATTTATGGAGTACTCGCGTTTTCTGAAGGGTACCAATCGCGGCGAGCATGTGATGTAGCGTTGCGGATGTGCTTCGTATGTGCTTTTGCCTTAAGTCGATAGTGTCGTGAATATCGATTTTTGATTCAACTCGAAGTCGTCTTTACTTCGTTAGCATTTTCTGTCTACGCAGTTTGTTTTATTTATGGACGCCAGCTAAAAAAAGTGTTGAAAGTAAAAGTATTCGTGCTGTCAATAGTATAACTAAACACATATATATTATAAACAAAGAAATTAAAAATTTGCGAAGGTGTTTTATGGCATATTGCTTTGCCAAAGTGTAATTCGAAAAAAGGCGAATGTGAAATTGCATCAAACATTGCGAAGTGAAGGTAAGTAAATTGCATCAGAATTTCGATATGTATAAATAATTGTGAAATGTTTTAAAGCGTTTTTGTACAACTGATAACCTGCGTTGTATTAATTCGAATACAATTAAATATTGCACGTATGCTGATAATTACTGTACTGTTTATCATGGTTGCGCACTTACATAAACACAAAATTGTTTACACATACAGGGTGTAAAGGTTGCGCTTGCATGGAATTTCCTTTCGACAATTTTTCCTACAAAGTGGCGGGACGGGACCTACTGGTTTTACGCCGTCTCCGAACGGCATGTGCAAGGCAGATAGTTTTCACTGAGAGCTTTTCATGACGGAAAGTACGTGGGCGGCAGCGATTTAGTTTAGCACCCCCCGAGTTCGGGGTTAAACTTGGTATCAAATGAAAGAGGGAGTTCTCCCGATCACAAATATATATAACTTAAAGTGCGCAGACTTATAGTTTACGAGTTATTTGATGTTAAAGTTTGCAAATTTAGCAAATTTCTATAGCACTCTCACTTACAATTTACACATCTTTCAAAACCTTTATGCTCATAAATATCTATATAAATTGGCAACGATACACTTAAATTTCATTTTAGTATATTTCACATATAATTCTTGCATTGTTTTTACTTAATTTAAATGTTTTTATTAAATAAATCGCGCTGTTGTAGCAACATTCACATTTATGTATGTATATATTTTAGTAAATAAAGACTAGAAAAGTTAAAGATATATATACATCAGATGGAAGATATTTTTATAAATTATTTTTCGATTCTGCACTTGTTCTGTTTTTTAGATGTGGCAGCAGAGTTTTGTAATGTCACCAATAAAATATATATATACATAAATGTGAATGTTGCTACAAAAGCGCGATTGATTTAATAAAAACTTTTATATTAAGTAAACACAATGCAAGAATTATATGTGAAATATACTAAAATGAAATTTAAGTGTATCGTTGCCAATTTATATAGATATTTATGTGCATAAAGGTTTTGAAAGATGTGTAAATTGTAAGTGAAAGTGCTATAGAAATTTGCTAAATTTACAAACTTTAACATCAAATAACTCGTAAACTATAAGTCTGCGCACTTTAAGTTATATGTATATATTTGTGATCGGGAGAACTCCCTCTTTCATTTGATACCAAGTTTAACCCCGAACTCGGGGGTGCTATTCTAAAATTTTCCCATTTTCTGGCGGCCAAGTCGAGTTGGGTTCGCCTTTCGCCATATGCCAAAATTTATTAAAGCCTTAAAAATCCTTGCGAAATTTCTGGATGGCTGCATCAAATATGCGAAGAGTTCTTCCGTTGCTTATGATATACTTTTCGACTGAAAATAAAGAATATTGTGGTTGTTGTTGTTGTTGTATTAACAGTCAGAATATTGTGGTAGAATGTAAATACATATTTTAGCACAAATTTGTACAAATAAGTGTTCTTTCTTAAAATAACCAATTTCCTTTAACTATTTTGATGCATTCCCTTTAATTTAACTAGTGAAAAAACTCCTATGAACTGGCAGAGAAATCTCCCTCACATTCATAATACCTACTTTTCTCCCCTAACCGGCTTCCGCTTTTTGGAACATTGTTCAGAATAGTAGGAAACGGAGAAGGGAAAAAACTCACAAGGAATTTTTATTTAGAATACGAGGAATGGGAGAAGGGAAAAAAACTCGCACGGTATTTTCGTTTAGAATTGGGCTGTATATCTATCTCCATTCCTTTATACCTGTACAACCAACCGTTATCCAATCAAAATTAATATCATTGTTTACTATATAAGATTTATATATGTATATATAAGATTTACAATGATTAATATACTCTGTGTGCAAAGCACGCTGAGTAAGAAAAACTAGGGAATACCAGCGAAATGCAATCTAGTTTAAGAAAAGCAATCGAGCAGGATAGGTTTTTTTGACATTCGGTTATTGTTTTCATTAACTTTTCTGACAAATGCAAATGTTTTTGTTAAACTCATTTATTTGGAATCTAAGACAAAATTAAGTATGTATATGTTAGTATCGTCTACAACTTATGTAGGTTAATCTCCCTATAAATTTATGGATAATTTTGAAAGCGGAAATTAAAAATTTTATTCCTGTCAGATATTTCCAAAAAACGAAAAATGGCCCCCAGAGCGCTCCGAAATGGGGGTGGTATCCATAGTAATTTTGCGCTGAACAGCTTTCTTCATTGGTTGCGTTCGGTCGCGCTTATAAAAAAATTACCGTGGTTGGATTCAGCATCTGTTTGGAGATCAAAACTATACCCGCGCAAAACACTTACAGTTTTTTTTTTGTGAGCTCAAAAAAATCTTCAAAATTTCAACAACCACATACAAATTTTCAATTTAGTTTGTAAATATCTCTGGTTAGAAATACAATTTTCAATTTCCGCTTACGGATTTGTGGGCCTGGGTCCAAAGCGCGTCTTTTGACACCTCTCCCGACGAGTTGGAACAGTTTTAGCAGTTTTGAGCTAAAGTAAAGAGCTACCAATTTATGTATGTTTGTCCGTACATTTATATACATATGTACATAGCCTTATATACATTTATATATACATATATTTGTAGTCGCTCTGCAATTCATCGATTTTCTGGTAGTAGACTCGTGTGTTGCCTTGTGATCGTTAAATACAAATAATGTTCCGAAAATAATCTTTTGAAATCATTAACGAGAAGACGCACAGTGTGATATATCATCAACCTAGCTGATATAAAGTCACGATTGGCATAAATAATTAATTTTTCTAGCTCTACTCACGAACTAACGCTTTTACATAAAAATAAATATATTATTTGTAAATATTTATTATTATTTCACCAGTTTTTAAGTTTTTATTGAGCTAAATAAATTTAAATTAAGAAAGGTTACATCAAAGTTAAAAAAAATGCATTAGAGAAAACGTATTATCGGGAAGAAAAGCATATTTTTGTATGTAGTAATAAGTAATTGCAATAAACTTAAATTATTGTAATCAAAACCAAAAAAAAAATAAATCGATAACGTTATGTTAATCGCTGAAACTAGAGTCGAACCCTTCATCTAAATCTGAGATGTCGGAGCCTTGATCAAAATTTGCTTCTGGGTTTGAAAATAGTTTAAGTACTTTTTTGTCGAATTTGCCCTAAATTTCTTCGAGTTCTTTTCTGAAATAGAGTATATTAGGGGATCGACGACAAAAAACAAATATTGATCCATTGTATATTTACGAGACATCTTTGTTATAATGTTTTGCCTGTAGCTCTTAAAATCTTTATTTCTATTATCCAGTGCTTCCTCTGAGAGCTTTGCTGTTGGAAGTAATGCTTTATTAATAATGTCTGCCCCATGAATCTAAATTTTGTGAATGCTCGATGGCATGGGGAGAAATCTACAAACATTTTTGTGGTCAACGGCGAATCCACATGACATAGTTTGAAGTATGACAGCAAATCGCTTAATAAGATTTTCCTCAACTCCCGTTATTTCCATAGCATTTGAAGGGCATTGGAAAAACGTCTGGCTGTGTTGTCATCATTGGTCGTCCCAAAGCCTTGTTTTGGAAATTCTACTAATAACCCCATGTCTTCTTTAAATCTTTTTTTCTCTCTTCAACAATCATTTTTTCCGTTCCTTCAAGAGTTTTGTCCACCAACGCTTGCAGGTGGATTTCCGCTGACAGATCATTTATAAGAATGTATTCCTTTGGAGGAAACCATGCAATTTTTTCTTTTCTTAGGAATTCATATGCTGGGTAAATGCTAGCATAACTTTTTTTGGCCCCAGATCGTTTTTCCAAATACGTTTTAACTGTAAACTTTTGATTTATGTATAGAGCTACTGCCTCTTCTGCAGTATATTTAACTATCACTGATACTGGACGAGTAAGGGCATGTTATATTTTAGTTCCGTCTGCATTTTTGGTGATGGCTTCTACCATTAATGCTGCATCCCGCTGACCTGATAACCTCAAGCTTGAAACAGTTGCAAACGCCAACTCTTTTTTGAATAGTTTCTTATCAAATGTGATAACTTTTTCCTTTTCGTCTGATGACTAGCGTCCGAAAAAGATATCACTGTTCATCCCTTGATCTTTAAAATATGTCTGCAACATTTCCACTCACAAATTTTGAAACGGCTTTTTTATTGGAGTCAACTTTGAGCTGTAATTTTTTTTTTTTTTTGCGTTATTTTGCTTATACCGAATCTCGAAAAGTTCGTGCTTTGAAATTGCCATATTTCCTGAAAACAAAATATTACATGAAAACCTGCATTTTCCTGCAGCTGAAGTTGTACTATTTTAGTTATTAGCAAAGAAGTTTAGATAAAAATTAAAGGGGATAAACGCGGATAACGAGATTGCTGGTCTTATGAATTCAAAACATTTCAAAAATTTAATTAATTTAACATTATCCCACTATAACTTGGAAAACTAATTCCTGTTCAATTAAAATCACAAAAATGTATATTTAATAAAATTAGCATACCTCAGAAATTAAACACAATATTATATTTTAGCAATTGAAGTATAACTCACAGCAGGCCAGCAATTTAAACTTTCACATTCAATGGCAAAAATTCGAGTTAAAACTTTTTCTCAATTGATATGCTTCCAAATAAAGCTCCGTTAGTCGATTCAACTTAGTTCAAATTTCCTAGTTTTTTATTTTTTTTTTGCTTAATTACGTATTTCTAAATAGAATTTCAAAAGAATTTTTAAATTGAAAGATATACTTTTTTTAATCAATATTTTCTAGAACATGAAAGTAATACACTGTGAGGCGTGTAGAAGTGAGCAAATTTATTTGAAACATTTTGAGCTCAAAACTAAAAAAAAATAGTGAAACAACAACCACCACTACACTAGAAGTAAACAATGCCCAACATTCTTAAGGTTATAAACACCTTTTCTTTAATGTTTTGCTACGTCATCCGAATTTGTAAACAAAATACGTAGGTACCTACCCAATTGGAAATAAAAATGGGCAGATGAGAATACATTCTATATGAATACTATGGTCCCGAGACGATCAACATCGATAACACTCCCCAAAACTTTCGCCGAGTGGTCTTATCGCTACAACAACATACTTTTACATGCATACACTGAATGCTAGTTCCATCTTTTTTAAAGCTTACCCATGGAAATTTGTTACAACAATATACGACTTTAAGTGTAATTTCATAGTTTAGGTTTGGGCCTAAAAAGTCGTAATAATAAATATGTAGTTTCTCTCATAAAATAAAATTAAACAGTTGTAATCATTTAATATATTACAGAAAATGGATTGTGGGCTTTTAAGTCTATTTGGTCCTGATGAAGAAATTCATGACATCGATAAGACAAACAATAACTCTCCAAACCGCCGTAAAGAAAATAAATTTCGAAAGTCGACCAGCAAATTTGACGGCAGAAAAAATAAGAGACCAAGTGAATGCGAAAATAGTAGCGGTAGTGAAGGAGAACAAGATTCACTCAATAATAAAATCACCATTGATTTTGATCAAGGAGTTTTGCCACCCGAACCACAATTGGGAAATATAGAATACAAACTAAAGCTAATAAGTCCATCGAAACATCGCTTTGAACATCTTGTCACTCAAATGAAATGGAGGCTGCGAGAAGGTAATGGCGAAGCTGTTTACGAAATTGGTGTATCGGATTCAGGTCATTTACATGGTCTAACTGAAAAGGATATGAACGCTTCATTAGCAACACTTAAACAGATGGCTCAAAATTTAGGAGCCAGTACCTCAGTTTTACGCCGTAAATATGTGACTACCCGACGATCAGTTGCTGAAGTTTTGGTTCGTAAAATACCTGATGACCAACACAATATAGAGATTCGTGTAGCAGTACTGGGTGGTGCGGAGGCCGGCAAGTCAACTCTTCTAGGTGTTCTCACACAAGGAGAATTTGATAATGGGCGCGGTTTGGCACGACTGATTATGTTTCGACATATGCATGAAATACAATCGGGACGAACATCAAGCATATCACATGAGACTCTGGGATTCGACTCACAGGTTCATTGAAATTTTAATTAAAAAAAAAAAAACTTGTAATAAGCTATCAGTTTTCATTGAATTTTAAATTTTTTGTTTCATAACAGGGCAATATTATAAATTACAAGTACAATGAATTGATGACTGCAGAAGAGATATCCGATCGTTCTACAAAGTTGGTAACATTCATGGATTTGGCAGGTCATAGACGATATATGCGTACAACAGTGCAGGCATTATTGGGATACTCACCGCATTACGCTATGTTAGTAGTATCTGCAGGCAGCGGATGTATAGGTACTAGTAAGGAGCATCTATCAATTGTGCGCGCACTTGACATGCCCTTCTTTATCGTGGTCACCAAGACAGATATTACCAGTCCAGAACAAACAGTGCAAGAGCTGCGACTTGTATTAACTTCGGTGGGATGCCGAAAGGTGCCATTCATTGTTACAAATGCAGATGAGGCAATCTCGGCGGCATCGAACCAGGTATCCGAAAACGTTGTACCCATCTTCTGCGTTTCAAATGTCACAGGCGCAGGACTTAATCTCGTTACAAGGTTTCTTTATGTGCTTTCACCGAGTATTAGTAACCTTGAAAAGGAACGTTTAGAACAAGAGTCAAGTGAATTTCACATAGATGAGATTTTTCGAGTAAATGGGGTTGGTCCTGTAGTTGGTGGTTTGCTCGTAAAAGGCGTGCTTACAGAAAACATGCAAATGAAAATAGGTCCTTTACTAGACGGATCTTTTCATACCGTTAATGTGCAAACAATTCATCGAAACAAGGCACCGTGCCGTGTAGTGCGTGCAGGGCAAAGTGCTTCCCTCTCTTTTACACCCAAACAAACCTTGCCGCCACTTAGAAGTGGTATGACGCTATTAGGGGATTCTGATGAAGAACCGTATGGTACATTACTTTTCCAGGTAAGAAAGGATTTAAATTATAATGTAGCAAATAGTTTTTAAAATAATACTTCTCAATTCATCTCAACATTTTAGGCAGAAGTGTCTGTTCTGTTTCATGCTACAGCAATTTATGTAGGGTTTCAAACTACCATACATATCGGCAGCATTCGGCAAACAGCAGTTGTTCGTGCCATCGAAGAATGTGAAAAGATGGGCACTAATGATAGCGCTTCGGTGCTGTTCCAATTTGTAGGGCATCCGGAATATGTGAGACCAGGTATGAGGATGCTTTTTCGTGAAGGCGCCAACAAAGGCATCGGAGTAGTTATTAAAATTTTTCCACTTAACAAACCTGCAGGGCACCCCCATTAATTTAATATCTTATACCAATTTCACATAGAAACTATCAAATCTCAATTTTGTTATATGGAACTATAAAGTTCTTTTCCACACCGGGCCATTTGCGTCATTAAACGAACACCTGTCAGGAGCCCCAAAAAAATATTACGCTATTATAGTTTAGATGGATAGAAGCCGTTTCCTCATTAACTATTGAGGCTATCAAAATAAAATGCATGCGCCACTACTCATAGATGTTGCACCTAAACAAATATGCGCCTATTTTTGAAAAAGCCATAATTAGATATATAATTTATTGAGGATTGCACTGCGACCATAGGTCTATTTTGCCCTCATCTCGTTCACAACACCTCATCCAAGTCGACTTCCTTGATAAAGTCTAGCAGCTCTCTTGGCTTGAGGGATGGAATGTGGAAATGCTGTGGCCAATGTGAGCCCATAAACTTAGCCCTGATTTTTGAGATTGCGTCGCATTCGAGGAGGATACGGTCCGCCGTCTCCGCTGTTCGATCACAAAATCGAACACGGCCATATTATCTTTTGCTACAAATGCAAGAAAAATAAAATTTTTAATTTTTTTGGAATATTTCTTTTTTTCGTAAGTTATTGCAAATAATTTATTTTTTATTGTCATTTATTACATTCTCGATAAAAGCGTACCCATCAAGCAAAACGTACTGTATTTTTAACTCCATTAGGTATTCAATACAGCAATAATGAGATTATTACCCCTCAAACCTTCTCGGAGCACTTATAACTTAGGATTATGATATGAGTCCGAAATATATGAAAAAGATGAGCCTCAGAAATATGATCTCATAAGAGTCCTTTATACTTCCAATTTGATAAAATTACGAGCAAACGAAAATTATTAAACTAGGCAGGTTCGGAAGAGAAATTCAAAAATTTTCATTTCAAACATTTCATTTTAAATAAAAGATAATTACAATGGACTTGATTTAAAACAGCGATGAAAAAGCTGATAGCTTTTGCTACAGCTGCCTTCTGATTTCTCGTTTGTATAGGTATGGACACTTCCCCTTTATTGCCAGTGGAATTTTCGGCATCTTATCGATATAACATTTAGACATTTTGTCCTCCGCGATATTATCTGGCATGCCATCCAATCCCCTATGTGTGTAATTAGTGCTGCCTGCACTGGCATCGGTATGCCCTACTGAGGGGAAAGCATCTATACCACTTCCCTAATATGTTTATTTCAAGGGCTTCCTCCAATGTACATATCTGGTTTTCAAATAGGTTGAGAATGATTCGCAATTCTGATGTCAAATAAATATCATTCACCTAGATCGTATAATACTTGAAAGATCCATATCTGGAAACCGCCTTAAAAGAGTCTTCAGAGCAGAGCTGAGGAGCTTACGATTACATTTAAATTAAGATTACTGTAATTGTAATCCCATTTATACGATTACGATTACAATAATCGTAATCAAACACAAAAACTTAACGATTATTAGTTACAATTGCTGTAACTAATCCTTCAAATATTACGATTACAATTACTGTAATCATAATCATGCGATTTTATGATAAAATTGTGCAGAGAGAAATACCTAAAATCGTGAGGTAAACTCTGTGCAGGTTTAATTGGTATAAGTGAAAAGATTTTCCAAACATTTTTTTGATTAATTTATCTCCAAACAATATTTTTAATCAAGTTGAACGTTTAGTTGAAATATTGAAAGTATAATATAATATTACAACAACGTAAAGTTTTAGCTTTGATTCATTTTTGTACATAAAAATCCATATTTACTTTAAGCAAGACTAATTTTTCGAAAGTGTGATCAGATAAAGTTGACCTCGTGGGTTCTTTGTTACTCCAGCAAAGGAAAAAATACGTTCTACTGGGGCAGATGGTGTGAGCTTATTACGGCAGCCGGTAAGCGACTCGCACCAAATGGCGTTTCCACCTAACGCGGCCGCTACAACCCATCACTACAATCTACATAGTAGCATGGATAGTAGCAATGCGGAGGGCCAGCTTTTACCCCCGCCCCTCCCTTTCCGACACTCGTACTCGCTTAAAACGGAGTCATGAACTCCTTGTCCTCCACACCGTGTGTTCCGTATGCCAGTTCAGAGTATTTACGATCGCGGCATCGGTCCAATGCAGTTCATGCCTTGGCCTATGTCACCTTCATAGATGCTCTGGGCTTACAAACGGCAAGCGTCTGACCGGTATATTCGTTGCACCTTGCTGCCAAAACACTAGTACCAACTCACTGACACCAGGTACACCAGCAGCAATCGGACCGCACACTCGACAAAGCCTATATCCTTCAAGGCGCCTTCATCCATCTCTGACTCCCAGAGTGACGAGCCCCTAAGCACTTCAGAATTCTGCAACTTAATTCTAACGGTTTAACTGACAAGATCGCAGAGATAGTTGACTACATGAATAAAAATAATATCCGTATAGCCGCAATTCCAGAAACAAAGTTAACTGCCAGATCGGACCTCCGAACTTGCGATGGCTACAACATTCATAGCAATATCGCATAAGAGGTAGTGGTGGTGGCCTTGCCATTATCACTCCTCAGGCCGTGCAATATAGTCTATTTCAACCTAACATCAGCCACAGGGATCATACCTTAGAAAGTCAAGGTATAACCATCCGGTCAGGCGATGTTGACCTAGAAATAATTAACATCTAATTCCCCCTGTCACCTGCTGTCCAAGTGACTATTGCCCTGATATCAGTACGCTACTCTGTGGCGAAAACCGTCTTATCCTTGGCGATTTCAACGCCCACCATGATCTCTGGCATTCCAGCTTGCCAGTCGACAGCAGAGCAAATAGACAATACGACTTTCTCCACGATAAACGGCGATGCCCCTACCAGAATTGCAGGTAATGCCACAGCTCGCCTAACATCTGAATCGTCAGTGTAGGGCTCATAAATTGCGTTGAATGGCAACCGATCCTTACTTTAGCTTCTGATCACCTGCCCATACTCCTTTGCATTGAGCGACCTGCCAATTTTATCAACTCTGAAAAGCGGACTTTCTTTAATTTTAAAAAAGCCAATTGGGAAGACTAGACAACCTTTCCAAATCAATCTTTTGCTGGTCTTCCCGTTCCGTCTGATGTCCGGCAAGGCGAGCGCAGTTAGATCATTGAAAAACATACTTTTTAAGAGTAAATTAATTACTTTATTTGTCAGTGACCAGTTTAACAATGAAAGTTTACAATTTAATTTCTTACTTGCTAAAAGTATGATTTTTGTCTAGGCACTGCTAGGCCATTCAAAAGCGGTATATATAACAAGCAATTTCTAATGTACATATGTACCAAGACGAACCAGTTTTGAGAGTCTTTTATTATACATAGATATTTACATATGGCTGTTTCTATGTATATCCATATTTTTACGACAACATATTTCATACCTATGCTAATATAGATATCGTTATCTATATTTTGATATAGCTTCATCAAAACGTATATACTCGTACAAGACCAAATAAATGTATTAAGTCTGCAAAAATGTATTTCTTAGAACGCTGTCGTTACTTCAAATTTCTATCACGATCTGAACGTCACAGAACCCTGTCAGAATGACATTGCATATACAAGTATGTATTTCCTCGTAGTTGCAAGTGTGGTGAAATAGCTACGTAGGTATTTAACCCTACACTAGAATATATGTACATGACTGTTGCTATGCTAAGACTGATAATGATGACAGGTAGGGCTCGAAGGGTACGTAACTCCTCCGCCCTAGATGAAGAACTCTCCTGACGTATTCTTTGTTATTATCTTGAACACTTTACTTCTTAATTATTATTATTTTACTTTATGCAATAACCAAAATAATAATACAAAAATTAAAAAAATTTACAAAACATTGATTTTTTTTCTCTTATAATTGTGTAAATATATGTGTATGTATTTTGCTGAAAACTATGTAATTAATGTTGAAACTTGAGCGTTTTCGATTGGTTCTGCTAGTGAATATTTTGTTGGTCTTGTTATGTTAGCGGGATGGACATTTTTCAGCTTTTCTTTCCTAAACTTGGCTTTTCTTTGTGCCGAAGGCTTTTGTAATTTTTTATGTATCCTATAGCTCGGCTTTCATTGTATTCCTCCCTATTTCTGTTTCGTTTTAGCAAAACTCTTTATTTTAGTTTTTCAATTCTCTGCTTAATTTGGTGAAGATCTACTTTGCCATATTGGGCTTCAAAAGCTGTGTACTTTATAGTATAAAGCTTTTACCATCTGCTCAGTAATAGGTGATTTTTCGTCCAAGTTCAGAACTCTGTTTTTTTCTGTTAATGTATTGTTTCAATCTCAGAGTTACCTGTATGAGTATTTGGCTTTGTAGTATGAAACTCGATTCCTTCCTGGTTCAAAAAAGTTATAATATTACTTGATTTGAACTCATTATTTTTTTGCTTTTCCCTTAATAGAAATGAATTCTTGAATTTTAAGTTTGATTGATCTGGCAACTCTGTTCGTTTGAAGTATTGTTTTAAAGTGAGCGCGCAAATAATTCAAAAATTTTATCATTTCTGTCGAGAATTTAAGATAAACTTTCAAAAGTATCAAAATCTCTAGCAACTCCCAAAGTGTGGAGCACGGAGTGCAGCTGAAACTCATCATTTGTAGTGAATTTAATGAGAATCACAATTGTCATAATACAATAATAACATTGGTACAACAAAGAAAGTTTGATAATATACATAGCTACTGAAAATCTCCCGCCAATTCCTGTGCTGAAAGCTTTCAGTAATTCAACAATCGCATTCGCGCCATCTATCGGTTGATAGCCTAAAATAAATTATACCATCTACGCCTGTGCTGCCAGCTGGTTCCAACTCATCTATTTTTTGGAGTATTTTTTTGGAACACCATGTCTCAAAATTCTGGAAAGCGTCGTGGCGAGACCTTGGGCAATGAAGCTGAAATAATTAAAAAGGCTCCTCGTCTAAGCGATTCCTCTCCTAACCTCATCCGTACAATCGACCAACGACTCATAAAGTACAATGACTCGTTGTCCAATAAAATAATGGAAGCAGAAAAGCGTATGATGGAGTTTACATGCAGAAAATTGGAAGATAAATTTGAAGGCCTGAAGAAGGAGTTAAACGAGTTAAGTGGTAGAATTAATCGCATGGAGGGTATGTTTGAGAGGATTGGGCACCTCGAAAATGAAATAGCCACACTAAAAAAGAGAGTATGTAAGCAGGAAAACTTTATATCTAAGCAAGAACTCCAAATTGCTGCATGCGACGTCCGAGTTCATGGGATTCCCTTCGAGGAAGGGGAAAACTTACAAAAGATTTTCCACCACCTCTGCTTCACGCTAAACTTACAGCCAACCCCCCTAAAAAGTGTTTTTCGGCCGAAACGCAAACTACCCCACGGTACGGTTGATCCGGCCGTTATCATTAAATTTTACACACCCGCGGACCGAAATACGCTGTTCAAAACGATTGCGAGCTTCAGGCGCCACAAAAACACCAAAGGGCTGCGACTCGTGCATGTGGGAATAAATTCCAATGAGCCTATCTTTGTTAATGCATCGCTGACCAAAAACAACTATGAGATCTTCAAGGCTGCGATCCATCTAAAGAAGAGGAAAAAGGTTTCATCGGTGTTCACAATGCGGGGTATGGTGCATATAAAGCGAAAAATCGGTGACCGACCCGAAGCAGTCCCCAGCCTGAGTTTTCTCGAGAGTCTCGACCCGGAAAACAATACTTCCTTTCGTGAAGACGACACGCCGGTTGCGAACAACGCCCTGGAGGGCCACCAAAGGCTTAACTAACAGCCCCCTGCTAATAAATATTTCTCTTTGCTCTCTTCTAATCTATTCCTTCTCTGTCTTTTTCTCCACCTACAACATCACAAAATCATTAATTATGTTGTTAGCCAAATTCAGTGTAAATCATTCACTTAATTAATCTATATCAGTCAAAACACTGTCCTTCCTCCATAAATTGATACACACGAAGGAACCTGACTATCTATATCGTAAGCTTATTTTTCTGCAATCATCAAGATCGGTGCTTCTTCTTAAGCACATCAGATACCGCTCGCTAACCTCTGAGCGCCAATTCTTTGTTACTGCAATACGTCTTTGGAACTCGCTACCTACAAGTCTTCGACTCTTAAGTAATGCTCTGCACTTCAGAAAAGAGCTAACATCATTTTTTAACGACTCTTAAACTGGATCTCAAATTGTTGTTGTTAAAATGTTCATTTCTAAGTCCTTTTCCTTTCTCTGTGTCTTCTTGCTTTATTTGTTAAATACTATTCAATCTATAACCAGCCAAAGGTTATCATCACTACTGCTGTCTTTTAATATTTATTAACTACTTTTCTTTAGTTTTAAGATTTACATTTACATACATAAATATTTCACTATTGTCCGTTATATTTAATTTAATTTGATTAATCTAATTTATTATTATTATAAATGTTCAATTTTTATAGCTCATGCTATTCATGACTAGCACTGTTAAATAATTTGTCAAAATTGTTGTGCTAGGAACAAATTTTCAAATAAATACATACATATATACATTGTTTGGCTATTTTTGTCTGGAAAATTAAAACATATGGCGTGCTTAGATAACTTGTCAATAAAAATAATGAAATAATTTTTGCTATTGGTATATGTATCGACATGTACGAAATATTTCGTTAATATTTGACGGTGTTTCGGTATTATTGAATTTAGCTTTGATAGGATTTCTATCATATTTTGCTAACGAGCAGATATGGCAGTTATTAATGATTTTGTGAATGAATATTTTTATTTTTGGGTTGTAAATTTTATATTTCAGTCCCTCGTATGTTGCTGAAATACCAGAGTGTTCCGTTTCGAATTTATGAAATTGTGAAATCTAGGTTTTCAGCTCGTCTTCGATGTCTCGAGCAAAATAGGAACACCTTACGAACTTTAAAGTTGAACTTGATTCGAATAGACCTATCAGGAGCTGTTGCAATTTGTTGTATTCTTGATCGGGTATTTCCGAATAAATACCGACTTTTCCCGTTTTGTTGTGTTTGCGAACAATGTCTGCTACGAGTCCCTGGTTTATATAATTTTGGTCTATAAATATCCTTTTGTTTCCAAATGCAAACTGGTTTTCACGACTTTTATCGTGGAACTATTTGGGTTTTAAAGCGATTAACCACCGTCTCCAGGATTCCGAAATGCTCATTTTGATCTTCCTGAGAATTGCAAGTCTGTGCTCCTAAAGAATCGATATCATCGTTCGGTGTCTGATCATTTTCTAAATCAACCGATTCCGCAGCATTTATTTGGCTAGTCTCTGCATTTATTAAATAAAAATAAATGTAAGGCGCGATAACCTCCGAATAGATTTTAGTCTGAGCTTCTCTTCCAATTTGCGTCGTGCTCCTTTTTTAATTTTTCATACAAATTGGCGGGACGGGACCTACTTGTTTTATGCCGACTCCGAATGGCATCTGCAAGGAAGAGGAATTTTCACTGAGAAGCTTTCCATGGCAGAAATGTACTCGGAGTGCTTGCCAAACACTGCTGAGGGGCGACCCCGCTTAGAAAAATGCTCTTCTAATTGAAAAACTTGTTTCTAAAATTTTGATGTTCCTTTGCCCGGGGTGTGAACCCAGGATAGTCGGTGTGGTAGGCGGAGGACGCTACCATCACATCACGGCGGCCGCATTTATTCTGCTGAGAAAATCTGTTATGTGATTGCATTTTCCTTTTATATACTGTATTTTGAAGTTGTATTCACCTAATTCAATTAACCACCTTTAGAGACGGGGACTAATGTCCTTGCCGGTGCAGTTTACCATCAGCCATTCAAGTGGTTGATGATCACTTTCTAGCTCGAATTCCCTACCAAATATGTATGGCCTAAAATATTTAACGCCTCAAACTATTGCCAACAATTCGTTTTCAATTTTTGCATAGTTAACTTCGTGTTTATTTAGTGTTCGAGATGCAAATGCGATTGGGCGGTCGTCTTGTGATAAGACGGCGGGAATAGCAATATTACTAGCGTCCATTGTTATTTTAAACTTTTTTTTTGCAAATTAGGGTATCTTAATATCGGTGGATTCGTGACTATGTTTTTAAGTTGCTGGAAAGCCAATGTGAAACTAGGGTCGTTTGGATTTACGACCTGGTCTTTTTTTAAATATTTAGTCAGAGGGTGTGCAATTTTTGCATAATCTTTAATAAAATTTCGGTAAAATCCGGTCATACCTAAAAAAGCTTTAGTTTTTGTCTGAGTATTTGGTAGTTTGAGATTTTGGATAATCGCAACCTTCGAAGGGTTTGGCTTAACTCCGCTCGTTATGAGTACATGCCCCAAGAACTGTGTTTAGCATAAAATTGCATTTATTTATCTGGATTTTTAACTTGGCCTTTCGCAAGGTTTTAAATATAGAAACTAAGCTATTAGTATGCTCTATCAGGGATGTACTAAACACGAGTATGTCGTCTATGTAGACCACGCATATTTTATTTATAAAGTCGCGAAGGACATAGTTCATCAGCCTTTGAAAGGTGGATGGGGCATTCTCTAGCCCAAAAGGCATGCGATTGAACTCGTAATGGCCCTGTGGAGTCGAAAAGGCTGTTTTTTTTCTTATCCTCTTCTTTAAGTAGGATTTGGTGAAATCCTTTAGCCAAGTCTATCGTAGTGAAATAATGGCATGCCCTAGTTTGTCGAGAATTCCCGATAGATTGGGCAGTGGAAATTTGTCGTCAACATTGTATTCGTTGAGCTTTCTGTAGTCCACGACTAAGCGCCATTTTTTTCACCAGAGTTGTCGAGCTTCTTTGGTACAATCCAAAGTGGACTGTTGAATGGTGAGTTACTTTCTCTAATTATACCCTGGAAAAGCATTTGGCTTATTTGGGTTCGAATTTCTTCCTAATAAAATGGTCTACAGAAAATATGATAGCCAATGCTTCTCGATCAATTTGAGAATAATTTCGTTGGGACATGGACAATGATCTTGATGCAAACGAAATTGGTCGTTCCCGGCCGTCTATTATGTGAGATAATACACCTGCAATTCCAGTTGGACTAGCATCGCACGCTAACTGAAGTTGATATGCAGGATTATATGGTACGAGTACACGGTCGCTTACTATTTCTGCTTTGATGCTATCGAACGCCTTGTCACATTGAATTGACCATTTGAATTTAGAATTTTTTTCGTTAGGTTACGCAGAGGTGATGTAATTGTTGAACAATTTGGAATAAAGCGGGCGTAGTAAGCTACCATACTCAGAAACCGTCTGACGTCGTCAACCGATTTCTGCTTAGGTAGATCTTCGATAGCTGAGGTTTACTCTTTGATTTTAAAAATTGATTGTACTTGATTGTATGACCAAGGAACTCAATCTTTTTTTTGAAAAAATGTACATTTATCTTTGTTAAGGTGTAGGTCAAACTTTTGTAGTTGATTAAACATTTGAATAAATTTTCTTTACATCCGAGTTTGGTTGCCCCGTGAACTATAATGCCGTCGAAGTATGCTTCTGTTTTGGGAACGTCGTGGAGTATTTGATGGATTATTCGGTTGAATTCGGATGGTGCCGTCTGAATACCGAAGGATAAACGATTAACTTTGTATGTTCCGTGGTGTGTCGACATGGGTTGGAATTATACTCGAATCTTCATCGACTGGTATATGTAAATAAGCCTTATATAAGTCTAACCTACAAAAACACCTTGATCCACGCACGCAGTTGAATGTGTCCTCTGTTTTCCTTATCGGACTGTGCGCGTCCACTAGACGCTCATTTACTCCTACTTTGTAATCGGCACATACGCGTATGCCTCCGCCTACTTTCGTCAAGCTCGTGGTTTACTTTTTCAATTAAGGCATAGGGAACCTCACGATCACGGTTGAAAATGGGGTTCACTCCACTTCTTAACTTAAGTGTAGTGTCAAATTGGGTCACTGCATTTAAATCTGGCAACTCCCCCTCTAATAAATAAAAAGATGCAACCCTCACATTAACACTTGGTATCACTTAAAATGTTAGAGTGGAATGACGTGGAGATTCAACCCCATTGGTTGAATCTCCCGTTACTCGAATCTATCACGCCATCGCATCATACGATTTTCCCGTTATGCGCAAAAATGCATACCGAGATGATTGCTGCTGAAAGCGCAGTTAAGCTTTGAGTTTTGAAGTGAACCGGCACCTAGTCAACAACGCGATATTGTGTTAAAGTGCGCACGATTATTGTAACCGCAAATAAAACGTTTTTAAAATTTGCTACGCTTTGCCAAAAACGCAGTCTTCCCGCACTAGCGTTAGTAACGGTGCCAAAAATGCACAAAGCGGTATACTAACGCAGTACAGTCCCATATAGTGGCCCCGTTTGATACAAAAATAGTCGTGGACTATTGTGCAGACTGATTGCGAATCAGTGAAGAGAACAAAAGTTCTACCAAATGTAAGATTTTTTCATAAAAATATGTGGAACAAATATTTTTTCTAAATATCAAAAAAAAAAAAAAAAATTAATAAAATGGTCGGTTTTTCGCCAAATAAAAGAAGGTGGTGAGAAGATTGCTGCGCTAATATTGGACAACCGAAGTTCCAATTCCTAAGTTATGGCGCACATACACACATAGACAAAAGTGTTCGTCATTTAAGGTATGGGCCCTTTAATGTTATGCCACGCCCATAAATTTTTTGAAATATTTTTAATTCAAATCTTTCTAGTTATTACAATGTATTAGCTTTGTTGTAGTACTGAATAGCTTTTAATCAGCGCTTCAATGTTTTAAATAAATACGATTTAAATAAAATAGGTACTAAACTATGTGGACAAAAGTGTTCGTCACCTTGAATTAATTAATAAAACTAATGAAATATACGAGTATACCAAATTTTTTGTAACATCAGGACCGATTTTTCCCCATTCTTCCTTGATAAATTCCTTTAGTAAGTTTTTTGATGTTATATGGCGTTCTCTGATCTTTCTGTCAAGATGATCACATAGATGTTCTATGGGATTTAAGTTCGATGATTGTGGGGGTGTTTTTAAGGTGTGGGGAGTGTTATATAAGATCCACAAACGAAAAATTTCGGCAGTATGCTTGGGGTCGTTGTCTTGCTGAAAGTGATAATCGGATTCTATGCCTAGCTTTCGCGCGCTCTTTGTCAAATATTCTTTTAGTATATTCAAGTAGGCATACTTATCCATTATATTTTCTATAAATACGAGTTCTCCGACCCCAGCAGACGATATACAACCCCTACCATGACTCCACCGCCACCGTGTTTAACCGTTGTTTGAATATTCTTTGGATGTAGTGCGGTATTCTGCTTTCTCCAAACCAAAGTTACTCTATTCGGGAAAATATCACCTTGTCCCAAAACTCAACTTTCTTCCATATATGCTCCTGAGCAAATGAAAGTCGCTTAACTCGGTTCACTTTGTTTATTAATGGCTTTTTCCTGCAGACTAGGGCCTTGTAACCATGGACATTTGGCACTCTTCGGACAGTACGCGGATGTACATCGGTCCCATACTTTTTCTTCACTAATACTGCAATTTCAGATGATGATGTTTTCGGTTCTTTTTTTTATTATTGTCACAATCTCCCGGTTTTCTCGCGCTGATAGTGCCGAAGGCCGCCCAGTTCTTGGACTATTTTTAAAATCTGAATTATTTTTGTGGTTTACTTACTTACATAATTGGCGCTTAACCGTCTAAACGGTTATGGCCGTCCAACAAGGCGCGCCAGTCGCTCCTTCGTTCCGCCAACCGGCGCCAATTGGTCACACCAAGGGAGTTTAAATCGTTTTCCACCTGGTCCTTCCAACGGAGTGGGGGCCGTCCTCTACCTCTGCTTCCATAGACGGGTTCCGATAGAAACACTTTCTTGGCCGGAGCATCATCTTTCATTCGCATAACATGGCCTAGCCAGCGCAGCCGCTGCGTTTTAATTCGCTGGACTATGTTGATGTCTGCGTATAGCTCGTACAGCTCATCATTAAATCTTCTTCGGTGCTCGCCATCGCCTACGTGTTGTGGCGATTTATTACGATCAATATGGTCGTTCGAGGTCTTTGCACTAACTCACATTTTTCTTTAATGGGTTTATTGTTTTTATAGGCACTAAATATAATTTTTCGCTCTTCAACAGTAGTTTCTTTTCTTTTTTGACTCATCTTCACAATTTTCAAAAATGGCGCACGAGATTCGGCAACTTTTTTTTAACAAATATTATTTAAATTACAGTAGTTTTCAATGTGGCGATTGCATTTAAGTTGCTATAAGTGCAATCCATTTAAATGCAATAAGGGACTGCAGTGACGAACACTTTTGTCCATATGAATTAGTACTTTATTTTATTTTAATCAATTTTGTTTTAAGCAATGAACTTTTGACTAAAAATTAGTACATACTGAAATGAAGCTAGTACATTAATGTTATTATTAAAACCAAGATTAAAAATATTTGCATTCATTTGTGGGCGTGGCATTACATTAAAGGGCCCATACCGTAAATGACGAACACTTTTGTCTATGTGTGTACATAAAAAGAGTTTTAAGTGAACTCAAAAAGTTCAAAATTGCACAATCACACAAAAATACGGTTAAATCACCAAAATATACAAAATACATAAAATCTATTAAAAATTACAAAAAATCAAAAAAATTCAGAATTATATAACAAAGGAACAAACTAAATTAATTTGAAAAAAAAAAACATTTATTAAACAATCATGATTCAATTAGTTGTGATTGAATCATGTTAAACACTTATAAAAGAAATCAACGAGGCACATACATGGAATTCTAACATTTTTCGACAAAAAAAAAAAAAATCTAAATCAACAAAAATCATTTAATAATGCCGACGCGTATGCGTTCTCAATTCTTTGGAATCATATGAAATACTTGAGGTGGCATGAAAATTACATTAAATGCAGAAATACCATCGCACTGGCAACAGCAACAACTATTAGCTATGTTACAATCAAAGGCAAGGTAATGGCGAACATATGAATTTGGAGATAAACCACTAGGAATCAGGAGAAGGAGCTTTCGAGACCAGACATATCAACAACCAAATTTTTAACCCGCACTCAGCACATCTTATACCAACACAACTGGCGACGTGAAGTTAGTGCAATGAATGTATTCTATTTTTAAAATATATCTTATTTTAATCGTAAGTGAGAAAAAATTTACTAAAATAAAGATTTTTTATACATATTTTTGTAATGCTTTTAAACGATAAACTTTTCTATTTCAATCAATTATTGTACTTTTGTAATACAAAATGCTTTTGTAAAAACCGAAATACATACATATATTAAAAATTTAATATTGAATTTATCGTTCTCTTGGAAAACATTTACAATTCACTTGGTTTGCTAAAATGAGCATTTGTGGCCATAAATTAAAACAAGGTATATTTGTTATTCCCGACGCGTTTCGACGTTACCTTACGTCTTCTTCTTTGGGGATATTAATATTCACATTATTAATTATTTATTTCAGGTACTAATATAATTTTTGCACAACATTATTAACATAGGTACATTAAATGACCCCCATGTGCAAAAATTATATTACTACCTGAAATAAATAATTATTAATGTGAATATTAATATCCCCAAAGAAGAAGACGTAAGGTAACGTCGAAACGCGTCGGGAATAACAAATATACCCTGTTTTAATTTATGGCGACAAATGCTCATTTTAGCAAACCAAATATTTATAAATTGGCCCAAACAACATAATAAAGATTTACAATTTACATTTCACAGCTTAAATACTTCTAAACATTTAAATTAGATTTAAAAAAAATTTAATTTATTGAATAATATCGCTTATCACAGGCAAATCCTCTTAAGGCTGATTTAAGAAACATTTACAGAAATGCCTGGTTGCAAATACAAAAAAAAAAAAAATAATTATTAAAAATACATTAAGGCAGTTCAGAGTTTTGTGCATTTGATATTGGAAACAATTTTTTTTTCATTTGAAAACCTTTTTTAGATTTTGTTTTGATTGACAATGTTGAAAAAATTAACTCTGGTTTTTGATGTTGCGTAGTTGCAATTACGGAGCAAATGCATATCCATATAAATTTTTCGCGTTTTATGTAAAAGTACTGCACCAGTTTACAAATATAATGATGGTAGACCATTTGCACAAAGTCCTGAACTAACCAATTTTTTTATATGCCATAAAATGAGATGGGATATATATAAAATACCTCAATTTAATATGAAAATATTAAAACATTTTCATTCATTTAAATTTTTTAAAGAAAGCGTTGCGTCCGCGATATAAAATAACTTTTTTATACTTTCCGTATATTTTAATTCGATAAAATGTGTCAGACTTAGAATTCAATAAAAATTTATACCAAATGCGACAAATATTAACCCGATTTACAGATATCACTCGGATGTATAATATATAAAATAAATATAAAATATAATAATAAACAATGAGATCCCCAATTTACAAATTTAAAACATGAAAACAAAAATAAAATTCACTTAATCTTGTGACTGTTAACGAATTAACGAATTTAGACGTGTTACTTTCGAGGCTTGAAAAAGCAGCCAACAATCACAATAAACAATTAGAATGGCCAAGAAAAATGTTATATTTTTCAATAAATTTTTCAATTACGAGATTTTAAGATCCGCGGAAATAAACTTTTAAAATATTACGAATAATATGGACGGACCCTGTAAAAGACAAGAAACAAAACCAAGAAATAATCATAAAAATATATACTGAGGTCCCTACATTATAAAGAGTATTGATGGACCAAATGTAACAATTTGTAACGAAATTAACCAATTTGAAAAAACTGAACATAAAACCGCATCCAAAAATTTAATTAAAATAGATAGTACTTTTAAATTTTACTAATTAATCTTTAAATATAAATATATTTTAAGAAATGAGTGTCAAAAAAAATTTTTTTAATGTTAATTTCAATACGGGCTAATTTACTAAATATATGTCACCTAAATAATACATAAAAGATAGCAATTTACTTACGTTAAGTAGTAGTAATAGTAGTAGCTTATACAATAAGCTTACCATACAAAATAAAATGATAATAACGGCTCGCTTCAAACTAAACTAAATTATCAAAGTCTAAAACTTTACTTTTCTTACATATTTCTTTTTTGCAAATTTCAATTTTAATTCTTTTTGATATAGCCTAAAGAAGAATGTGGCAAGGCTGATCACCTTGCCAAATTCTTCTTTTCTAAAGGGGGATGATGTAGTGTCAAATTGGGTCACTGCATTTAAATCTGGCAACTCCCCCTCTAATAAATAAAAAGATGCAACCCCCATATTAACACTTGGCATAACTTAAAATGTTAGAGTGGAATGACGCGGAATTCAACCCCATTGGTTGAATCTCCCGTTACTCGAATCTATCAAGCCATCGCATCATACGATTTTCCCGTTATGAGCAAAAATGTATACCGAGATGGTTGCTACTGAAAGCGCAGTTAAGTTTTGAGTTTTGAAGTGCGCTCGGTTATTGTAACCGCAACTAATAAAAACTGTACATATGTACGTTCATTAAAGAAAACTTCAAAGACTAAGTGAAATTTAAAAGACAAATAAAGAAACTTAAATAAAACTAACTAAATCGAAAGAAAATAAAATTAGTTTTTATTGTTTGTGAGTGTGCGTGCGCTGGGGGCTGCAAGCCCAAAAATAAGTGTCATCGAAATGCCAGTTTACATAAGCGTCACTGTATATTGTTTAACACAACCAACTTTACTTTCAAAAATTGCTTTAAATTGATCGGTCAATAAGTTGATAACATCTACATCACTTGAATTATTTAATGTAATGAGTTGATTTCGTTCATGTGTTATTATATGTTGAACTTCGTAATCCAATTACGACCTAGGAGCGCTGTATACTCATCTGGCACGATATATACTTCATCTGTTATCGCATTACCGTTATATTGCCCTTGTACCACAATTTTCCGATCGGGGACAAAAATACCTTTGACCGAAATGCCATATTTGCTGACAGTAAGGGTACATTAATATGTAAATTCGAAAATATCAGACCAATTCTAAATATTCTCGCGGATTTTTTTATTCCCGTGGAAAAATTCATCCAATTCTTTTCTCCTAGGGAGAAGAATAATGTAGGAATAGGAATTACGAAGTCAGCTGTTTTGCCAATTGAAATTTTGTTGAGCATTTCTATTTTTGTATAAGAAATTGAAAAGTTTATTGCTGCGGATTTGTTTAAAATTTAGAAATAAAATATGAACAATAAATGAAAAAATAAGTAAAATAAATAAATAAATACACAATATCGCATTACATATGGTATTGACTAAGTAGTAATGAATTGGTGCCACGGCAACATCAACAGAGGAGCATAAGAAGAAGCAGACGGCGGATAACACAAATCCGCTGGAGTTGTCTTCTTCCATTCAGCAAAGCAATTTTCTGGCGGCCAGGTCGAGTTAAATTCGTCTTTCGTCATATGCCAAAATCTATTTAAGCCTTCTTAAAAAATCCTTGCACAATTTGTGGATGGCTGCATCAAATATACCAGGAGCTCTCTTCCGTTGCTTATGATATACTTTTCGACTTAAAATAAAGAATATTGTGGTAGAATGTACATATTTTAGCACATATTTGTACAAATAAGTGGTATTTCTGAAAAGAACCAATTTACTTTAACTATTTTGATACATTCCCTTTAATTTAACAAGTGAAAAAACTCCTAAGAAATCTCCCTCTCACTCACATTCATAATACCTACTTATCTCCCATAACCGTTTTCCGCTTTTTTGAACATTGTTCAGAATAGGACGAAATGGAGAATTGAAAAAGCTCACAAAGAATTTTTATTTAGAATACGAGGAATGGGAGAAGGGAAAAAACTCGCACGGAATTTTTGTTTAGAATTGGGCTGTATATCTCTTGGCAAGAATGTGTAGCCTGACACAGCTGTGTCAATTTCAAATTCTATGGGGTTGTCTTCGATTTTAACTGTGACAAAGAACCTATCTAAATTCTGTATACTGGTTTGGTTAATATCTTGGATAGTTTTGATCGCCAAAACTCCGGTTTGAAACATATCAATTCGATTGGTTCATCCAGCATTTGACTTATTGTTCATACGTGATTTTATACAAACTTTATCCACATGACCAGTTTTGCTACATTCAAAGTTTGCTAATGCATTTTTTTGCGTAATGATCATTTTTGCCGCACCATACGCACAGCCCATAGATACCTAATGTCTTGTAATCTATACTATTTTTGCTTTGATTCGATTTTTTTGAGGGGAAGTTGTTTTTATATCTGTGTTTTCCTTCCTTACCCGAAACTTTATTGATTTCCCCAGATGTTGGTTGATTTGATTTTTGTGAGACTTCTTTTGAATCACTTTTGGCTGCTTCTAACGCAAGTGCCTTTGTTACGATGTCTGTAAATGACGTTACCTCTTTATGGCTTTGTAATAGCTGCTCACGGATACCGGTGTCTTTGATTCCCCTAATGAAGAAAAATGTCTTCAATGGACTTTTTGCATGTGCATTCGAATTCGCAATTGCCAATGTCCGTTCGCAAAGCTGCGACGTAGTCTGCTATTGGTTGATTTTCGCCTTGATGTTGTGCGACTAGAACATTCTGTTGTGGCGATAAATGCGCTTGAAGTAGTGTGACCAGTTCATTGTATTCCAGGGCCCGAATCGCCACATACGATCACGGATCGAAACCTATACGAAAGACAATTCCGTGATACGTCAGACGTATGGGTCGATTGACATTACCACATACGAAAGCTATTGTATCGTAATTCATTCTCAGTTCAGAATAGATTTTAAGGTCCACATCACTGTGGATTTTATTTTTATGTCACAATAGATGTGGAAATGTCAAAATATTTAAAAATTTCAATAAACAAACGAAATTTCAAAATGGATGTGCACTTACTTTTCTACATAAGTTCAAGCGATAGTGAGGAACATGAAACAGTAGCACGGAGGCTACTTAGAGATAAAAGTGATCCTTTAGCTTTACCACAAACTGCGTAAGTATATGGCAAATAAAGTTTTACAAGTATACAAAAATATGTGTTTTGCAGATTCTTGAAACGATTTAGATTATCTAAAGAGGCTTTCCAGTCTGTACTTCATGCCTTCAATTTGAAGCAGTCGGATGCAAAAGCGGTGCCTCCAGTTCTACAACTAGCTGCCACACTTTCTCTTCTATGAGGTGGCGGGTATCAGCATTGTGTCGGCAGTGATTATTTGGTTGGAATGTGCCAGAACACTGTGTCAAAGATAACATCCCACGTTATTCTCGAAATGGAGAACAAGTTGTATCCACAATATATACAATTTCATTTAAACGAAACTTCGGAATGCAAGCAATGGTTTATGGATAAATACAAAATACCTGGAGGTAGGCAAACGTTCAATTACATTTATAAAATAAGTTTTTTAATTGAATATCTATTTTACAGTCATCGGTTGCATTAATGGCACACACATCTGTTTGCAAAGACCATCTGTGGATGATCATATGTACTTTAATACGAAAGGATACCATAGTATCAACGCCATGATAGTGAGTTGTTGCTCATTTTCTTTATTCTTTGTACTAACTATATAAATATTTTGGCAGATGTGCGATCACACCTATACAATTTTGGCAATCAACGGTCAGTACGGTGGTGCGGCTCATGATTCCTTCGTTTGGAGGCATTCAGATCAACGACGAGTATTGCAAGAGCGGTTTGAAGTTAATAGGCGGAGCAATGCGTGGCTTTTAGGTACGACAGTGTATGCTTTGTGGTTAATATTACTATTATAATGACAATTTTCATTTCAGCAGGTGATTCTGGCTATCCACTAGAGCCGTGGTGCACAACGCCTTACCGAAACCCCGCCGATGGCTCCAGTGAATCCGCGTTTAATGATGTACACTCAAAAGCAAGATGTTTCATCGAACGTACCATTGGTATTTTTAAAGGACGTTGGAGAATTTTAGGGTATGGCAATAGGGGTAGATACCATCCTACAAAAGTGGCACGATTTGCCAATGTGTGTGCAGCTTTGCATAATATCTGCATTCAGTTCAAAATTGATTACAACATACGAAGATATGAATCAGACCAAATCAGCGATTTTCACCCAGGCGAAGCCAACCATCTTACCATTCGTTTAATTGCTTAAATTCAAAAAAATAAAAAAATTCAGATACAAACTTGTTAAAGCTAACTTAAAATTTGAATTTCTTCTTTTTCTATTTACACTTATTGCTAGAGACTCTAATTCTAAATTAAATAGCGGAAGAGATGGGTGTGATGGTAAACGATTTGCGTCCAGGCAACCACACAACTGTTGGCAGCTATAATTTCTGAATAGAAAAGACTTCATTGGTTTGGGAACCAGCGTTAAGACGAACAACATCGTCAGTGTAGAACATAGGTCTGTAAAAATTTAAAGCGACTGCCCTTTCGTTTACGCAACGAGAGCACAACTGTGTTATGGAACGCAGACCCTTCTTCTAGAGTAGGCAATAAAAAAGTAAAGTCCTCGCTCTTCAAACGAAAATCATGCTCTACAATTTACTTATCGAAACTGTTCTGCTAAATGATGCAGAAGCATGGACAATGTCAACATCAAATGTGACGGCTCTGGGGGTGTTCGAGAGACACGTGTTGGCAACCTCTTAAAAAAAATACTGAAATAGATATATTTACTTCAAGGAAAATTCCTCTACACAGATTCATATTATAATTTCAACATTTTCCTTTCTACGGATGTTCATTGGCGTATTCCGATGAAAGTACTTTCTTAGCCAGAGGATCATCTTTTGCATAACATGGCCTAGACAGCGGAGCCGCTGCGTTTTAATTCTCTGCACTAAGTTTACGTCTGCATAAGGCTCGTGAGCTCGTCATAAATCTCCTCCGGTTTTCATCGTCCCGAACTCGTGGGGGTTCGTTAATCTTTTGAAGACATTTCCTCTCAAACACTCACAGAGCTGCTTCATCTGAAGTTGTCATAGCCCATGCTTCTGCGTGCTGTAGAGCATGATTTTCGTTTGCCGAGAGAGGACTTTACTTTCCAATTGCCTACGCAATCCAAAGTAGCAATTATGGGCAAGAGTGATTATACCCTGGATTTCAGAGCTGTTGTTGTTTGTGTTTATGCTGGTTCCCAGATAAAAGAAGTCTTTTATAGTTTCGAAAGTATGGCTGCCAACAAAGCGAAATAATTAAATAACTCGCACACTTATTGCTAGAGACTCTAATTCTAAATTAAATAGCGGAAGAGATGGGTGTGATGGTAAACGATTTGCGTCCAGGCAACCAAACAACTGTTGGCAGCTATAATTTCTGAATAGAAAAGACTTCATTGGTTTGGGAACCAGCGTTAAGACGAACAACATCGTCAGTGTAGAACATAGGTCTGTAAAAATTTAAAGCGACTGCCCTTTCGTTTACGCAACGAGAGCACAACTGTGTTATGGAACGCAGACCCTTCTTCTAGAGTAGGCAATAAAAAAGTAAAGTCCTCGCTCTTCAAACGAAAATCATGCTCTACAATTTACTTATCGAAACTGTTCTGCTAAATGATGCAGAAGCATGGACAATGTCAACATCAAATGTGACGGCTCTGGGGGTGTTCGAGAGACACGTGTTGGCAACCTCTTAAAAAAAATACTGAAATAGATATATTTACTTCAAGGAAAATTCCTCTACACAGATTCATATTATAATTTCAACATTTTCCTTTCTACGGATGTTCATTGGCGTATTCCGATGAAAGTACTTTCTTAGCCAGAGGATCATCTTTTGCATAACATGGCCTAGACAGCAGAGCCGCTGCGTTTTAATTCTCTGCACTAAGTTTACGTCTGCATAAGGCTCGTGAGCTCGTCATAAATCTCCTCCGGTTTTCATCGTCCCGAACTCGTGGGGGTTCGTTAATCTTTTGAAGACATTTCCTCTCAAACACTCACAGAGCTGCTTCATCTGAAGTTGTCATAGCCCATGCTTCTGCGTGCTGTAGAGCATGATTTTCGTTTGCCGAGAGAGGACTTTACTTTCCAATTGCCTACGCAATCCAAAGTAGCAATTATGGGCAAGAGTGATTCTACCCTGGATTTCAGAGCTGTTGTTGTTTGTGTTTATGCTGGTTCCCAGATAAAAGAAGTCTTTTATAGTTTCGAAAGTATGGCTGCCAACAAAGCGAAATAATTAAATAACTCGCACGAGACTCAGAATCTTCGCAATTGACTTTTAACTAAGTATTTTGCCTGTAAGCAAGATAACTGAAATTTTAAATGAATGAAATGAAACACGTTTCACAGAATGTTCCTCTCCGAGGTGCACCGGATCTATGCATCTATGGATTCTATGTATTTAGGAGAGTCGTACCGAAGGGGCGAACGTGCAATACATTGTTAAGAAAATTAGTTGAGAGCACAAAGACAATGAACAAAAAGGAAAATACAAATTCAAACACATCCTTCATTTAAATGGATTGAACCGCAGCAGAAATTGTGACCTTAAACGCAGCCATAATATTGATGAATTTTGATTTTGAAATTTTTGGAATAGCCTATCAGAGACAAAAATATTAATTTCGTCTGCAGTGAAATTTTCGTATTAAAACAAGTAAGGAAGGCTAAGTTCGGGTGTAACCGAACATTACATACTCAGCTGAGAGCTATGGAGACAAAATAGGGAAAACCACCATGTAGGAAAATGAACCTAGGGTAACCCTGGAATGTGTTTGTATAACATTTGTATCAAATGGAAGGTATTAAAGAGTATTTTAAGAGGGAGTGGGCCATAGTTCTATAGGTGGACGCCATTTAGGGATATCGCCATAAAGGTGGACCAGGGCTGACTCTAGAATTTGTTTGTACGATATGGGTATCAAATTAAAGGTATTAATGAGGGTTTTAAAAGGAAGTGGTGGTAGTTGTATATGTGAAGGCGTTTTCGAGATATCGACCAAAACGTGGATCAGGGTCACCCAGAACATCATCTGTCGGGTACCGCTAATTTATTTATATATGTAATACCACGAACAGTATTCCTGACAAGATTTGAAGGGCTTTTGATTTCGCCCTGCAGAACATTTTCATTTTCTTCTACTTAATATGGTAGGTGTCACACCCATTTTATAAAATTTTTTTCTAAAGTTTTGCGTCAATAAACCAATCCAATTACCATGTTTCATCCCTTTTTTCGTAATTAGTATAGAATTGTGGCATTTTTTTCATTTTTCGTAATTTTCGATATCGAAAAAGTGGGCATGGTCATAGTCGGATTTCGGCCATTTTTTATACCAATACAAAGTGAGTTCAGATAAGTACGCGAACTTAGTTTAGTAAAGATATATCGATTTTTGCTCAGAATAGCTCCACAGTTTTGGTCGAAGTTTAACTCTAAGTAAACTGAGTATAATGGTCAGTCAATCGATAAATTTATATTTCGTTATATTCCACCTAGACCAATGATACAATTTCGAAAATGATATGACCACGTTGAAACTTCTTGGTCATCAACCCCTTTCCGTGACATACTTGGGGTCACCAGAGCCTCCCTGCTAAATAAACTGGATTCGCAACTGGTAGGTGAGGTCGACAATTGCGTTGGAGAGGCTACATCAGTTGCGCTGGCAACACCTTGAAAAAGTTGCCCTGCATAACCCCTTGAATCTCTGGCAGTCATCGTATGTTCGAACTTCTCTTTCAACTTGTGTTGTGCTACTGTTTTTTTAATTATTCCCACAAATTAGCGGGTCGCTAGCTAAATATTTTTGCCGACTCCAAACTGCATCTGAAAGCAGATAAATTTTCGCTGAAAAACTTATTAGCAGAAATACACTCGATAAAATTTATTCTAATGGTAATTTCCGATCAGTTTTATTAATTTATATGTAGTTTTTCAGCTTTACTGATCTATTAGGGTCAAGTGCAAATAAAATGTGATTTATTCCACCCAACGTTTCGATAATTATTCTTATCTTCTTCAGGGGCGGTCTATATTTGTTTATAACAAAATACAAAAGACAAAAACAACATTAGAAATAAAATTACACGATCTAAATTACATAGTTTCAAACAAAGTTTTGCACAATTATAAATTTGAATTTTACATGAAATATTACTTCACAAACAATTATTTATATTCACTCACATTGGTATTTAAAAAACGATTTTATTATTACTTTACAAAAAAATTAAATGCTACCATCACTATATGGTAAATTTGTCAAACTAAAACTAATTATCTGTGTCATAGGCGTAATAAGTAAGTCGCGGCTATGTCTTGTGTATCTTCTTTCTTGTTCATTGCCTTTTCTCTGTTTTGCATTATTCTTAGGCTCTCGAGTGTGTACCTTGTTCTTTCTCTCGTCTCTTTGTCTATTATTTTTGTTGTTGTGAAATCTACTGTGTGTTTGTTGTTTACCGCGTGTTGTGATAACGCCGTGCTGTGTTTTTCTTTGTTGATATCGGCTTGGTGCTCTGCAAGTCGTGTGTTTAGCGCCCTCTTCGTAGTGCCAATATATATTTTGTTGCAATGTTCAGTTTCATTTCCTTTGCACTCTATTTGGTATACCACGTTACTTTGTTGTTGTATGTCGATCGGGCTTTTTGTTTTTGTAAAGAATGTTGATAGAGTGTGGTTAGATTTGTAAGCCAGTGTTACTTTTGGGTTTTTTGTTATGTGTTGTGCTAGATTTTCTGAGAGCCTGGGAATATAGGTCGTACTAAAATATTGTTTTGGCTCATTCGGCGACTCTTTCGTTGTGGTTTGTGTGGGAATATTTATTAATTCTTGTTGTTTACGGTCAATTAGATTACATATTAATTTATTGGGATAATTGTTACTTCTTAGCGTCATTTTGATTTTTTCTATATTAGCGTTATGAAAACATTGATTGCTGATGGTCAGTACTTTATGTATAAAATTTTTGGCGGTATTTAATTTATACTTAAAGGGTTGTGATGAAAAGATTTATTAGGCGACCAGACGATGTAGGTTTTGTGTACCAGTCAAGTATAATTTTATTGTTAGCTCTATATATGCGGGTGTCTAAGAAGGGGATGTTGTTGTTTTTTTCCATTTCAATGGTAAATTGCAGTCTATTGTGGTATTTGTTCAGTGTACTTAAGATAATTTCCGTGTCGCTTCGTTTTATTATTGCAAATACGTCGTCTACGTATTTGAAAAGAAATTTGATACCAGTGTTTTGTTGTTGGTTCAGCTCAGAGTACGAAGATAGCAAAAGAGAAAGAAGCAACACTAGAAGCGAAAATGAAAAAACTTATATACGAAAAAATAAGAAAACTAGGAATCAACATAAACAGCAATTGGTTTGTGAACAAAACCAACATCGAATTTCCCGAAGATGTGATGTGGCTGCTATCCCTGGGACGAAAATTCACACTACCTACAACAAATACTAATTTTTCACCCATACATACAATTGCAGAAATAGAACAAGTAATTCAAACTATAGATAACGAAAAAGATAAAGAAGTCGCGAGAAGCCAAGTTAGCCACAGAACTTTGTTTGAAACTATGTAATTTAGATCGTGTAATTTTATTTCTAATGTTGTTTTTGTCTTTTGTATTTTGTTATAAACAAATATAGACCGCCCCTGAAGAAGATAAGGATAATTATCGAAACGTAAGACTAAATGGTGGAATAAATCACATTTTATTTGCACTTGACCCTAATAGATCAGTAAAGCTGAAAAACTACATACAAATTTATTCTAATTAAAAAAAAAAAAACCCCAAACATTTTCATGTTGCATTTCCCGGGACCTTCGGAAATTCTTTATAGATCGAATTTGAAGAAATGTTGGAAAAATATATGTCACGCAAATGGATTGCACATGAATCAAGGAGTAAAGGAAAACGTAGTAATTTAATAATCAACAAGGCATTTATTATTATTATTATATATTTAAGCGTGAAATAAATTTTACGACTAACAAAAGAGAGCACTAGCTGCTAAACAAGGTATTTAATTATACTAAGGGCATGCAATTTTATTCCTTTAACCAGCAATAAATCTTTTTCATAAAGAACATAACTAAATAACAGATATATATATGCAAATAAAGATGGACATTTTTCGTTTTAAAGGTTTCGGCTTTGTATGCTGAATTTGAAAAGAGAAAAATTAATGCCAAGATTTCTGGGATTCCAATGTATCACAAAACTGTAATATGTAAAAATTAAAATTAGTTTACCTACATTACACGAAATTATGTTTTTTTTAATATAACTGCATATACAGCAGCGAAAAACATCAATAGCAATTTTCAAACCTTCAATGAATTCTGTAACTGAAACTTTGGAAACCAATCTCAAAATTTTCTCAAATTTTCGATTTTTTTGAGATGGTTTAGCATAGCTTCAGTTACAGAATTCATAGAAATTTTTCGTTAAGGAAGTGGCTACGAATAATTTTTTCATCCGGAAAATCAGTTGTGAACATTGTGAATTGCCATTTTTGTCTTAACTACTGCATGTGCACATTTTACTAACCATGCTCAAAGCTTTATTTTAATAAACTTTTTGAAGCCCATTAATCTTTGCTTTGCTTTTTGAATTTTGAGTCGCCTATTGAGGTATATTATGCGGTGAAAAATTCTGAATTTAAAAAATAGCCGCTTAGCATTATCGGGCAAATCTACAGCTGCACTTTTTCTCATTAACTACTGGTGGATACTTTTCGCATGGGATATTTCAAAGCCATTCATATTATGGAAAATGTTCTCCAAAGAGATCACACCACTCAAACATTTTTTGCATGGCTTTTTTAAATACCCCTTCGACGCTAGGTCTACATAGGAGGAGGTGAACTCTGTGGTGTGATGCTTCTCTAGTTGCAGATTTTTGATCAGGTACCCTGAAAAATACTCCAAGGCATCCTCTTGTAACACACCACCTTCTTCTGGCGGGGAACCATTCAGCGCGTTGACAACATCTGTTTCGATTTGCATGGAAGCTTCTTCATCCACATCCATTTCTTCGAAACCCTCTGACGTACCTGATTGGTTGGTGTCTACAGATGTCTGTGGCGTCTGAAATTCAGTCATTCGGTTGAGTCTCTCTCAACGTTACCTGTTCCTTGAAGACACTCTGTGTTACGCGCTATAAATGTAAAAAATAATATATATCTTCAGACTAAAATTTCGTAGCATTGGTTCATATTATATATACCTAAAATTTATTTTCGAATCCTGTATTTAAATTCTTTTGGTGACGGGTGATCGTTTAATCCCCAAATGCTCCAGAAAATCTTGGGTTAGGCGATTAGTGAGTATATATTCCACCTTTGATTTTGAATTAACATACTCGAACAGTAATACTAATGCTCGGTTCGTCATCAATATTCCCTTCTGAAAAAATTCAAGACCTGCACCGCTTTTACTAGGAACTATAGGCAACATCATGTAGTTGTTCATCCTATTAAACACGTCTGTTTGGGAAGCGCTGTTCCAAATGGTTCCTTAAGTGGTAAAGTTAAAGCAAAAAAGGTTTATCTAAACCAAATCGAGGATTTACCTTACCGGGATAACCGAAAGTATTTATACTTGAGTTAAGTACGTCGAACCAGTCATTGACAAGCTGAAATAATATCGTCCTCAAGTTACTTCACAGCATTTGCTTCATCAAGCATGTAATTTAAATTCCTATTTTCCGCCTGCAACGCCTTATTTTCTTTCCTCAGGTTATAGTTTTCAACCTGGCATAGAAATTCAAATACCCTGGGGCTAAAAATACGAAAAAAAATCATACAAATAGTCAGGTCCTGCGACTTATGTATGTCGTACTCACTCTGTTTGGGTCTCGCAGTCTTTCAGCTGCCCTTCCGTTAATTCCGACAAATGAGATAACGAGCTATATTGAAAAAGATAATGCATTTACTATCAAATCACAATTTTTTGATATGGTTTTGCCTCACGTTTCAAGTCATACTCACTTGGTTGGGGATTCGCAGCCTTTTAGCTGCACTTCCACCAGTTCCGACAAAGAAATGCTCGAACTATATTAAAATTAAAGGGAAATGGATTATTTGCCAAAATCATATATATATCTTTTTACCTTGGTTGCACGTTATCCTCGGTAATGTATATATTTATTGCTTGTGTATTTGGGGGAATTATTTCCGTACTAAATATAGTTAAATATACTTTCTAACTTCTAGGAAAACAAAAGTTAAATCACTTACCCAAATTTAACGCAGACGTTATTTACAACGGATGGCATTCCGTGGTCTTCAGCAACATATGCCGGTTGTAAAAACGGAACAGCTTTTGCCAATAACTTAATTTTTCGATAAGATTACTCCTCGAAGGCATTGGGGAGTGTTATCGATGTGATGGTCCCTTGCCGGATACAGATCCAGTACGTTCCGGTAACAGCACCATTGAGGTCCTAGCCCGACCATCTCGGGAACGATTTATATGGCCACATTAAACTTTCAGGCCATCCCTCCCTCCCACCCCGTTTCATGAGGAGCTTGGGGTCGCCAAAGTATCGTCTGCTGGTGAAACAGGATTCGCCGCGGATAGGTGAGGTTGACAATTGGGTTTGGAAAAGCTATATATTGCGCTGGCAACCTGAAGGGTTGCGCTACACAGCCCCTTGAATCTGGTATTTTAGTCGCCTCTTACTACAGGCATACCTACCGTGGGTATATTCTGACCCCCTAACCTGCTGGAGTGGTGTGACACCACCCAGTTGAAAAGTTGACCGCATCCCTTAATTGTGGCAACACAAGTCTGAAATTACAGAGGGGTTGGGGAAACTGATTGAAATTTAAGCAATTATAAAATTTATAATTACGACTACTGTAATTGTAATCGTTAAATTTTTAAGATTACGATTACAGTATTCGTAACCATAATCATAGCATTGGATTATAATTAAGGGAGTCGTAATCAAAATGTAATCGTAATCCCAACTTCCCCAGCTCTCCTCAGAGTCTGATAAGTGAAGAAAAACATCTGTTTGTAAGACCAAAAGGTGTCATATATGACTCCAATGCAGACTCATAAAGTGAATGAAGTAAGCCTCATAACGGGTGACGATGGCAAGGAGGAAATACATCCATTCCGGACTCAAAAGAATGTAGACCATCCGAAACAGGACTTCTTTCTGACTCCGAATGTTTACTGGGTATTCCTACCCATGGAAGATTATGTATGGAAGATTAAGTTTAATGATTGCTTTAATTTAGAGAACTTGACTTATTATTTTAGTAACCCTCTGTGTGAAATTTTGATAAAACAAACAAATTTTGGTAATAGTCTAGTTGAGGGGTGCTAATACGCTACCAAAAATATCGAGAGAGGTGTCAAACGACGCGTCTTGACATCAGTATTAATAATCCGAAGGCGGAAAATAAAAATTTTAACGCGTTCAAAAGATATTAACGAAAAACCGAAAAAAGACCCGCGGGTACCTCCGAAACTGGGGTCGGATCCATAGAATTTTTGCGCAGAACACCTTTCTGCGTTGGCTGCCTTCGGCCGCGATTATAAAAAATAACCCTGGGCTACGCCATGCCAAGTCCGGGTGTGTGGTATAACCGTGGCTACCGTGATGCACAATTTTTTTTGTGGGTACGAACACAACAACCACATGGAAATCGCCAACTTCAACTGCAAATATCTCCGGACAGAGATAACATTTTTCTTTTCCGCCTTCAGATTATTGTTCTCGAGATTAATACGCGTCTTTTGCCACCTCACTCGATATTTTTGGTAGCGTATTAACAGTCGACCCCTCAACTAGACTATTACCCAAATTTTAAAAATGTTCTAACTGAAATATTCATGTAAGTCCAAAAAAATCTGAGCCTTTTTTTTTTAAAGCAAAAGAACGTTCTATGTACATACATAAGATATATCATACCCTGAACAGCACGAATTTCGAAATAATGGTTTGTCACAAGTTTACCGAAGGTCTTTAAAAAGGCTTTGTATAGGGGCTTTATTATGTAACTCTATTCGAAAAAAATTTCCTTCGGATTTAAAAGAAAAAAGTTTATGTGATTTGGCAGCTTTCGAATTGCATTTCCATTTGATTCGAGTTACGGAATAGGTCCACAGATCTGATCTAACAAACAATGAAGATTGAACTATGAATATAAACATAATTCGTGCTTTCACGATGCAAACAAGTCTCCGTCAGTTGACTGCCAAATAAAATATATATTCTTTTACCACCTTACTCATTAAAAGTAAAAAAAAAGGTTTATAAAGCTTTTTTAACCGGAAATTCGTATGGAAACGTCATTTTAAAATTATAAACCATTTCTATGAATATGGGGTCTAAATTTCATGGAAAAGAACAAGGAAAGCAACATCAAAATTTTAGAAGAAAAATTTTCTAAGCGGGGTCGCCCCTCGGCAGTGTTTAACAAGCGCTCCGGGTGTATTTCCATCAATCAATCATTTATTAGGCATTTTCCTTATATCTATGTATGTACATATTAAAATAACATCGTAAAAGCAAACAATTTAATTTTATATATATGGGATATATGTACAAGTAGATATAGGAAAAGTTAAGACCTTTTTATGCCAATTCAGCATAGTGACAAATGTCAATTATAGCAAATATAAAAAATACATACTTTTCTGCCATGAAATGCTCTCAGTGAAAACTCATCTGCCTTTCATATGCCGTTCGGAGTCCGGCCAATTTGTAGGGAAAATCAAGAGGATCACGACGCAAATTGGAAGAGAAGTAATTTGTATAAAATTATACTAGTTATTTAGTTTTGCAAAACCTATTAAATGAATAAATTTTGGGCTAATATTTTCTTATGGGTCAATAGTTTTTGTTACCGATAAGGATTATAATTAAGTAAGAATGTATCTATGAATAGTGTTTATTTGTACGTAATTACTTAAAAAGTAATATAAATACATTTAATATTACATTCTCATTGCGCCATTCACTCGAGTTCATGGGCCATTTTGGAGTTTACCACAATTGTTAACTTGCAAAATGGGCCATATGGGATGAGGCATTGAAGCCCCGAGATTTCTTATTAATGACCAATTCTCACAGAGAGAGGAAATTAAAGTTAAATGTTCAGACATTTGAATTAATTTTATTTGAAAAATTTAATCATTTATTTTTAGTTTAGTGTTTTTTAGATTTCCTTTACTTTATGTATTTTGAAAATGTAAAAATTTTCTAAAAATCTTCAAAAAAAAATTTATCATCATAACACTCGACACACTTTTAATCGCTACTTTTTGAACTTGGTATATTATCTGATTTTGTATGACTTTCTATTTCCACTGCTTTTGCTGCTACATCAGATGTAAATCTAAATAACACTGGTACTTCACCAAGTGTAGGGTTGCCGTTCGCCTCTAGCAATCTAATCCAAGACAACAGTGAGTCTTTGGTAGAAGTACCAGTTGCACAGATTGCAAAAATTGTACCATCTTCCTGTTGGTGTACTGAACGTAAATTGGTGGGCTGTGTCTTGGGTCGTTGTAGTGCCGCACCAAAGAATGATGCTTTTAATTTCGAGACATCTAAAAAAATTAATGCATTTTTTGGCTTGTTTATACATTTATTTAGATAATACGTTCATACCATCCTGATCTTCTTCTTCCTGAAGACTCTTAAGATAATCTGGATCTGGATCGGCTCGTAATGTGAAATAGTTAATAGAACGACTTCGTAACCAAATAATAAACGGTCCTTCAATATAGATGGCCTTCTGCAGGGGATGTTTACGTAAAAGTTGCGACTGTTCTTTGCTCATACCACTAACAATCCATGTATCCTCAACAGCATCTCTAACATTTTTAGTATCGAATACAGAAATTTTCGAGCATAAATCGACTGTACACATCCGCTCTATTGCTATTTTAGCTACTTCGAGTGTATTATCAGGCAGAGGATTTGGAAGAGGCCATGGCGATAAGTTTCTGAACTTGGGCATCCAATACATCATTCGCCAATACTTACGTAATGGATGTCCCCGACGCCCAAATATGTTTAACAGCATAGCCTCCATCTCATAGTCTGGCATTACATTAAAATCTTCCATTTGTTCTAATAAATCTATAATGCATTGCTGTTGTTTGGGGTAGTGCATGAATTCGGCCTGGAAAATGTTGGTTGGTATAAATTTACCTTTAGGCATAATATTAATTAAAGCTTTGTACACTTCTATGTCGTGTTCTACACCGAAATCAGCCATGTTGCGTAGAGCGGCATATATAAATTCTACATGGTTACGACGATGTACGTCACGCTCCAAGAACAATTCAACCATTGTCAAGTAAGAGTCTTTCGTTTTGGTGGATACGCCAGCAAAGTCATTTTGGACAGCTGGTAGGGGTGGCTTACTACTGTTACGTTTTCCACCATCTTCTTTCTTCTCTTCATGCTCAGCTTGGCTACAATAAAACGAGCGGCAAATTTCTGTGATCGTAAATACAGGAAATATTTCAATGGAACTATTGCTGGATTTTAATTGTCTCAAAATGTTATTTGAAAAGTGACGTATCATCACAACCATGTTCCATTTATGAATGTTGCTAAGACGATTGAATAACCCGGCGTTCGATTCAGTTCATATCAGAGTTGGCATATTTTGATGCACATATCACTATAAAGTCGCAGTCAAGGATCACATTGTATAGTAATAATTGCGTAATCAGCCATCTCCAGTTCGTACGATAATAATGGGAATGTGAAAAATATATAATTAAGGTATCGATATTAAAACGTTCCAAAGAACAGTGATCCACAACCCTATAGAAATTTAACATATGCAACAACAATTGGATCCCCTTCAAAAAACGCGAGTACCCCATAAGAGTGTAAGGAATACTCCTTTGGGAGTATAGGATTTTCCAAAACTAATCTGTATTCATACAAAAAATGTGCCCCAATTAACATTGCGATGTCCTAGGAGAGGAGTAGGTGAACCCACTCTCGCTTTGTTTGTGAGTATTCCATAGAGTACATACGTGAGGTACTTTCCAAAGTACTTACTTTACAAAGTACTTTTATGCCAAAGTACTAAAGAGGAATTGTGTCGGAAAGAATTATCGAAGTGAATTTAATTTAAAATGAAAGTAAATGAAGAGGGGCAATACAACTTTTATATTTTATACTACGAATATTCTTATGTTATTTAGCATTTGCGTGAATAAAGCAGGCATGCTTAACCAACGAACCGATATCATTTCGTTACGATAATTAACGCTAATAAACGAAACAAAGTCATTTCGTTTCGTTTATTAACGTTAAGAACGTCAAATTAACGAAGTGATTTTGCTTCGTTTTCTGCCATATCAAAACGAAATCAAATCGTTTATGTTGATTATTAATTTCAAACTATGCTGGCAAAGCTGATTGATGGCGGAGTCATTAAAGGTGAACACATTAGCCAAGCTGATTGCAACTTTTCTCATGAATTTTGACAGTACGAACATTTCTCAGAGTATTTTGACATTACCACCAACGAATTACACAAACAAATTACATGGAGTTTGTGCGTGTATGTTCGCTCGCTGTTAGCACCTTACGGCTTCACCATGGCTATAGCATTGCCAGCACAATTCAAACTTTAAGTATCACGTTTTTGTTAACGTTTTTACCGTTAACGAAAGCTTTTCGTTTCGGTTAAAAACGAGATACAATTTATTTTGATAATTTCTTTATCGATAATATTTCGAAGTGTTTCAACGGAAACGGTGGAAATTTTTTGATAAACGATTAGCTTAACGTTAAGGTGCATCCCTGGAATAAAGAAACTAATATTTCTCTATACTATAGTATGTATACATAAAACCAGTGCGCGGTTGCATTTTATCGGAGTTGCCATAGTAAAATTTTATTATCAGTTATTTGTATGCAATATTTTACTTTTGGCAACTCTGTTCGATCGTCATCGTGTCGTGATCACGGTCGTTAAAAAACGAGCAATGATCGGCTGATGGTGGTCTGCAAACGAATTGCAAAGGAGTATTGTTAGAGTAGGTAGGTAGGTTGAACTGGTCGGTCCATGAGGACCTCACATAGACTGATTGAGTCCGTAGTGTTACCAGAAAATTGTTTTAACGACCAAACTGAAAAACCCTATCAAAAACCAGGACCTATGTTATAAAATAACTCCGTCCTCTTGGCAAATACTAGAAGCTTCATAGGACTTAAGCCACTTGCTGATTCTAGATCTGACAGCTGTATCAATCCTAAAAGCTGGAGTCTTAGCCTGGCAAGTGCAGGGCACGAACACAGAACGTGCTCGATCGTTTCCTCCTCCAAGCCGCACTTCCTACATCTGCTATCACTGACCAAGCCTAATTTAAAGGCATGTGACGCCAGAAGGCAGTGTCCAGTCAGAATACCCGTCATAAGTCTACAGTTCTCTCTTTTTAATGATAGGAGCAACTGTGTTAGTCTAAGGTTGTAAGACCTACACATAATCTTCGACACTTTACAACCCCGCGCTTGAACCCACGCCTCTCGCCTTCGCTTAATCTCGCCCAATCTAACTGGACATCTACGGAGCGAGCTTCAAGGGATGCGCCCTTTTTAGCTAGTTCGTCCGCTTTTTCATTCCCATCTATTCCCATATGCCCTGGGACCCAATATAGATGTATGCTTCTCCCTGTCCCGATTCTCTCCAAAGACTGCTTACACTCCAACACGCATTTAGATGCTGTGCTATGCGAGATTATTGCCTTAATTGCTGCTTGACTGTCAATATAAAAGCTAACACGGTTGTAGCTTAAGCTATTCTCTTCCAGGGTTTCTACTGATTTGGTTACGGCTAATATTTCCGCTTGGAAAACGCTACAGTAGTCCGGCAGCCTGTAGGGTCTGCTTATTTCCAGATCAGCGCAGTATACCGCAGACCCTACTCCTTCCACTACTTTGGAACCATCGGTGTACACATGTATCGCCTCGTCCGCCATTTGCGCACCCTTGCGCCAACCGTCCACCTCTATTGTGGCCTTAAGATCTCCCTCGAAGCGCAGATAGGGAATCATGTAGTCTGTTCGTCTTATAATTGATGACGCTATACTACTATGGCCATATGGTCGGCGCTCAAGCTGCCCCGAAGCACCGAGCCTGGTTGCGGTCGTTAACGCTTTGTTATTTGCTACCAGGTCTACAGCACGAACGTGCAGAATGGCATACAGTGCAGCCGTCGGGGTTGTTTTCAGGGCTCCCGTAATGCTAAGCATCGATAGTCTGCATACCCCCTCTAATTTTTTGAGGTATGTTGTTTTTTGTGTGGCTTTCCACCAAACAAGAACTCCATAGTATAGAATAGGGCTTACAATCGCTGTAAAAACCCAATGAGAGAGAGAGGGCGATAGGCCCCACGTACACCCCAGCATTCTTTTACATGCATAGAGTGCTGTTGAGACCTGCTTGACCCTCTCATCCACGTTGAGCTTCCATGACAGCTTACTGTCTAGGATGATTCCTAGATATTTTGTGCAAGGTTTCTCCTGTAAGGTCACCCCTCCTAACTTAGGCCTGGTCCAATTTGGGACCTTGTACCTCTTTGTAAACAAGACCATATCCGTCTTCTCGGCATTGACATTCAACCCGACATTAGATGCTCAGGTATGAATATCCCGAAGCGCCCGATCCATCAAAGAACTAATCGTTGGAAGGCACTTTCCACTTATGACAATTGCAACGTCATCTGCGTAAGCCGTAAGTTTTACGGGTCCCCCATCGAATTGCCTGAGCAGTTGGTTGATGACCAGCGTCCACAGCAGAGGTGATAGCACCCTCCCTGCGGCGTGCCCCTGTCCACTGATTTCGTGGCCTCGTACAATCCCCATTGTGATGTAATCTTTCTACAATTTAACATGCATCCGATCCATCTGATTAAGGCAGGATGTACTTTAATGTAATTAAGGCCATCCATAATCGCCCATTTTGCAACATTATTGAAAGCCGCGGCAATGTCCAAGAAGACTCCTAGAGCATACTCCTTATATTCCAGGGATTTCTCTATGCTTATTACCACCCTATGCAATGCGGTGTCTTCCGACTTGCCTTTGGTGTACGCATGCTGTGTTGTGGAGAGCAGCTTTTCATCCACGTTGGACTTTATGTACACATCTACCAGCCTCTCAAAGGTTTTGAGCTGAAATGATGTTAAGCTAATGGGTCTATAGTCTTTGGGATACACGTGACCGATCTTCCCCGCCTTTGGTAGAAAAGCTACACGAGCAGTTCTCCAAGAGTGCGGTACATGATTCAGTCTTATGCACCCATCGAATATTCACCAATTGCTAATTCTAATTGGAATTTAACATGTATGGTTAAGACCAATCTTTCTGTGTTTAGCAACATACGTAATAATATCATCCTCAGAACAGTGGGCTTAATTGACGAAATATGCTACCATTTCCTTTTTATAATAACGTCCAGCTCATATCTATCCTTATTTCCATGCACAATATTTTGTGCCCCTCAGGCAGGTTAGGTTTTCCGACATAGGATGTTATCGGCAGAAAGTAACTGTGAATCATGCAGCGGAGTGTTGAGGATGGGCAAAAAGAATGCGAACGCGAAAGCGTATGTAAGGGTGAAAAAGTCCAAAGATCATCTAACCACAGTTTTGAGCGGACTTATTTTGGCAGCTAATACACCAATACTGTCGCTGCTTCTTTTTGTTTTAGCGCTGTCTTTGATTATATCGCCTTTTTCCTTTGCATTTTAAACTGATTATTTGGTTGGACAAATCCTTGAATTTGACCTCAAAAAAAGCTTTCAACAGCTTTGGAAAATTTATCTGGTACTTGGTATGTCCCCAGCAACTCCTATCAGCAGAAACTTCCTTTGACTGTAATTCAGTTGTAGACAGTCCGTTTAAGGAAAAAATTGTTATTTCTTTCCGAAAACTTATCTTTTTCAAACTTACAGTATATTTCCGAAATTTTTCGAATTAGTTTGTTTTATCAATGAATATTGTCACGGATATTAGCATCACTAAGCTATACCATCACAAAGGCGATGCTAAGGCCATGCTAAGCGATATTTACGTCAATAATCAAATCATGTATACACATATATAAGGCAGCCGAGAGATGTCACACACAGATGCATTAACTTATACGCCTATGTGTGCGCGAGAGACTGTAAGCTACAAATATTCACATCAATAATTCAATCATTATGTACCTACATAAACGAATAAATAATTGCGTCTACACATATGTACCATGTACGTATACGAGCAGCGGAGAGTCAATGCACAAACACATGCATATATCTGAGATACTTCTATAAGTATGCAATGAGAAAAACTATAAAATTGTGCAGTTGTAGTTACAGCTGAGATGTTTGAGAGCTAATGGACTAGTAGATTCTGGAAGCGCCTAGAAGATGCGAATGTTAAAGTCAAAGAGTATAAAAGGCGACAGATGTAGAGGCGCTGGAACTCAGTTTGATTTGAGTTGTCAAGCAGTTTCGATTAAGACGATATCTAGCGAGCAATAGCAGTATTATTTTGAAAGTCAGTTTCATTTAAGCTATCAGTTTGGTTATTAAGCCAGCTAATTGCAAAGTATAAGTTTTATATTGAAGTACTTTAATAAAGACCATTTTGCATTATTACAAATTGGAGTTATTTATTCAACAGTTTAGTGATTCGAACTTAGCAGAGGATTGAAAATAAGAGGGTTTGCAAGTAAATTCGTTACAATTGGTGTCAGAAGAGGAATTGTTGAATAAATTCCAAAGGACAACAAGGAAATGGCAAAATTCAGTGAATTGGAGATCCAGCAACTGAAGAAGGAGTTGGAGAGCCGTGGATTGGATACAAGCGGCGTTAAACTGGAACTTCAGGCACGTCTACGAGAGGCAATGGAAGCAGAAGGAATTGATGTGGAGGAGTATGTCTTTCATCTTGATGGGGACGAGACAACAACAAAAATTGAAGACAAAAACGAAACATCGCAGACAGTTACGAGCACAGACTTGAACATTATATTGGCTGCAATAACTGCTCAAACATCGACAGTGGCATCTCAGTTGGAATCGCAGGAGACACGTTTAAGATCCAAGATGGAAGCACAAGAGACGCACAACACAGAACACAATTGGAAGAACAGAAAACACACATGGCGTCACAAATTGCAGAACAATTAAAAGAGCAAGAGGCTCGCATAACATTACAGCTCGAAGCACAAGAAGAGCGTATCTCAACAAAGCTGGAGGCACAGGAAACAAAATTGTCATCGCAGCTGGAGGCTGTTAGTGAACGACAAAATAAAGTGGAGGTCGAGATGGATGCTTTGAAAGATCGGATTCAGGAGTTACAATTGAACCGTCCAATCACTTCAACGTCTACTCTGAAGGTAAAATCCCCAACGTTTGATGGTTCTGTTCCATTCCAGGTATTTAAGCTCCAATTTCAGAAGACGTCGGCAGCGAACAACTGGAATGCTGAAGATAAAGTTGCAGCTCTGTTCGTGGCATTGAAAGGGCCAGCAGCCGAAATCCTACAGACGATTCCCGAAGGAGAGCGGAACAACTATGAAGCATTGATGGCCGCTGTCGAGAGACGTTATGGAAGCGAGCATAGGAAACAGATATTCCAAATTGAGTTGTAAAACCGTCACCAAAGAGCGAATGAGACTTTGCAGGAGTTTGCCTCGGATGTTGAAAGGGTGGCTCATCTCGCAAATGCGGACGCATCCGTGGAATACACCGAGAGGGTAAAAATCCAGAGTTTTATAAATGGCATACGGGACGTGGAAACGAAGCGAGCTACATACGCAAACCCAAAGCTCACATTTGCTGAAACGGTATCACATGCATTGACTCAGGAAACGGCCTCACTATTGAGTAAACCAGCATACAAAGCTCATCGTGTGGAAGTGGGAAGACCAGATTGGGTAGACACAATTTTGGAAGCACTGAAGGGATCACAACAGAAAAATGCCGGAGTTATTAAATGTTTCAAGTGCGGCAACCCAGGTCATATTGCACGACATTGCAGCAGCGGTCCCAATAGCTCCAACAATGTGGGTGGCCGTAAACGCAGAGATGAAGGAGATGAGCAAATCTCCAAGTCCACTCAATCGTTAAACTAAAGCGAGTCAGCCGCAAGGGGCGACAGCTGGCTCCCTCAATTGAATGTTCCATAATCTCTATCTCACAAATTGGAAGAAGGTCAAACAATCTTACGGTCGGAGGACATGTGGATGGAAAGGAACGTTTACTGACTGTAGATACGGGTGCATCTCATTCCATCATTCGAGCGGATTTAGTCAACAAGAAGATAAGACCATTGCATGGAGCAAGATTGCGTACAGCCACTGGAGAAGACAGCACGGTTCTAGGAGAAGTATCATGTGAAGTCGCAATTGGGAACGTCACGGTAGTACACAATTTTATAGTGGCAGAGATTGTTGATGAAATCATAATTGGAGTGGACTTCTTAATCGACCAGGGCATCAAGATCGACATGCAAAGCAAGACGATGCGATATAAGAACATGGATGTACCACTTAATTTCGGCTACGAGAGAGGCTACAGCAGTAAACTAGTGTTGGTGGAAGAGAGTCAGCGAATACCACCAAAATCCGAAGCAGTCATCTGGGCAAAGGTTGATGGAGATTGTGGGACAAACAAATTGTGGGTTGTCGAAGCAGCAAACAAATCAGCACTGAACATACTTGTAGGAAAAACCCTGGCTATGACAAAACAAGATGGACGTATTCCGGTAAGAGTACTCAATGAGTTCAAGTCACCACTCAAACTGACTAAAGGAGCTATTTTGGGAAGATGCCAAGAGGCTGAAGTAGTTATTAACTGTGAACAGTTCCAGGAACATGTTTCAGCTAGTAATACTGATCTTTCGAATGACATCTCGTCATGGACGCAGGGGCTAGAGGAAGCATATCAGAGTAGGGTAAAACAACTGCTCCTAAAGTACGCAAACATATTTGACCAGGATGGTTCTAAACCAGGCCGCACCAACGTTGTGAAACATCGAATTGACACTGGAGATGCGAGGCCGATCCGTCAAGCTCCACGTTGTGTTCCACTGGCGAAGCGGGAAGTTGTGAGTCAAATCATACAAGAAATGAGCGACAGCTGCGTCATCGAAACATCAGCTAGTCCATGGAGCTCACCGGTAGTACTTGTAAAGAAGAAGGATGGAAAAATGAGGTTTTGCGTGGACTACCGGAAGTTGAATGACGTAACGAAAAAGGATAGCTACCCATTGCCAAGAATTGACGACACTCTGAACTCGCTATCTGGTACGAAATGCTTTTCCACGCTGGACTTGAAAAGCGGCTACTGGCAAGTGGAGGTGAAGGAGGAAGACAAAGAGAAAACAGCCTTCAGCGTCGGAGATGGTCTTTGGCAATTTACAGTAATGCCCTTTGGACTATGTAATGCACCAGCTACTTTCGAGAGACTCATGGATCAGGTATTGAAAGGACTACATTGGAAAACATGCTTGGTGTACCTGGACGACATCATCGTATTGGGCAAGAACTTTGATGAACATCTTAAGAACTTGGAGGAAGTTTTCCAAAGAATAGCTGGCGCTGGTCTGAAGTTAAGTCCCAAAAAGTGTGCGCTGTTTAAAAAGGAAGTAAATTATTTGGGTCACAAGGTAACTACAAAGGGCATCTGCACTGCGAACGAAAAGACAGAGGCTGTAAAGGATTGGCCAAGACCACAGAACCTACATGAATTAAGAAGTTTCGTTGGGCTATGCACATATTACCGCCGATTTGTACCAAATTTTCCCAGCGTAGCCCATAGCCTCCATGAACTTACAAGAAAAAATAAAGCTTTTGAATGGAAGAAGGAGCAAGAAGTGGCTTTCCAAACATTGAAGGAGCGTTTGTGCACTGCCCCAATGTTAGCATATCCGATTCCAGGGGCAACATTTATTCTAGATACAGATGCGAGTGGATATGCTATAGGAGGTGTTTTATCACAATTGGTCGATGGACAGGAGAGAGCTGTTGGCATTAGTAGAGTGCATTAAACATTTCCACAAATACCTCTACGGTCAGCGAACCCGCGTCCGGACTGATCACGCAGCGGTGAAATGGCTTCTGCAGTTCCGTAATCCGGAAGGACAATTGGCACGGTGGATCTAGCGACTACAAAGCTATGACTTTTCCATTGAGCATCGAAAAGGTAGTACCCATGCAAATGCCGATGCAATGTCACGAAGACCAAGTAGTTTGGAATGCAAGCACTGTTCAAAAGCCGAGGCTAAAGAAGACATTATAGATGTCCGGCTAATGACTATAACATTTACAGATGAATGGGACAAGGAACAACTAAGAAAGTGTCAGCTAGAAGATACAGATCTGTCACATGTTATGCAAGGGCTCGAACGAAACGAAAGACCAAGCAGAGAGGAGATGTCAGCAGAGAGTCCCATTGCGAAGTCATATTGGGCACAGTGGAACAGTTTAGAATTAATATCCGGTTACTTGCATCGAGTATGGGCGAGTGAGGGTCAATGCAAGAAGAAACTGATAGTTGTTCCCATAAAGAGGATTCCTGACGTGCTCAGCGAGCTGCACAATGGTCCAAGTGGAGGTCATCTTGGAATCACGAAGACACTCGAGAAAATTAAGCAGAGATTCTATTGGGTTGGTTGCCGTCAGTCGGTCACCGAGTGGATTGCCAATTGCGAGGTATGCAACAGAGCGAAAGGGCCCAAAACCCGAAGTCATGGCCAGATGAAGCAGTATATTTCAGGTGCACCATTTGAAAGGATCGCCAAGGATGTCGCAGGTCCATTTCCTACTAGCAACCGCAGAAACAAATACGTACTGGTGGTTATGGATTATTTCAGTAAATGGCCAGAGGTATACCCAATCCCAAACCAAGAAGCAGAAACAGTAGCAGAAGTGGTTAAAAACGAATGGGTTGCAAGGTATGGTGTACCAATGGAGTTACATTCTGACCAAGGCAGGAATTTTAAATCAGCTGTGTTCCAAGAAATGTGCAAGAAGTTGGGCTTTCGAAAAACACGGACAACTGCATTGCATCCTCAGTCCGATGGTATGGTGGAACGTTTCAATAGAACATTGGAGGAGCATTTAAGGAAAGTAGTAGACAAGTACCATAAGGACTGGGATACACACATATCATTATTCTTGATGGCCTACCGATCGGCAGTACATGACACAACGGGCCAAACTCCCGCAAAGGTAATTTTTGGCAATGACCTTCGACTGCCAGCTGATTTGAAGTATGGAATAGATGCCGATGCGGAGAGGAATGTCAAGAAATTCACTGGTGTCTTGGAAGAAGAGCTGAGAGAGATACACGATCTGGTAAGGCAACGAGCAAAGATTATGAGTGACAAGATGAAAGCGAGGTACGATAAAGCAATTAATTCGGAAGGGTTTCAGGAAGGAGATTTGGTGCTGCTATACAACCCACAACGAAAAAAAGGTTTGTCCCCGAAATTGCAGTGTAACTGGGAAGGCCCATACAAAGTTGTAAAACGGATCAACGATGTAGTGTACCGCATACAAACCACTACCAAACCACGAACCAAAATGAAAGTAGTTCATTTGGAGAGATTAGCAGCGTTTAGATCGAGAGATTTGTCTGATCGGGACGATCAGACTTAGGTGGAGGGCAGTGTCACGGATATTAGCATCACTAAGCTATACCATCACTAAGGCGATGCTAAGGCCATGCTAAGCGATATTTACGTCAATAATCAAATCATGTATACATGTATATAAGGCAGCCAAAAGATGTCACACACAGATGCATTTACTTATACGCCTATGTGTGCGCGAGAGACTGTAAACTACAAACATTCACATCAATAATTCAATCATTATGTATCTACATAAACGAATAAATACGAGCAGCGGAGAGTCAATGCACAAACACATGCATATATCTGAAATACTCCTATAAGTATGCAATGAGATAAACTATAAAATTGTGCAATTGTAGTTACAGCAGAGATGTTTGAGAGCTAATGGACTAGTAGATTCTGGAAGCGCCTACAAGATGTGAATGTTAAAGTCAAAGAGTATAAAAGGCGACAGATGTAGAGCCGCTGGAATTCAGTTTGATTTGAGTTGTCAAGCAGTTTCGATTAAGACGATATCTAGCGAGCAATAGCAGTATTATTTTGAAAGTCAGTTTCATTTAAGCTATCAGTTTGGTTATTAAGCCAGCTAATTGCAAAGTATAAGTTTTATATTGAAGTACTTTAATAAAGGCCATTTTGCATTATTACAAATTGGAGTTATTTATTCAACAGTTTAGTGATTCGAACTTAGCAGAGGATTGCAAATAAGAGGATTTGCAAGTAAATTCGTTACAATATTTTTTTTTTAATAGAAATTCAAACCAAAACAATGACAAAAACAATGTAGTGCCTGCTAATTTATTTTTAGAAGTTTGCTCCCATTTTATTCAATTTCGTCTGGAAATAAAATAAATTATGTAGAATTGGTATCACTCTTACATACATATTTTATGCATGCCGATCTTGTCAGATTTACGGAAAACGTCAATGACATGCAAGCACCTGAAATTTCATTTCATTATATCTATTTATAATATTTTGTTATGAAAACAATTTCAAAATAAAAAGATAAAAATGTGAGAGCGGGAATTTTAAAATTTCGATAGTACTGCAGATTCTGGTACCCACCAAAATTCGGACCAAATTTCTCGAGTGAGGTATCAAAAGAAGTCTTCGTCTAGATTCCAAAGCGGAAGTTATCCGCGAAAAACTGCGTTGTCTGGTACATATTGTTCCCACAATTTACAATCTTTTAAGCCAGGAAATAACTTCACCTTTGATATTTAGTATATTAAAATAATCTATAATGCACGAGTTCTTCTCTTCTCTTCTCTTCTCTTCTTTTCACTTCTCTTCTCTTCTCTTCTCTTCTCTTCTTTTATTTTCTCTTCTCTAATCTTCTTTTCTGTTCTGTTCTGTTCTCATCTCTTCTCTTCTCTTCCCTTCTCTTCTCTTCTCTTCTCTTCTCTTCTCTTCTCTTCTCTTCTCTTCTCTTCTCTTCTCTTCTCTTCTTCTCTTCTCTTCTCTTCTCTTCTCTTCTCTTCTCTTCTCTTCTCTTCTCTTCTCTTCTCTTCTCTTCTCTTCTCTTCTCTTCTCTTCTCTTATCTTCTCTTCTCTTCTTTTCTCTTCTTTTCTCTTCTCTTTCTCTTCTCTTCTCTTCTCTTCTCTTCTCTTCTCTTCTCTTCTCTTTCCTTCTCTTCTCTTCTCTACTCTTCTCTTCTCTTTCCTTCTCTTCTCTTCTCTACTCTTCTCTTCTGTTCCCTCGCTAAGTTGTGACACTGATGGCCTTTGCGCCTTTGTACTGAAGCACTGTAGTTTAACTCTCTGCGCTCCCATTTGCCATATCTTCAATTTATCTCTGTCGTCCGGAACTTTTATCGATAGGAGCTCAATTTGTCCTATTTTTAAATCTGGTAATAAAAATTACATCTCTAACTATAGGCCGATTGCCAAACTCACAGTATGCTCAAAGCTTTTCGAAAAAATCATAAAGGAGAAGTTGTATTTTATCATTAAAAGGGTGATTGACCCGCGTCAATATGGGTTTGTTGCTGGTCGCTCTACTGTCACTAATCTAGGGTCGTTTTCTGATTTATGTATCTCTGCATTTAAGGATGGCTGCCAGGTTGATACCATATATACCGACTTCTCAAAGGCTTTAGATAAAGTTTCACATCAAATCTTACTATCTAAACTTGAGTATATTGGATTTCACTCTGTATTCTTATCTTGGTTAAAATCGTATCTATCGAACCGGTCTCTATGTGTTGAAATGGAGGGCTGCAAGTCCCTACCTTTTTATGCAACGTCTGGAGTTCCTCAGGGTAGCATTCTCGGGCCTTTGTTGTTTGTGCTTTTTATAAATGACATTGTTTCCTGTTTTTTTTTCGTCCTCTTTTCTTCTATATGCAGATGATTTAAAATTATTTCATAGAGTTAATGGCGAGTCGGATTCCCTACTCCTACAAAATGACCTAAATAATCTTATTGAATGGTGTAATGCGAATAATCTCTTCCTCATTGTGAATAAATGTTTCCACATGTCTTTTACTAAATCATCTAACTTATATTCCACCCTCTACGATATCGCAGGTGCTCGACTGGTTTCGGTTAATGAATTTATTGACATAGGTGTTGTTTTTGATTCCTCTTTCTCTTTTGTCAATCATATCTCTTATATGCTTCCCAAGGCTTACAGAAACCTTGCCTTTCTTCGTTGATATGCAAAATACTTTAAGGATCCTTATACAAGGAAGGCTCTTTATACCTCTCTCGTTCGTTCAAAACTAGAATACGCCTCAATTGTTTGGAATCCTATCTATAGCTGCTATACTGCCAGAATTGAAAGGGTTCAAAGAAAATTTACTCGTTTTTGTCTTTTTCACTCAACTTTGACGACCCAATTCCATCCTATCACTCGCGCTGCTTACTCATAAATCTCCAACCTCTCGAATCCAGAAGGATAGAACATCTGCTAATGTTCGTCTATGATCTAATAGTTGGCTCTCTTGATTGCCCAGTTCTCTTAGCGAAGGTGTCATTTAATGTACCTAATCGGAGTCTTCGAACATTTTTTCCATTTTACATGAGTGCTTGCAGGGCTAATTATTGTAATTTTGACCCAATTTTTCGGGCACTAAATGAATTTAATAGACTCTCAAGGAGGTTTTTTATTGATTTTTCTTTGTCGAGAAGCATCTTCAAGTCAACTTTGCAAGAGTTCCTATAATCTTTACTTGCATTATCTTTTTATCTTTTGTTTTCGCTAGTCATGTTACTTACGTTATTCGTTGTGGTTTTCAGTTGATTATTTGTTTAAGTATTTATTTGCTTTTGTATTCTAGTCTGTAAGATTGTTTAATCATAGACTGAATAAATTATACATACATACATCTCTTCTCTTCCTTCTCTTCTCTTCTTTTCTTTTATTTTCTCTTCTCTTCTCTTCTTTTCTCTTCTCTTCTCTTCTCTTCTCTTCTCTTCTCTTCTCTTCTGTTCTGTTCTGTTCTGTTCTCTTCTGTTCTCTCCTCTCCTCTTCTCTTCTCTTCTCTTCTCTTATCTTCTCTTCTCTTCTCTTCTCTTCTCTTCTCTTCTCTTCTCTTCTCTTCTCTTCTCTTCTCTTCTCTTATCTTCTCTTCTCTTCTCTTCTCTTATCTACTCTTCTCTTATCTACTCTTCTCTTCTCTTATTTTCTTTTCGCTTCCGTTCTTTTCTCATCTCTTCTCTTATTTTCTTTCCGCTTCTTTTCTTTTCTGTTCTCATCTCTTCTCTTCTCGTCTCGTCACGTCTCTTCTCTTCTCTTCACTTCTCTTTTCTTCTTTTCTTTTCTCTTCTCTTTTCTTTTCTTCTCTTCTCTTCTCTTCTCTTCTCTTCTCTTCTCTTCTCTTCTCTTCTCTTCTCTTCTCTTCTCTACTCTTCTCTTCTCTTCTCTACTCTTCTCTTCTCTTCCCTTCTCTTTTCTCTTATCTTCTGTTCCCTTCTATTTTCTCTTGTATTTGTATTTGTATTTTTTTGGAAATTCATCCCAGCACAACAATTTTGCAAAAATTCTTCTTGTTTCTTCTCTTGAAAATTCCTTTAAAATTTATTTCGCCTGCAGTGTGTGGTTGTTGTAAAATCGTATAATAAAATATTACAAATTTTCCCCTACAACGCTGTTTTTGTTAATCGGAAAAGGCTAGCGATTCTTTAAATTGCGTATCGTAAAATTTGATAATTTGGAATAAAAAAAGCGCTAACGTTTTTATTGGTTGCACCACGTAATTTTTATCAAAAGTGGTATCAGAAGGAACGTTTCGACCTACGCTTTTAAAATTCGAAAGTGGAAATTAAAAATTGTATTTCTGTCGAATGATATTTACAAAAAAAAATAATGAAATGATACCGAGGGTCTGAAATGTGGGGGCCGATCCATAGTTTTTTTGCACAGACGGCATTGGCGGCATTTGGCCGCGATTTAAAAAAATTACCCTGGGTGTGTCCAACAACGGTTCCTGCATTAGTGTGTGTTTGTGTATACAAACAATCTGGCAAAATACAACAACCACACAAAAATGTGAGCCAATTTTTTGCTTATATCTTTTGACAATTCGGGTATACTAAATTACATTAATATACCTAATATCGGAATTGAATTGATTCGTGCGCCTAAAGTATCGTAATTGATCCGGAACAAAACGTGTCGATGAGCAAGTTTTTTGGGGACAACTTTTAAATGGGTGAAAAGAGTTAACTTTCGCTTTCGGATTCTTAAATAAGACGTAAATACACGTATGGGGGTACCATAAACTGGACAATTACCAAAATTTGATTTGAATAGGTAAAAATCACAAAGCAATAAAAAAATATATTGTTATGACTTATAGGGCCAGTTAATGGTGACAACCATAACCAAATAAAACAGCTGATCGAACCAACTTTATGGAAATCAATGTAATCGGGTAATGGTGCCATACCATAACGCTAAAGCATAACCATATCATAGCCAGCCAATTGGTTTTTGGTTTTTCGCCATATCCATAATCTAAAAATATTAGAGTTGGGGAGTTTATTAACTTTTTGTAGATTTTACTTATTGTTTTGGATATGTTTTGACTAAGAGACTTATTGGCAGCGATTTAGTTTAGCACCCCCCGATTTCGGGGTTTAACTTGGTATCAAATGAAAGAGGGAGTTCTCCCGATCACAAATATATATATTTTAAAGTGCGCAAATTCATAATTTAAAAGTTATTTGTTGTTAAGGTTTGCAAATTTCTATACAACTTTTATATGTGTATACGTATAAATATTTTTTGACATTACAAATCTGTGCTGCCACATCTAAAAAACGGAACAAGTGCAGAATCGAAAAATAACTTATAAAAATACCTTTCATCTGATGTATATATATATATTTAACTTTTCTAGTATTTATTTATCAAAAATTTGAAAAAGCCCTTTTTTGCATTCGTGAACGAGCTGATATTGCCTTATCACTCTTATGTTTATTGTTATGTTAGCCAATCCAACACCGACTGCACAGTAATTCTGCGTAGAACACCTTTCTGCATAGGCGGCCTTCGGCCGCGATTATAAAAAATAACCCTGGGCTACGCCATGCCAAGTCCGGGTGTGTGGTATAACCGTGGCTACCGCCACGGTGATGTCCTTCTGCGCAGAAGGGTGTACATCTTTCGAAACCTTAATCCACATACATATCTATATAAATTGGCAACGATAAATTTAAGTTGCATTTTTGTATATTTCACATTTCATTTTTGCATTGTTTTTACTTATTATAAATGTTTTTATTAAATCAATCGCGCTTTTGTAGCAACATGTACATTTATATATATATATTTTATTGATGACATTACAAAGCTGAGCTGCCACATAAACAAAAAAAAAAAAAAAACAAATATAAATATTACCTTACCACTCATTTTGAAAAGTTGAAACACCTTTGCGCGTAGGCGGCCTTGGGCCGCGCTTATAAAAAATAACCCTGGGCTACGCCATGCCAAGTCAGGGTGTGTGGTATAACCGTGGCTACCGCCACGTGATGTCCTTCCGCATAGTACACCCTTCTGCGCAGAAGGACATCATCGTGGCGGTAGCCACGGTTATACCCCACACCCGGACTTGGCATGTCGTAGCCCAGGGTTATTTTTTATAAGTGCGGCCGAAGGCCGCCTACGCGCAAAGGTGTTTCAACTTTTCAAAATGAGTGGTAAGGTAATATTTATATTTGTTTTTTTTTTTTTGTTTATGTGGCAGCTCAGCTTTGTAATGTCATCAATAAAATATATATATATAAATGTACATGTTGCTACAAAAGCGCGATTGATTTAATAAAAAAATTTATAATAAGTAAAAACAATGCAAAAATGAAATGTGAAATATACAAAAAATTATCGTTGCCAATTTATATAGATATGTATGTGGATTAAGGTTTTGAAAGATGTGTAAATTGAAATTTAAAGTGCTATAGAAGTTTGCTAAATTTACAAACTTTAACAACAAATAACTTTTAAATTATAAGTTTGCGCACTTTAAAATATATATATTTGTGATCGGGACAACTCCCTCTTTCATTTGATACCAAGTTTTACCCCGAACTCGGGGGGTGCTATTCTAAAATTTTCCCAGACACCAATAACTAATGCCAATTTGATATGGATAAGTTAAAATAAGGTTATGAGTGCGGCGTTATGGCTATGTCAACTTTAACTCGATTTTAAATTATGATGGAACCATGCCTTAAATTTTGCAATCATCAAATTCTTCACAAGAGGATATGGAGATATCGATGTCGCAAATATGAACGCAGGATAGGCCATCTCTAGTGCATTTTTTACATCGCACTGCTTATTAAATGCCTAGAGTTTTGTTTGTATAATGATTTTAAAGTTTTTAATGCTTTAAATGCATAAATTTGAAACAAATCTGTCTGAATAACTTAGTGGCTTATGAAGCGTTCTATTCATTTATTGCAAAAACGTTAAAACAATGTACAACTAAAAGTTTTCAATGGCGACGTTTCAAGAAATTACAGTAAAATGAGAATATTACCAATGTTATTGAGTTTAAACTAAATCTCAATATCCTGACAACCAATTGCGCGATTTTGGGATATATATGCAGATGCATTGGTATTACAACTTCCTGGTACGGCGGCCTTATCTAATGGTTCTGGCCGTGGCCGTTTTATGCACAGCTTGCATCACTGTGTCCTTAACAATGAATGCGGCGCCAGATTTTAGTGATCCAACATTGGTGAGCTGGTTTGATTTAACTTTTTTCACACATTTCTGTATGTGCAGAAAAATCCTGGTATGAAATGATGGACACGGACCCGTTAAATTATTTTCACCGTATAATCAAGAACACGTAAACGCAAATGTCCATTGTTATTGCAGAATATTTGTTTGATCGTGAAGTAATGTGTTGTCAGCAGAAGTGGTGGAATAAGCGTAGAGTAGATGCCACAGCGTCAATTTCTTTAAGCGTGGTGATGGGGCGCCCACGTTAATAGTAGACCGACATTAACTCCACTATGCTGTTACGTTTTGAAGTCGATCGTTCCAGTTTTTTTTTTTAATTATTCGGCTATGTTGTAATCGCGACCAATCAAGAATCGTCATTTTAAAATTAAATCCTCAGATGAGAGTCCAAGGTATGCTGCAGTCGCAATAGCATTGTCCGATAGGGAAGTTGCTGTTTAAAGTGTTGTTCTTCATTACAGCTAAAAATATGGTTTGTGTACTGCAGGGACATTTTTTATCAAGACATGAATCATGAATCCTTGGGTTTTGTTGTGAGGCGTAATTCTGCAAAAGAGTTTATTTTTATGTAGGTGAGTTTGGGGCCCGCAACTTGAGGGCCTTCTCATGCTTCTTCAAATAAAACTGTTGAGCGCCATATCCAAGATCTGACATCAGTATCCTTATATCTTTGGCACAGATAACTATTTCTAACTAGACATCGATTTATACAATGAAACATGGACTAAACTTTTTTTTTTTCATAAGAAGTAGACACCGGGTCATTGAATTCGGAACAATTTCAGGATCACTTCGAAATTATTTTAGGTAGCATTTCGAGAAAACTTCAAAAATATTTCGAGGGAGTTTCGGTACAATTCTGCGGTAGCTAAAGCATTTTTCGGGTACACTTCGGTACTTCTTGGTTTCATTTCGGAAGAACTTCAGGATAATGTCAAGACTATTTCGAAACCATTTCGGTACAGTTACAGGATCACAGTTTACAAACTATTCTTGTCCTGAAATTGTTCCGAATTGGTCCCAAAATAGATTCGAAATGGTACCTAAATAGGTCCCTACGTGTATCGGACAGGATGCTCCAACTGTCGCAAAATAGTCCCTAAACAGTTTCGATATGGCTTCGAAGTTTTGCCGAAATGGCAGGGTAAGATTCTAGTCGACTTTAATTAGAGTTTAAACTCGCACCGAAAAACCGAGCCTAAGTAAGTAATTTTGTGGATACTAAGTTTTGTTTATTCTTTATAAATATTAAAAATAAAAATTTCAATACTGAAAATAGAAGGTAGGCTGATTTAGACTCAGTTAAGAAGTGTAAGCCAATACCCCAGACTGAGGAGTATTTAAGGTTTTTACGGATTATTTCAACTTAAATTTGATTTGATTATTATTAGATCCTTATTCTACAAATTCATTTAATTTCATAGGGATTTGAAACCAGAGGCACTTTGCTGGGAAAACGTTTGACAGCCTGGAATAACTTGTTACATGAAACGAGCCCTACTGGTAGTTTGGTGACAGATCCAAGCGATTATTACAATACAATAAAACATCATTATGCGAATAAAAAGCGTAAACATCAACTTCATAATCGAGCACACAAACGTAAAAATCGGAAAAAGCCAAAATTTCCGAAGCATCACCATAAAGATAAAGATTTATTTTTAAGTAGAACGGTTTTACTCCTAAAAAATAACATAACGTCACAAAAAACGACTGATATCGATTTGCTACCAACTCAATGGAATGGTGAGAGTGGTATTTTTCGTGATTATGAAATTACCAATGACACCTTAACATCTATAGAGCATGCAAATAGAAGTGAAAATTTTGAGTATGGACGTAATACAACATCGATTGACGAAGATTACCATCGTCAAAAGGTTCAAACAAAAAAAAGCACATGGAGTATACTAAAACAATCTCCATCACCACCAGAATGGAGTGTTGATGGAACGCATACCGAGGGTTTCTTTTGCGATTCACCATCGAAGGATTACTCACATTTCGTTATCGAACGTATTGGACCGAATTCTAAGGATTCACTTTTCGATCTTAATGGCCTGTTGGCAATGTGTGAATTACAAAATCAAATTATAGATATTCCAAGTTATGGTAATTTTTGTCAAAATGAGGAGTTCATCGACACTTGCTGCCGACCATGGTCATTGCCCAATTACGCTGCACTATTTGTAAATAAAAGTTCTTGTTTTGATTTAAAGGTATGTTTCACGTTATGAATAGTAATTTTAAGCGCCAAAATAACGTAAACAAAATATTAACTTCCTTTGAATTGAGACACATAAAATACCACTGAGTAAAGTGGCAGCGAAGTGAGGAATATGATTTCTTGTTTTATAAGATAAATTAATATCACTTTAAATAGTGATGTGAAATTTTATCAAAATTGTTGAGTTCTCAACTAGTCATTGTGAAAAATGTGTGAGAGTTGAAACAAAAAAGATCAAATAATTTTAAACACTTCCTTTATATTAATGGCAAAAATGCATGGGCTCAATGACCCATTACCTGCTGCGTTTAGATCCATTTGCATGAAAGAAGTGTTTAAAATTTGCATTCAACAATAAGAATAAAAGTAGTCACTTATAATTACTTAAAAATTCTAACTACTTTATGCTTATTGCACATTGTGTCGGTGCTGTTGTTGTAGAAGTGCTTCGCCCCATCCAACAGATACGACCACTAACAAATTGTCATCATTGTATTGTAATGTCTAACGGGAGTCCACGGTAACTTGCAGTTTCAACTGGGAGGACCAGAGGGATAGGGGTGTAATAGGCGGTGGTTCCACATTGCAAATAAAGAGATGGTTGGTGTCATGTGGGAACACATTGCATGCAGGACATACATTATGTATGTTGTTGTTTTTGTAGCGATAAGAACACTCCCCGAAGTCCTTGGGTAGCGTCATCGATGTTGATGGTCCTCTCGGGAACGATTTGGTATGACCACGTGAAACCTTCTAGGCCATCCCGCCTCTTGGATCCAAGACGAACTTGGGCTGCCAGAGCACCGACTGTTAAAGAAACAGGATTCGCCACAGGTAGGTGAGGCTGACAATTGGGTTGGATAAGCTATAAATTTGTATTATTATTATTATTTATTTATTACGGCCAGAAGCCTAATTCGTAAATTAGAATATATTACAGTTTTTTATCTTATAGCTAAGGTTTTACAATATTCATACAATTTTGTTTTAAATACTGCTATTTGGTTGCAACTTTTTATATCCATAGGCAGATCATTGTAACTTTTCAGACCCTTGTAGAAAATGTTCTTTTCATCAATTTCAGTTCTAAAAAACGGCAATTTGAAATTATGTTTGTTCCTCGTATTTATGTTGTAAGTTTGCTCAACTAATGCTATATTTTTATTTAGATACTCAGGTACATTTCCATGTTTGATATTAAATGTGAATTTCATGGACTGGAAAAAAATCTTTTGTTTCACACTTAACCAGTCTAAAGTCTTCAACATGTCAGCCGTTCGTGTATCTCTAGGTTTCTGAAGAATAAATCTCATGCATCTATTTTGAAGCTTTTGGAGCTTGTCTACTTCTTTATCCGATATTATAAATAGAGTGGACGGGCAGTACACGAAGTGCGGTTCCATAATTGATTTATATAAAATTATTTTTTACTTTTTTTGAATGAATTTAGTTGTTCTCTGCATGACTCCTATTTTATTAGCAACTTTTTTAATTGTATAATTTATATGATCTTCAAATTTGAGTTTATTATCAATTATTATTCCTAAGTATTTTATACTGTTAACTCTTTGTATGATTTCATCATTTATTTTTAGCTATATATATTCGGCTATATCATCCTCATTGATATTCCTCCTTGTTATTATCATATATTTAGTTTTATTAATATTTAGTTTCAGTCTATTACCACACAACCATTTATACAAGTTATTTAGTTCATGTTGCATTTTGGCCAGTGCAGTATTAATATTATTTTCACTTATCATAATAATTATTATTATTATTAGCTTCTTTATTTAGCCGTAGCTATTTAAAACTTTCAGGTGCAGTTTAGTAATACAAAATCGGAATTCTTAGCAATAGCTAATTAGCTCATTGTGAGCTATAATGTTCTCTAATATGATGTATTATCAGTCCTTTAAATACATTAATATTTCTTTCGTTTTTTATATTGCTTGGCAATTCATTAAAAAGTTGTAGGCCTTTATACATTAAAACATTTTGCGCCTTATTGGATTTATAAAATTTAATTCTAAAATCATTCTTGTTCCTTAAGCCGTAGCGTTGCATATTTCCTACATATGCTATTTGGCTCGCTAAGTACTTTGGTAGTAGGTGATATTTCATTTTAAACACAAAAAGAAGTACGTTCATAATTGTTCTTTGATTGATATTTAACCATTTCAGAGTTTGTAACATATATGTGATTGGTGTCAGCCTATTACATAATAGTTATGCACCGCATCCATTTGTTTTGTAGTTTCTGCAGCCTGTTTTTCATCTGTGTGGATCCCAGGAATAAAATGGTCGGACAGTATTCAAAATGTGGCTTGATCATTACATTAAATATCTTTACTGCGCTGTTGATAGGTATATTTTTGCGAATTTTTCGGAAAAATCCAATTTTTTTCGAGATTTTACTGCAGATATAATCTATATGCTTATCGAAATTTAATTTTTTGTCGATGACAATGCCTAGATATTTAATTTCGTCAACTTTATCTATTATTTGATTACAATTGCTTTCGTTTTTTTAACGTTGAGTTTTAGCTTGTTCATACTAATATAGTTATAGATAAATTTTAAGTTATAGTTCAACCTAGCAATACACTCCTGACATGAATTTCCGGTAGTATATAATAGTGTATCATCTGCAAATTGACAGATTTCAACTCCTTGTAGTATATTTTCCATATCATTAATATATATTACGAACAGAAGAGTACCAAGCACTGCACCTTGTGGTACGCCTAGTGTTATTTGTGCAGGCTCTGAGATGCCTTCTGCGACTTTCGTGCGTTGCCATCCGTTACTCAAGTAGCTTTAAAAACCACTGATTTTCGACTCCATCAATTCCATACCTTCTCATTTTCTCTACCAAAATACACCTGTCGATTGTTTCGAATGCTCGCTTGACGTCCAGAAATACAGCAGCTATGCATTTTCCCTCATTCATTTCTGCATCATCCGCAAAAAGTCTAATTTAACAACCTTCGATAGCATTGACTATGTCATTTATGTATATAAGAAATAATATAGGTGCTAATACTGAGCCTTGAGGTAACGCTATGGGTACCTCTAATTCATCGCACGTCACAGCATTTATAACTGTTTTCTGCTTTCTCTGCTTCAAATAGTTGAGGAACCATTTAAGTTCAATATCAGTTATGCCAATCCGCTGCATTTTTTTTATTAATATCTCTATCCACCGTTTCAAAAGCTCTTTTGATAAAGGAAAACTGAAACCACTACTTTTTTGTCGTTTAGCTCTTCTTTCCAATCAGATATCACCAAGTTTAGCGCTGTCTCACAGGAATGTTTTTTCCTAAATCCTGACTGTTGGTAGACTAGTATATTATTTACTTCAAAATGATTCACCAACTGATTCTTAACAGAGACTTCGAGAATTTTAGCATCACTTGGCAGGGTATTTATGGGTCTAAGTTCTTCAGGTTGCATTGTCTTTTTAACTTTTTCCACAGGTATTATTGTCGCCGTTTTCCACATTTCAGGTACCACACCATCTTCAAAGCTGTTATTGATTATTTGAGCATAGAAATATCCGGTATACGATATACAATCTTTTAGTACACCTTCGGATAGAATTTTTCTTCCACCTATTTTATATTTCAAGTCTTTTAGGATATGAATAACATCATCGGTGGTAATTTTAGCAAACTTTAATTTTGAATGGACTTGTGTATCCTCTAGTGCTACTTGACAGGTTTCTATGTTATTATAAAATTCAATCACACTGTTTACAAAAAAATATTTAGACCATTTGCCAGATCGAGTTCGTTTTCAACCAGTATGTCATCCAGTATCACATTTTTTATCCCTTGTTATCTTTAGTTAGGTTAACCGTTTGTTTGAGATATTTCCACATTTCTTTAGCATTATTTTATTTCAAAATGATTTTATTCTCCATGTACTTTAATTTTTTTTAATTTGACTAATTTTTTGTATGACCTATTTATATTTTTATATTCATCCCACTTTGGAAAGTACTCTCACGTATGTACTCTATGGAATACTCACAAACAAAGCGAGAGTGGGATCACTTACTCCTCTCCTAGGACATCGTAATGCTAATTGGAGCACATTTTTTGTTTGAATACAGATTAGTTTTGGAACACTCCTATACTCTTAAAGGAGTACTCCTTACACTATTTATGGAGTACTCGCGTTTTTTGAAGGGATACTCATTTTGCTTTTGCCTTATTTCGATTTACTTCTCCGTTTATTAGTATACATATGTATGTGTTTAAATTTGTTTATTAAATAAATTTATTTTAGTCTTTTTTCTCAAAGTTAACTCCTATTATATTAGGAATTCAATAACGTATTATTACATTATTTGTTACATTTTGTGAAGCGCGAACAAAACAATTTATTTTGCACAACTTTTTATTAATTTTCTAAAATGTTTTACCACAATTTTCCTGCTCGGAAAATGTGTACAAGGTTTTCTCGTCTGCTCGCTTCGGTAAAACTAGCACAGATGTTTAATAATTCATTTAAACAGTAATAGTACCAGACTAAGCCAATATATGGATATTAGAAAGCCTAATTCACACAAACTGCAAAATATTTATAAAACACATTTGCAATTTATTTAATTACGGCAATCATAATATTCATAGGTAACCTTGCGCTGACAACCCCTTGAAAGCGTTGCGCTACACATTGAATCTATTTCGAATTTTAGTCGCTTCTTACCACAGGTTATGTATGTCGGGGTTGATTCTGGATAGGTAAGAGTTTAACTTGTTACAGTATGCAGATCGAAGTTGAGCTAGAATGCAAGCAGCAAGCAGCCGGCCAATTTCTTTGTAAGTAGTAATGAGCGTTTATTTTTCTATACCTCAAGTGCTGCCGGTATGAGATATGAGGATTTTATTACGGCTTTGGATTTTAGGTACAATTGCGGTTGCATGCTCGCCAAAATATAGATCTTTCTCGAATGTCACAACCCAGTATTTTTGGGTGTAAGACAGTCGGTAACGTAAGCCCATCAACGAGGATGTCCAATAACGACGAACGAGCACCGCCTAGGGGCCTAAGGAGTCATCTCCGTAAGCATTTTGAGGAAATACGGCACCTGATAACCCAGCCGTATGAAGCGGAAAAACACAAGCAGGTCCTTGGTGAACTCCATAGACAGGCGTCGGACCTTTATGTCGGGAATTGCCCGGTGAATCCAGTACTTGAAGAAAAATATCCAGAACTCGCAGAAGAGGAACGCATACTCCCCAGGGAAACGCGTGTCACTCTTGCTCAACTTCGTTCTGGATACTGTAACAGGTTAAACTCTTACCTATCCAGAATCAACCCCGACATACAAAATGTATGCCCTGCTTGCAATGTGTCCCCACATGACACCAACCATCTCTTTAATTGTAATGTGGAACCAACGCCTCTAACACCCCTTTCCTTATGGTCCACCCCTGTTGAAACGGCAAGTTTCCTTGGACTCCCGTTAGAGGATATTGATGACAATTTGTGATCGGTCGCGGCTATTAGGTGGGGCGAGCATAGCTACAACAACAACAACAGGATGTCCAATATGGTCGACATTTGCCGTGTACATGTTGTAAATAAGATCGCTGGTGATTTGATGGGTGACAATTTATTTACTGTTAATTTTATTACATAGCTCATCGATGACCATTCCTAGATGTGCTGTGGTCCGCTACGGCAACCCCCGACGGGTTTCATTGCGACATACCGCCAGGCCGCAAACCCAACTACACCGGGTACCCCAATGCTTACTAAGGGACAACCAGTCCCAGGGCCACAACAGCAATTTCGTCCTAGCTTCCCTAAACTCTGGCGTTAACACCCGTCTCTTACCCTAGAGTGACGACGTCCGGTCACGCGATGTAAACCAAGAAATCATCAACATCTACATCCCGCCTGACACCTGTTGCCCCAGTGGATACCGTCCTGATATCAGATCTTTCTCGAATGTCACAACCCAGTATTTTTGGGTGTAAGACAGTCGGTAACGTAAGCCCATCAACGAGGATGTCCAATAACGACGAACGAGCACCGCCTAGGGGCCTAAGGAGTCATCTCCGTAAGCATTTTGAGGAAATACGGCACCTGAGAACCCAGCCGTATGAAGCGGAAAAACACAAGCAGGTCCTTGGTGAACTCCATAGACAGGCGTCGGACCTTTATGTCGGGAATTGCCCGGTGAATCCAGTACTTGAAGAAAAATATCCAGAACTCGCAGAAGAGGAACGCATACTCCCCAGGGAAACGCGTGTCACTCTTGCTCAACTTCGTTCTGGATACTGTAACAGGTTAAACTCTTACCTATCCAGAATCAACCCCGACATACAAAATGTATGCCCTGCTTGCAATGTGTCCCCACATGACACCAACCATCTCTTTAATTGTAATGTGGAACCAACGCCTCTAACACCCCTTTCCTTATGGTCCACCCCTGTTGAAACGGCAAGTTTCCTTGGACTCCCGTTAGAGGATATTGATGACAATTTGTGATCGGTCGCGGCTATTAGGTGGGGCGAGCATAGCTACAACAACAACAACAGGATGTCCAATATGGTCGACATTTGCCGTGTACATGTTGTAAATAAGATCGCTGGTGATTTGATGGGTGACAATTTATTTACTGTTAATTTTATTACATAGCTCATAGATGACCATTTCTAGATGTGCTGTGGTCCGCTACGGCAACCCCCGACGGGTTTCATTGCGACATACCGCCAGGCCGCAAACCCAACTACACCGGGTACCCCAATGCTTACTAAGGGACAACCAGTCCCAGGGCCACAACAGCAATTTCGTCCTAGCTTCCCTAAACTCTGGCGTTAACACCCGTCTCTTACCCTAGAGTGACGACGTCCGGTCACGCGATGTAAACCAAGAAATCATCAACATCTACATCCCGCCTGACACCTGTTGCCCCAGTGGATACCGTCCTGATATCAGAGCACTACACACTGTCGATAATCGCATTACTTTAGGCGATTCTAATGCACATCACCACCTAAGGCATTCTAATCTACAGGCGGACAGCAGGGGTGAGATGTTGGCGGATCAAGTAGAGGAAACGACGTTCTGAACAATTAACGGCGACACCCCCACTCGTATGGTAGGAAGCTGTCACAGTTCGCCAGATCTATCCATCGTGAGTAAACCGCGTCAACTGGTAGCCGATTGTATCATTGGCATCTGACCACCTGCCTATACTCCTTTCGCTCGATCGAACCGCCGACTTCATCATTACCGAGAACCATACTTTCATCAACTTTAAGATAGTAAAGTGGGATGACTACAAATCCTTTGCAGACAATCGTTTTTGCTTGTGGATGAACACAAGCCGGCGAAATGGGAGCAGCACCTAAGCGGTTGTAACCTCTCTGCCGGTGTAGATAAACTTTGGTCCACCGTAAAGTCCCTATCGAATCCGTCTAAGCACAATGACAGAATTTCCATCGCCTTTGGCGATAAAGTGCTGTCAGATGCGAAAAAATGCGCGAGCGCTTTCTGCCGACAACATGTAATGCAATCTACGGTTGACAAAGTTGGTCGGCGGGAAAACAGACGCGCACACAAACATTAATACAGTGCGTCCCCAATTACCATCGCCGCCAAAGAGGTTGAGGATGCCATCGTTCATGCTGAACCATCTAACGCAGTGGGCCCAAACGGCATAGCCATGCCGATGCTTAAAAACCTAGGCAAAGAGGGATTTAATTATCTAGCACAATTCTTCTACTTGTCTCTTTCCACCTTTGTCATCGCCGAAAAATGGAAAATGGCCAAGGTGGTCCAGCTACTAAAGTCTGGGAAACCAGCTAATATAGGAGATTCTTATCGTCCGATATCACTCCTATCGCTAGTAGCCAAGACACTTGAAGCCATTTTGTTTCCCTACTTTAATGCAAATTTTGCAACTAGCCAATCATCAGTATGGCTTCCGTAAATTACAAAGCACAACCATCGCGATAGTACTCAGATAAATTGCGGATTAAATCAAAACTTACACCATAGATAGATAGATAATTAATTGAGGATCGCACTGCGACCATTGCTCTATTGTGCCCTCGGCTGCTTCACAGCACCTCATCCAAGCCGACATCTTTGATGAACCCTAGCAGTTCACCTGGATTGATGGATTTGATGTGAGAATGCTCTTGCCATGGTTAGCCCATAAACTTAGCCCTACGTCTTGAGATTGCGTCACACTCCAGGAGGATATGGTCCGCCGTCTCCGATGATCGATCACAAAATCGGCATGTGTTGTTCGATATTATACCTAGCTTTTCCATGTGACTGTTCAGTCTACAGTATCCTGTAAGAATAGCTGTTAGGATTCTTCGGTTATCTTTCGAGATGCCTGTTAATGCCCTATATCGAGTTGTGCTGTAGTCCCCTAATAGTAACTTAGATTGTCTCAGGTCTGGCATATTGCGCCATTGTTCTTCCCTCTTTTCCTTCTACTAATAGATGCCCCTTAATTTTTTTTTTCTTTATTGATGGCGTATTTTAAAAATAATACAATGTTTTCTCGAAAAAAAAACATTTTGTATGAGAAGATAGCTTAACATGTTTGCTTCCTACGCTGTCAACTGCGTTAAGTACACTAGTTTACATTTAAATTATTTTAGTACATACTAACAAGTGTGTTGTGCCAGCTTAAATATACTTGCGCCGAATTATTTTAACATACTTATTTACTGTTTTTTTTTTTTTTTTTATAAAAAATATATAAGAAAAAATTACATATATTTGTATTTTACAGGCTAAAGTTATAATCTAGTAACAAGAGGCTTTTAACTTGCCTCTTGAAATGCAAATAATGGGAACATGTTTTAACATTGTCGGGCAATTTATTAAACATTCTAGCACCATAGCTACTTATTGAATTTGTGCTTCTTTGAGTACGGAAAAAACAAGTTTTATATATAGAGTATTTCTAAAGTTATAGCTTAGATTTCCTGCGAAATTTAAGTCAAGACTATGTTTAATCAGATTGTTTTTGATTTTGAAAACAATGAGCAGTGTCTGTAGAATACTGTATTTTCTAACGTCTAACCTATTTTCATAAAGCCTGATAGTGGGAGTTATTCTGGGTAGTAACAGGATATTTTTTATTATTTTGTTTTGAAGTATTTGTAACTCATTTATTTTATTTTCTGCACATCTGCTCCAGATTGGGTTTAAATAAGTTAAACGCGACATAAAGTACGCATCGTATAATAGCCACAATTGTTTTCTGGGTATATTATTTTTACTTCTATATATTGCGAAATTTAGCGGTATTAACTTAAGTTTCAATCTAGTTATATGTTCGTGCCAATTTAAATTCGTGTCGAACCATATTCCCAGGTATTTCAACTTGTCTACCCTCGTGATAATTTTGTTATCAAATGCGAAACCAGGAAAATCTGTAATGATCGGTATGGGTTTGAAGTTGTTAAAAATAATGAAATGTGTTTTTTCTAAATTAATTTTTAATAAATTACAATCTAACCATTTTTTTATCTCATCCAAATCTGTCCTAATGTTGGTGATTAATTCTTCTAACGTACTTGCAGAGTACATGAAGGTTCCATCATCAGCATAAAACTGGGGAACACCCTTTAGATTTAGTCTTAGTACATTATTAATATATATTATAAACAGAGTTACCGCTAGTTTTGATCCTTGCGGTACGCCTGTTTTAATTTCCAACGTGGAACTCGTTGTATTATTTATGTGTACAAACTGTTTTCTGTTGGTTAAAAAGGTTTCAAATATCTTCAGTTCCTTGCCTTCCAAGCCTAGTTCAGCTAACTTTCGAACCATTATCTTTATATTTACTGAGTCAAAAGCTTTTGATAAATCAATTGCCAAGAGAGCCACATAATTCTTTTTATCAATATTTTCGTAGATATACTCTGTGCACGATATGCACGCTGCCATGGTGTTGGAGCATTCTACAAAGCCAAACTGGTTTTTGTCAATAATATTATTTTGTGCTAGAAATGTAGGTCGATCAAGAAGTATGCTTTCAAATATTTTATCAATGGTGTTGAGTTTCGTTATTGGCCGGTAGTTTGAACATAACTCTCTACTTCCGGCTTTATGTACAGGTACTACGGAACCTACCTTTAACTCATCAGGATTCTGACCTGATCTAAAACAATCATTAATAAAATTGCAGATCGGCATAGCTAGATGATTTTTGTATTTTTTGACAAACCTTGCGGATATACCATCAGGGCCGTTTGCAGATTTTGAATTTAAATTATCTATCGCACTATTCACTTCCAAGATATTACATTCACTTAAGGTGAATGGAGTTATAATATTATTTGCTGGATTATCCGTGTAATTTATTTCATTTGGCGTTTCAACAACTGTAGTGAAGTATTCATTAAAACTGTTGGCGATATCAGTGCAATTTGTGATCGTTTTTCCCTTATATACTATCTGACTGATATCAGTCACATTTTCATTCTTTTTTGCATAGATTATTTCTTGCATAATATACCACGTTTTGCTTCCTGAATGTATATTTTCTGTTATGCGATTACCATAGTACCGCTTTTTCAAATAGTTAGTCATTTTCCGAGCTTTTATTTTCAAGGCATGGTACTCAGTTTCGAAGAACAGATTATTTCTATATTTGGTTTTCATTTTGAAGTATTTATTTTTTTCCTAATAATTTTTGAAAGTTCGGAGTTCATCCAAGGGTTCCTATAATCATGCCTAGGTTTTTAAACTTTTTATGTAAACTGATTTATTTTTTTGGATAAGGAGCTATAGAAATCATTAAAAGAGGAGTTTTGTATAATTTCGTCGATTACAGCACTATCTTCAAAGGCGCTACAATCGAAAACTTCAAACCAAGTAGTATTACTTTCTTTAAGAAATTTTTGGTTCATAACTATGTCTAAATTAATTATTCTGTGATCTGAGATCGGATTATCTTCTAAGGATAAAAAATAATTATAGTTTAATTTATCAGTTAGAACGTGATCTATTATGCTTCCAATAGTAATTTTCTTCCTGGTAAACATTTCTTGACTTAAACTGTTCAGGCAAACGAAACCGTTGCTGTAGACTGTAGTAAAATAATTAATAACTTCGTTATTTTTATTAAGAAGGTTTAAATTAAAATCGCCAACTACAATAGAGCTTTTATGTTGCAGCACTTCATTTTAAAGATAGCTAACAAACGATCCAGTATCCGAAGCACAATTCTTGTATGCACATGTTATGTGAATACCAATTTGAATTAACTTTATAGTTAGAAAGCTACTATTTTCTTATGTTAAAGAAGACACCAAAGTCGAATCAAGATTTTCATGTACAAATATCAAACAACCCTCTGCTCGATTAGTTTCCCGGTTTGCAAAATTAACGTTGTAATGGGGGATATTAAAATACTTATTTTCATTTTCATATATCCAAATTTCGCTAAGTGCTATTATGTGTATTACCTTGCCTTTTTTCCTTTTTTCATCAACTATGCAATTGAGATCATTCATTTTGTTTCGTATACTTTGTATATTCATGTATAAAATATTAAGATTATGATTAGCATTAACGGAGTTATGGATAAATTCTTCATTACATTTATATTTCACATTTGTTGCTCTATGAGCATTATTCATTATGTTAAAGTCATCCATTAAGAGCTCCTATAATTTCTCTATTACCTTAAATTATTTCATTATTGTATATAAATTAAAGTATAAAGCTACTTAATTTTCTGTATATCTTCAATACATTCTATTCTAATTACGACACTACTTTCCTCCTTTCTCACCAAGATGTTCGTATCTTTCATCCAAACAAATTTGTAGTTCTTTTTCATAGCATCTTGTTTTGTCTTCTTGAATAAGTCACTTAATTCTTTGTCCATTAGATGGTGGAAGTTGATGTTCTTTCCTCTCATATTCGTATCCGGTAGTATCTCTGTCATATCTATTCGCTTTTTATTCTTCCTAAGTTCCATACATTTATTTTTGAATTCCTGAGTTTTCATTTTCACAATCAGTGGATAAGTTTTGAACTTTTTATTTTCGTTTTGATAGACTTCTCGAATTTCACTGGTGTCAACTTTTAAGTTAACCTGTTTTCCAATGTCAACTACGACGTCCTTCAACTTTGATTTTTCAATTTTTGGCAAATTTGTTATAATTAAATTATTTTTATGTTTACTTTGCTTTATTGCTATTAAATCTTTCTCAACTGTTCTCACTTTAGCTTTCATGCCCGAGCTTTGAGCTTTAAGTTCTACCAATTCTTTTTTAATTTGTTTATTTTCTTCGGAAAGTCTAGCTATCTCGCTCTTAAGCACATCAAAGCTGTCACTGATATGTTGTTGTGAACTTCTTATCTTGTTCAAAGCTTTCTCTTGCACTTTAAATTGTATTTGCATATTTTCAATTAGTGATGTTAAGCTAGTGCAATCACCTCCGTCTTCTTCACTTTCACTTGTTATTGTTGTTATTGCTTTATCTTTTTGGTTGGCTTTTTTATTTCTTCTTGCATTTGGTGACATTTTAAAATTTGATTTTTTATTATTAGCCAATTACGCGTGTTTTTATATAGTTAGGAGTTTATTTTATATTCACCATACGCAGAATGCCTTCCAAATTATATTTTAGCGCTATTGTTTAATTAATTGTTCTTGTTTCCACGGTTTTTTAATTTTTTTATAGGACTCACACAGCAAATCACTTAATAGGTTGACAGGGTTACCAAATAATTTCCTGCGGGCCTACTGGCAGGAACGGCTGGGGACTAATTGTTGTTGTTGTTGTAGCGATAAGGTTTCTCCCCGAAGGCGTTGGGGAGTGCTATCGATGTGAAGGTCCTTTGCCGGATACATATCCGGTACGGTCCGGTAACACAGCACCATTAAGGTGCTAGCCCTACCATCTTGGGAACGATTTATATGGCCACATTAAACCTTCAGGCCATCCCTCCCTTCCCATCCCCAAGTTCCATGGGAGCTTGGGGTAGCCAGAGCCTCGTCTGTTAGTGAAACAGGATTCGCCGCGGATGGGTGAGGTTGACAATTCGGTTTGGAGAACCTGAATGGGTTGCGCTACAGAGCCCCCTTGAATCTGGTATTTTAGTCGCCTCTTATGACAGTCATACCTACCGCGCGTATATTCTGACCCCCTAACCCGCTGGGGTGATCGGGACGAATAGGTCATGGCGTTGCTGCCACTCTGGCCAGGCTTTTCGCCTGCTCATTACCCTCAACTCTCCTGTGGCCAGGAAACCAGGCCAACAGTAGTTCGTTGTGTGCTCCTAGTTGATTTAGCTTTTCTACGCACTCAAGGACCAGTGCTGATTTTATTTTAAACGCCGAAATCGCCTTGAGGGCGGCCTGACTGTCACTGAGTATGGCAATGGTTTCATTGAAGTATTCACGCTGAAGGTTCAGGTCAGTGCACTGGCTTATGGCGAATACTTCCGCTTGAAAGATGCTTGGGTATGCTCCCAGGGGTATTTATATCTTGGCTTTGGGTCCAACGACTCAAGATCCAATCCCCTCTGGCTTCTTCGAGCCATCGGTATACCATACTATCCTATTTAGCTGATAGGACAGTACTCGTTGCGTTAGACCTGTCAAAAGATTATCTGTCTGGTCGGCAAGCATCGGTGCAATTCAGGAACGTAACATCCAAACCAAGAAGAACAGGGAAGTGTCCTATCCCCACTTTTGTTTAACTTCTACATATTGTGACGAATATTAGCAACTATAGAAAATAATAATTTTCTATATAATTTTGAATAATTTATTTAAATTTAATTTTTTTAAAAGATATTTGTTTATTTTTGAGTTTAAATATTTTAATACTAATTAGAATTTTCTTGTTTGAAGTTATTCAAAAATTTTTAAGTTAACACGAAAACTCAATGCCGAAACCGGTAGATAATCTGCAAATGGTTCAGGCAACTTAATAAAACTTTTCTTTGGTAGCACGTCACTTAGCTGCACTTCTATTTCCGGTATTGTATTGGTCAGTAGCTCTGCGATACGTAAAGCGCCGCATGCAGCAATTGTATCAAATATAGACTTATATAAATTTAGGTCCGTTGGTAGAATCGCCAATATAGAAAATAATAATTTTCTATATAATTTTGAATAATTTATTTAAACTTGATTTTTTTAAAGATATTTTTGATGACTTAAAATATTTTCATTTCTTGATAACCAAAAAATAAATAATATAAAAAGAATAAATTTAAAATATAACAAGTATATTTGTTACAAGTAGATAACTCTACAGCAACACTAAGCTCTAAGCCAATGCTAAACAGTGACTTGTATGCACATCATCAAATCAATCATTATATCTACCCATATGTCCATACGAGCAGCGGAGAAGAGACGCACAAACACATGCATATATCTTATCTGAGATGCTCACAAAAAAAAGGCAATAATTTGTGCAAGTATTACTCACGTATACACGCGCATATGGAAGCTATAAACGTAGTTGTGGCTGGTGATTTTGTAGCTGATAACTAGTAAATTCTAGAATAGAAAAGCCTAGAACTATGCAACGAGGAAACCAGACACTATAAAAGGCAGCAACAGTAGAGGCACGACAATCAGTTTGATTCAAGCAAGCTATCAATCAGTTGCGAAGTATAAGTGTTTATAGTGAAGTACTTTAATAAAGACTATTGAATAGTGATTCGAACGTTAGTAGAAGGTTGCAAATAAGAGGAATTGCACTAAATTCGTTACAATTGGTGTCAGAAGAGGAATTGTTGAATAAATTCCGAATATTTCGAGTGCAACAAGGACATGGCAAAGTGGAGTGAATTTAAGATCCAGCAATTGAAGAAGGAGTTGAAGAGCCGTGGATTAAATACAACGGGAAATAAACTCGAACTTCAGGCAAGACTACGAGAGGCAATGGAAGCAGAAGGAATTAACGTGGAGGAGTATGTCTTTCATCTTGATGGCGACGAGACAACAATAAAAATTTAGGAGAAAAACGAAACACCACAGACAATGGCGAACACAGACTTGAACACAATATTAGCTGCAATATCTGCACAAACGTCGACAGTAACATCCAAGATGAAAAAACAACTAGAATCACAGGAGACACGTATAACATCGAAGATTGAAAGACGCGTATGTCAGAAAGGTCGACACAGATTACATCCAAGATGGAAACTCAACTGGAATCGCAGGAGACACGTTTAACATCCAAGATGGAAGCACAGGAGGCACGCATTTCAGAAATGTCGCAAATGTCATCTCAGCTGGAATCGCAGGAGAACCGTATAACAGCGAAAATTGAAGCACAAGAGGCACGAATATCCGAAATGTCGGCGCAAATTTCAGCACAGATATCATCGGAGATCTCTGCTCAACTGGAAGAGCAAGAAGGTCGTATTTCCTCGAAGGTGGAGGCGCCAGATACAAAAATTTTACAATTTGAAGAAAAAATCGAGGCCGAGGTGGATGCTTTGAGAGAACGTATCGAACAGTTGCAACTAAATCGCACAGCAGTTTCAACGAGTAAACCAAAGGTAAAAACACCAACCTTTGGCGGTTCTGTTCCTTTCCAGGTCTTTAAGCTACAATTTGAGAAGACCGCACCAGTGAACAGCTGGAATGCTGAAGATAAAGTTGCTGCACTTTTCGTGGCATTGAAAGGGCCTGCAGCGGAAATCTTACAGACGATTCCAGAGTACGAACGGAACAGTTATGAAGCATTGATGGCCGTTGTCGAGGGGCGTTATGGAAGGGTAAAAATCCAGAGCTTCATAAATGGCATACGAGATGTGGAAACGAAGCGAGCTACATATGCGAATCCAAAATCAACATTTGCTGAAACGGTATCGCATGCTCTGATTCAGGAAACAGCGTCGCTTCTGTGTAAGCTAGTTTTCAAATCACGCCGTGTGGAAGTGGAAGGGCCAGACTGGGTGAACACAATATTGGAGGCGCTGAAGGGATCACAACAGAAAAATGACGTAGTTATGAAGTGTTTCAAGTGCGGTAACCCAGGTCACATTGCACGTCATTGCAGCATCGGTCCTGGTAGTTCCAACTTGGGTGGCCGTAAAGGCAAAGCTGGAGGAGATCAGCAAGAGCGTACCAGATGTAAAGATCGAGAGCTAGCTTCAGCTGTTGATTGTCCTGTGATATCTATCTCGAAAATTGGAAGGAAATCGAGCAGTCTTGCCGTCAAAGGAGAGGTGGGTGGCAAGGAGCGTGTACTGACTGTAGATATGGGCGCATCTCACTCCTTAATCCGATCTGATTTGGTCAATAGGAGAGTAAAGCCATTACCTGGAGCAAGGTTGCGTACGGTCACTGGCGATTATAACCAAGTCCAGGGAGAAGTGATCTGTGAAGTCTTAATTGGGAATGTCATGGTTCTACACAAATTCGTTGTGGCGGAGATCGTTCATGAAGTCATATTGCAATTGGACTTGTTGGTTGACCATGACATCAAGATCGATATGCAGAGAAGGGTGATGCGTTATGAGAACCAGGATGTGCCACTTACCTTCAGTTTGGAAAAAGGGTTCAGCAGTAATGGAGTGCTGGTGAAAGAGATTCGACAAAAACCACAAAAGTCAAAGGCAGCCGATCCGGCAAGGGTTGATGGAACGAATGGGCCAAACAAATCAAAACCAAAGGTACCCGCGAAAAAAACACTGGCAGTGACAAACCCTAATGGACGCACTAAAACGACTGAAAGGATTTTCCAGCAAGAATGCAAGGGTGGTTTCAAGCCAGCGCGCCCTACTGCTGTGAAGTGTCAAAATGATACTGATGATGCAAAGTCAATCCGTCAAGATCAACCTCTGCGAAGTAGTTCTTCATTGGCCAAACAACAGAGTGCGAGGGAATGATCCAGGATAATGAGTAGTAAGATGAAACGCAGGTACGATGAGAACAATAATTCGGAAGGTTTCTTGGAGGGAGATTTGGTACTGTTATACAACCCTCACCGGCAAAAAGGTGTTTCATCCAAATTTCGGTGCAGTTGGGAAGGCCCGTACAAAGTTGTTAAGAAGATCAGTGACAGCATCTACAGCAAACAAACCATTGGGAAACCAAGAAGTAGAAGAGTGGTACATTTGGAGATGCTAGCGGCGTTTAGATCAGGAAATTTGTCTGATCGGGACGATCAGACTTAGGTGGAGGGCAGTGTGACGAATATTAGCAACACTAAGGGATACTATCATCTCTCATCCGATGCTAAACAGTGACTTGTATGCACATCATTAAATCAATCATTATGTCTACCCATATGTCCATGCGAGCAGCTGAGAAGAGGCGCACAAACACATGCATATATCTTATCTGAGATGCTCACAAAAGAAGGCAATCATTTGTGCAATTGAAGCTATACACGTAGTTGTGGCTAGTGAATTTGTAGCCGATAACTACTAACTAGTAAATTCTAGAATAGAAAAGCCTAGAAGTATGCAACGAGGAAACCAGACAGTATAAAAGGCAGCAACAGTAGAGGCACGACAATCAGTTTGATTAAAGCAAGCTATCAATCAGTTGCGAAGTATAAGTGTTTATAGTGAATTACTTTAATAAAGGCCATTTGGCATTATTGAATAGTATAGTTATTTATTCAACAGTTTAGTGATTCGAACGTTAGTTGAAGGTTGGAAATAAGAGGAATTGCACTAAATTCGTTACAATATCAAAGCTGCCTTCACCACCAGAAGGAGCCACTATCGTTTCCTAGGCCGATGACTGCACAATAATGGCCACATACCCATGCCCACAGATCGATGAGCTTTGTTACTAAATAAACACCTATATCCTTGATCTCTCCAGTTCTTCGCCTCACGAAACCCGACATTGTCACCGACTAAATCATCGGCGACCTTATTTACAACATGGACGCTCCAGATGGGCGACCATATTGAACATCCATTTTGATGGCACTCCGATACCGGCTGTCTTACACCCCAAAATCTTGGGTGTGACGTTCGATCAGGATCTACATTTTGGAAAGCATGAAGCCGCAATTGTACCGAAAATCCAGAGCCGTAATAAAATCCTGTTGTTGTTGTATTAGCGATAAGGACACTCCCCGAAGGCTTTGGGGAGTGTTATCAATGTTGATGGTCCTTTGCCGGATATATATCCGATACGCTCGCTAACAAAGCACCATTAAGGTACTAGCCCGACCATCTCGGGAGCGATTTATGTGACCACATTAAACCTTCACGCCATCCCTCCCTCCCCACCCCTAGTTCCATGAGGAGCTTTGGATCGCCAGACCTTCGTCTGTTAATGAAACAGGAGTCGCCGCGGGTAGATGAGGTTGACAATTGGGTTGGAGAAGCTATATATTGCGCTGGCAACCCCTTGAGTGGGTTGAGCTACACAACCCCTTGAATCCCAAGAGGATAATAAAATCCTCAAATCTCTTGCCGGCAGTACTTGGGGTAAAGATAAAGAAACGCTCATTACCACTTACAAATCAATTGGCCAGCCGATTGCATGCCTCGCGTCCCTGATATGGTCGCCAAGCCTAAAGACAACTCACTGGAAGAAAATACAGGTATCCCAAAATACCGCCCCCAGAACACCATCTACATAATGAGGCGAGAATACCCCCCATTAGGGAGAGAAATGAAATGCTAACGAAACAGTTTCTGTTGAATACCCAGACACCTGGGCATCTAAACAGACGTCTGATTGATAAGCCTACACCACCCAGGTACTTAAGGGGTCGTCTTCGTAAGAATTATGAAGTTATACGGCTCCTGAGAATAGAGCCGTATGACGCTAAAAAGCATCCAAAACTAGCAGAGGAGGAACGCATTTTCCCTAGGGAAACGCGCGTCACTCTAGCTCAACTTCGATCTGGGTACTGTAGCACGTTAAACCTATCCAGAATCAACCCCGACATACAAAATGTATGTCCAGCTTGCAATGTGTCTCCACATGACAACAACCACCTCTTCAACTGTATTGTGGAACCAACGTCTAACCCCCTTTTCAATATGATCCACCCTTGTTGAAACAGCTAGACTCCCGTTAGAGGACTTTCCTTTTTTGAAGTTGATGAAAGTGCGTTTTTCAATTGTGATAATTCGGATGATCGCTCGAGCGAAAGTATGGGAGGTAGTCGGATGCCAAAGTTACTATAGGCTTCCAGTTGACGCAGTTAACAAGTCCTGTGCTCAAGATGGAAATATCTTGCGAACTATGGCAGCTTCATACCGTACGTGTGGGGGTATTCCTGTTTATCGTGCAGAACGCCGTTTCTTCTATTTGGTCCGCCAGCATCTCAGCCCTGCTGTTCGTTGAAAATGCCTAGACTAATGCGATTTTCACCAATGAGGAGTGCGCTGAAGTCAGGGCAGTATCCACTGGGGCAGCAGGTGATAGGAGAAATGTTTATGTTGATAATTTAAAAACGCGCAAACGAAACGTATACGCGCGTGTTAAAAAACACGGCTAATATTGCATTGCATTTTGTCAACATGACGTTAGGTGGTATTGTGGCTGAGCTTGATAAGACTCCGTTCACAATTTTTATAGAAAATCCCAAAGTGTGTAGGTTCGAATCTCAGCGGCGCCACATAGAGTTCGATGTTTTTTTAAGAATTTTCAATTTTTTAATTTTTTCTATGCTTATTTTAATTTTAGGAATAAAACAAATATATTTAAGGCGTTTTTCGCAAATAATTTTCATACTTTTTCTGAAAATTTCACGTTTGTGATCTGCCCCGGCCCAGCTCACAAATTAGTGATTGCTTTTGTGAGGCTGGAGACGCGAGACAGCTTACAGAATGGCAAATTGTCTCAAAAGTGATTTTCACCCCAAATAGTCTCTAATAGTGACTAGAGACGGCTTACTGAATTCAGCTATAAATGTACAAAGCAACTTTTCGGTCAGCTGATATTCCCTGCAGGAGCACTTTCGGGTAGATAGCTAGTGGTGGCAATGAAACTTCTATTGAGTTAATAAAATTAAATTGATAAATATATTCGTGTGGGCGTATATGCGTGTTATTTTCTTTCATTAGCCGTGTTTTTTAACACGCGCGTATACGTTTCGTTTGCGCGTGTTAAAAAACGCCTATCTTCGCTTAGATAATGCTTAGGAGACCCATCTAGCGGCTGTGGTAAAACAACTAGCTACAGCAACAGGGTGTACCGAAAAGCGGAGACGCAACGCTCTGATGGCCATAGGGTATAACATATAGCTGAATCAGTTGCGATGAATTGTGGACACACATATAATACATAGAATTAGTGTACAGGGTGAAACAAAGACACATATTTCAGTTACATCTGAGTATAATGCGTATTGAAATTTAGTAGGACAAAATTTATGCGCAGCAATTTCAGAGGTGTATTTATAGTTTGTCTCTTAGCAGTCAATATAAAGTTTAAGCGTAAACGGATATACGCGTGTTAAAAAACACGGCTATTTTCTAATCTTGAGAACCCATTTGTTTCAGTTAATTCACAATGCACGAGTTATTTATACACATCTAAGTAGCCATCGCGTTAGTCGTGTCTTGTAGGACTGTTTCTGTTTGTTGGTTGCTATGGTATTTGCTGTGGTGATTTACTAAGGCCGCTCACGATTTTCATGTAATTCCATGACTTTGTCATATGCAATTAATTCTGCATTGATTTAAAATGTATTTTGTTTTTTATACGCACATACTGAATAGCATGTAATAAATATTAGGTTGATCAGTATCTATAACTAACACTAAAAGTGCTATAACTTCTTTGTTTTTTAACTAAAGGAAATGGTTCTAAAGCAGGGTGCGCAAAAATTCGATCGCGATTGCTCAAAAGCATGATTTTCTCGTATTATCTCATTTTACGTTTGCGATTTCTCGCGATAAATACTTATAAGGACGAACGATTGCAAACCAATATATGTATACCTTTTTCGTTTTTGAGAGACTAGGTAAACAACTTTTCACAGCAGCCATTTCGCCGCGATCGATCACTTTGTACGCTCGTTCGTTTTCGATGTGTATACACAAAATTATTGCCTGCGGTCTCTCAACTACGAAAAATATTTTGCGAACGTTCGTTGAACTTAGCATTTATCGTGAGAGATCGAATTTTTGAGCAATCGCGATTGTTCTTCCTACGGTGCGGATGCAAAAAGTTAAGTTTAATCAGTCGAAAGAAAGTTATATATACGTGGTAGATTGTTTTTAATCTTATTATCTAGTATTATATTACTAAAAAAAAGTGGGGAAAACGTCGAATATTAAAAGGCAAAACTTGTGGCCTTTAATAAAGATACCAATTTGTCAAAATGCCTTTTATGCGAAAACAAGCTTAAAGAGCATATATTAGGAAACATTAAAAGACACTACGAGACCATACATAAATATAGCTTTGGTAAAGTGGAACCATCGACAAGTGCAAATAAGAACTCTAATCGTGTAAAATTAAATAAAACCGATTTAATAAATTGTTTTGTTGGACTGGTAACTGTAAAAAACGTACCAATGCCCCCAGACTGTATGGCTTGCCCAAAATACACAAACCTGGTCATCCATTCCGTCCAATAGTATCGTCCATAAATGTACCATGTTACAGATTATCTAGATATGTTGGAGATATCCTCAAAGATTTAGTATCTGAGGAACGCAATATAAAAAATTCTTTTGAACTCAGAAAAAATCAACAATATAAATGTTTCCGACGACGACATACTGGTGTCGTTTGATGTAGTATCATTGTTCACTAGTGTACCTACGATGCTCGCGATCAAAATAATAATGAACAAATGGGATGAGATCTCCAGAAGAAACTCCATCACAAAAAAACAATTTCTGGAATTACTGAACTTTTGTTTAAAAGATAATAATTATTTCGTAACTGAAAAAGAGGCATACGGCACATTTCTTAAAAGAGGAAGTATTAAAATGCCTGCGGGAATATCAAATTCAACTAACACAAATTTATTCGACTACATCAGACAACGGGAGAAACATGATAAAAGCCTCCTAACTACTCCAGCAGGAAATGTCAGACTTGCAAAATGATGAGCTGGAGGTTCCTTCATAAAACGAGGATGACGACTGCGAATCAGTACACGATCACCTAAATTCATTGCTGGCCATAGTTAAATGTGCTGCGCATACAATTCAAATTGCATCTCATGATTCCTTCAAGCATATGCAAGGAAAATTAGAAGATTGCAGAAAAATTGTGAAACTCCTAAGGGCGAGCATTAGGCGTGGTCGTAACACTGTGGACATACGTATGCCACCTCTGGACAACATCACCCGCTGAAACTCAACTCTTGAAATGATGGAGTCCCTGTTGAGTTTAAAAGATCACATAAATAGGAACGATATCGAGTTTCGTGTTGACACTGAAATTGATTGGAGCTTTGTAGAAAGCTTTGTCGATGCATTCAAACCAATGGCGCAATATACTAAGCAACTTCAAATTGAGCAATACATCATTGGTGATTTCTACAGAGATTGGCTAATATGTGAAGTCATATTAAAAAGAATGACTGGAAATGCTTTTGCTGCCAAACTGTTAGAATCTATGGAAAAGAGAAAAGAAATATTGATGGACAACGTCGCATTCCTTGCTGGTATATACCTCGATCCAAGATTTAACAGAAGAAAAGTGCAGTGGTATGTGTAAAAAATCTAAATATGTGCTTTTGTTTGGAAAATTGTCATTTCCTCAGGTGCATATATTACGAACAAACGCAAGCCTTAATTCCTTGAATGGAGAATGAATCAGAAGATACTGCGCTAGGTTTGCTTAATGATCCCTACAGTATTTTAGAAGTAGTACATTGACAACTGAAAGCAATGCTAGTATCCGCCAAAAACTCGATAATTTAGCATACGGCGAAAGGAAGCCTTTTGCGGCTGATATACTTGATTATTGGAAAAATCTGTCCACAAAAGAAAAGGATTTGTATAAGCTGGCTGAAGTCATTTTAGCTGTTCCGTCAAGTTTCCGTTGAGAGAGGATTCAGTGCGTTATCTACAATTCTCACTAAGCAGCGCTCCAGATTAAGCAGTAACACAATAAATGATTTACTTATGATTAAGCTCAATAATATTTTACTGGAAAAAGTAAATTTCTAAAAGTTCTATTCAAGTTTTACTAAATTGTCGAATGAATCTCTTTTAAATATTTTATATTTTCTTTGCATTCATTATTTTAAGTTTATTTATTTTCTTGTACCTACTTGAAATTTTTCATTTACTGAATTTGGTGTTGAATTGCATATGTATGTATGTACTTATGTATATGAAGTGAATTGATATTTTAATAAATGGAAATATTTATAAACATATATGTAGTTCCTTTTCTTGTACTTTGTTAATTTCAAAGAGAATAAAAGAAAACTTTGTTTTTCATGTGAATGTATCTACCTACTATTTTTATACCTTTCATGAAAATGAAATGGTATATTAATTTCGTCACGAAACCGAAAATTGTACGTCCTTAAAGGTAAATAGATAGACCCACCATTAAGTATACCGAAATAATCAGGTTGAAGAGCTGAGTTGATTTAGCCATGTCCGTCTGTCTGTTTGTATGCAAACTAGTCCCTCAATTTTTGAGATATCTTGATAAAATTTGGTGAGCGGGTGTATTTGGGTGTCCGATTAGACATTTGTCGGAACCGACCGGATCGGACCACTATAGCATATATCCTCCATACAACCGATTTTTCAGAAAAAGAGGATTTTTGTAATATCTTACCCAATTTAACGGATTGAAGCTTCAAACTTCACCATATACTTTCGTATATTGCACATATTGTTGCCTGAAAAAATGGATGAGATCGGTCGTATATATAGTATATATCCCCCACAACCGATTGTTCAGATAAGGAACTTTTCGTAATTACTGGCCTATTTTAAGAGCTAGAGGCTTCAAATTTCAACGAATGCTTACGTATATAGCATATATTGTTGTCTGAAAAAATCATAAAGATCGGTGGTATATATAGTATATATATATATATATAGTATATATATATATATTTTCGCAAATTTTAGCACCATTTTAACAGCTTGAAGCTTCAAATTTCACCGAATACTTACGTATATAACATATATTGTTGTCTGAAAAAATCATAGAGATCGGTTGTATATATAGTATATATCTCATACAACCGATTGTTCAGATAAGAAACTTTTCGCAATTTCTACCCCATTTTAACAGCTATAAGCTTCAAATTTCACAAATTGCTTACGTATATAGCATATATTGTTGTCTGAAAAAATCATAGAGATCAGTTGTATATATAGTATATATCTCATACAACCGATTGTTCAGATAAGAAACTTTTCGCAATTTCTACCCCATTTTAACAGCTATAAGCTTCAAATTTCACCGATTGCTTAAGTATATAGTATGTATTGTTGTGTCAAAAAATCATAGAGATCGGTGATATATATAATATATATATGATGGTATATATAGTATATATATATAGTATATATATATAGTATATATATATAGTATATATATTTTTTTTACGATTTCGGCCCCATTTTAACAGCTAGAAGCTTCAAATTTCACCAAATGCTTACGTGTATAGCATATATTGATGTCTGAAAAAATCATTGAGATCGGTGGTATACATAGTATATATCTCATACAACCGATTGTTCAGATAAGAAACTTTGCGCAATTTCTGCCCCGTTTTAACAGCTAGAAGCTTCAAATTTCACCGAATACTTACGTATATAGCATATATTGTTGTCTGAAAAAATCAGAGATCGGTTGTATATATAGTATATATCTCATACAACCGATTGTTCAGATAAGAAACTTTTCGCAATTTCTACCCCATTTTAACATCTATAAGCTTCAAATTTCACCGATTGCTTACGCATATAGCATATATTGTTGTCTGAAAAAATCATAGAGATCGGTTGTATATATAGTATATATCTCATACAACCGATTGTTCAGATAAGAAACTTTTCGCAATTTCTACCCCATTTTAACAGCTATAAGCTTCAAATTTCACCGATTGCTTACGTATATAGTATGTATTGTTGTGTCAAAAAATCATAGAGATCGGTGATATATATAATATATATATGATGGTATATATAGTATATATATATAGTATATATATTTTTTTTACGATTTCGGCCCCATTTTAACAGCTAGAAGCTTCAAGTTTCACCAAATGCTTACGTGTATAGCATATATTGATGTCTGAAAAAATCATTGAGATCGGTGGTATACATAGTATATATCTCATACAACCGATTGTTCAGATAAGAAACTTTGCGCAATTTCTGCCCCGTTTTAACAGCTAGAAGCTTCAAATTTCACAAAATGCTTACTTATATAGCATATATTGTTGTCTGAAAAAATCATAGAGATCGGTGATATATATATTATATACTTCATATAAACTGTCATTTTCGCCCCTTTTTTACGGCTAGAAGCTTCAAAATTCATCAAATTTCATCAAATAGTTACGTCTACGTCATATATTTTTGAAATACGTGATTCGTAGTCATATTTTTTACATGCAGACCACAAAAAACGTGAAGCTTTGCATCCTCACACAGATTACCTACCTATTTTTTATTTTATATTTATCTTAAAAATCGTTTAGATATGTTCAAATTTCACTAAATGCTTACGTGTATAGCATATATTGTTGTCTGAGAAAATCATAGATACCGGTTGTATATATAGTATATATCCCATACAACCGATTGTTCAGATAAGAAACTTTGCGCAATTTCTGCCCCATTTTAACAGCTAGAAGCTTCAAATTTCACCAAATGCTTACGTGTATAGCATATATTGTTGTCTGAAAAAATCATTGAGATCGGTGGTATATATAGTATATATCTCATACAACCGATTGTTCAGTTAAGAAACTTTGCGCAATTTCTGCCCCTTTTTAACAGCTAGACGCTTCAAATTTCACCATATGCTTACGTATATAGCATATATTATTGTCTGAAAAAATCATAGAGATCGGTGGTATATATATTATATACCCCTTATAAACTCTAATTTTTGCCCCCCCCTTTTTACGGCTACAAGCTTCAAAATTCATCAAATTTCATCTAATAGTTACGTTTATGTCATATATTGTTGAAATACGTGATTCGTAGTCATAGTTTTTACACGCAGACCACAAAAAACCTGAAACTTTGCATCCTCACACAAAGTACCTACCTGTTTTTTATTTTATATTTATCTTAAAAATCGTTAAGGTATGTAGATCTGTTCACTATATATTTCTTATCTTATACATCCGATTATTCGGAGATTACGAACGGGATAAGATTATTGTTCAGCCCCATTCATGAAAGGTATGAAGTCTTCGGCACAGCCGAAGACAGTCCCGTTCTTACTTGTTACATTTGATGTCATCATAATTGAAATACGCTGTATCTATACTTACTCATGTATGTATGTATGTACATGCATAATATATAACTACCTGCTACTGGTGAGACGTTTTTTAAATCGGATAATTACATTTGAGAATAGTATACGGTAGCTACAGTAGGCAGAATGTTTTAAGGGTTAGTATTTGCGTGAAAAATTTTAGGTAAATAAATTTATTTCAAAAAAACATATTAGAATCATACATATAAGTATGCTTGCATATTCACATTGGTAGCATATCTATATATATGTATATATATATTAGGGAGTGCCAAACAAATTTTATTTTACTTTTGATATAGTGAAAATATAGTTCAGGACATCCGAATAGCTAAGAAAAATAAATACCTGGCTCGATTTACCTCCGAGGAGATTTATATTGAGCTTCTCTTCAAATTTGCGTCGTGCTTATTTTCAATTTTACCTACAAATTGGCGGGACTCAGAACGGGATCTGCATAGCAGATGAATTTTCGCTGATAAGGTTGTGTGTCAATCCATAAAATTTTACTCAATGGAAAAATGAGGTGTAAAAATTTTCCATTTTGGTGAAAAATTTTCAATTTAGCTGTGCTAATCCACGTGCAAAGAATTTATTTTGTCTTAGATTTAGTTTTTTACGCACGCTTTTCACATGCATTTCTTCTTTTCGTATGTTTTTGGCTTGGTGGTGCTTGAGAAGCTATTCACCCCTATTCTGCATTTCGATTACGTTCCCGTTCTACGCTCCGCTTCAATCGAAGTTTGGTATTCTGCATTACGACGGAATTGTAAAGAGAAGAGGAAGAGCAAATGATTTTTCGAAATCAGCTGTTGGTACGGAATGTGTGAACATTGGAACAAAATAAATTAAAGAAAATTTGTAAAAAAAATACTGAAAAACGTTTATATTTTATTATCCACGCCATTTTGTACAAAAAAAAGCAATAGAATATATTGCCGCAGTGTTATATTTTTTGAGTGAAGTGATTTCATAATTGGAAGTGTGTTTTTGTCGTTCTTTTGGCCAATTCCCTGCCGTGGCCACCAAGTTTTGTTAAAACGGATTCCTGCACGAATATAGTTGACATTTTTTGAATTTTAAGGATGCTAAGATTTATTTATTCTTTCCGCAAGGATTGTTCACGTTTTCGCTTCACCTTCCTCTACTCCGGCAGCTTGCTTTGGCATATATCTGGACCCAACGAACAGACACAAATTATAGCTGTCTATTATAATGGAATCAATAGCCGCGGCATTATTTATGGAGTTGGAAAGCAACGCATACGAAAATTGCCAGGTGAGAATGGAAAGGCAAATATTGTGAGATTTGTGTAATCCATTTGAGATGAGTGACAAATTGTAAGAAATTGAACTTAAAAGTGGTATAGTTTAATGACTTATTTTCTTATTTAGGTTCATAAAAAACTTTCGACTTAACAAGGATGCTTTCAAGTATGTGTTAGATACTTTTGCGGCGCAAATACGTCCAAGGACTTCGACATCGACATGTTGTTTTTGACCTGGAAACATATAAAAAACAATCATCATCAAGCCTTCTACGTTTCTTAACAAGTTTTACTTACATTTTTGTTAAAATTCTGTTATAAATTAATAAAAAAATAAAAAGAAAATATTTTTCCGCCAACTAATTTGCAACTTAGAAAAACGGAACTGCGATCGAAATGCAGAATACAAAAAATCGAACGATTCGAAGTTGGATCGAAAGAGATTGGAACACAGAATACTAAAATTGTTAAATCGAAAAAATTCCAATCCAAGTCGAAATGCAGAATAGGGCTGATTATTTTTTGCATTTCTGCAACAAAATGTATGCGCGAGCACACAAAAGTAATTGTCATATTTTACCTAGCGATTATGAATATTTTACCTAGCCTCATTGGCTAGGGAAAATTCTGACGTTCGTATTCACCACGATAAGTATCAAAAATTTCCGTCGGGTTGTCAAAATTTTACTTTTTCATGCGATTGGCCCAGGGTCTAAGTTTTTCATCGCAGAAATATCCTCGGAATGTTTGCGAAACTACCGAAACTAACTATGTAGGTATAATTGAGAAAACTCTTTTTGATATTGCTTTGCCCGGGACTAACCCACACTTTTTATATTTGTATAGAAAAAATAAGGTCGGTATGAGACACTTCTAAACATAAAACAACAAATAAAAATTTGAAATTTTATAGGTACGGCTATATTTTTAGATGCCTGGAAAAACTTTTTCATTATAACAACACCCACCCCAATGTACATATGTATGTATATGCATTTTTATAATTTCTCATTAATGATAATTTTGTATGTACTTGGGACCTACTCCTCCAGACGATCGCAATACATGTAAATTAGAAATAAATTCAAGTAAATTTTTCAGTTTTATTAAATTCTTATTACAAAAAAGTAACTTTGCTTTGTGTTAAGAGGGGATAACCCTTTATTGCTTAATGTATGAGAACATTTAAAAAATTTTTTTGGAATTTATTTAAAATTTATCTAAAAATTAATTAATTAAATTTTTCACATATTACCTTCCTTTCGTTTAACTTATCAAGGGAAAACTTAAAGATATTGCATCACCATTATTTAAAAGATTGTTTATTTTACATCATATTGATTTTCAAACGAACGATCGCGATCGATCGCGCGATCGATCTTTTTAAAATGAGAAAATATATGAGTTTTGCAGTGGACGCTCGCAAATAACGATCGATACCGAAAAATCTAATCACCACACTTGAAAAGAAGTTTTGTCGCTCGTATTTGTTTGCGAAATTTCAGGCGAAGGTATTAAACCATCTTTAGATATAATTGAAATCACAACAAATTTTGAAAAACCAATTTCTATAAATAAATTACAAAAATTTTTAGGTATGATAAATTACTATCACAGATATATTAAAATGTTAGCAACAGAACTTAGTCCTCTTCATGACATGTTAACACATGCAATTAAAAACAAACTCAAACAAATAAATTGGACAAATGTAACCACAACAGCTTTCGAAAATGTTAAAAATCTTTTTGCTAAAATACTTTACTTACACATTTCGACAAAAATGGTACTTTATCATTAGCAGTAGATGCATCAAATGTTGCTATTGGAGCAGTTCTTCAACAAACTAGCAATAATATACTAGAACTTAGCTTATTTTTCAAGAAAATTAACTACAACAGAAACTAAATTTTCCACATTTGATCGTGAACTTTTGGCAATTTATAATTCAATTAAACATTTTAAACATTTTCTTGAAGGTAGAACTTTTACAATTTATACTGATCATAAACCTTTAATTCATGTTCTAAATTCTAAAGTAGATAGATCTCCTCGTCAACTACGTCATCTTGAATATATTGCTCAATTTTCAAATGATATTCAATGTATACGTGGAAAAGACAACATAGTTGCCGACACACTTTCCCGTATTCCAGAAATAAATGCAATTTCAACTCAAGATATAAATTTAGAAACTTTATATAAAGAACAACAAACTGATACATTTTTACAAAAAACCATTTCTGATCAAAATTCTAAAAATAATTTGAAAGAAATTCATATTCCAGTTATTAATTTAAACATATGGTGTGATGTTTCTCTACAACCTTTTCGACCTTATGTTCCACATTCTATGAGAAGAATTATATTTGACAAAATTCACTCATTATCTCATCCAAGTATAAGAACAACTAGAAAATTAATTCAAAATAAATATTATTGGCCTAACATGCGTAAAGAAATTAACGATTGGACTTCATCTTGCATCAATTGTCAAAAATCCAAAATTTCAAGACATACTAAATCTCCTATTCAAAAAATTCAAATACCATCAGGTCGTTTTGAACATATTCATATGGATATTGTTGGACATCTTCCAGTTTCAAATGAAAATTGTTATATTTTAACAATTATTGATAGATTTTCACGTTGGCCTGAAGCTTATCCACTTAAAGATATTTCAACAAATACTATAGTAAAAACTTTTATTCAAAATTATATACCACGATTTGGTATACCATTGAATATTACAGTAGATCAAGGTTCACAATTCACCTCAAAATTTTTTTACGGAATTAACTAAACTTTTAGGTTCTCATAAAATTCATACATCTCCTTACCATCCCCAAGCAAATGGCATGATAGAGAGATTTCATCGAACTTTAAAAGCAGCAATTATAGCATCAAACGACTTCGTTCATTGGTCTGACATTTTACCATTCATTCTACTTGGTTTACGAACTTCTATTAAAGAAGATTTAAAATGTTCATCTGCTGAACTTGTTTATGGCCAAACACTTAGAATACCTGGTGAATTAATTATTTCAAATAGTAATAAAGAACATGATTTTTCTAATGACGCTCTCCATAAAATAAGAGAATATTTTTCACTTGTTCGTTCTAAAGTGTTTCATCATAATAAAGAAAATTTTTTCGTTCCTAAACAATTAGAAAATTGTGAGTATGTTTTTGTTAAAGTTCTTCGTAAATCTAATTTAGAATCACCTTATGAAGGACCTTTCAAATTTATCTCTAAGAAACATAAAACATTTACAATTCAATACAAAAATACTATTAAAAATATTTCAATTGATTTACTTAAACCAGCAAACATACTTATTAACACTAATTTAAATACAAATACATTAAACAACAAAAAACAAAAAAAGGTTACATTTAATATTAATTAATAATTTGTTTGTTTCAAATTTTCTTGGAGGGGGAGTAAATATAGTGTTAACTAGTTTGTATTCTTTACTTTAATTTTTAAAAATAATTTTTATTGAGTTTTCGTGTTAACCTAAAATTTTTGAATAACTTCAAAAAAAGAAAATTCTAATTAGTTGGAAAATATCTAAACTCAAAAATAAACAAAAATAAATTTATATACTTAAAATCAAAACAAAAAAGATTTTTAAAATATCAACTTGAATGTTGATATAACCTCTGAAATTGATGCGCATAAAATTTGTACTACTAAATTTCAATACGCATTATGCTCAGATGTAACTGAAATATGTGTCTATGTTTCACCCTCTACGCTAATTCTATGTATTCTATGGGTGTCCACTATTCACTGCAACTGATTCAGCTATATGTTATACATTATGGCCACCAGAGGTGTGTGTCTCCGATTTTAGGTACAGCCTG